>NC_090228.1:40421237-41621237 GCF_024489055.1 Chanodichthys erythropterus | reverse complement strand
TAGCACACTGTGACGCCGCTTCGGGCCGCCTCACAAAGAGAGCCCCCCGAGCCGCGTCCCTGTGTTCCACCTCGCTGCCCTGCTGCGGGTACACCGGTGGTCCCTTTGGTCCTGCTTGTACGGTCTCTGCGAGCCGGGTTAGCGCTCCCCAGTCCGTCTCGCTGGCTCCTTCGGACCATCAGGGTCGGCTTTGCGATTCAGTTCGCCCGGCTTCCCCCACAAAGTTCAGGGACGTCCTCTTCACTACAGTGAAAGATGCCGATACCCCTGTCCTGCGTGCGGACATTGCAGTCCTACTGGCGAAGGACGCAATAGAGCCGGTCCCTCCAGCCGATTTGAGGTCGGGGTTCTACAGCCCCTACTTCATTGTACCCAAGAAAAGCGGCAGGTTACGATCGATCTTGGACCTGCGAGTTTTGAATCGGAGCCTCCACAAGCTACCATTCAAAATGCTCACGCAGAAACGCATTTTCGAGTGCATCCGTCCCCGAGATTGGTTTGCAGCGATTGACCTGAAGGACGCGTACTTCCACGTTTCAATTCTTCCGTGACACAGGCCATTCCTGAGATTCGCGTTCGAAGGTCGAGCATATCGGTACAGAGTCCTACCCTTCGGGCTGGCCCTGTCTCCCCGCGTCTTCACGAAAGTCGTGGAGGGAGCCCTTGTTCCCATGAGAGAACAGGGTGTTCGCAATCTCAACTATCTTGACGACTGGCTCATTCTAGCACAGTCCCGGGATCAGTTGTGCAAACACAGGGATTTGGTGCTCAGACACCTCAGTTGGGGCTTCAAGTCAACTGGGAAAAGAGCAAACTCGCCCTGGTGCAGAGGATCTCTTTTCTCGGTATGGAGTTGGATTCGGTCGAGCAGATAGCACGCCTCACAGAGGAATGTGCTCGGTCGGTGTTGAACTGCCTGAATACATTCTATGGCAGGACAGCGGTCCCACTGAAGTTCTTTCAGAGGCTCCTGGGGCATATGGCGGCTGCTGCGGCTGTAACACCGCTCGGTCTGCTTCATATGAGACCGCTTCAGCACTGGCTTCACGGCCGAGTCCCGAGGTGGGCATGGCAGCGCGGCACGTTCCGGGTGCCAATCACTCAGGAGTGCCGCCGAACCTTCAGTCCATGGTCGGACCCCTTGTTTCTTCGGGCAGGAGTGCCCCTAGAACAGGTGTCCCGGCATGCTGTGGTGTTCACAGATGCTTCTGCCACTGGCTGGGGTGCCACGTACAACGGGCATGCAGTGTCAGGGGTTTGGACGGGACCCCATCTGCATTGGCACATCAACTGCCTCGAGTTGCTGGCAGTACGCCTTGCTCTGAGCCGCCTCAAAGGCCTGCTAGGGGGCAAGCATGTACTGGTCCGTACGGACACTGCGACCGTTGCGTACATCAACCGTCAAGGTGGTCTACGCTCCCGTCGCATGTCGCAACTCGCCCCCCATCTCCTCCTGTGGAGTCGGAAGCTTCTGAGGTCACTTTGCGCCATTCATGTCCCCGGTGTGCTCAACCGTGTGGCCGACGAGCTATCACGAGCTGCGCTGCCAGGAGAATGGCGACTCCACCCCCAGGTGGTTCAGCTGATCTGGAGAGAGTTCGGAGAGGCTCAGGTAGACCTGTTTGCCTCACCAGAAACCTCCCACTGCCAGTTGTTTTACTCTCTGACCGAGGGGACACTTGGGACAGATGCACTGGCTCACAGCTGGCCCCGGGGCCTGCGCAAATATGCTTTTCCCCCAGTGAGCCTACTTGCACAGACCCTGTGCTAAGTCAGGGAGGATGAGGAGCAGGTCTTGTTAGTTGCGCCTTACTGGCCCAACCGGACCTGGTTCCCAGAACTCTCACTCCTCGCGACAGCCCCTCCCTGGCCCATCCCTCTGAGGAAAGACCTTCTTTCTCAGAGACGGGGCACTCTTTGGCACCCGCGTCCAGACCTCTGGAAACTCCATGTCTGGTCCCTGGATGGGACGCGGAGGTTCTAGGTGACTTACCCCCTGAGGTACTTAACACCATCACTTCGGCATGTGCACTGTCTACGAGACGTGCTTACGCCTCGAAGTGGAACCTGTTCGTCGTGTGGTGCTCTTCTCGCCGAGAAGATCCCCGAAGATGCTCGATCGGAGTCGTGCTTTCCTTCTTGCAGCAAGGGTTGGAGCGTAGGCTGTCCCCCTCCACCCTCAAAGTCCATACTGCTGCCATATCTGCTTACCACGACCACATAGATGGCAAACCTCTCTCAATTGGTTCAAATCTTTAGACTCCATCATTACCCGATTCTACTGGAAAAATAAACCCCCTCGGATAAAATTAAGCACTTTACAAAAACCCAAATCCCTAGGAGGATTAGAAGCGCCACATTTTTACCATTACTCACTAGCAAACCAACTTCAATACATATATAAATGGATTCACCCCACTCAATCAGACATTATATGGCTAGACATAGAACAATCACTCTGCGAAAACTTGCACATATCAGACATCCCATTCCTTAGCCAGTCCATTCCCAGCGTTATCCAATTGTCGCACTGAGTGGGTTTTGGGAACAACAGTGTTCAACCCTCTCTGTGTGAGCCTGGTCCCACCGTCCTTAGGCAAGGGGGTTCAGGTGGCTCACGACAGAGTGCTGGAAGAGGGCAGCTCCTGTGGCGCTTTGGTAGGGATTCCTATTCGTCGGTCTGTCCGACGTACGTCGAACATGACCGACTGAATGGGAACGTCTCGGTTACATAGGTAACCCTCGTTCCCTGAAGGAGGGAACGGAGATGTACGTCCCGTCGCCACAGGCGTTGTCCTGCTGATGCTGCGGCCTGCTGGGTTCGGCTCCTCAGCGAAAACCTGAAGATGCAACGCACCTGCTGCTCATTATATACCCACGATGCGAGGCGAGCAGCTGATGCATATGATTGCATGCCAATGTGCATTGGCTCGTTTTAGTTACACTCGAAGTAGATTGGCCTCTCTAGCGAGATTCCTATTCGTCGGTCTGTCCGACGTACGTCTCCGTTCCCTCCGTCAGGGAACGAGGGTTACCTATGTAACCGAGACGTTATCAACATCTCCCTAGTTATTTATGTCCTCTGCTTCTTAATAAGACTCTTGGCAATATGATTCTAATTATATAAGTCCAATCAGCAGTATTGCATGTCTGGCCTCATTTACATTTGCCAGCTCTTTCACACTGTGATAATAATTCAATGAGACGTCTAATATTTACGTTATATGTGGCCTGCAGAGTTTGGCCTCCTCTACCCTTCCAGTCCATTAGAATCGCTGTGTATATGCGAGTGTGTTGTGCCTATATGATTGGGTTTGTCTCTGAGCACATGACTGATTGATCAGGGTTGCTCTATGCAATTGAGTTTGCTTTGTAATACAAATATGTGTTTAGTTCTGTGAGGGTGTGCTGGCGGGCTTTTCTAGACGCTGGGCCATAGCAATAGCCTGTAGCTGTTGTTAACAAGTTTAACCCCTTAACTGTCACCGTCCCACAGGTGGGACGTTTGCCATTACATATATAAAACAGTAATATTCTATACTAAACCTAAACGAATCTTGACAAACTATATATCATTTGAAAGCTTAGAATCTCTTGTTTACATATTTGGTGACTGATTTCCAAAATAAATTACATAGGAGCAGTAATTTATCAATTTGCAACAAGCATATTTTCATACTCATAAGGCATGTTCAGACCTTTATTTTGAAATTGCAATGAACATGAAAAATCATTAAAGATTGGTTGAAACATGTTTGTTTTCATGCCAAGAGTTCAAAAGATAAAATCCATTCAATTTTTTGAGAAAAAAAGGTCTGAAAATGTTTTTAATAGGAAAAAAAATACATTTATGATTGTGGCGCCGATCTATAACCTAGGCCTACATACATGTTATTTTTATGTTTATTAGAGGCTGAATTCATATCAAATTCTGCCAAAATTCCCATACTACTTCTATATAGGATATCTACTTCATAAATTGTATGAAAATAATGGAAATATATGGTTCAGATCACTCAAACCACATATGGAAATGGAGGCGCCTTTATATGGTCAGTAATGGAGCTTGGTTGTCATCTAGTGAAAAAGTGTGGTACTGCGCCCAAACAAAATCTTACTGAAAGCTCATTTTTTGAGATATCAACCTGAAATTTGGAACACAACTTGTTCAGATTTTTGGCTTTGATTTCCTTGCAGCTTTAGAGTAAAACTTGTTTTGTAAAATATATATTTTATGTAAAATATAAAATATTATATTTTTACATTTTACATTTTCATAAACATAAACTTCTATAACTTTTTTTCTGTTTCACTTACATAAGGGGTTAATTTCATGAAAAATGATCTTATCTTGCCTGTGAACATCTACATAAAAGATCAGATAAATAAGTTTTGAGATTTATGTAGTGATTAGGTGAAACTAAGCAGACTATTAGAAAAAGTAAGATAATATATAGATGTGAAAGCATATCAATTTAATTTTATAATAAAGTTCCTGATTTTGAGCGTTCAGAAAAAAAGAGGGAGAAATGAGAGGAGAGAGGGAAACCAGAGGTGAGGAGCAATGACAACATTAACCACACTGATCACTCTTTCCTCCTTGCTTCTGAGGAATGACATTAATCTGGAAGACTAAAAACTGTCAGGTCTGATGATGTACTACCATCCACCTTCAGAAAACACAGCAGTGCACACTTTCTATTATTCATGCTCTTTCATACTGTGTTCATAGCAAAATAGTTGATAATAGTTGAGGTCTCAATTACAATAACCAAGGGTCAGAATGTCAACACAGTGTGTGGCAGTGGACTGTAGGTCTACACAAGTTAAACAATGCATTATCAAGATAGCAAATACCTTATGTTCAAATGACAAATATATAGCCTGGGCGGTGGTGGCAGCGGCAGGGCAAGGAACTTGGGTGGTGCGGGCAGGGCAAGGAGCTTGGGTGAAAGCCAAAGAACGACTTCTGGGGTGGTCTCCGGGCCTACCACAGGCTCTGGGAAGGCCTCGGGCCTTGAGGGACGGAGGAAGCCCTTCTCCTCTTCTTCCTCCTCTTATGAGGGTGAAGCGGTGGCTCTGTGCCTACCACCTCTATAGGCACCGAGCGGACTCATGGGCTGGAGCGGACTCCCGGGCTTTCCCTCTATGAGTCAGGACTGTGGTCTCCAAGATCCCACTGGGAGGCACAGGGTAAGGAGAAAGAGGAAAGTCTCTACGGTAGGGTTCTGGTTGACCAGGTGTTGCCCACTGGCTTCTATGGCCGAGATATTTGACAAAGCCCCAAAAATCCAGAATCTGAAGCCCCTGCAACTCCCATTGAGACAGAGGGTCATCGAGGCATTTATTAAAGATCTCCTTTAGCGAATCATCATTATACTTTAGCCCCACCGCCATAGTCCAAAATGCCTGGGCAAAGCCTCCTACCTCCATTCCCTCTTGATGCAGAGCAGTCAGCGACCAAAGTCGAGCCATCTGCTCCCTTTCAGTGGCTGGAGGAAGAAACCTGAAGCTCATGCTGCTGGATCTAGTGTTGATGGTGTTTTCTGTCACGGATGGCACAAAGACAAGAAGATAAGATCCAAGTGCAGCTTTAAATGGGGTAATCCAGAAACGTAATCCACAAACAGACAAGGGTCAAAATCCACAGAGACAATCCATACAAAAAACAAGAAAAACATAAAGAAAACCAAAAACGGAGAAGACCAGAAACATCCATGAAAACACCATAACAAAAGCAGAAACAAACCGGGTATAAGTAGACAGACACTAATGATGAAACACAAAACAGCTGGGTGCAATGAAACGGGATAATGAGTCCAGGAAGTGTGTTATGGGAATTGTAGTCAAAAGTGTGGTGAGATGTAGTCCATGTTGGAGTGGCCTCTGGTGGCTAACTAGGGCACTCCAACTGGTGATCATGACATATAGTTTGTCTAGATGTTTAGCATGATGAAGGTCATGGGACCGAAATGTAGCAACTAATAAAGATTTTTTGATACTTTTGCGAGCACTGACAGTGTGCTGGACTTTCTTTTGTTTTTGAATTATATTTCAATCTGAAAAAAAAAGAGGATAATAATAACCTTATTAAATTGCTCAGTAATCAATTAGTCTCTCTCTCTCTTAAATATAATTCAATTCAATTCAAATGAGCTTTACTGGCATGACAAATTTGACATTGTATTGCCAAAGCATTTATATGAGCAGGAAAAATAAAAATTAACAAGGTAAAACGAAATTGTGTGATGAACAATAATGTATGTGTATGTATTTTGAGTGGTGTGTGTTTGCATATGCGTGTGTGCACAAGAGTTTGTGTGAGTTCACATGTTTGTGTGTGTGTGTGTGTGTGTGTTGCACAGCTGGTTAAACTTAGAAATGTGAGTTAACTCTAAACAAAAATTAACTAAACTTGAAGATAACCTTTGTTTCAACCCACAAATAATCAAGACAATGCATTACTTTAAGTTTAATTTTTAACTACAAAGCCAGAGCTTTCCCTATCCAATCTTTTTTATGTTCCCATTGACACGCATTATACGACTGACAGACTGCAACGGTTGGAGTTAAAAATCATCATTTGTGTTCTACTGTAGGAACTGTGGACGAACCAGACAAATGAATCATTCAGATGATTCTTTCAAAACATAATTCTAATTCAGAATTGAGGTTCCGGCTCCGGCCCGTCTGCAGATAAAGCCAGGCTGATTACTTCGACACATGCTTCCTGATAGCAGAAGCGACATACCAAAGGGTCACCCAAGAAGACAGAGAGACAATCCAGACCCTTTTGTTTCCTTACTTCACAGGAAAGCCAAAGAGACTGTTGAACAAATAAATCTGCTTCAAAATTGTTCCAACAATTTTAACGGACTTATCAAACATCTTTTAACTACATACATTTTGCATTATGTGTCCACAAGTACTACCTGTAAACAGTGAGGCTTTAGAACACTCACAATTCATGTAAATGTGCTAACTCTTGACTGAATTACTGAAAGTATGCCTTGTTTGGACTTAATTTGATTCTTTCCCCCTTTCCTATATCCTGACTTGAATGAAATCTGTTTAAAATGTATTGTATCCCATTTAATAGAAATTATGTTAAAATGGCACTCTCTGCTGAAGCAGAAACAGGATGTAACACTTATGTTTTATTGGGGGCAGAGGAAGGCCCTCTTGAAACAGGACAATGTCTGATTGGCCAGGACTCCTCAGAGGGGTGACAAACAACTAAGTTTAAATGATCATATTGCAAGATAGTGAACGAGAGGAGTTGGTTAGTAAACGAACAGGGAGTTGGTTAGTTCTGGTAAGAGAAGTCAAGACAAGTACCAAGAACAATGGAGTAACAATAAGAACAGACCAGCCGCTCATTCAAGCCATCCAACCTTCACTCATTTTTCTTTCCTTTTACTTAATTCTCCTTTACCGCTGAAAGTCTCGTGTTCTAAGTTTCGCCGCAAAGTTCAACCAACGACTTTTGCCGCTTCAACTCCAGCGAAAAAGAGACTTCCCTTTAATTTTTCACCAAGCTCAAACATGATTGGGTTCTACCGAACACAACACAGACCTTGAATACCCTGCGACAACTCATCGACTTGAAAAACTCTTCTCTACACGCCAACGAGGGATATTCACATTCAAAGTCGACGCAAGCAAGTACCTCCAGATTAAAACTGAACTGTTGCATTCAAATGAATGATTCATGGTTCGTTCTGGTCTTTGAAATGCATTGATAGGAATTCGGTTAATCAGATCACTCTCTCTCTCTCTCTCTCTCTCATTTCCTTCTTACTGCAACGCGTATGAATGTGTGTGTATGTGCATGCCTTTGTGTTAGATTAGTTTGTGTTAGAATAAATAAAATCTCTTGTAGATTTTAAAAGGAAAGTGTCTGATATGATTTAATGTCTTAAACTGTCGATTTCAAGTTACCGTGCTCTAATCAGTGTTTTCACGATTGTTGGATATTTATATCCGTTACAAGGGCTTATTACGGCTCGAGCAAATGAACGCTGGACGAATCAGTTGCTCGGTCGTAATCTAAACAACTCTTTATTCATTTGAGCTAATTTTACTTCCTAGGGTGTTTTCCCTACACTACTGAAGAAACAAAGTCACCTACATCTTGGATGCCCTGGAGGTAAGCAGATAAACATCACATTTTCATTTTTGTGTGAACTATCCCTTTAACAGCATTTAACAAACATCAACCAACAATGCATGCCAACACAAATCTGCTACTTGGTGGAATATGTAGATGGCTGCATGTGCAGCTGTGGTTTGTGTGTGTGTTCACATGCATAATTTAGTCCCTTTACAAAACTTGCTGTTGAAAATTAATAGCAAACAAATCAACTTCCTATAAATAATTGCCAGAGATTTGCAGCTCTTCACCTGTATTGAACCAGCAGTAAACCTTTGGCAACAGCAAACAGTTTGCAGCTACTAAAAACCTTCGGTGGATGTTATAGCAAAGCTAAAAAAAAAATATATGTGGTGAAAAATTTACATGCCGAATTCATAGAGGAACCATCTGTTGTATATTGCCCCTATGGGACGCAGTGATGGGGGAAAATTAGATGAGATTGCTGTTGAGATGATTGCGGTAACTCACAAAACTTTTGCGATACCTCAAGAAAACGTTGCGTTCTCTCACTCAAGGTTTGTGTTCTGTGAGCAAACTCAAAACTGGTTGTGGAAATAATATAAAATTGGAGTAAAAAATATATATTCAATATTTTTGGGGAAGTTTTTCAGGGAAACATAATACTTTTGTGAAAGAATGCCGTTTTTCGAACAAACTCAAGTTGCTCAGGGAGCAAGGAAACGCAACGTTTCTCGGATGAACGTTAATGTTATGCAAGCAAACGCAAAAGCATTGAAATATAATTTTTTCTTCCATCTGACATTTTTCCAATTAATATATCCTGCTGTTTTGAATAGTTCATCAAAACAATTTTTTTTCTTTTTTGTTTAAAGGTAAAGGGTCCCACTCACAGTAGCTCTTCACAGTACAGTAGTAGAGAGTTAAATTCGGAAGTGTTTATCAACTTTGATCCTAGCCTATCCACTCAGTGAAATGTTACCGTTCTCTATTTTTCAATCAGGAGTAGAAATATGGACTGAATATAACATTTCCTGGCTGTCCCAAATACCTGTGGTAAAGACCAAGAGCTTTATTGTTTTGTTGGTTGTGTGTATGTATATATGCATAACAAAAATGCATTCCAGCTATAATGAAACTCTAAAGGGATAGTTCAAGTCACACTTTTAGGCTTTGGGCTGTTAAAGTGGCAGGCATTACATCAGTTAACAACAAGAAATACCTAGCAAGCAATTAACCCAAAAGCAGCAGGCCTCAAGGCTGTGAGTGATCCACTTCAAATTTTTATGCTCTTCCTGTCAGGGTTCTGTCACTTCGGTCTAGTTTATTTCTTGGTTTTGTGACAGAGCTCTGACACTCCCATTCTTGTTGTGTTTTTGTGTGAGCGTACAGTCTCGAGTGTTCTCGGGGCTGTGCGCTCTCTTGTCTGCGTGCCTTGTTTCATGTTGGGAGCGTGAAGTTCGGATCCCGGCACTCGTGTCTAGTTTGGTTTCGGTTTCGTGTCGGGATTCGGACACTCGCGCTCCCAGTCCTGTCTTTATTGTGAGCGCACGGTTTGTGTGTACTTTCACTTGCCGTGCGCTCTTGTCTCATGTTTTGTGTAGCACGCGGTTATTTCCATCTGCCGCGTGCTTTCATGTTGTGGTGTTGTCTTGTGTAGCACGCAGTCTGTTTCACGGGCTGCGTGCTCTCATGTTGTCTTGTTTTGTGTGAACACGTGGCTTATGAGTTTTCATAAGTCACGTGTTCATGTCTCGTCTTGTGTAAGCACATGGCTTGTGATTTTGTCTTCATTGGCCATGTGCTTGTGTCTTTGTTTTGTTTTGGTGTGAGCACATGGCTTGTCATGTGTTTCTTTGTGCCATGTGCTCTCATGTCTATTGTCTTGACCCCGCCCACCTTGTTACTTCATTATTGGTTGATTTGCCCCACCTGTCCTCCCTCATTACCTGCCTTGTTTGCTCTCCTATTTATTCTCCTTGTGTTTGTAGTCCTGTGCTGGTTCGTTGTCGTTTATTCTGTCGTATTTCTCCTTGTGTGTCTTCAAGCCTAGCCTAGCCTAGCCTAGCCTAGCCTAGTCAAGTCAAGTCAAGTCAAGTCTAGTCTAGTCCCTGTCAAGTCAAGTCAAGTTTAAGTTAGTCTGTTTTCCCCCTCGGGGTTGTTTTTGTTGTGTTTTTGTTTTATTTTTTATTATAAATAAAAGCTCTCTTCCCTGCAATTGAGTCCTCGTTCCTTCCACCACCCACCCAACCTGACACTTCCGTTGCTTTCCTCTATCATGTGGACTTGGGTGTACGTCATTGCTTACATTGCACAAGTGCCCACTTCTGGGGGAGTTCTTTTTTTTTCTTAGACAAACATTGAAAAGAGCATGAAGGTTGAGTTAAAATCTAGATTTTTATTGTGTAATTATGTAAAATGTTAATTATGACATTGATTAAATGTTAGATAAGAATGTATTATTATATGTGTTACTCATTTCTTTACTAGAATATTCTGCCACTAGGTCTTACAAAGACTCCATTGCATCCTAACAGACGTACTCATCATTTACTGTACAAATTTAAGGATTACTTCATGTATGTGAGGCACTGTTTATAAATATCTATATAATTCATCAGAACTGGTCATTTTATAATGCGTTTAATTTTCTCTGCGAATGATAAAACGGGCTAACAGTAATGCTTTGCAAGCAAATGCAAAAAGCATCTGGCATTTTTCCCATTGTATATACTCACAGTAGCTCTTCATGGTACTACTGACAGTTAAAACTGACAGTTTTTTGGTAACACTTTACAATAACAGTACATGAATAACCATGAACTAATGGCTAAATTAATAGTTACTTCCACATGAAATCATGATTAGATAAGATATGACCTAATCATGAACTAATGAAGAGTGATCCTTAACTACGACAGGAGTCATAAGGATTCATGCATGAAAACAGCAGCCTTAACTACGCATTAATACATGTTTGATAATTAATGCATCAATTAACATTTAGGGGTAAACTAAATAAATCAGCCTCCATAAGAGTAAACAAGAAGTACTCTGAATTTGAATGAAACGTGATTTAATACTGTCATAATTTACACTGTAATATCATAATCTGCCATCTGCAGCTTTGTGACAAATAATTGCAATGGCACATGATTATTTAGCCATTAATTACATAGATCTGTCTAATCAAATGTGGAAAATAGACTAACTACCACTAATAAATTTAATTTGATCTAAACTGTTTTCTGATTTTTACAGTTCATTTATATTTAGTCATAGATAAATAGTCATAGTTTATTCCCGGAACTAAAGTATGTAGGGTTTGTTTCTGGCGGGACACTCATTAGTGGCGCACGCTAGGTGTTCTCTTGGCGCGTTTGTTGTGTTGCTGGCATTTTAAACTAATAAATGTTGACTGCTTTGGTAAGCCGAATTAATAATTAAAAACATATTTACATGTATGTTTTATTGGGATTTTCAGGAGGTTATGTGCAGTTATTAACTGTATTTGTATTTTTGTCATTTAAATGTATATGCTTTGATTAGCATTAGCTTGTGGTCGCGCGCTATTTTACATGTAAATGTGCCTTATGTGTGTCTTTACAGGTATGTTTATGGCTTGCTTTCAAGTCCATATATGTTTAATTATATAAATAAAAATAAAATACAAATACTTTTTATTTTAGTTTTTTTGTACAGAAACAGAAACTGTTTAGGATGTAAAGGAATAAGGATGGCACTCTATACTATTTATTCATATATTAGTTAATGATGTGTGATATGTGCATCATGTCATGACTTTACTTGAGGGGGCACAATCATAATTAACTCATTATTAACTAAGCATATACTAACATCAACTAATGGTTTGTTAATGTATACTTATGTCATGACTTTACTTGAGGGGGCACAATCATAATTAATTCACTGTTAACTACTTACCAAATTCAGCTCATGATTATCATTAACTTACTATCAAATACACATGTACTAACACAACTATATAAGTAATCAGCCCAGTTAAGTGATGTTGAGTGACTTTTCAAAAAGTCAGAGAATGGAGGTACAGTATGATCACGGCCTGCGTCTGGATGGAGAGTGAACTTCTGAATCTGATACCAGCAAACGCTCCCTTACCTTAGTTCATGTTTCCTGTTTGGTTATTTTTTTGGGAACCGATTCCTCAGGAACTGATGTAAGTCACAGTAGTTTAGTTTGATAGGAAAGAATATCACAAAACAGATTAAGACCTTTTAAGATAAATAGTGTATTTAGTATTTTATATGTTTGATAAGGAGGATAAGTGAAAATAATGGCAAACTAATCCTGTGCCTTTCAGTGATGTTTATAATGAAGCTGCTGATGTTAGTAGTTTAAATTCTGACAATAATAAATTGTTTAAATTTATTTCAAAGTCCAAATACGTATTATTCCTTCTTATAGAGACTGTTTGATTTAGTTTACCCTAAATGTTAATTAATGCATTAATTATCAAACATGTATTAACGCATAGTTAAGGCTTCTGTTTTCATGCATGAATCCCTATGACTCCTGTCTTAGTTAAGGATCACTCTTCATTAGTTCATATCTTAACTAATCATGAGTTCATGTTGAAGTAACTATTAATTCAGGTATTAGTTCATGGTTATTCATGTACTGTTATTGTAAAGTGTTACCAGTTTTTTTATACTGTTGTACAAAACAATATGTTTCACACAACTCAGTATTTTTGTGACAAATGTTGATGTCAGATTCCATGCCATGAAAGATTGTATGAGAACTACAAATTCATAATTCCCAATTCAACAGCAAAGTTCAAAGTTAAAACACTGTACTTACAAAACCAACTGGACTTTTGATCTTAATCTTTATTTGATTAATGAATCAATAACACAAGAGTCACAAACTGATCATGCAAATACATTATACCATTAAACATTTTTAACATGAATATTAAACAGTCACTCTGATGACATGAACCAGGTCAAAATTTTAAATCTAAAGTTATATTAACTTTTGTCTTTTTGTACTTCCAAAATACTTTTTAACAGTGATGACAATAAAATCATTTATAATAATATTTTTATTAATTAGTTAATAAAAAAATGAATTATAAAGCACACCAATTATGGCATTTGAAAGGTTCCTATTTTTGTTTTGGAAGTCCCCAACAACAGGTTTAAAAGCATGCAAGGTCAAAAACCACTTTAATCTGCATTTATTTTTTACCTTATTTGCTCAACGACTCCCAAACGATTCGCAAAGCTCCCTCTACAGTTTCCTTTAGTGAATCACACTGTCGTAAATACTCCAAGCGCAGCTCTGGACTACAACGACTACAACGCTCACCAGCGCAGTAGTTTTGCAAATACAGTTCACTTGATGGAGGTGGGTAATTTTCGAAATTGTCTTATAAAGTCATAATATACACATTGTTTTTGAATTACCGTGAAGCATTTTGTCACTCTCGCGTGAACGTGAACATGAGGCGAGATTTTGTCGGGTCGATGCAGCTCAACTTGCAAGTGCTGTATTCTGGCGTAGACGTGCCAGAGGGGGTTAGAGCTCGCCTCAAACACACCACTACAAGTGAATTAACTATCGTAAAGACTTAGAAAACTTTTTATGAAGGTAAAAAACGCATTTAGATTGAAGAAGCAGTTGTCAGTAAAATGACGGGAACACAGCACAAGTTTTGGGTTTCAAGTTTTCCCTGGTGTCTGCGTGTGCAATAAGTGGGCGGACAATATGCTAATGTTTCGTTGTGATGTCACAACGAAACGGCTTGGGATTCATTTTACAAACAACTCGTTTAATTGACTCTTACTTTTGAGAGACAATAACTTAATATACAGTGCAATTTCAGATTTAAAACTATGCAGGATGATTTCATTCACTTAAGTCCCGGGTATACTTCACTTTCCGCGCCCGGATGCATCTTTCAAAGTATACTACACCACAGATGTGCGCGGATGACCGCCTTCGTCACATGCGCAGTACAGCTTTTTTCTATCAGGCATGAAAATCCCTCACCTTTTGGCGAAATTCGCCGTTTTGAAACCAAAATAGGTGACCTACGTGAATCGTGTAGATTCGATGAGAACTGCGACCTGCGATTCAGTAAACTGTGAACAGATGCGCGAGCCAGAAGGGCGCGCGAGTGCATGGAAATATTAACGCGAAGGGCCTTGCATCAGAAGTGCAGACCATCATCAGAAGCTGAAACACGCCTGGCCTCGGCGATTTACCTGACTGAATTTGGTGAGTGATGGCAGGGCTCGACAGTAAGGACTGCCCGATGGCCCGGGGCCAGTGTGAACGACGCTCGGGACAGTAGACGCACCGGTCACTTGCCCGATCGGGCCAGTGCTGTAGGGTGTGTGTTATATAGCCTATCGTCTTTAATATCGTAGGCTAATTGTTGATTTAACGATCTGAAATTATCGAGTATGTCCCCCACTTTACAAAAACAGTCTAATGTTACTAGAAACAGCATAGTTATTGTTACCTACGGTTAGAGTAGTGTGTGCTTATATTAAAGTGTACACATTCACTGCGTGATTTAGTCTTTTAAAATGCCCCCAAAATTCAAGATAAGGGGCAAAAATGCCCCTGTATATATTTTATATATAATTTAATAAAGTTAATCAATATTACACAAAGAGCTCCGTTTTTCTCCAAATATTAGCATGATTACAAATGTGATATTGATTTTATTCAGCGTACAGTTTAATGAGCAAGAACTTAATATCAAGTGATTTACATTTTAGACACCAAATCGTCTGTTTCGCTGTATTTCACCAATGAAAATAGTTCCAAAGTCCACCGAATTGTTTTGCGTCTTTGAACAACACTTCCTGAGTGAATCAGCCGCTTGAATGAATCGGTTGAATCTCAATGATTCACTCATTAACAGTGATTCGCTGCCACCTACTGGCGGGTTAAATTTCACATTTAAAATAACAGTATTTAACGTTTTATATTTTGAACATTAAAAACATTTTTATGCATCTGTAACTGCTCTTGATTAACTTTAATAAAGTTATCTATTCTATAGTTATACATTAGATTACAATTTCTGTACCTGAAAATCTTGTTTAAACCTACATGAAAAACTTGAAAAGCACCATTTAACTTATATGTTTGTTCTGTTATATTCATTTGTGCTATTACTCGTAATTTGATTATTTGTTACTATTTTACTACTTACTGTTTATTTGTCTAATAATATTTAAAATAAATCTGGTAGCTTTTGGTGTCATAACCTTATGTATTGAGGTTAAATTTATCAAAAACAATGAAAACAATAACTATGCTTATTTTATAGGCCCATTTTCTTGTCTTTTACTAATTTTTTTGTTGTGGGGCCCGGAAAATGTTGGCGGGGCAAGTAAAAATTTGAACCACTGGCCCAACTGGGCCAGCAGAAAAAATCCTTAGCGTTGAGCCCTGAATGGTTTCAATCATATTTTCTGGTATATAAGTTACCCAGGAGCTCTGTTGACATAGACTTAGCTAACGTTAGCTACAACTTGATGAATTGAGTCACTGAACACAGCAGGAGAGAACACAACGTTAGCCAGCTAGCTAAAGATCCGGTGGAAAATTATTAGCTAATGCTACCGTTTTTGAGGAGGTAGATTTGAGGTGAGGGGACTGACAAGGCAGAAGGTAAAGTGGTCCACCGTTCTAATAAGTAGACCTGCCAACCTGTACGCAATTTGCTTAGGGGATACGCATTTTGACTTCAAAGTACACTGGTACGTTTTGTCACTCTAAACTAAAAACTTGGTGACGCCTCTGTGCACGCGCAGTCCTCAAATCAAGCAACAGCAAAAGAAGAAGAGTTCGACCAATCATAGCACTAGGTTCTTCCCCCAAATATACTGTAAATGTTAGACCCAGTGACAGGCTGGCATGAAATGGCTTGCATAATACTTAGTAAGGAGGCCATAATAATTTTTGACTCATGGCTGAAGTTCCCTTTCGTGGGAACTATCGACGCTACGTCAATGACGTGATGGGAACCCTCTGTATTTTGTGTTCGTGAAGCACCTCTGTATCTAACCAATGAGATAACGTGACGTCAGAGGCGGGTAACGTCAAGGACCAGGAAGCTATAAAGCATATCCGGAAACAGAGAACGCTAGCTTCTGTTGTCTTCAGCAAGCGCTATCTGTTATCTTGTATGTCTTATTTGGTGTTGTCTGTCTGTTTATATATACACACAGTGATCTCTTCGTCCGAGGACAAGAGTTTCTAAGCACTATTAAGACACATTATTCACGAGAAAATGGCGGAAAGTGAAGTAGCGGCCAAGCAGCAGTTTGTCAAGTGTGTGCATCCCTGCACTCGTTTTATATCTGGTGGGGACACACACGAGATGTGCGTTATTTGTATGGGAGTTGAGCATGCACAGGCAGCTCTCGAGGGGGCTGTCTGTGTACACTGTGACAGGCTCACTCTCAGAGTGCTGAGGTCGCGCCGCTCGCTCTTCGAGGAGAGTGCTGCGGCAGCGAATATTCCCGCGGATCGGGTCCCGCTGCAGCCGAGGCTCAGCGGAGGCTCCATTCGTGGGGTTCACAGATGTATTTGGTGGAGAGGGTTGAGACGGGCTCTGCCTTATCTCTTCCCTTACCTGCCAGACCCAGTGTCTCTTCTTTGGTGGCGGAAGCACGCGTTGCGGTTTCTTCCCCCCGAAGAGAGACACCGGCACTCAATGTATCTTCCTCCGAGGAGGTTGATGCAGAGAGTGTCGAAGCTAGGGTTGAGGAACCGCCATCCTCTTCCCCTGCACATGAGGAGCTGCTGGAGGTTGTGACCAGGGCAGTCGCTAAGTTAAATATAGACCGGCCCGTGGAGAAAAGCGACAGTAAACAAAAGAGTAAACTTGATGAGCGCTTTCTCCCCGCACGGTCACAACCACAGCGTCGGGGTCTGCCGTTTTTCTCTGACCTCCACACCGAGGTGTCGAGGTCGTGGGAAAAACCAGTACAATATCCAGTCCCCAAACATCAGTTTATAGCAATATACTGGGGCTGAAACAACGGCTATGGGGCGATGCCTCAGGTTGAAGAGACGCTTGCGGGCTATCTCTCGCCGGAGTCTGCATCGTCCCTCAAGACCCCGACATTACCCACTAAGCCTCTCAGAACAACATCGGGCTTGGTGGGTAAGGCTTATTCGGCAGCAGGTCAGGCTGCAGCTTGCCTCCATACTATGGCTATATTGCAAGCTTACCAGGCTGACGTGCTGGGGGAGATTGATGATAGCGGGGAAGCTACGTTTGAGTCGATTCAAGAGCTAAGGAAAGCAACTGATTTAGCTCTCCGGGCCACCAAGGAAACGGCCAAGTCAATCGGCTGTTCCATGGCAGCATTGGTGGCCACGGAGAGGCATTTATGGCTCAATCTATCAGATATCAAAGAGAAAGATAAAAACGTCCTCATGGATGCGCCGCTGTCTCCTGAGGGCCTCTTCGGCGACGCAGTATCATCTGTCGTCGAGAGGTTCCAGGAGACAAGAAAACAATCTGCGGCCTTCCAGAGGTTTCTTCCCCGCCGAACTCCCCCCGAGGCTGCTGGGCGGGGGCAACCTCGGCCGATAGCCAGCTCCTCAGCTCATAGAGAGCAACAGAAGACCAGTGTGGCCGCCCGGGCTCCCCCGCAGAAAGCTTGGGAACCGGGGCGGTCAGCACAGGTGAGACCTCCCGGGGGCAGGGCGGATCTGAGGACAGTCATTGTGTCCCGGAAGGTCTCGAAAAAGAAGTCCTGACGCCAGGTGCTCAGGACCGATGAGGGCAGTCCCCTCCGGAGGGTTTCGGTTGACGAGAGATCTATCAGCCACTCCTCTTAGGTGCCCTCAGGGGGCCATTCTGCCAACCCTGCCACCCAGTGTGCTTCAGGGCGCAGAGATTCCCACGATCCTCCGAGGAGGGTCGGTTCGCACTTGATTCCTCTATCTGCCGGTGCGCCGCTTCAGATAGACGAGCCAAGTGCTCAAAAAACACCAGAGACCAGTCTCGAGAGGCTGGTACCCTTAGTAGAATATTTGGAAGAATGGAAACGTCTCCCGAACATTTCAAATTGGGTGCTGCTCATGATAGAACAGGGTTACAAAATTCAATTCAATTATCATCCGCCTGGGTTAAACGGGGTTCTTCCCACAGTGGTGACCCCAGAGCAGTCTCTGGTTATGGAACAAGAGGTTATGACGCTTTTGCGAAAAGGAGCTATAGAGAGGGTTCCTCCTCCCAGCAAAATGTCAGGGTTTTACAGCCGTTATTTCATTGTTCCAAAGAAGGATGGAGGGTTGCGTCCGATCATAGATTTACGTGTGCTAAATCGATCTGTAAAAAAGCTGAAGTTCAAGATGCTTACACTCAGACAGATTATCCCACAGATCAGATCCGAGGACTGGTTTGTGGCGATAGATCTGAAAGATGCTTATTTTCATGTATCCATTCATCCTTCACACAGGAAGTTCCTCAGATTTGTTTTCGGGGGCGAACCATATCAATACAGGGTACTTCCGTTCGGCCTATCTCTATCACCCCGCACATTCACAAAGTGCGTGGATGCAGTTCTGGCTCCGCTGAGACTTCAGGGCATCCGCGTGCTGAACTATATAGACGACTGGTTGATAATAGCTCAAACAGAACATCTGGCAGTCCAACATCGAGATGTTGTTCTGTCACACATGAAAAAGCTTGGGCTGAGGCTCAACGGCAAAAAGAGTGTGCTGATTCCGAGTCAAGTTGCCAATTATCTGGGGGTAATTTGGGATTCTACCAAAATGAGGGCACGTCTATCTCATGCCCGTGTGGATTCCATTCTCCGGGCAGTAAATGGGGTGAAGTTAGGCCAGTCACTCACTGTGAAACAATTTCAGAGGTTGTTGGGTCTGATGGCAGCTGCGTCCAACGTGATAACTTTTGGCCTGCTGCACATGAGGCCCTTACAGTGGTGGCTCAGGACCAAGGGGTTTTCTCCGAGGGGAAATCCTCTTTGCATGATCAAAGTCACGCGGCGATGCCTTCGTGCTCTGTTCATGTGGAAAAAGCCTTGGTTCCTGTCCCAGGGACCCGTGCTGGGAGCTTCTTGTCGTCGCGTAATGCTTACGACAGATGCATCCCTCATGGGCTGGGGGGCGATCATGAGTGGTCGCTCAGCTCAAGGTCTATGGGAGGACCATCAGTTCTCCTGGCACATAAATCGGCTGGAGATGATGGCGGAGTTTCATGCATTAAGAAACTTCCTCCCAGACCTGAGGGGCCATCATGTGTTGGTCCGCATGGACAACACGTCGGTGGTCTCTTACATAAACCATCAGGGGGGTCTGCGGTCTCGCCACTTATGCAAACTGGCCCGTCGGATCCTCCTGTGGGCCCAGGGAAAGCTTCTATCAGTAAAAGCAGCATATATTCCAGGGCATCTGAATGTGGGGGCGGACACCCTGTCGAGACAGGGTCCGAGACCGGGGGAATGGAGCTTATTTGGAAAAACTTCGGTCGAGCTCAAGTCGATCTATTAGCTACTCAGGAGTCAACCCAGTGTCCTCTCTGGTACTCTCTAGTTCACCCAGCACCTCTAGGGCTGGATGCCATGCTGCAAACGTGGCCGAGGCTGTGTTTGTATGCATTTCCTCCGATCTCGATGCTCCCAGGAGTTCTGGCAAAGGTTCGCCAGGAGAAGGCCGATCTAATATTAGTGGCCCCGTACTGGCCGACCAGAGTATGGTTCGCAGATTTAATATCTCTCCTTCACGGCTCCCCCATGGAGCTACCTCTTCGACAGGATCTTCTGTCTCAAGCGGGCGGCACGGTTTTTCATCCTCGCCCAGAAATGTGGAAACTGTGGGCCTGGCCCCTGAGGGGGCAAGGCTCATAGAGGCTGGTCTTCCAACCGAGGTTGTGGAGACCATCCTTCAGTCCAGAGCTCCCTCCACGAGGAAGCTGTATATGTATAAGTGGAAGTTATTTACTACTTGGTGTAGTCAACATAATGTGGACCCTGTCCATGCTCCATTGAATTCTGTGCTTCAATTTCTCCAAGGAAAGTTTTCCGAAGGTTTAACGCATTCTACACTAAAGGTGTATATTGCAGCTATCTCAGCATACCATGCTCCTATTGGGGGTGTCTCGGTGGGTCGAGACCCCTTGGTAATTCGCTTCCTCCGTGGTGCATTGAGGATGAGGCCAGTAGTACGTCCTAGGACTCCAGCATGGGATCTTACTATAGTGTTGCAAGGGTTAGCTGAGGCACCCTTTAAACCCATAGAAGAAGTGTCGGACAAGTTCCTAACACTAAAGACCATATTTCTTCTTGCAATTTCATCTCTAAAAAGAATAGGAGATTTACAAGCACTTTCAGTGGCTCCTTCATGTCTGGAATTTGCCCCTGGCATGGTTAAAGCGTTTCTGCATACTCGACCTGGCTACTTGCCTAAGGTCCCTACTAATATATCAGGTCCTATCGTACTCCAGGCCTACTGTCCTCCTCCATTCGAAAATATGGATCAGGAAAAACGGAATCTGCTATGTCCAGTTAGGGCATTGGATGCTTATGTCCACAGAGCTGCCCTGTGGCGTAAAACTGATCAGTTATTTGTCTGTTACGGGTCCTCTAAAAAAGGGGCCTCTGCGTCCAAGCAGAGAATGAGCAAGTGGGTAGTCGAGGCTATCTCAATGGCATATAAAGCAGCTGGACATGCGTGTCCACTCTTTGTCCGTGCTCATTCCACTAGGGGGATGGCCGCTTCCAAAGCGTTAGTCTCTGGTGTATCATTGAGTAATATTTGCAATGCAGCTGGATGGTCTTCCCAGCATACGTTTATAAGGTTTTATAGCCTAGATGTAGTCTCTGCTCCAGGTGCTGTAGTTCTACAAGACAATAGACAGGTACCTGGAGATACGGCGTAGTTGGGATAGCGTTCCCATCACGTCATTGACGTAGCATCGATAGTTCCCACGAAAGGGAACGTCTCGGGTTACAGATGTAACCCTGGTTCCCTGAGTAAGGGAACGAGACGCTACGTCACGTCGCCGTCCCCCCAGCATACCTGTGAGCGTTTGCTTCAGACTATTCCAGAAGCTAGCGTTCTCTGTTTCCGGATATGCTTTATAGCTTCCTGGTTGTGACGTTACCTGCCTCTGACGTCACGTTATCTCATTGGTTAGATACAGAGGTGCTTCACGAACACAAAATACAGAGGGTTCCCATCACGTCATTGACGTAGCGTCTCGTTCCCTTACTCAGGGAACCAGGGTTACATCTGTAACCCGAGACGTTAAGTTTCTCCAGCTCTCCCCAGGTTGGCAAAAAAAGCATCTCAAAATGCATCAGATTGATGCTTTAAAATGTGGACTATTTAAATTTTTCTTCCGGGGGAGCATGCCCCCGGACCACCCTAGAGGGGTAATATCCTTCTCACCTTTTTCACCCCTGACCCGTTTTCATGCCTGTTCTATGCTCTACCTGACATCGGAGAGCAGCACTGAGTCGTGTCATCAACATGACATTCACTGGGCATGATCGGCGAAGAAAAGAAGTGCATCCTTTCCCATATTTTGCATACTTTCCCATATTCCCCCTCCATGAATTTGCCACCCTAAACACGTCTTTGGACTCTTTAAACATGAATTGTACAAATGTGGTTACTTTCTAATCTCTTCGCACAATCGCTCGTGTTTTTCTCTTTTCAAGCGTGTTGTTTTTAAAACTGTCTTTTCACACTCTTTTTTGACGGCTGAACACTGTGCTCAATACTGTGTGTATTGCCACCTAGTGGACTCTTCTATACTGCTTGCGCATGCGCTGTTGCACGCGGACTCTCCGCGCGGTCTCGAAATTACGTCATGCGGACGGTGCACAAACGTGGACGGCCGAAGTATACCCGGGGCTTTAGAGCTATGTTACACACTACAAGAAAGGTACTTTTAAAAAATCCATAATAGGGGCACTTTAAATAATTAAATCAAAATAAAATAAATTACTGTGACTGTCATAAAAGTGGTACACCAGAATGGGACAAAAGATTTTCAGGCACCTGGCCACAGAAATAAAATGAAATGTTACCATATTTTGAAAATGAACCAGGAACAAAATAAAATAAAACAATACAAAACACACAAAAACAAATAGAAAATAAAACAATGCAGAACATTATTTTAGAATCTTCTACTTTTCTGGATACAGCATAGGCTCCTGCAGTTCAATGTCCTTGGACACCGGTTTATCATTCTGTACTTTCCTGGTAATCTGTGTGATGGCCACCCATAACAGGATATAGCTTAATACCTGCAGACAGCTAATCAGTCCCAGAAACAGGAACCTGATGGGGATCACATTACATTTTAGTATGCATTACTTGGAATACATAAAATAGTCCTGCCAGATTTGCTCACCTAAAAGTCTCAGTGTCATACATTCTGCAAGCACCTCTTCCACCACATTTCTTGTGACCCCATTTCACACAGGTAGAGTCAATAAGAGCACCAAAGTAAATGGGAGCAGGAATACCACCTTTAAAGGAGTGAAAAAATGTGAATATCATCTGTGAATTATTTTACATTTTAGGGGCACTCCTAAAAAAAACAAAACAAAAAAAAACAATACACTATAGCAACTCCAACTGTGAACTTACCCAAAACTCTTAAAACTAATAGTAGCATGCCCACTGAAAGAGACTTCAGCTCAGGATCCACAATCCTGCAAGGACATATTCTCATATTAAATATTTCATACAAATTTCTTATGTGTTTATATACCACTGTGGAATAGTTGTGATTAATCACTGCAAGATATGTTGTAAAGAAATTAAACAGAACCTCAATGATATGATGAAGAAGGGAACAGTGCCCATACAGTACACAAAGAAGGCGAGAGACTGCAGTGCCAGATAAATATAGAACATTGTAGTACAGCTGCTCTCTCGTGAACACTGTCCAAGCACTGCAGAGGAGTTCCTAGCACTCATTCCCCAGCTCTGGACACATGTACAGTCGAGGAATGTCTAACAAATACACACACACACACACAAAAAAAGAAACTCAAAAACATGTAAAAATGAATTGAGGTCAGGAGTTAAAGGTAGTTGTTCACCATATTCCATCCTGTGCCACGAGTGGAATTGCAGCCTGCGTGACAAGGAGAGATGTAGGTCACTCCATTCTGTCCACACACTGGATCCCATTGGAAGTCAGAACACCCACATCCGGCATTGCAAGAAGTGAGTAAATCACTGTTTATATTCTGAACTTCTACAGATCTGCCGCATAAACAATAGATTATATTATATTACATATTTCTATGACCCTACAAAGGACAAGCTGTTTGTTAAATGAATAGAGTGAATTTGATGGATAATGTATAGTTTCCATGCTACAATAAGATTTATACAAAGAGTATGTATAAAGAGATGAAAGTACCCTTGATAGGGCACTGTGACTCCAGCGACATATATATTTTCACAGCTAAGAGCAAAGTAAGGGATGGTAAGAAACAATGCGGAAATAGCAGTGAAAAATGACATTCTTGCAGATCCTAGCAGATCCAGTTTAAACCTCTTCATTATCCACCCACTCAGGAACATACTCAGAGCTACTGGTGGAATAGACGTCAGTCCTACAGAAATATATAAGCACAGCCATTTTAAACAGCCAGAAAATAAAAAAAAAAAAGAAGAAAAAAAAGACAGTAATCATGGCAGTTGTCACCTATGAGAAAGTTGGTATTGGTTGCACTTTGTCCAAACTGCTGTTCCAAATACTTTGGCGTATATGTTATGAATATGGCAAAGGCGTTGAATGCCACTACATTGGAAACCAGGTACAGGAGATATATCTTGTTGGTGAGCAGATGCTTCAGAGATGGCCCAAAATCTAGAAAAGCAAAAATAAGCAACAGTTTAGAACAATCTCTTTTATTTTACAATTTTTTACATGGTCGTAGTAGACCAAAACAACACTATAATTGATAATAATATCCTCCATTAATTTCCTGTGGACACATTTTTCCAAACCTGTATTATTTTGATCTTTGTTACATAAAAAGGTGATTTTTCTGGAGAATCTCTAATTAAAAGAGACTGAATCTCCATAAGAACACACACACACACACACACACACATACAAACAAACATCATACTACCGTAAAAATAAAGCGGTTCATCCGATTCTTGCCTATACAAGTCATTATTCAGTGCCTAATTAGATTTAAATAGACCTAACAATTGTGATCGGTGTAAGGTTGCCATACCTTTAGCTATCTCTGTAATGCTGGGTGTGTGTTTGTGTTGGTTTGAGGGATGGTCTTGCTCAGAGGTTTGGTGGTTTTCAGGTAGAGCTCTTGGCAGGAACCAGAGAGGCAAAGCAGCAAGGAGAGTCAACAGCCCAGAAACCACATAACCCAACCACCAGGCCCCAACCCAGCGAGAGTCCTGAGGGGTGATGGTGATGGTCTCTGATAATGAGAAGAAAGGGAGAGAAAAATGTTTATATATATATATATATATATATATATATATATATATAATATTAGGGGTGTAACGATTCACTCGTTTTCTCGATGCAACGATTACAAATCCTGACGATGCATATGCATCGATCTTGAAGCATGTTTTTTGAATCGTGAATCGTTTATTTCGGCCGATAATCGATGTAAAATGCTAAGAATCGGATCAATCGCGATTCTATAGTGATTCAGTGCTTTAAAATATATAAACATTAAATTACTACATGCACGAATTGATGGAAACGTTGTGCGCCGTCATTTTGCGCCTTCCCTCACAGCTCTCCTTCACAGAGACACGCGGCTGCACTTTACCGCCTTTCACTGATTGTGCTTGCGCTCTGTCCGTACCCCACAGGACGGCCACTGCTGTTCACATTCATGGCACTCCTCTATTAAGACAGCAATAGAGTGCCCCAGGGATGACGCGGTTTTGTAGGCAAAACCCGGAAGCGAGTTAGCATTTTAGGACTTCCGGTTCCAACGCCGTGGGAAATCGCCTGAAATAAGGTCTGTGGTTAAAAAAGCCTCTAAATATTTTCACGTTTTGATCTATGACATAAAACACACCAGTTATAACCCGCTTTTTGAACTTTTACTGTGTCTTAAAATCGGCAGTTGCTAACAAGTTGCTAAAAGGAACTACTTCCTTTGGCGGGGACTTTAGACGTCATCATTAAAAACGGGACATTTGGACAGCATTTCTCATGAAAAAGTGGAAAAGTATTCATAACAGCGCAGATCATAATCTGTGAGCATGTTTATAAATAAAGTTGTTTTTTAAATACAGTTTGAGGAAGCTTGGTGGTGACGACGTTGATCCAACCATGGTGTGCTGTAGTCCGTTTATAGCCTACTGTTAGCTTTTTATATCTGACGACTTTATTTAGGCTTCAAAATCTATAAATGTTGTGTTAACTTGTAAAGATTATATCTTGATAGACAAAACGTGTAAGTGTCATAACCCTTTGTTAAACACAGAGCTTATTTTCTGCGATTTTCTGCATAGGCTTTCAACCGAGGGAACCCGTGCGCCGCTAACTTCCGGGTTGGCCTACAAAAATGCGTCATCCCTGGGGCACTCTATAGTCCTGAGTCAAACTTCTCAAGTCATTGCGCGGTCACAACTGTTGAAATAAACTGCTTTTATTGCGTGGAAAAGTCAGAAATGGTTCATTGACATTACCTGATCAGTTCCAAGGGGCGCATTTCTTGCATGGACGGAGCAAACACATAATGTAAGTCTCTAAATGCATGTCATTAAACTGAATGTGCGAGGAAACTGCTGAAATAACTACAGCATTAACAACACTGACATAAGAGCGCGTGGTTTATCAATCAGAAACCCACATAGACTGTAAAAGCTGCTTAGCTGCGCGTGACTGCATGTCACTCCCGGATAACTGAAAATGGGCAAAGAGGCGGGGAGCTGGTTTGAGCTGATGTGATTGGTTACTGAAACCATGCCCGCCTAGTTCGACGTGACCATGTTAGCAAGCAAAGGAGCTATATATCTATCTTAGATACGATATAAAATATTAATGAAGATAAGTTTTATCATCAGAAAGTTCTAAAGGTTTACTGTCAATCTACAGTGTTTCTTTAAGATATAGATGCTCCAACACCAGTAGTGTGGGGTGTGCAAATAACAACATGGAAAATCAAATGGGACTTCATACCTTTATAATAGAGATTGCGAGATGAATCCAATCTGTGGCACTGGGTAAAATATAAATGTCCATTGCAAAAAAAAAATGCATCTGTCATCGTTCTGCAAGAAAGGATGCAATCTGAACAGCCTTTATTTTGTAAAACTGTATACGATCGTATCTAACAAACAAATGAGCCTGTGTCCAAAGTATATTTTTTTCAAAATAGTGCAGCAGTTTTAGTTATAATATCCAAGCAGTGCTGTCAGAGTTGTATATCCTCCTGGTATTGTCATTGTTGTAAATCTCACAACCAAAACTTTCTGCCAATGCCACAATCCAACAACGTGTGTTCTGTGTCTCTTCCCCATGCATGCACATCTACACAGACACACATCAGTCTCGAATATTATGCAGCAAGCCATATTTTATAATTGTATAAAATAATCGAGAAAAAAAGCACAAAAACGGCTGAGATACCAAATTCAGCGGCAGCTGAGGTAACATGGCGGCTCACAGACAGCAGCGCAATCTACCTGTCACTCAAGTGACCACGGCCTTAATTATGCAGAACTTTAAGGCTTAATATAATTTAAACGGATAAGTTATAAAAAAATTCACCCCCCTCAGAGTTGTCATGAAGGACAAAAATAGCAGTATAGACCAAAACCACAATTTGAACCAACTTGTAAACATGTTTTTTTCTGCTATAAACTTGGCCAATTTACCATGGGACTCTATGAGATTCTGCTCTCTTTTGGAGCCTGTCCCTAGCGGCCAGTCAATGAATCGCAGTTTAAGTTACTTCCGTATTGGCTTCATGACAGAAAGGGGGAGGTTGCCGCTTGGAAACCCAGCGCGTTTTCTCAAGTACAGGTCTCTGCAGGACATTAATGATTGATGGGCGAGGACATAAACAGTGGGGCATTTTTGAGAGCGTTACCTGATTTGTCCAGGTCAGAGTGTGGGTAGGGTTTAGGGTTGGGGTCGGGTGAAGGGGATCATTTTCATTGCATGATATTTAAACACCCACCAGTTTGAAAATACCCACAAATACAGATACTCCCACTTTTGTTCCGCAGAGACCTCATTTTCTTTCAGAATCACCATAAGGAAAATATTCCATATAAAGATACAAAGAAGGCTTTTACAACTATTCCGAGAAGAAAAGTTAGTTTAATATTATTTGGGGAAGTGCATGATAGTCTCTCCATGTAAGCATTAGTATTTTTAATGTACCTGGAACAGTTTAATAAGGTTGTGTATCTTTAACACTACCCTCCACTATATTTAACATGAACTAGGCCTAAAAATACTTTTAAAGCCCTTTTAACGTTTTGGCTTATGTAAATTTCCACAATGGCAATTTTTATAGGCTGTTAAAATAAAGTTATGTAGCATCATTGAGAACTAACATGAACTAACATTAACAATGGACAAAAGGTTTTTTTGTTTGTTTTTTGCCCTTACTCTCTGACCTCCTGAAGGCTGCTGTGTAATTCGCACCCTGACTAAGACACACTGAGGGAAGAATTTCAATATGCCTATAAATGCATATTAAAATGCAGAATCAAATCAAATTAATCGAATCGCATCGAATTTTAATGTGAATCGTCTCGAATCGAATCGTTCTGACAGTGTGTATATATATATCTATTGAGTGTGTGTGTGTGTGTGTATTTATATATATATATATATATATATATATATATATATACATATATATATATATATACACACACACAGACACACACACACACACACACGTGTATGTGCGTGCATGTGTGTGTTTGTGTTACACGCCTTCTATCACGCCTGCTATCAAGGACGGCATTTATATTCACCACAGACACTCAATGTCTGATCTCTGATAATAACAAATGGACCTCTCTGCTCTTAGTTAGTAGAGTTACTTACCTCCTGTCCATCTCAGCTTTCCTTCATCGAAAGACTATCTTCATCTGTTCTCCATTTGTGTGGTTCCCATATTGCCTGTCCTGAAATCCCATCTGTTCTTTTTCTGTTAGCACAATTACCTGTTCTCTATCCATAACCTAAAAAGAGGTTCCTGCACTTGGGTTCACCATCAGACTTTGTGTGTTGTCTGCCTAAAAGAAGATCCAGGTACTAAACCCAGGATCAGGATCTATTATGAACCCAGGATCTAAAATTCTCCCAGAGGACAAGCTGGTAACATGCCCTCATTCATCTCAACCACAGTGAGCAACCAGATCTTTGTCCCTGCTATCTCTGTTATTGAGATCAACCATCCTTCCTTCCATTCTGCCCAGTGAGGTCTTCCCTGAGTCTTTTTTCCTGACCATAGAGGCCACACATGGGCTTCTCTCCCAGGTAACAGGAGTCTCCATTGAACATTTTGTTCTGGCCACAAAGACCGACCCAAATCCTCCTTCACTACTCCACCAGCTCCTCCATGGTATTTCCATCCATCAACTCCTCAGGGGTCCCTTTTTTCACTGGCTCCCTCTTGGTCACTCTTCCTCTTGTTTTACCTTGTTACCTCTGTCCATTGGTTCTGCCAGGCTCTAGAAGCTAGTTCCTCCAGCTTCACCATGGCCTCATATGTTGGGCTCCCCTAATTCCGTTTCTCCTGATTATCTCCTGATAGTCCTGTTTTCCCCTGGGCTACCAAAGCATCCCCTAAAGCAGTGGCATCCGCTGCAGCATCAGAGATCCCTGTGGCCCCACCTACACTGCTGGCTCCCTATGGTGGGTTTCCTTGTTCCATCAGCTTCACCTCATCTTTGACATGACCAAATCTTCTTAAAGGTGCCCTAGAACCCTTTTTCACAAGATGTAACATAAGACTAAGGTGTCCCCTGAAGTCTGTGTCTAAGGTGTCTGTGAAGTTTCAGCTCAAAATACCCCATAGATTTTTTCTTACTCAATTTTTTAACTGCCTATTTTGGGGCATAATTAAAAATGCGCCGATTCGGCGCGTGTCCCCTTTAAATGCTCGCGCTCCCCGCCCCCAAGCTCACGACTTTATAATACATTGCATAAACAAATTTCAGACAGCTAACATAACACTCAAAATGGATCTTTACAAAGTGTTCGTCATGCAGCATCAGGGACGTGCACAGACATTCTGGGGGGCAGGGGCTCCAGTGGAAAAAAGGGCACTTCTCATAATTATTTATTTAAAAAATAATGAACCCTTAAATATATTAAGACAACTTTGACTTCACTTACACTCACGCAATTGTTTTATACTCCACAGATTTCCACAAAATAATCAGTTCACACAGAGACCATGGTCTTCTTTAGTATTCACTAGGTTTATCACAAGAGAAGTCAACAACAACTATTTTCAAGTAGCTATATTTAGAATAAATGACTGCACCAAGGAGAGGGACATAGTTTCACTAATAATTTGTTTATTTTGCACAAATCAATAAATCGTTTTAATTTTTTGGTGTTATTGGAATACTTCTTTCATGAAGTGGACAATTTTAAGATTTTACAATTTTACAATTTTAAGGTCCATTTTTGCTGCCATGTCTTTTACTCTAATGGAAAGAAAACTTAACCCTAATCCTACACATTTAGATGGAGTTTGTTTTAAGCCTACTACCCTCTGTCTGTTTGCATCTGTAGATTTCTTCTAAATTAACCAAAATAAGCTAATCTGCATATTTAAACACATTGTGACGAGCAGGGCGGGCGAGAGCCGTGAGGGAACGGCGCGAGGCCGGTGACGCGAGTGATAATGAGCGTCACCTGCGAGGCGTGCCGGCCTCGAGTCTCTCATGGAGGAGCTCCGGAGGCATAAAAGGAGGAGCGACATCAGTGAAGGACGAGAGAGGACCAGGCCTGGACTTTATTTTATGTTTTATTATGTTTGTGTGGCCGGCAGACGTCCGCGAGGGTCTGTCGGCATTACTTTCGTTTTGTTTATTTTATATTAAAGTTTTGTTGAATGTTCGCCGGTTCCCGCCTCCTTCTTCCCACATCTACTAACCTTGTTACATTGGTGCCGAAACCCGGGAGGAAGGAGGGACATGCTGTCGGAGAGCCCTCGCTGCTGAGGGGGATCGCGGTGCTGCGGAGTTCGGGCAGCGCGGGAGTGAAGACCGCGAGAGGCTGCCCGAGGCGGTGGTGCTGGAGCCTAGTGAAAGGTGGGACGGAGAGCTCGAGGCCGCGCCCCTGGGACGAGGTGGGGTGGCTGCCGTCCAAGAGGGAGCGGAGGAGTCGCCGCCGTTCGCCGGAGCCTGCTGCCATCCGCCATAAAGGGGAGGAGCAGGGAACGGGGGACTCGCTGCCGGCTGCCCTCAGTCGGAGGAGCCATCGCCGGCCGCCAGGAGGCGGTCGAGGATCGGGCCGTCCACCGAGCGTCCAGTGCCACCGCATGGCACCGCGAAGAAGAGCCTCTTGGCAGGCTGAGGACCGAGCGGCAGTGTGTCGGGGAACCGGACCAAGATTTTTTTTTTTTCTCTTTTTCCTCTCTCCCCTCTCTCGTCCTGTCGCTCCCCTTGCTTCCGTCTCCTTTCTCTCGTCTCGTCTGTCCTTACCCCCAGGTGCTGCGGCCGCCGAGACAGGCCCCGGGGGGGAGTAGAGCGCAGTCTCGGAGGTACCCCCCGGCCTGCGAGGGGCGTTGGGGGTATGTGACGAGCAGGGCGGGCGAGAGCCGTGAGGGAACGGCGCGAGGCCGGTGACGCGAGTGATAATGAGCGTCACCTGCGAGGCGTGCCGGCCTCGAGTCTCTCACGGAGGAGCTCCGGAGGCATAAAAGGAGGAGCGACATCAGTGAAGGACGAGAAAGGACCAGGCCTGGACTTTATTTTATGTTTTATTATGTTTGTGTGGCCGGCAGACGTCCGCGAGGGTCTGCCGGCATTACTTTCGTTTTGTTTGTTTATTTTATATTAAAGTTTTGTTGAATGTTCGCGGGTTCCCGCCTCCTTCTTCCCACATCTACTAACCTTGTTACATACATCAAGAATTTTTTTTCCTGAACTGATAATACATTATATATTATAACAAATGCCTGCAGAGGGTACCAAAAGCCTGCTGATTTTTGTTGTTAGACAGCACAGCACGATCAAATCCACGTTCAAAGCCAACCATGATTAAAAAAATATATTATTAGTTAAATAAAAATATTCGCCCACCTCTTTGTGATAGAAATGCTACAGCCACTGTAATTTCTTCAACAAGAATATGTGGACTTCAAACATGCAAAGACAGAGCGAGGGTTTAAACTTTTATTGATGTATTACCCTGTGTAAGCATAGATTTAAGAATAGCATTATGTAGCTAATATTTTATTATGATTTTTAAATAATTTTAATAAACCATGCATCCTTAGAAAACTGTCTAATAATGTGGTTCATGGATGTGCGTCCATGGAATGCTTCTCTTCTGGTATTGACAGCCCTACAGATATCTTTAACATGGTTCATAACGCAATGCATAGCACAATACAATAATTTAAATTATAATATGTCATATATTTCATTAGTATCAAATCAGGCAGATGTGTTGATTGTGGTAAAACTATTAATGCAGCGTTAAATGTATAAATAACCCTTAAATAGACAAAACTTTCAGGTTTGTGAACATAGGCTAGCCTACCTGAAAGAAATGCACGGTATCTAGGGCCTTTTTTCTTTTTCGCTTCTTTTCGCCAGACAGCAGTTGCATTTTTGCGGGAATAGTTGTCACAAGTTTTCAGCCAGCAGCAAACTCGAGGTGAGGTAAGGTGAGGTGGGGCGTGGCGCGCGTGCGTGCATGCGGGCATCTGAACTCAACAAAGCCGACCTGATATAGTATTTTTTTAATTTGTTTTATACAGTAAATATATTTGTTTGACAGGGAAGCTGTGCGCAAACAGGAATATATATTAATTTATAAAAAATAAATTAAAAAAAGCACCCCAGAAAAAAAGGGCACTTTCTCTCCAGGAAGAAAAAGGGCAGGGGCTCAAGCACCTTTTTTGTCTATGTGTGCACGTGCCTGTGCAGCATATCAGATCATGTAAGTATTGTATTTATTTGGATGTTTACATTTGATTCTGAATGAGTTTAAAATTAGCCTATGCTGCGGCTAACGGGGCTAAAGCTAACATTACACACTGTTGGAGAGATTTATAAAGAATGAAGTTGTGTTCATGAATTATACAGACTGCAAGTGTTTAATAATGAAAATAAAGACATGGCTCTGGTCTCCGTGAATACAGTAATAAACGATGGTAACTTTAACCACATTTAACAGTACATTAGCAACATGCTAACGAAACATTTAGAAAGACAATTTACAAATATCACTAAAAATATCATGATATCATGGATCATGTCAGTTATTATTGCTCCATCTGCCATTTTTCACTGTTGTTCTTGCTTGCTTACCTAGTCTGATGATTCAGCTGTGCAGATCCAGACGTTAATACTGGCTTGCTTAATGCCTTAAACATCAGCTGGCATATGCAAAATTTGGGGGCGTACATATTAATGATCCCGACTGTTGAGTCACAGTCTGTGTTATGTTGAGATTCGCCTGTTCTTCAGAGGTCTTTTGCACAAATCAAATTTACATAAGGAGGAAACAATGTTATTGAGACTCACTGTATGTCATTTCCATGTACAGAACTCTGAATTTACCTCGGCATAGTTAAATAATAAATTTTCAATTCTAGGGCACCTTTAAGTCTTCTAATCCATAGGCTCTTCTGTGGTCTTCCACTCCTGGTTCACTTGCTCCACTGGCCTTTCCTGAGCATCCTGCTCTGCTGGCTTTCCCAAATAGCCCCAGCCTAAGACCTTACTGACCCACTGACCCCACCCTGGTCCATTGCCATATTCATATACTATAGTATTTGGATGGTACCTCAAGGTACTTCAAAGAGGAAGTACTGTACTTTCATGTTAAATGTCAAAACAAAGGAAAGATGCACTTCTTATTGGTACTTTTTTTGTATTGATCTCTAAGGTATAACAATTTTAACTCACCTTGATATACCAAGCCAATGTCCACATAAAGACTAGCACACAGAGATCCAAGTGTGTAACCGAAAATTGGCCCGATCACTCCGAGTGTATGCAGGCAACCTACAGAAAAGAAAAAAATGGACTGAATCACATGAAGGACACATGTACTTTTGTTTGAGATTAAAAAAAAACACAATCATTTTCTCACCTATGTAAAAAGCAGAGTTTTCTGGAAGTGCATAATCATCTATGAATGACATTCCCAAAGGGCCGATGCTGGCTTCCCCGATGCCACGAATAATGTTTCCCAACAGCACAATCACCCATGTGGGCGAGCTTTCCTCTTCCCCTTTTTGGCACCCTATACAACCCATATAGAGTGCTCTGTTGTGTATTTTACTGCATTTTACAATTTAAATATTCACATGCTTTTCTACATATACCATGCATTACCAGAAACAAGCTGCTGAACAGTAGTCTGGGTGTCAGATGAGCATGTGGAAATCACTGTGAAATTTTCAGCATCATTAGTGTGGGCGGCAGCTGTATCAAACTTGTACCTGTCAGAAACAAATAGACACATAAATAGTAAAACCATTTAAAATACAGATCTTCAAGAATGCCGATCTTTATGAGGTGGATTTTCATTTAATATTTTACTATGAATAATTATGAGTATTATGTGATGGCCATCCATCAGTTAATTCAATATTACATTAAAAATTCAACTGATAGATACAATGGCTTGAAAACATATATTTTATATCAACAAATCTCTTAAAATATTAGATAAGGAAAATATACCTTTAACTTGATGCTTGGACTAAATTAAATTTGTCATTGAATTAGACCTTTTATTGAAAATGTTATAAAAGTTTTTCAAAATCATATGAAAATGAACATGAATACAAGAGAAAAACATTTTCTAAACTAAGTCTAAGATTTTTTCTGTTCTTCATTGTGGACACACTCTTATTTTTCATTGTCTTATGAACATTACTCACCGGCCCATAATGAAGTGAGGTAAAGCCATTAACAGTGTCCCTATTCCCATCAGCAGGACCCCTGCTCCAATGATCTTGGGCCTGTGAAACTTAGCGCCAAAGTAGCTTACCACAGTAATGACCAACAGATTACCTTTAAGCAAATGTGGCTTTATTTAACAAGTTCTATTTTGTTTCATAGCATACCATCAATCAACTGTCCCATTTGTAAAGTATGAACAGTAATTCAGTCACATTACAGAATCAGTGGTGTGACTCACTGGTATAAGTACTCATCTAATGGGTGAACCTCTGCCCTCTTTTCTCACTGCAGCTCTACACATCTCAACTCACCCATTTCAAAACTGCCATCAATGATACCAGCAGTAGAACTTGGGATTTCAAACCGCCTCTCAATCTGAGTGATGGTGCTTTTGGTGTAAGCCCCCGTCAGGGATTTGGAGAAATAACAGAAGGCAAGTACGCCAATAAAGATCTTTCAAAGGAAGAAAAGAGATTAAGTCAGAAGATTTTACCTGTTACCTTTTGTTGTTGTTGTTTTGAACACTTGTTGCTCAATTAAACTTGCATATGGTCAAAGACAATGTCTCTTGCCTTCAGACTTGGGGAGCAGCATTCAGCCTGAGACGTTTTCTGTTTATTACTCTCTGAATACTCCATTGGTCTGGACACAAATAACTTGTCTGGGCTGCCCTCCACTGTCATGGTGAACTGTGGGCTAGTGGAAAAGGTAAACAAATAAAAAAACTAAATTAAGACAAACTGCAAAGTTGAAAAATGGAAACCATAAGTATAATATAATTAGTATATAAAACCATAAATATAATTAACATTTATGAAACAAATAAAATAAATTCTAGTAATAAATTGTTGACACACTAAACAATTTTCCCTTTCAGCCCATTTGTTAATAATTTAGCATATTGCTGGGACAATGCAGTTCATTAGAATATTTCAACATTATATATAATTTTTCAACGATTTAATTACATTTTTTATTACTTTTGAACAATCAACAGTTTTAATACTATGTTGAAATACAGTTGAGAACCACTGCTTAATGTCAAACTTATGTTTGATCCTAATGTTAGTGTCTTTTCAATAAAAAAATGGTTTCAATCCACTTCTGTCACGTCAGAGATGATCCAAGGCAAAATACATTGTAATTGAATGCAAACAAACATTAATATATTATTAATTCACAATTAATAAACACTCACATGTCCAGATGTGTCTTAGAGAGGATGCAGTTGAAATATGCCCAAAGCAGGATCTCTGAGTGTCTTTATATTCACCTACAAGACAGTTTTACTAACCTTTAACTTGCCCTAAGTGTTCCTTTAACCAGTTAGCGTCCCACTGTTCCGCCCGCAGTACAGATACCTTTCAAAAGGCAAATTTTACAGGTGCAGCAGGTTTTTAAACAAGTTTTTGACATGTTGATACCTTTTTGAAAGAGCAAAAATTAAAATCACCTTTTTTCACCAAACTGATAAACAACTGAGTTGAGTTGAGTGGCCTGGAGTCATTACATCCTCCTGACTGTGCAAGAAACAACCCCAACTCAGACTCTTATTATAGAGATAACACTTGCTCTGTTATTCCATCCTGCTGACTACGCCAAAAATGTTAGATCGTCTCTCAATGTTGCCTCTCCACTCCAAAAATTTTAGATCCAACCTCGGACAGCAGAAATTTTTTAAAACCTGTGAACAGCAAGTCTTGTCTGGGACCCAAAACAGCAGAAAGCAGGAGGTGAAGTGATGGTTATATGAGCAGGGTTTAATGAATAATCTTAGTTGCTTATGTTTCAATGCTCTGACAAGTACAAATCCAACAAGTGTTATTGTATAAAAGCAAAAGCATTACTGCTTCACAACATCACCCTATTAGAAATTTCCTACTTCACACTTCTGAAGTCAGGATCATGAACTTGTTCAAGTGCTTTGATAAAAGTATGCCTTTAAACAATGAGTTATATTTAACTTTTTTTGTAGTTTTCACAATTTAACTTTCAGGGATGTGCACAGACATTTTGGGGGGCAGGGGCTCAAGTAGAAAAAAGGGCACTTATAATTATTTATTTAAAAAAATAATAAACCCTTAAATTTATTAAGAAAACTCTGACTTCCTTACCAATTTATTTTAATTCCCTTACACTCACGCAATTATTTTATTCTTGATTTCTACAAAATAATCAGTTCAAACGGAGACCATGTTCTTCTTTAGTATTGACTAGGTTTATCACAAGAGCAGATGACAGCAAAGGAAATTATACCATAATGTGCATGTTTTCTACTACTATTTTCAAGAAGCTATATATTTAGAATAAATGACCGCACCAAGAAGAGGGACAGTTAGCAGTATACAGTGTAAATAAAAAGGGAGCTAAGACTGTGCCCTGAGGTACTCCAGTATTAGTTAAAATGGTATCAGAAAGATTTTTACCAAGCCTAACAAACTGTGGTCGTGATAAGAGGTAATCTAGAATCCAAGAAATGGTTGTATTGTGCAATTTAAAATCAATTAATTTATTGGCTAAAAAATGTGGCTGTATAGTGTTAAAGGCACTCGAAAAATCAAAAAACATGATCCTGACAGAGCTGGCAGTAGTTTCAAGATGACTATAAATGTTATGGACCATAAGAAGTAAAGCATCATCTACCCCAACACCCTTCCTATATGCAAATTGCAAGGGGTCCTGAAAAACAAACACCTGCCTAGTCAGGTGATCCAATACAACCCTCTCAAAACACTTCATAATATGAGAAGTTAAAGCAATAGGCCTCAGATTGGCAAAGTTGTTGGACACCTTAGCTTTTTTAGGAATAGGGACAAGGCAAGATGTTTTCCACATAGCTGGAATCTTAGCAGAGGAGAGACAAAGAGACAAAGAAAACAATGAATGAAGGACGGAGCATAAAAGGTCAGCACACACTTTAAGGGTGCGTGGATAAACACCATTGGGGCCTGCTGCCTTATTAGATTTAATACGCTTTAACTGCTGACAAACCTCTTCAATGTTAAGATTAATAGCTGGGCTACAATCCTCAAGGCTGTTCTGCCTAAGATTAGAAAGAATATTCTCATGTAGAGAAGAAAAATCAAATTCATCAAACCTGGCAAAAAAAGAATTGGCATCATTAGCCTGTATACCCAGTTGACATAAACTGGGATTACTGGTCCCATATCCAGTAATAGACGTCATACCATTCCATAGCCCTCTTGTGTTAGTACAGGACATATTTCCTTCAATCCTTGCCTTATATTTTTGTTTGCCCTGTCTGATAATGACTTTCAGCTCTCTTTGAGCATCTTTAATCTTTATCACCACTATAAAAAGCAGCTTTCTTCTTATTAATAGCAGCTTTAACTTCTCTGGTAACCCATGGTTTATTATTGGGAAAATTCTAATTCGTTTACTAGGGATTAAAGACTCAACACAGTAATTAATATAACAAGTCACTTTGTCAGAAATACTGTCCAAATCACTATCTCCATCAAAAAACATTCAAAGCACCCCCTTAGTGATTCACAGGCATCCTCTGACCAGATGCACACAGTCTTTGACGTAGTCGACTGTTTCCGTATCACCGGTGAATATTTGGACATCAGGGATATCAGGTTATGGTCGGATTTACCCAGCGGAGGAAACAATTTTGTAACATAGCCATCCTTAACATTCGTATAAAACAAGTCATTGGTTTTGTCACCCCTCGTAGAACACGTCACCATTGTAATTTGAAGATTGTAAAGCTGAGGACAAACTTTCACAGCACTGATCAGTGAGATTACAGAAGACCAATCTAAAAAGAACAATAAAAACGAAGTAATTACCTCGCCACAGCAGCCATTAAGACTTGAACACATTCTGACATTTACAATGATCACTTCTGTCTTTAATATAAAAATGTATATATTATAATATAATCTCTTCATAAACATTTTTGCAAAGGTAGAGAAGCAAATATCTTCAGTTACGTAAAATATAAAGAAATGATAAGATCAAATTTGATTTAAGTCTCAATTTAAATAATTTGACCACATATGGTAATGTTGTTAAGCATCCTGAGGTGAGATCTTGAGAGATTTAATAGATTTTTGCTGTCAAATTGATCTAAGACTGTGTGGCTGTAAGGCCTGTTTCACACTGTAGTGCCATGTGAGTAGTACATATTTTTTGGCGCTCATGTTTGGTGCCTATTGCACAGAGTAAACATATATTTGTAGTCTAGTGTGTTTTGATATGAATTAATAAATTTTAAAAAATTCCAACTTTATATTAGGTAAAACTTTACTACTATACATACAAAAATAAGGATAATTTGCTTGTGTTCATCTTGTGGGTAGGTTTAAGGGTGAGTTAAGGTGTAAGGGAAAGGTCAACAGTGTAATTATAAATGTAATTACAGAAATAAATTACAGATGCAGTTAGTATTTTTTTAAAGTATAAGTACAATGTAAAAACATGTATGTACACATAGAAGTGCATTGTATCAAATGATTAATTTAAATGTTAGTACATAATAGTTAAATACGCCTAATATGAAGTGGGACCAAAAACTACACTTTTTCAAATATAAAAAGATTGTGGGTTGTGTTTGGGTCATTTTGACTCAGAGAGCATTTTTTCCCCCAAAAAAATGCTAGTTAACATCATTGCATTGGTCTAAAACTGACTGGGCCTCATTTCAATTTAATGTAAAAATGACCACAGATCCAAGTGCAGGAATCATCTTACGACACGGTTCATTCGTGATTCATGAAAAATTGCTGCCAATCCCATTGTACAAATTATATTATGTTGATAAATGTGGCAACTCAAAACAATCTTCATTTAAATATCACAACCCTAAAAATGAATGGTTTAGAAGCCTTGCTCCTAGAGTTTATAACATGGAAAAACATAACCCAGCCAAGAAGAGGAAATAATCTAATGAAATAGGAATTGATCTTACTCCAGAAACACCAATTAACCATGTAATTGAAAACAATTAATTTATATGAATATTAAATACTGGTAAAATATTTTTAAATAAACACTAAACATAGAACCTAGGCTATTTTAGTTCCTTTAAATTTAAAACAAATCCTTGAATATATCGGTAGGCTATTCAGAGCAGAACATGAATGAGAAATAAGTAGCTAGTAAATTATAAAATGAAACACAAATTAGGTTATAGTGGAATTCATTATTAACAACATACAAACATCAAGTCAAAACAAATTGATTTAAACCAAAACTGAAACTTTGGGCTCACAGATACCTCTCTCATTCGGTATGTTTCCATATTCACAGTCTTACATTTGGCTGCTAAACTATATTATGTAAATAAGGCTTCATACTTCACTCATGTCATGTTCCAACCGAATCCCAACTTTTCCAGAATGTTTTTTAAATTTGAATAAAATTAAAACGAAATGACTATCAAATCACTTGAGCTAATATTTTAATCCCAATAGAACATAGATAAATGTTTAAACTGAGGAATTTTACAATTTTATGCACAAAATTTGTGCATCAAATTTCAAATTTGATGCCTGCTACAGGTATCAAAATAGTTGGCATGGGGGCAACAAATGGCTGAAAAAGCAAGAAATTTTGAAAAGAAGGTCACTTCCAAGTAGGTATAAGTGGCTTTCCTTGCCATAAATGCTTGGATAACATGTGTATGACTCCTTTGATTAAAAATAATGGTTAGTGCAGTGGCTGGGATATACATAAACCTACCGAAATCCGTCGGCATGTTTTTTTGAATGACTTAACGCAAGAGGACAAAAAGACGCTTTAGTCCCATAACATCAGTTATTAGAAACGCCGTCATTTTTCAATTTTTTTAAATTGATATTTAGTAAATATGGCAAAGGTTTTGTGCAAATCTGTAATGGAAACGCGGCTACTGATATTTTCATACTACAATATACATAGGGAGAAGTATCCGCTAGCCAAAATCATAAACACATATTCATTGAACATGGTAAATAAGAAACAGTGAAAGTCAAACCTCAGTATGTTCAGTTGACAGTGTGAACTTTTAAGTCCAGTAGAAAGCAGCTTCACTCCTGAATCATGCAGGCAATTGTTACTCAGGTCGAGCTCTCTGAGATTGGAGTTTGATGATTGAAGAACTGAAGACAAACTTTCACAGCTCTGATCAGACAGACAACATCCAACAAGTCTGTAACAGAGACAGAGATAGTAATAATACTTAGTAGTAATACTTAATGTTTTCTTTATTATGTACAAGACAGTTGTGGCAGGTCTAGAATTGCATGTTAGAAACCCAATTTCTGAATAGCATAAAGAGAGCACAGCTTTGTGTCTTGTGGAGACATTGTCCACCCTTCATGTGGTTTAATCCTGCTTTTATTTTTTGTGTAAGCCACAAGAACGCACCCCTTTAAACCTTTAAATAAATAAATAACCCCCCCCCCCCCCCCCAATAAACCTGCATTACTTTCACTTTGTAATGTCACTGAATCATTGAAAAGTATAACAGTAAGAGAAAATAATAGATCAGAATTTTTAATTTGAATAAACAACAAAAAAAGTAATTATTTCAGTGATGCTTTGGATGTACAATATACAGTCAAACCACAGTCAAAGTTATTCGGACGTTTTTGATATTTTTGCTATATTTTTACTAGTGGGTGCAGGACAGTATAGTTCATTTATGTAAGTGAGGGTAGAAAAATAAAGTATGACATACCCAAAAGTTCTTCATACAGTGGACTACCAGTAAAATGTATAAAAACCAAAAATTATGACCTGACACTTTGACCTGACCATGTTTTGTTTAAGTGTTATCTAAGATTAATTTTTTTGACACAGTTTAACTCTGAGATCTTGTCATATTTTATTACCATTTTTTAAATTATAGTGAATAAACTGAATTAATGAATGATATGTATAAGGTGTCTAACAGCACCAATATATAACAGTATTTAACAATGCCTTACAAGCTCAGCTTGTAAGTTTGGTCTTCTCACCAGAACACATACAGCAGTGGAGCACGTGCCGTTCACAATAGCAGCTTGTGATTCCTTCTGCTGCTTTGTCTCGCAACTTTCTATGTTGGGCTTGTTCAGACAGTGACAAGTCAAGAATCTGAAAAAGAACGATTCAGTGCCGATTTATAAAAGCAGAGCGCCAACCGCACGCCATTGCAAAACATATTTTTTTTTCCAGCAGATCTGGGGCATGCCCCATACTTTGAGAACCTCTGGTGTAAGCACACTTTGTCACCTTGAAATTATAAGGTTTATCTGTGTTCTGAGCAGTTTTGAGATACCGAGCTTCAAAGTTTTTTCATCCCATTAAGCAAAAATAATATGGGGAACAAGTTTCTTTCAAACATGAAAATGACAGGGACCCTAAATGTATTCTAAATGTACAATATCATTACTCTCAAATTTCTAAATGGGGATTTTTAGAATGGCTCAAATGCAGATAGAACCTTCTAATTAAAAAAAAAAAAAAACACTGTGCTTGGAATTATTTGAATTATTTGGCGCAAAAATTAATTGAAGCAATAATTTTCAAGAAACACAAACAGTTTACTTATTAGTTTTAAAACAAAATTAGTGTTGTAACGATGTGTTGACATGCATGAGAAAGCTAAATTTAATGTGTTTTGTGACATTTATTTTATATTTTAAACATTTTTTTTCTTGTTCAAGTTAAGCATAAAAGGCAGTGCTAAATATTTTGTCCAGTGCAGATGTTAAATTTAGGTAGGAATATGATGGGTAAACACATTATTGCAGGAACCATTTAAGTTCAAGTTTCCTTTTGTTTAGACAGAAACCAGCTACTGTAATGCATCTGAGCAAGGCTTTATTCCACAGAAAGTGGGACAGGTGAAATGGCTTTCTCTCTAGACACCAGTATAGCTGAAATAACATACTAATATGTTTAGTTGAAAATTAAGACCCCCATCAACTAAATTATTGAATATTTGAACTTTAATGCTTAATATTGAAAAATGTAAGACATTTTAAGACTAAAAAACAGCAAGAAAACATACAATGCTTCAGCAAAGGTTTTTAACAAAGTTTAATAAACATTGAAAAATGTTTTACTGACTATATATAATTAAAATATTTCACATATAAAATATTTAAATTACTTAAACAGTGTAAAATTTAACATTTCATCTTACTTAAAGGTGCAGTATGTAGAAAAGACACCCAGTAGTTGAAATAGGTCCTGAAGACCAATTCTAAAAAATGTTGTTTGCCCCGCCCCCACCCTCAAAGATGCGGGTTACCAGCTTGAGGACACGCAACAAAAGGGAGCACAATTGACAACGAAAGCCGAGGAGACTTACACACTATAAACTGATGAGTTTATCTGTGAATTTATCTGTTTTAATATGCTGCCATTCATAGAGATTTTTAGATGAATGCAGAGGCTTTTTAAGTAGGATAAAATCTGTGATTCTCTGACCCAGTTTGTTTGCTGGTTTCCATGGCTGCAATATGAGGTGTTTTCTGCCAACTGGCAACCTGTGATATCAAAATACTATTGGATAAACTGGCAGCATGCTGTACGGACCTTAGGTCATTTATTACCTCAATTTAATTGTTACAGGGAATAAGAATTGAATCAACTGTAAATGATTCACTGTGAATGATTCAGAATTAATATTTAACACTTCGTCAATTATTCGTCCAGCGAAAATTGAGGTTAGAGTATTTCACCAATTCTGGATAAAATATTATTCTGTGGCCAACAGTAACAATATTTTATTATGATTATTATTCTTATTATTGTAATTATTATATTATTATAAGCAAGAGGTAACTTGATCTTTTACGTTTAAGGCAGTAATTTGACACAGCACAAGAAACTCGTATATGTGAAAATCAAAACAAGATTTATTGACTACTTCTAATGATTACAGGAAACTAAGGCTAAACACACACATACATGCACACACATTCGCGGAGATGATGAGTTATGAAAAGTCCCAAGTTCAGTGCTAACTTAACTCATAACCTGAGGAAAATCACAAAAGCAGAGCTTTGGCTTGATTCTTTAGGTTTAAAGGAGTTTCACCAGTTTCCAGCAAGAGAGAGAGAAGTTTGCTTGTACCTGCGTTTGCTCTGACAGCTGAGGTAACCGGGTTGTTCCGTGACTCGTGTACAGCGGAATCCCGTTCTGGATTGGCTGTCTTTCAGGTGACGTCTTCTCGGGAAAGCCCTGTGGGTTGCGCGGAAGCTTTGAAGGATGTTGCTGGCTGGTGCAGCGCACTGATCTGAGCGTCTGGCTTGAGCGGCTCTCTTCTTGGGAGACTTTGGTCAGATATTTCACAGAGGGTTTTGGAGTCTGGATGTGACGGCTGTTGAATGATCAGCGGCGCGGCTCGTGGTTGAAGTCTGCGACTGTTAGATGGAAAATCAGCCCCGGTCAATCAGTTCCCAATGACCCATGCGACTTTTCCGCCGTGGTCAAAGTAGCGGTGCTACGGCTACCGGGCTTCAACGGCTGTGCTTCAGTCCGACTTCTGACCGATTTCGAGCGATTTCTGACGATTTCTGACCTTAGCTTGTTCGGACAGCATAGTTTTAAAGGAGCAATTTTGGCTCCATCCTTCAAATGCGATTCTCCAATGAGACGTTGCTACCGAGATTAGACACGCCTCGTCTATTGTCTATTGATCACATCGCGTGATATCTGCAGAACATTCTCCTGTTTTATTAACAACTTTATAAAGTCTCATATTTTTAATATTTTTATATACTAATATTTTCCTGATACTGAATTTCAATGTTTCATTCACACAGAATTACAGAGAATTATAAACTCTGTATTTAGAGCTCAAACATGACACACTTCTTCCACACATATTACTAGACTGACCTAATTAAAAACAATGATTACAAGAGAAAGAAAATGAATACGGGAATACAAACATATAATGCATTGACTCCAACATATTAGTAATCCCATCATATCATGCGTTATTCTAGATATAGTTAATATTTTAACAGATAAACAATTGTCCCTTTTTGAGATTCAAGATTGAGTCCTTAAGCATAGTTTACACTTTGACCGGAGTCACGAGTGACCGGGTCAGGATGGATTGCTCAATACAAGGGAGGTATTGACAGGACAGATTCGTCTTTAAATCTGTTGATGGGTGTTTTCCTGTTCCGTCCGATAATACAAGAGGGTTTTGTGAGAGAATCAATAGATTTAATGTGATCAGATCCACGTGATGGGTTCTGATTAGTTTATTGCTGATGAGCTAAGAAGTCCTTTAGACAGAGTCCTTTGTTAAAAGAAGTCACGTCATCACTTCTGTTAAGGCTAGGTGTTTCCTGTCAGGAAATGGATCTTTTGGACCAAATGATTTGTTCAATCATGTTGTTCATTGATAAAGTCATTGGTAAGTTCTGTCGAGCCAGGCCCTACAATGCGGTTTTGCACAGACCAAATCAAAGACAGATATTCTGACATAGAACACACATTTCAAAGTAGAATATCTGGCTCTAGCATTGTTTTTCTGAAAAACAAGAGGGTGAACTTAGCATGTTTCCTAAATATCTGCAAACATATTGGGGTATGAGCCCATTCACAATCTCTCAAAACTATCACTTTCAACATCTTCAAAATCAATATTTTGATTGCAGATTCTCCATCAAGTGACAGTGACACTCATATTTGATTGCATTCAGTAATTGCTGTGCAGTAAATCGTTAAACCATTTCATGTTTTGCCTATTCTTTTGTTTTATGTCTGAATGAAACATCACTTAATCATTGTGTATCAGACATTGCCACCTTGAGGAATAAAGGTGAATTGCACTTATTCTGTCATCAAAGATTGTATTATTGTTGTCCAGAAAAAAAAATACATACACAGACACACACCTCAGGTCATTTGCGACCCTCTACATTTAAAAAAAAATAATAATAGGAAAATAGGCATTCTTTAATCATTATGATTTTTTTCTTATGTTCTTTATAATTAATTGCTTGAGGAATGCTAAGAAAGTTGATGTCTAACTTTGAAAAATGAATGAGGAAGAGGGTAGTGAATGACGTCCCGGGTCGATAAAGACCCAAGGTATGCATTTAAGGGTTAACACGTACACATATTTCAAGAATTAATTTGATTCAGGGGAATCATAAGGCCAATCCTGACTGAAGAGAGGAGGAGCTGGGGATGGAGGAGGGTAATTAGCTCCTGAGAAAAGCAATTGCTGCTGATAATACTGAGAACCTTATATATAGATGCTGTGATAGGCGTCATATTCCTATAGGTAGACGTGAGTCACCTGGGAGTCAGCTGATGCAAGCTTGACTGACGAGACCTGCCAGAACTGACACTAATGCTTGATTTGTTTAGGCTGGACCAGCCAATGTGCATGTGCAGTCCTAAATGCATGTCTCAGAACAGTGACTGTTTATATAGCAACCGGAGCTTTTATCAACAGTTTCAGTGACGTGATGACTTCATCAATCAGCGATTTTATTTAGAAGGCAGGACTTATTACTCCATATTGCGCATAGCACTTTCTCTTATTCATAGTAATATAAGTGGTCTTTCTATACATAAAGGCTTTGATAAAACTAGTGGTGTGGAGAATGGATGATACAGTAAAAAGATGTAAATCCACTGCTTATGTGAACAACATTTACATTTACCAGAAAAGCAGACTCAGCAAATTTCATCCTTCCATTTATTTTCTAAATGTAGGAATGCTGAAATGCTAGAGCCTATCTCAGCTCCTCAGGATGCAAGCAGGGAAACACCCTGGATGGATGGCTAACACACACACACCTGTGGTGCACTGAGCCACTGTGCCACCCCAATACAGCAATTTAATTGGTTTTATGTGTAAAATGATTTAATGTGAAAGTCAAACCTTAGTATATTCAGTTGACAGAGTGAACTTTTCATCCCAACAGAGAGCATCTTAACTCCTGAATCTTGCAGGTCATTGAAACTCAGGTTGAGGTCTCTGAGATGGGAGTTTGATTGTAGAGCTGAAGACAAACTTTCACAATGCAGATCAGAGAGACGGCATCCAGCAAGTCTATAACGCAGGATGAAATAATGGAATAAGAAGGATATGGATGGTTAAAGTCATGTTTTATATATTCAAGTACATGACTGTGAAAGTCTTTTATTGATCACATATATAATATTCTATGCAACATGAAGTTCTCTGAACACAGATGATGATTGATCAAGTCACTATCTAAAAACTCTAATAAAAAAATATGAAATTTTATGATGAAGCTAGGGTATGAAATTAACAGACCACAAATGGAGGTAAATTAATTATTAATATGCAACCTCCTGGATGCAAGTGAGACCAGTAAAAAGGAAAAAGAATCTTCAGTTTAAAATGAAAAATTTAAAGACGGCTGAGAATAATGTGAATGGTTGAACTTAAGCACAGTCTGTCAAATGGAAGCTAGGCATGTGATGGCCTCAAATTTTCATGTTGCGATAATTGCTGAAGCCCTTTGTTGATTGTTTATTTTGTCGTTGTGTGCTGCACAGTCTTTCTGTTGAACCCTTTCTGAAACTAAATAAAGTCTCAGTCAGCAGTTGTTCGTCGACCCTGTGCTCTTCCTTCCCCACCCACGAACTTAACTGTGCTACAAACCGGTAACATTACAATAAAGTCTCATTATTTAACGTTAGTTAATGCAATAAATAAGATTAAGAATGAGCAATAGCTACATTTGTTACAGAAGGTATTATTTTTTTGTAATGTTAGTTAAAAAATACAACCAAACATTGTTAGTTTTAGCTCTGGTCCATTAAATAATAGTTACAACTTTTGTTTTTATTAATGTTATTAAAGGCTTTAAGTATTTTTCATGGTCAGTTTGATAATAATGAATTAACATGTTAACTAATGAAGCCTTATGTCACTAAGTTTAAATGAACAATAACAAATATACTCAGAACATTTTCAATCATTATAAGGCATGTTGTAGTCTACATTAAAATACAAAAATGTTTAAATGTTGTCTTTAAATATTAAGTATTTGGTGCTGTGATGATTTTGCTATATTCTTTATATCATGTATGTAAGGGTATCCGTGCAGAGCACGACTGCTGAAAGTTACTAACATGTTAGAGTGATAAAGAAATATGGGCGAATGAGAAAAGAGCAGAATATGATTGTCAAGTTGTTAGTATCACATGAGAACTGAATTTGATGCTTGCACGCTAACAGGTGGCTTTCTTTGTCCACACACCCGAAGTGTGTGCAGAAAGCCACTTCTCAGACAGAGTGATATTCCAAATTCAGTTCTCTTTAATGGCTTATTGTGCTTGAACGGTCAAATACACAACTATGCCAAAATGCCAGTTGGATCTGTGCATTAGGGTCTTACCCGTTTATGCTGGCACACTGAAGCGTTCTTTGTTTACATTAGTAATTAACTTCACAAACTATACATTTGTAGCATAGTAGGCATTGGTTCCCATTGCATCAATACCAGATGCAGTATCAAAGTTCCACTTCGAAAGGGAATATTTTTGGTTGCATATGCAATCCGGTTCCCTGAGAATGGGAACAAGACACTGCGTTTTGTTGCCTGTGTAGTGATTTTTACTTTGTCCATCCAAGGACGCAAAGTAAAATAGGGATTGGTACCCAAGTCACCGCTTACGTTGTGATTTTTGGACACATGTCTCTTAAGGTGTGGTTATGAGTACATCAGATGACCACTTCCCCCTTTTTACTTAGTTCAGGGCACCAGTTAAGGTCTGTTACCTTGGCAGTATGAGAACACTCCCAACCGGGGCTTTTATTCATTTAGAATTAATGTAAAGTGGTCAGCTGATTTAATAAAGTGCATAAGATACATAGAATACAAGTGATTAAGTTGAGTGTGGCTATGGAAGAGTTACGTTATCTTAGGGAAAGATAAACTGTTTCTCTGAAAATAATAAGGTGGAGAACCTTATTATGCAACAAACAAATAAACGAGAGATTATTTGTTATTGACTAACATCAGCTATATTGAATCTAATAGGAATTAGGAAACTATATACTGATAATATACAACAATGCCAAGGTCTCTGGAAAGAGGTTTGGTTAAGTGATATTTACGTTCCACTTGGTTGAGTCCGATGACGGTGACGTCTTCCACTGGTTGTGCTGGGTGACGATGCAGTGGGGAGAGGAGCCAGAATCTGTTTCAACAGTCTTGAACACGAAGCTCTGTGGGATGCTGATCTCCTGGAGCACCAAAGGGTCCTAAAATCTGGAACACGCAGATGAGGCCCTGGTGTAGGTGCAGAAGGTCCTTAACAATCTGGAACACGCAGACGAAGGTACCTTGGATTGAAGGTTTGCTCTCCTGAGCTTAACCTTGTTGCAGATGTCGTCAATGTCTTGCTGGACGGAAACTCTGAACGTAGTGTTTGTTGATGTCTCTTTCATCACAAGCTGGAGGCTTAGAACGTGGTCGTCTCTGTTGCTGCCTCACAAGCTGTAGGCTCAGATCACGGGATCTGTTGTTGTCTCTTCTGGATGGACCAGAGGCTCAGAACGGTATATCTGTTATGTCTTCTCCTTTCGCAGGTCAGACTCAGAACGATGTATCTGTTGTGTCTCAGCTTCGCAAGCCGGGACTCAGAACGGTCTATCTGTTAATGTCTATCCCCTTTGACGGACAGACTCAGAACAAGGAGTGTCTGTTGAAAGGGTACCTTTATCCCTTTCCGATGAGGAGGAGATTGCATTTTGGCACTTCTCCATTCGAGTGCTGTGATTGGCTGCTGGCATCAGAGGGGACACACACAGTGTGGCCCACCCTTCTCTCCCCTGTGGAACTCATTTGCATAAAGCACAAAGTTGGAAGTCTTTACAGTGTCTTTAAAGTTTACCAATGCATTTCTTACTTTCCAAACCACCACCAGAATACCTTTGGCAATATTCTAAACAAATAGAGACTAAACATGATGGAAAAAGATTGAACTGTCATTCAATTGTACATTAACAGCTGTATTTGTATCAGATGTTGCACTACAAATGGCTGTCACTGAGAATACTTATTTCTGTGAATAAGTGTGAAATGGATGTGTAGTTTGCATCAGTTCTAAGTTTTTCAAACATAGTTTTGAATGGATTTGGATGGATCTTTGTGATGTCTCTTTGTTTCACCCATTTCTGCTAAGGTCCCAAGGAATTTTTATGGCAGTCTCTGGCCAACCTTAGGAAGTAGTGTTTAGATGGGTGAAGGGCAGTAACTGCCTGTGGACCAATGAGAAGCCTTGTCCTTCCCAGGCTTTGTACAAGTGGTCTTCTTCTTACCCTCTAAGAGAGGTCTGGATGTTGTCCTTCCATCTTTATCTGATGGCGTAGGACAGTTTGTTTGTGTTAGGCCACCAAGATCCAATCAAAATGTAGCAAACGTTTGTCCGCTGTTACGGACAGAGAGGGGCCCGGCCATAAACTGGGCCCTAGAATGTGCTGTTCACTACACCTGTCTACATATCTCCTTCAGAAAAAGAGTACACTCATGGGCTGTTCGCATGTGACATCATTGGCTGCCATCTGCCAGCTCTTGTTTACATGTGCCTCAGACACCGGTCATGCTAATGGAATTCTCCATAGAATCAATACTAGATGAAGAGTCTTGTTTCCCTTCTCAGGGAACTTGTTGCATGCACACTGCGCAACCTAAGATGTTTTTTTTTTTTTTTTTAATTCGATTATTTGTGATTATATGTAATTTGTTTCTTTCTTCTTTTGTTTTTATTTCTTATTGTTTAGACTTTATATTTCTTAAAAGAATGTCTTTTGACTAATAAGTAGTACTTGGTTTGAGGTATAAAAGTGTAACGCTTTAAATTCTTAATGTGAGGTGGTTGTAAACATTTTCATCACAGATGTGCTTCTATTGTTCAGTGTGCTTTCAAGTCTCAGCTACAGATAAATATATTTCTTCAGTGTTAACATGAATGGATACTCAGAGAGCTTTTCTGCAGTTTACCACAGCTGGTATTAGTCTCCATCTATCCTTCTGTGTTATGTTGTATTTCATGGGATCAAACTCATCCAGCACATCCTCTGACATCTGAATCATGTAGGCTATTGCTGAGCAAAGAGAAGGATAGAGATACAAATCTTTGTCTGATTTCAAAAACTCCTGAATCTGTGTACAGAGTCTGATCGTTCATTTCAAGCAAACAGAGGAACAGATTAATGGATTTGTCAGATGAAATGTTGAAACATCCCTTGATTGTGTCTTTAATGTGCCGTGCAAATGCCTTGATGAGCTTGAAGTTGTTCTCTGTGTTTGTTAGTAGATCCTGTAAGAGTCTCTGATTGGACTCCACTGTGATGCCCAGAAGGAACCACAGGAACAAATCCAGGTGTCCGTTTTTACTCCAAAGGGTTTTATCAACTGCTAATTTCAGTAGTTCATACTGTGAGATTTTCTTAGTTCTGTTTTTCTTAGATCTGTACTTTTTGTATTTATCATCCAGAAAACACTGCAATGGGTCCATGTTTTTCATCAGATAAGAGTAAAACACAAAGAAAGCAGCGAGAAACTCCTGAAAGCTTAAATGTATGAAGCTGTAAACTTTCTTCTGATGAATCACAGATTCCTCCTTAAAGATCTCAGCGCAAATCCCAAAATACACAGAGGTGTCAGTGACATCTATGCCACTCTCTCTCAGCTCCTCCTCATAGAACATCACATTGCTCTTCATCAGCTGTTTGAAAGCCAGTTCACCAGGTTTTACAATCATTTCTCTGTTAGACTGCATGAGTTTTTCTGGATTTCTCTCTTCATACTTCTGATTCCACATGTTGAGCTGAATAAGCAGGAAGGGGATATACATTTCAGTCAGAGTTTGAGGGATTTCTGTACTGTCATCTTGTTTCAGGATGTTTTGAAACACAGTAGACGAGATCCAGCAGTAGACAGGTATGTGGCACATGATGTGGAGGCTTCTTGCTCTTCTGATATGTGAGATGATTTTGTTGGCTTGATGCTCATCACTTATTCTCTTCCTGAAATATTCCTCCTTCTGAGGCTCATTGAATCCCTGAATTTCTGTCACACGGTTGATGTATCTGGAAGGGATCTGATTGGCTGCTGCTGGTCTGGAGGTGATCCAGATAAGAGAGGAGGGAAGCAGCTCTCCTTTAAGTGAGTTGATCCTGATGATCTGAGTGATCTGTTAGGTTTATATTCTATGAGCATATCTGCAATGTATTGGGGTCCTAGGCCATTGAGTGATTTATAAACAAGCAACAGTACTTTAAAATCAATTCTAAATGCAACTGGAAGACAGTGAAAGGACCTGAGGACTGGTGTGATGTGTTCATGTTTTCGGGTTCTGCTCAGAATCCTGGCAGCAGCGTTCTGTACGAGCTGCAGCTGTCTTATGGTCTTTTTGGGAAGACCAGTGAGGAGCCCATTACAATAATCCACCCTGCTGGTGATGAAAGCATGAACAAGTTTCTCTAAGTCTTGACTGGAGACAAAGCATCTAATTCTTGCAATATTTTTGAGATGATAATATGCTGATTTAGTTATTGTCTTTACATGGCTACTGAAACTCAGGTCTGACTCCAAAATCACACCAAGATTCCTGACTTGATTTTTAGTTGTTTGACCCCTAGAGTGAAGGTACATGTTCACTTTGAGAACTTCATCTTTGTTTCCAAACACAATGACTTCAGTTTTGTCTTTGTTTAACTGAAGGAAGTTTAGGCACATCCAATTTTTAATTTCATCAATGCAATGGCACAGAGAGTCAATGGGGCTGTAGTCGTTAGGTGATAGGGCTAGGTAAATCTGGGTGTCATCTGCATAGCTGTGATATGCAATTTGGTTCTTTCTCATAATTTGGCTCAGTGGCAGCATATATAGGTTGAACAGGAGGGGTGCAAGTATTGAACCTTGAGGGACTCCGCATGTCATGGATGTCCACTCAGACTTGTGGTCATCGATACTCACATAATAACCTCTCCCTTCTAAGTATGACCTGAACCATTAAAGGACCATCCCAGAAAGCCCAACCCAGTTTTCCAGCCTGTCAAGAAGAATGTTGTGATTGACAGTGTCAAACACAGCACTGAGGTCGAGTAGAACCAGCACTGATAATTTACCTGTATCTGTGTTTAGGCGAATATCATTTATTATCTTTATGAGTGCTGTTTCTGTGCTGCGATGCGGTCGGAAACCAGATTGAATGTTATCAAAGTATCCATTCAAGCTTAAGAACTTGTTCAGCTGATTGAAAACAACTTTTTCAATGATCTTGCCTATGAAAGGAAGATTTGAGATTGGCCTGTAGTTGCTCAATATGGTGTTATCCAGATTGCTCTTTTTCAGGAGGGGCTTAACAACTGCAGTTTTCAGGGATTTTGGAAAAGTCCCAGAGAGAAGTGAGGCATTTACCACTTCTAGGAGATCTGCTTCTAAACAGTTTAACACTCTTTTGAAAAAAGATGTGGGAAGTGTGTCAAGGGCGCAGGTTGATGTTTTAAGGTGCTGTACTGTTTCTTCCAAAATTTTACCATCAATTGCTTCGAAATCAGACATAATAGCTACTTTAAAGCCAGAAGCTGCTGTTTATGGGCCTCAACCTGTAAGTACATGTCTTTTAAATGTGTAGCTTCTGTGTGTGTTTTGGTTGCATAAAGACCAACGCGGTTTGGCTACTCTAGGCAGTTAAATTGTTTCATATTTCTCCGACAAACGGCTACAAACACTAACAAACTTCTATGTAATAGAACCCGCGAACATCGTTTATGTATTTCTTTGCAGCAGATGTTTTCAATTTCTTTTGGCATTTTTGCACAGTTGCTACATAAACACCTAATCAAACAAAAGTTAAATAACTTTTGTTCATCAACAAGTTGTTCATACAACAAATAAAACAATACCTTTATAAACAAGCTACTACTCAGTCGTGTATTCGGCTACAGTAAAAATTTAACCAGAATAAAACTGTATATGAAAAGATAACTAACAGCAGTGACAGTGACACTATAAAAATACTTGAAATACAAAAATACTTACCATTCACTAACCTCCATTAAAAGCCTTGCGTGCCGATGTTCTGCTTGACCTTCATCCCTGCTATCTGGGTCTGATTCGGGCTCAAATTGGTATGGCAATATTGACGCCATTATTTACACCGCAGATGTGACTTCTGCCCGTAATGGTAAGGGGCGTGGCGTTTCTGGACAACCTGTGCTTGGCACTTCAGCCAATAAAAATACATGAAACTACATTTGGCCATCTAACCAATCTAAGACCAATGCGTTTTTCGGAGGGAGTGGCTTCATAGAAGCAGGAACTAAACGAGCCGTTCAAAGGAGAGTGTAGACGATGTGGAATAAAGGTAAAATATAAGAAAAATAAAGCGTTTTTTTTTTTTAAAAGTATTTGGACATGTTATACTGCGCCCCATAAACACAATCAAGCCTGGAAAAAAACCACGTAACCTCCCCTTTAAGAGTGAAAGTTGTATCCATCTCAAACCATTGGTAGGCGAACACATGAACTAAACGTGATATGAAGACTTTGATATCAATTTATTGTATTTTTTCCACACCCAGACGCTGCACGCCGGAGATCCGGCACGGTGCTGGAAAACTTTAAGCCCTGCTATCGTCATTGTGTTATACCCGTCAATAGCGTGCAAGGTGGATAAGCCAGTCTGTGATTGGTTCCCGCAAAGCGCAGCAGAAATGAATGCACGGGTATCCAGACTGAGTTGCAGAGCGAAATCAAATCGCCGGCAGATCAGGCTGGGTTTACCCAGACTATTCATCAAGACTGTCATTGTGAAACAGTCGTGGCTATTTCTGTGATCATGGCTCTTAATTGGTGGTCCTTTGTCGTACAGTGAGAGAGGTTCAAAGATGGCCATTTTCGTGGTCCATGTCGCACAGTGTGATTTGATCTTACAGGATTGCTAAAATCGTGCAGTGTATCCCAGGCTTTAGGGGTGAATAGACGGCTGGTATGCACGGCTTTATTTTGTGATTTCGTCTCCATCTGTTTCAAAACATGTCTCCGTTATATTGTCAATTTCTGCTCATCCAGTACTTTGCAACAACACAACCCTGTTTATGTGTTTCCTTTAACAACGTCTGACGTTTATGTTTTACGTGGCGTGAGAAAGTCACCATGCGAAATCCGATTTGAATAGGATTTCAAACCACATTTGTATGTAGCTCGAAACTGATTTGTAAAAATCATATTTCATATAATTTTTTTTTGTCATTCACACTAAATCTGATCAGATTTCAAACAGATATGCACAAAAATATGATTTAGACAGTCTAAACGAGGCTTTTAACTCTGTAGAGTGGGACTTAATGTATGGGAGTTAATTTAACACTGAGGATTTTGCAGTGAAGTCAAGTTATGGATTTTCCCCAATAAACAAAAAACGCTGACAAGAAACAAAAGTGAAAGAAAAAAAAAAACACAAGACATTATTCTGAGGCTTTCAACTGAAGACTGCATTTAAGAGCCATATTTTCTGGTCAGTTCAGAAATTATTCTTCAAAAGTCATAAAAATTGATCTGCTGTTTAGATTATTGGTCCTAATTAATGAGATTTCAAACCTGGATCATTGAATTTCGTGCTAAATTTCTTTTTATATTTTTTATAAAAGTCATGTAATTGTTGTATACAAATATTTCTAGATTCATACAGAGTAAGAAAAGTTTGATGATAAATAATTGTGAGTTTGAAGATAATTCATTCAGACACTGCTGTAGCAAAACATTTAAAACTGAACCAACCATAAGAAATGTGTAGATGAATGTACCTGAGTAAAACAAAAATACCTCAATAACAGAAACATATTTGTATTGTACTGAACTTTACCTGTGATAGTTTTTATTTTCCGTAAAAACATTTTTTTAACCCTTCGCTATAATTGGAATTATAATTTTTTATAGCCTCTACTAGGTATAATACTGTACTGTATTATAATATACTCTACTGTATATAATACAATTTGGAGCAGTCAAGGCCCAGGTATACTTCATTTTCCATGTTACGCTTCTTCTTGGGCACAGTTCAGTGCGCAAGTCTTTCAAGGTATACTCCTTTGGCTGTGAGCATGGAAAGACATGCATGGCGTATGCAAACTATCTATTGGACTTTGATTTCAAGCACTCAATTCATTCGCACATTTGCTGTACTCACACATGTGCATGTACGCAGACCCTCCTGATGAGGATGAAATTATACCACACGGACAGTGCACGGACTGTTGCGTAAAGGGTATACTTCACTTTCTTGCACGCAGTCATGTCCGCGCATCTTTTAATATATTCTCAACCACGAATGACCGAGTTTGACACATGCCCAGTACAGTTTTTTTCTATACTCTACCAGACATCGGAGGGCAGCACTAAGTCGTGTCATCAACGGGACATTCGCTAGGCAGAATCGGAGAAGATAAATAGTGCATCCACCACTGCAACATTGTTCAGAAGATACACCAAGAGAACAAGAATCAAAAACGATGGTGAAGGATATGCTATGTACTTTATGATCTCTTCGCACAAATGCTCATTCACTGTCCATTGTCGTGTTTTCCTCCTTGTTTCAAACATGTTGTTTTGAATTGCCCTATCCATACTCTTCTTTGACGACTGCACACTGTGCTCAGTACTGTTTGAATGCTGATTTTATTGCCACCTGGTGGACTCTTCTGTCCTACTTGTGCATGCGCTGTTGCACGTGCACCGTCGAAATTTGGGCTGCACCGGACGTCCGCGAGCCCTCTGGATGACTGAAATTACACTATGCAAATGGTGCACGAACACGGATGTTTAACGTGGATGGCCAAAGTATACTTTGGGCTGGAGTCAGGCCTCCACAGATGCATGCTGAGCGAGATCCAAGTCCACATGAATGGGCCGTTCAGGACAAGCAATTCACAGACAAGCAATTAGGTTAATTATCTGCACCTGTTACTCCCGAACTTAGTTAATAAAACATCATAAAGAAAACTCAGAGTTCAGAGAGTCAAAGCTAGTCCACAGTATAGTAAATGTTGGCAAACATTTCAAGTTATTCTTTATTGTGCCGATTGAACATTATCGCATCGTGTGAAAAAATGTTCTTGCTTGCGCAGACTGAAAGACATTGCAGTAGGCTACTGAACATTCATGTGGATTTGGATAAAACAGTTAATTGCTTTGATGCCATGCCTGGTGGATGCCATTTAGCCCTTCACAATGGCTTATAGCGGACAGGGATACAGGGCATATTAAATTATTATTATTATGCTACTTTTATGTAGCAAATTAGCTCAAAATAAATATGAATAATTAATCATAACTAGTTATAATTAATTATTAATATTTTAATCAGTCAATAAAATTAACTTAATGTAATAAAATTAATATTACAATCAATTAACCTGTTGTTCAATGAACACACAGTGTTAATTGTTTATTAACTAAGAAATGTTCATTTCCAGGTTATGGGAAATAACAATCTTATTCTACTAAAAGCCTGTAGTTAGGACCGACATGAATAGGGACTCCCGTACATGAGCGCAAAACACGGACAACCTTACGTGTGACATGAACAAGACTTTATTAACTAGACTAAACACTTAAACTACTCTAACATTCACACACATGCATGCATACAGTTTACCAAGAGAGAGAGAGAAAGCAGAGTACAGGAAGCAAGAAGTTACAGCATTGTTGGACATTCAGCAGATCAACAGCCTTGAGCAAACCATCAGTTTAGTTTTAACAGGCCCTTCTTTAAAAGGGGTAAGGATACTCAATGTATCCGATAATGAGACTAAGTTTGATACTTGCATGTCTCTCCAAGTTGAATTAAAACTGTCCTGATGCAATTTGTGGAGGCTCCTGTTGAATCTTTGCTGATATTTTCTTGACGAAAGAGAACCGGCTGGATTCAGAGGATCTTTGGTGAATGGAAGGTCTAGGCCGAGGCCTGGCACAAGCTTGGGGTTCCTTAGAAGCTTCTAGCTTCTTAAAGCATCATCTTGACGTCAGCATTCATCAGTAAAAGAGAAGAAGAGGAGGAAGAGCAGGAAGAGAGGGGGTTCCTTGTGATCAGTGAATATAAGGGGTGAAGATGTCACACCCTCTTGAGGTGTCTGAGCCAATAAGGAGTTCCCCTTTCAGAGGGAAGTTTTACGAGTCTTTGTTCTGTAGCAAGATATTAGCATAAGACACTGGATTGGATGAATGAGAGAATAACCTTCTAGATTCTTATAATACTAATGTGTCACAGAGTTAGTAACATGTGACATAAATTACCAAATAGGAAATGAAAGTTGGAGTCCGTAGATACCAAGCATGCTGCCAATGTGATCTCAGTTAACTATACATTTGCAACTATGGAACATTAATACCAAAATAGTTCAAAAGAGAGAATTAATACATAGAATAAAGCCTATAAAAGGAAAGTCATGAGATGGGAAACTTGGATACATGTTTATACATTTCCCAAGTGGTTATATAGAGAATACATAGGATTAAGAGAGTTTATTTGTCCTTCTCAGGAAGAATGAGTCACTAGTCTCTCCAGAATTCTTCTGGATCATAAAAGTACCATATAACTGTAACAGGACACCTAGGTTGGCCTGTGTGCTAGCAACATTGGGATGCTGGTTACAGTTTTAGGGGGATGAGTTCAGAGAACTTTGATAGGGAGAGTGAGTTTATGGGTAATTCATTAAATACAATGAATAATTGTGTGGCTGATTGGTCCAGACGTTACATTTATTATCAAGTTGTAGAAACATCTCAAGGATGATCAGTGGAAACAGGATGCACCTGTGCTCAATTTTGAGTGTCGTGGCAAAGGCTGTGAATACATGTGATTTTTTTCTTTCTTTTCTTTTTAAGAAATTTGCAAGGATATCAAACAAACCTCTTTCACGTTGTCATTATGGGGTATTGTTTTTTTGAGGAAAATTATGAATTGAATCAATTTTGGAATATGGCTGTAACATAACAAAATGTGGAAAAAGTGAAGCGCTGTGAATACTTTCCGGATGCACTGTATATGGCAGTGGTCGGCAAGGCGGCCTGCGGGCCAAAACTGGCCCACCAGCAATGATAGCGGCTGGTTCTGAAATAGATCTGCCTGAAGAGCGCAGTTCATGGTTGCATAACAACGACAGATGCCATGGGAGTGCAAGCGATTTGGAAAGGAGGAGTAAGCAGCGCAGCCACGCTTTCCACATGTTTTTAGACATGACATATGATCTAGGGGTGGGACAAAATATCGATATGGCAATATATCGTCATCCTTCTCTGTGCGATACGAGAATCGTATCGCTACGCCAAATATCGATATTTTAATAAAAAAAAAAAATAAAGCGCTATATATAGATTTCTTTGCTCAAAACGTCCTACTTCAAGGCGGCGCTCGACACATGAATGAGGGAAACGTGAACTTAAGTTAACTAGCCTAAGAAAAAGAGGTTATTAACAGGATGGCGGACAGCAGTGTGAGTAAAATCGATGCCCCAGCCTCGTTTAAGTTCAAAGTCTTGACGCACTTTTATACCATTGATGTGACAGTCGTAGACATCTTTGACGTTCTTCACCGAGCGCTTAGATATGAGGGTGATTCTTAGACTATGGGCACTTTTATGTCCTTTGATCATATTTTAAAAAATACATATATTTTTTGACAAATTCTTTTTTCTTTGTCAAACTATCAACAAAACCACCTTTAAAAAAATTTACTACCTTTCTATTATGATTTTTTCATACTTTCCAACCTCCTTATAGGTGTCAAAATCACTGTTTTCTCCTTGTCCCACACCCAGACTTTTAAACTTCAACAATGAAAATACAGTTTAAAAATATGATTTATCTGGTAACTATTAATGTACCTGAATTAAGCACTAGTAAAATAATTAAAATACATTATAGTATTTAATGTGAGACTACTATCAATATTACTTTTTACACAAAATATAGCTGTCACACAGTATTGGTGTCATTTCCACCACAATGCTGTAATGTCCCTTTAAAAAGTTTGTGTGAAAGATTGTTTAGGTGGTTTCTGTGGAAATGTTCAGTGACATCAGAGCACATGTTGGACATGGAGGAAATTTTAAATTTTCATCAACAACAAATGAAGAAAAATCAAGGTAAATATTGCTAGATCAGTAAATATATTTATTCTACGTCATTTCCAAACATGCTGTACCTTCAAGGGTGTTTTTAAAAAGCTAAACATTTTAAGTTAAATAAGAGTATTTTGCATACATGAAATGCTAAGTAGTAATTCAAAGTGAATCAGTGAAGCTATCTTCCATTTTTTCACAAAAAACTACAGAAATGTAATTTCCACCACAGTCATTTCCACCACACTGCCCTCTGTGGTGGAAAAGACAGCATGTGGTGGAAATGACATTTATGGTTAAGAAGTACAATTGATATGGATAGTGGGAGTATAGTTGTGTAATACTTTTTATAACAATACACTTTATTGCCAAAAGTATTAGGACACCCCTCCAAATCATTGAATTCAGAAGTTCCAGTCACTTTCACTTTCACAGGTGTGGGTCACTTTTAGGAGCTCAGTGAACTCGAGCGTGGTACCGTGATTGTGCAATAAGCGCATTTGTGAAAATTCCTCACTAGTAAATATTTCACGGTCAACTGTTAGTTGTATCATAACAAAATGAAAGCAATTGGGAACAACAGCAACTCAGCCACGAAGTGGTACAGTAGGCCACGTAAAATAACAGAGCGGATCAGCGCGTGCTGAGGTACACAGTGCACAGAAGTCGCCATCTTTCTGCAGACTCAATAGCTACAGACCTCCAAACTTCATGTGTCCTTCAGATGAGCTCAGGAACAGTGTAGAGAGCTTCATGGAATGGGTTTCCATGGCCGAGCAGTTCCATCCAAGTCTTACATTACCAATGCAATGCAAAGAATCGGATGCAGTGGTGTAAAACATGCCGCTGCTGGACTCTAGAGCAGTGGAGACGTGTTCTCTGAAGTGAGGAGTCACAATTCCCTGTCTGGCAATCTGATGGACGAGTCTGGGTTTGGTGGTGGCCAGGAGAATGGTACTTGCCTGACTGCATTGTGCCAAGTGTAAAGTTTGGTGGAGGGGGATTATGGTGGGGGGTTGTTTTTCAGGGGTTGGGCTTGAACCCTTAGTTCCAGTGAAAGGAACTCTTAAAGCTTCAGCATACCAAGACAATTTGGACAATTTCATGCTCCCAACTTTGTGGGAAGTTTGGGTATGACCCCTTCCTGTTCCAACATGACTGCGCACCAGTGCACAAAGTAAGACCATAAAGACATTGATGAGTGAGTTTGGTGTGGAGGAACTTGGCTGGCCTGCAAAGAGTCCCGACCACAACGTGATAGAACACCTTTGGAATGAATTAGAGCGGAGACTGTGAGCCAGACCTTCTTGCCAACATCACTGCCTGACCTCACAAATGTGCTTCTAGAAGAATGGTCAAAAATTTCCATAAACACACTCCTAAACCTTGCTGAACAGCTCCATATTAAACCCTACGGATTAAGAATGGGATGTCATTAAAGTTCATAAGCACTAAAGGCAGGCGTCCCAAAACTTTTGGCAATATAGTGTATGTTACAATACTTTTTATATTTATAATTATATTATGATTTTTTATTTCTAAATTATATTACGTTTATATTAATTGATTTCATTTTTTTCTATTTTTAAGATGCCACCTAAGACAACAAAAGAAAGGTCACAGGCCTATAGGGACAAAATAAAAGCTGACCCTATAAAATATGAAGGAGAGACTTAAAAGAGACAGATCTGTCAAACGCTCTCTCTCACACACATGCAAACATACTCACGCATTCAAGGTGCTCAAAATTTTCCACATTCCACACCTCCATTTAAATGATACAGTTTCAGGTGTTCTTTACAATTACTCTTTACAGAAGATAAGTATTCATTCAAGAGACCAATAAGAACATTTCAGTATCAAACTCTCACAATTATATAGCCTCATAATTATCTCACAATGTTGAAATTTTGATGCATCATTTATTGCTTATATTTTTGCCTTGCCATCATTTGTGTGGGTTATTTACAGTATGCACTGTAACTTTCATCTGTGAGACAAATCTTGTTTTATACATCAAACTCAGCACTACGCTAAAACAGGTGTGGTTATGTTTAGTGATTCTGTGAATTGAGTTTAATGAGTGTGAAGACTTTAAGTTTTTTCTAATAAATATTTCTACTGTTTCTCTACATTCACATTAACTCATTGTCATTTCCACCACACCCTGTCATTTCCACCACCGCCCCGTCATTTCCATCACCACACACATTTTTAAAAACTATTAAAAAAGTTCTCATCACACATTAAAAATGTATCCACAATTTATGAGATCATGCTCTACTTAATATAAAAATTATAGTTATTTATTTTCTAATAAACTCTTACCCAAACCAATATTAAATTTCAGAGTGTGACAGGTGTACAGTTCAGCATTTGGTCCTTAGGGCAGTTGATTTTATCTCATTGGCAAATGTATAATTAATGTACATTGTGGAAAAACTGGTAAAAGTTACAAAAATGATCTTAGATAATTCTTAAGTGGCATAAGTTATTCTATTTTTAAATAATAGCTGTATATTGAGATGTGGTGGAAATGACATTTGTTCATTGCAGGTCGGAAAAAATGTAAAATATTAACAATTTCTCTTGTAATCTAAGTTTGTCCTCTTACAGACCTTAAAACTAGAGAAATTATTTAAACTTAAGAGAATGTGTTACATGACTTTTGAACAAGTTTATTTTATTCAACTTCACAAGGCTAAAAGTGCCCCTAGTTGAAGAAACGCCCATACACGGGAGCGTTGGAAAGCAGGCGTCTATCAGTGGATCCCTAATATATGCTTTCGAACGCTCCCGTGTATATCTAAGCGCTTGAAGAAAGTCAAAGGGTCTGTTTGCACCTGCTGACTTCATGCATTTTCTCTGATCGGATAACTATCTGATCGTGAAAAGACCAGGTCTAAATGCCTAAATGCCTAAAAACGCATTTGAGACGGATTTAAATCCGATCGCTCAAACCATTTCAGGAGATGGTCTGGGATGCATTCCAGTCAAAACTGTCTATGCTCAGTCTAAATGCATCTGGTTGTTGAAACTACATATGTAAATTTTACTTCTCCCAAAAATACTAAAACTGAAACATGTGAGAGTCAGATATGACAACGCTACTGCATCACACATCGCAAACTGCCGCATATGAAAGTGAAAGTAAGTCGCAGACGCATGACACACAATTAACTTCATTAAAAGCAATGAGAGCTTATACCGGTGCTGTTGCCGCTCTCTCCTATTGCAGGCTTTGATTTTGAAATTAACTGATGGTCAATAAAATGCACCTCATATTTCTTGCTTTCGGTGACGTGAACTCTATTAAATGTACATATAAGATCGGATTTATCCGTTAACCTGCACTTAACCTTTTCACGTGCATTTTGTTTTCATATTAAGACTAATATCGCGATGTATCATTATAGGATTGTCTAGCGATATATTGATTATCGCAGAATCGCGATATTATCGTTATAGTGAGCCATTTATCGTGATCGTATCGTTAGGTACCCTCCGATTCCCACCCCTAATATGATCGGCCCCTAATATATTCTTTGCAAACAGCGACAACTTCTTTTCAGATATGACACACTGCCTTTGCATTCACAAAACTAGGTAGGATGAATGCATAGTTTAGTAGTCTTTCCATTCTTCTTTGTATGCCCTATTTTCACTGTCAACTTTCCTCTTTAGACTTTTTGATAGTGCCATTTTCTCACTAGCTAGCTTACATGTTAACATCAGTCTGCAAACGACATAATAGTGTACCAGCACGCAAACGTTTTTTTTTTTTTTTTTTTTAAATGCAGTGTAGTATGTGAGGATTCCAAGGAATAAATGTGGAAAAAAAAGGTAAAAGTAGGCTACATCAAATAATTAGTATAATAAGCTAGGCTCCATTGTGTAACAAGCAAACTAAAATGATACACATTTATTACTCACAATATGGAAAGAGGACAATAAAACATAGTTCGTTAATAGCATGACTCAAACAAGTCCTTTTATTTTTTGAGTTATTTTTATCCATTCCGCATCTCCCACATATGTGCGTTTTAGCAAGGCGGTCTGTGTTGCAAGTTGGTGAACAAAGATACTTGTCAGGTTACGTGTCACTACTCTGCTTTGTTCATTTATCCAGTGTAAATCCCGCACGCAGCCACACATATGAGTTTTTTTTAACTACCAACTACAGGATTTAACACAGAGTTACAGCTCAATACCAGTTACAAAAGACACTGTAACAGTCTCACAGGCATTAAAGGTGCCCTAGATTCAAAAATTGAATTTACCTCGGCATACTTAAATAACAAGAGTTCAGTCGATGTGATGCTTCACAGCCAGAGCGCCTGGAGGAGAGCATGCAGGTGAGTAATTTAGCACATATAGCTATGTTTTCAGTTTAAAACCTCACAAAAACGATTGCACACATTTATTAACTGTAATAAACGTATCAATCTACACTTTATGTAGCCGTTTTATTTACATTTTATTTGCCTTGCATTGCATGGGAGCACATGGCAGCTGTTGCACGCGAGGACGGCTAGTTGGTGAGTGTTTATTTAAAGTTTAGAATCTTCCAAAATTATTTGTAGACATGCATAGACTGTAAAAATTCATAAGCAAAACGTAATTGTAAATTATGTGCACCATATTTATTGTACTGAGCATAATATTGTAATTGTGTGCTTTTGTACTATTTTGGCGAATCTGATTGACCCATATTGCTCGGAACGTTATTTAATGTTTATTTTTTCGTGTGCACAGTGTGTGGTTTGTTTGTTTTGTTTCTGTTTGAAGTAAAATGGAGCATAATACAAGTTATATATTTTACTTAGCTGCTTAAATGCGTCCATGTAAAGGAAAAGAGTGTGTATGAAGTCAAATAAACGCTGTGGCAGTTGCTTTGTCAGTCACAAGCATAATTATATTCAGTTGTATTACAAATACCGAAGAGAGAAACGCAAAATGCATGAAATGGTGACCATGTTCATTTAATGTCAACTATTTTACCAGGCAGAGGGGGTCAGATAACTTTTATAATTCGTATAACAACTATTTTAAATGACTGATAAATGATAAATATTATACATGTGTAGTAAAACAATTAGTGCAAATATTTTAACAGGAATGATTGAGTAAAAGAACATTTAACTGAAATCAATAAATTACTGTGAATTTTTCTAATTATTTACATGAATTATTAAAACTGACATTTGTGGGGGTTTTTTCAGTATTTTTTCAGAGTGTGGTACTCCTCAAAACATGGTGTAACACACAATGGAGTGTTGCATGCCACACACATGTATCGTGTAAGACGCCTCTCCTTTCTCTTCCGAGAGCTGTAGAGGCAGACTTTGCAGTGTCGTCTGGTCCTGCTGCCCTGGCCGGGTGTTTGTGGCACTTCAGTGGGGAAATGCCTTGCTGTTAACCGCAGAGGAGTGTCCAAAGCAGGGCGGCCCCCTTTGGGTGGACACCGGGTTGTGCCATACTCCTCCAGTAGCCCTCTCATCAGGTTTGTCCTGAACTCCAGGGAAGTGATGACCTGTCCTGTTGATAGTAAACTACATATTTTAGAAGACAGAAAGAATGTAGAGTGTAAATATAGGACAGTATGGTTGTGGACTTGAAAACAACACTTTAATGTGCATTGTGAACATAAGTGTAAAGTGGATGAAATATAAGTTATGGTTATTTTAGATGGCTGTGTCAATTTCTAACCTGACAGTTGACGGTGAACAATGTGGCTGTTCAGCACAGCAGTGCCAACAGATAGAAGAAGATCTTCTTGTACCACTTTGTTGTTTTCCTGGCACACTCAAGAAAGCCTTTAACCATGTCGGCCTTGTCGACTGCCCCCATCTTTTTATTGTACTCACAGTGAGGCTTGACCTTCATTTCACCAGTGGCATGGTCAACTTTCCCTGTGGCTGACATCATGGAGGAGTGTACCGTGGTAAGCATGAGAACATCACTTTTATCATGCCATTTTACCACCAGCTGTGTTCCGTTCTGTCTGCGCTCAACTTGCCCTTTCGTCATTTTTCCAGTGAAAACTGGCATACCTCTCCTGTTGGCCCACACAGTACCACATGCCCCTGTGCCATGAGAGAGGAGGTGCTGGAACAGTGATGGAGAGCTGTACCAGTTGTCCACATAGATGTTATGGCCCTTTCCAAGATAAGGAGCAAGCAAGGTCATTACAACTGAACCAGAAATGCTTAACCCCTCAATGTGGCGGATGTCGGTTGTGGATCCGGTATAAATAACCAAGTCTTGCACATATCCTGTCAGTACATCACACAAAATGAAAAACTTCACCCCAAATCTATTTCTTTTTGAAGGGATGTACTGACAATGTCACGATCACCAGTGAGAGTGCCCTATCAGCCACTAGAGGGCACTCCATCCCGGACTCTCATTTCCACCCATTGCATTCACTACATTACCCATAAGACACTTCCCTGGACTCATTAACCTCGTTCATTGCACCCAGCTGTTTTGTGTTTGTTCATTAGTGTCTGTCTATTTAATCTCAGTTGTTTATGTCATCAGTTGTGGTTTGTTGTATTGTTACGTGCACTGTTTGTATCGCTGGCTTTTGTTTTTGTTTTTGTGGACTGATTATCTGGATTTTGACCTCTTGCCTGCCTTGGATTTACGTTTCTGGACTCCCCAATAAATACTTATGCTGCGCTTGGATCTACCATCTTGTTCTTGTCTGCAACCGTGACAGAACAAACCACCCTAAATACTAGATCCAGCAGCATGAGTATTCGGATTAGTCCCCCAGCCTCCATTGGAGAGCGGATGGCTCTAGTTCGGGCAGTGGTGGCTCTGCGACAGGAGGGGAGAGAGGTAGGGTGTTTTGCCCAGTTTTTCTGGACATTTTCAAGAGGGCTGCGGTACAATGATGAGGCGCTTAAAGGGGTATTCAGTGGATGCCTTGATGACCCTCTTCCTCAGTGGGAGTTACAGGGGCTCCAGATCCTGGATTTCTGGGGCTTTGTCAGCTATCTCTCCCACAGAAGTCAATGGGCAACCCATGCTCAGCCAGAGTCCGCTCCAGCTTGTGAATCCGTTCCTGAGGTCACTGAGGAGGTGGGCACTGAATCTTCGCTTCCCACACGGAGGAGGAGGAAGAGGAAAGCTCCAGCCAGCGAGTCCACTCCAGAGCCCGCTCCAGCCAGCGAGTCCACTCCAGAGCCCGCTCCAGCCAGCGAGTCCACTACAGAGCCCGCTCCAGCCAGCGAGTCCACTCCAGAGCCCGCTCCAGCCAGCGAGTCCACTACAGAGCCCGCTCCCGCCAGCGAGTCCACTACAGAGCCCGCTCCAGCCAGCGAGTCCACTACAGAGCCCGCTCCAGCCAGCGAGTCCACTACTGAGCCCGCTCCAGCCAGCGAGTCCACTCCAGAGCCCGCTCCAGCCAGCGAGTCCACTACAGAGCCCGCTCCAGCCAGCGAGTCCACTACAGAGCCCGCTCCAGCCAGCGAGTCCACTACAGAGCCCGCTCCAGCCTGTGAGCCCGCTCCCGCCAGTGAGCCCGCTCCCGCCAGTGAGCCCGCTCCCGCCAGTGAGCCCGCTCCCGCCAGTGAGCCCGCTCCAGCCAGTGAGTCCGCTCCAGCCAGTGAGTCCGCCCCAGAGCCCGCTCCGGTCAGTGAGTCCGCTCCCGCCAGTGAGTCCGCCCCAGAGCCCGCTCCGGTCAGTGAGTCCGCTCCAGCCAGTGAATCCTTGTTGGGTGAGCTACCGCCTCACCCTAATAAGCGGAGGAGAAGGAGGAAAAGGGCTTCCTCCGTCCGACAAGGCCTGGAGACCACTCTAGAGGTTGTCTGTGGGTTCTCCAAGCGCCTTGCCCTGCCGGCGGCACCGAAGCGCCTTGCCCTGCCGGCGGCACCGAAGCGCCTTGCCCTGCCGGCGCCACCGAAGCGCCCTGCCCTGCCGGCGCCACCGAAGCGCCCTGCCCTGCCGGCGCCACCGAAGCGCCCTGCCCTGCCGGCGCCACCGAAGCGCCCTGCCCTGCCGGCGCCGCCGCCCAGGCCGCCAGCCCTGCCGCCGCCGTCGTCCAGGCTTCCTGCCCTGTTGCCGCCGCCCAGGCCGCCAGCCCTGCCGCCACTGCCTCGGCCATTGGAACCGCTGGAACCCGCCTGGTCAGTTCCTCTAGTGCCGCCCTGGCATTCAGCCAGGACCCCGACCCTCTTGGAGCCCCCGTGGTCTGTTCCACCGGCTCCCCCCTGGCCTTCGGTTGGGGGCTCTGGTCCTGGCCCACCATCCCTCCCCCTGATCCTCCTCCTGTCCACCTCCCTCCTGAGTTGTGGTGTTTTTTGTTGTCTGGTGGAGCGTCTGGTAGCCGCTCCTTTGAGGGGGGGTAATGTCACGATCACCAGTGAGAGTGCCCTATCAGCCACTAGAGGGCACTCCATCCCGGACTCTCATTTCCACCCATTGCATTCACTACATTACCCATAAGACACTTCCCTGGACACATTAACCTCGTTCATTGCACCCAGCTGTTTTGTGTTTGTTCATTAGTGTCTGTCTATTTAATCTCAGTTGTTTCTGTCCTCAGTTGTGGTTTGTTGTATTGTTACGTGCACTGTTTGTATCGCTGGCTTTTGTTTTTGTTTTTGTGGACTGATTATCTGGATTTTGACCTCTTGCCTGCCTTGGATTTACGTTTCTGGACTCCCCAATAAATACTTATGGTGCGCTTGGATCTACCATCTTGTTCTTGTGTGCAACTGTGACAGACGGAAGGCCAGCCTGCCTTTCCATTTCATTAGTGATTCGTCCACACAGAGATCTTGATTTGGGACAAAAACACGACGAAAGGTGGAGTTAACGGCAGTAAATATGCTCCTTATTTTACGCAGTGGATCATGCTGACTAGCTGTTGCATTGTTGGTGAAGTGCAGGCAAGGGAGGAGGAGGAGGAAGCGGTCCTGCGAAAACAGTGACCCAAAAAATGGTGTCCGCAGCAATGGGTCGGTGCTCCAGTTATCCCGGAGAGATGGTTTTCTTATAACTCCCATCAGAAGAACTGCCACCAGAAAAGAGTACATTTCTTTGATGGTAGTTGCCACCCACCTTGCCATCTTTCCCTGCACTCCTGGTGCCATCTTATGCTGGAGTTCTGCAGCATACCTGTTTGTTTCCTCCACAATTTCTCCAACAAGCTCCTCTGTAAAAAACAGCTTGAAGCATTGGGCCTCTGTGGCAGATGCAGGAGGGGTTTGCACTCCAGAATTTGAGCTGTCAAAGACTATACTCGGTCCAGGAGGGGTAAAGTCAGTGGTTGCTACCCAACAGGGGGTGCTCGGGCACTGCCCTCCCTGAGGCAACAAAATATTAATTATCAATTTATAAAATGGATAATATTAATATGTACTTGATATAATATAAAATCATTCTATCTATTATATTTATATGTATTTATTTATTTGTATGTATGTATGTATGTATGTATATGTATATATGTATATATATATATATATATATATATATATATATATATATATATATATATATGTATATATGTATATATACATACATATTAGTACAGTCCAAAAGTTTGGAACCACTAAGATTTTTTAATGTTTTTAAAAGAAGTTTCGTCTGCTCACCAAGGCTACATTTATTTAATTAAAAATACAGTAAAAAACAGTAATATTGTGAAATATTATTACAATTGAAAATGACTGTTTTCTATTTGCCATCACAGGAATAAATTACTTTGTGAAATATATTCAAAGCTGAATTTTCAGCATCATTACTCCAGTCTTCAGTGTCACATGATCCTTCAGAAATCATTCTAATATGCTGATCTGCTGCTCAAGAAACATTTAATGTGTACAATTGTACAAAATATTTGTGTACAATATTTTTTTCAGGATTATTTGATGAATAGAAAGTTCAAAAGAACAGTGTTTATCTGAAATCTAATCTTTTGTAACATTATAAATGTCTTTACTGCCACTTTTGATTGATTTAATGCATCCTTGCTGAATAAAAGTATTCATTTCTTTAATTTCTTTTCAAAAAAATAAAAATAAAAATTCGTACTGACCCCAAACTTTTGAACGGTAGTGTATAATGCTACAGAAGCTTTGTATTTCAGATAAATGCTGTTCTTTTGAACTTTCTATTCATTAAGGAATCCTGAAAAAAAAAGTGCACAACTGTTTTCAACATTGAAAATAATCATAAATGTTTATTGAGCAGCAAATCAGCATATCAGAATGATTTCTGAAGGATCATGTGACACTGAAGACTGGAGTAATGATGCTGAAAATTCAGCTTTGCATCACAGGAATAAATTACTTTGTGAAATATATTCAAATAGAAAACAGTTATTTTAAATTGTAAATTGTTTCACAATATTACTGTTTTTACTGTAATTTTAATTAAATAAATGCAGCCTTGGTGAGCAGATGAAACTTTTTTTTAAAAAACATTAAAAATCTTACCAATCCCAAACTTTTGAACAGTAGTGTGTGTGTGTGTGTGTGTGTGTGTGTGTGTGTGTGTGTGTGTGTATGTATATATATATGTATATATATATGTATATATATATATCTATATATATATGTATATATATATTTATATATATATGTATATATATATGTATATATATATATATTTTTATATATATTTGTATATATATATATATTTATATATATATATATATATATTTTTTTTTATTTTTTTTTTTAGTTCAGCTGAGTATATTCTGTACACTATAACTGTATGCTGGAAGGTTAAGGCAGCTGGTTTAGTGCAGTGTTTCTCAACTCTAATCCTAGAGGCCCCCCTAAAACTGCACATTGTATGTCTCCTCTGTCCCATTTCAAGTCCTGGAGTTTCGTCTAATAATCTGATGAGCGGAATCAAGTGTCTTTGGGGACACATACACATAATATTGGGGGCCTCCAGGACCAGGGTTGAGATTATACTGGGATGTATGCTAACATTGTTGGATATGGCACAGCCATACCTATGTAATTTTCCTCCAGCCGCCACTGGATAACGTTGCTGGTAGCTTTACAAGTAGAACTTACCTGTTCTGCTAAATTGGACACGTCGCCCTGGGTAACAGTTGTGGCAGAGAGATCAACATCACCCTTTTCAAGGGCCAGAAGGTTGGGTGGGAGCTCTTCATCAGAATCGCTCTCACTTGTCTCGCTGTCAAAATTTACCTCATCTTCATCAGAATTAAAAAATATTTCTCTGATCTCCTCATCTGTTTTTTCCTAAACATTTTGACAAATTTTGAGCTGGTTCTAATAGTTTTGGTTAAGTATTTTACCCAAGGTAATTGCTCTCAGTGAGATGACGCAAATCTGACTGAACTGAGGTAATAGTGACGTCACAAAGATTGCGCTGTGGTATAATTTTATTTCAAATTAATATTTTTATTACATTTTTGATTAACATTAAAATTAATAATACGATCCGTGAATATATATTTTAATTTTATATTGTTATGTTTGTTTACGCAGCCATGTTTGTTTACATTTCCATGTAGCGCGGGTGTTGCGCTCCAAGCAGAGTAACTTTTCTAATGGTGCCAGTATCAACAAGATCATAAGCAGGAAGGTAAGTTATAGGTTTTGACATGTTTACAGTAAAATGCAGTGTGGGTGTCACATATAGGCATCGTTGCTCTGACCGTATAATTAGTCATCACGGCTGCATAAAAGTGATTCGAGTGTCATGTCAGAAATTGTTGATTGCAAACAAATACAGAAGAATAAATGCATCAAACAGACATGATATATACCGTGTGAAGGGCGTCAAACAGCGTGCTTAAGCTGCAGTTCAGAGAATTGTAACTTGGATTTACAACTGGTCAGTTCATTCACTTTCTGAAATATATGAAATAAAGAGGCTGGTGAACTGGTAAAATAGAATAAGCTTTATTATAGCCTAACGTTACATATTGTGTATCATGAATAAATGCATTTTCAAATTATAACAAATTATTATTATTGCTGCTTCAATAGACATCAGTGTGTATTTTACAAACTATAAATGTATTGTTTTGCTAGTTATTGTGTGCATTTAAATGTCTTAAATTTAAAATAGACATTATGTGGTTGAAAACACTGCATATGTATAATATATATGAATATCGCTGTGCGCGTCAGTCTCTGGCTTGGCGCCAGCCAAAGCGCACAAGCACATTTGAATTTGGCAGTTGGTCACGTAATGCACTGAACGTTCTAATCACACCGGTGTGATCGTACGCTCCTGGGGCCAGACAAGACTGATCACACCGGTGTGATCGTATGCGTTAAAGGGTTGAAAGACCTCTGAAGAACAGGCGAATCTCAACATAACACCGACTGCTACGTAACAGTCGGGGTGTACGCCCCCAATATTTGCATATGCCAGCCCATGATCCCAACATTATGAAAAGCAATAGACAAGGGCAGAACGTCTGGATCTGTGCAGAGCTGAATCATCAGACTAGGTAAGAAAGCAAGGACAACAGCAAAAAATGGCAGATGGAGCAATAATAACTGACATGATTCATGATAACATGACATTTTTAGTGATATGTGTAAATTGTCTTTCTAAATGTTTCGTTAGCATGTTGCTAATGTACTGTTAAATGTGGTTAAAGTTACCGTTGTTTCTTACTGTATTCACGGAGACAAGAGCCGTTGCTATTTTCATTTTTAAACACTTGCAGTCTGTATAATTCATAAACATAACTTCATTCTTTATAAATCTCTCCAACAGTGTAGCATTAGCCGTTAGCCACGCATAGCCTCAAACTCATTCAGAATCAAATGTAAACATCAAAATAAACACTGTACTTACGCGATTAGACATGCTGTATGATTAATACTTTGTAAAGATTCATTTTGAGGGTTATATTAAATGTTTGAGCTTTTTTTATGTTGTTTAAGGCAAGCGCAAGCTCCGTGGCCGTGGAGCACCAGATTTAAAGGGCCACACACCCTGAATCAGCTCATTTCTAATGATGCCCCAAAATAGGCAGTTAAAAAAATTAAGAAAAAAAAATCTATGGGGTATTTTGAGCTGAAACTTCACAGACACATTCAGGGGACACCTTAGACTTCTATTACATCTTTTAAAAAAAAGTTCTAGGGCACCTTTAAATTATCCTTTGACGATGTTCTGGCCTGCCATCTAGTGATGAAAAATTGTTTTGGCCCGATGCCAAACTTACTTATTGACCCCTGGTATATGGTGTATTTTACGATGTTATGATGAACTATTTTTCTTCACTGACATTCTAAGTTCTTCAAAGCATTTGTAAGGATGCTGATTTTTAAAAGACAGCTGTCTGACTCCGAGATGGCAAAAGGTAACACGCTATGTGTAACATCAGCAACAAATTATTAGCTGTTTGATAATGTAGTAAAGCAAAAAGGCTACTCATATTAATTACCATTATGTGTCTGATGTTGTAATAAGCGATACATAAAATGCATTACCATTCTGATACATCACTCTTCCACTTCTGAATCAGTTTCTGCTTTAAACATATGGCTGAATTAAACCAGTATTTTTACTTGCCATTGTTCAGCGTTTACTATAGTAAAGTTGACCGAGTGGATCTCTGAGCTGGTATGAGTGGAGGCAGGGCTAATTTGCATATTCATGGCTTTGTGTTTACTAACTGAAGTAGGGGTTTAGAGTTACATTCAAGCTATTTTAAGGCATGAATAAAAAGTTAATTAATTGCATATTTTCCTGTAATTAATTGTGATTAATCACACCTAACATAAAAGTTGTAATATATTTTTTTACATTATAATACTTTCAAATTGAATCTTGAATATATATTCCAGCAAACTGTATATATAAAAATGTCTGTTTATTGAAAATTAATTAAATATATTTAAAAAGCACAGATCATAAATTGGACGCTGAGAAATATCTTTTATAGTCCTCTGTGATGTCTTTATTGTCTATTACTAGTTTCAGTTCCTCTCTACTGATGATGCAGTTTTGGTCAAAGTCATGTGAAATCACAGTTGGTCTTCTGGCCAGAAATACAAAATTGAATTCAGTCACATGTGTCTTCCTTTTAACGAAAAAGCAAATATGTCTATGAAGACCAAAAACAGGCAGTAATAAAGACCCCTGATTCCTAATGAAATAGAGGAGATTGTTTTAAATAGAACATTTGAACACTCTTTTTTAATATACAGATTATACTATATTTAACAGTATTTGTTTTATTATATTATATAATATTATAGTACATGAACTATATTAAGGGTTAAAGCATTTTAACACTACAGCATCCTTACACACTACAGAAAACTTTTAAAACATAAAAGTTTTAAAATAACCTCTATTTTTTAGGAAATGAGAATTAGAGGACACTGACTCTAAAATGAGTTCTCCATTTCCTGAATCAAACTGTGTGTCACTGAAGACTGATCAGTCCATGATGAATCATCTTCTTGAATGCAGCGATGCAGTGGCCTCTGACCCCAGGTAAGACACTATTTTTCATTTAGCACACACTTTTATCTAAAGAGACTTAAAGTACAGTGTCAACAATGAGTAAATGTACATGTCAATGGTGAATTCAGTTTAGCTAGTGCTCTAAAATGCATTTTTTGTCTTTTATCAGTATCAGCAAGAGACAGAGATCAGAGTCTCCAGAACCCAGCTATGTGTCTGTGAAGAGTAACTCATCCATGAATCACCCATTTCAATTCAGTGATGAACCAGTGACCTCTGACCCTCTGTTAGTATAAACATAAACATGTTACAGCAAATTAATTATTTAACAATGTCTGAATATTGAAAATTAATAATTTTATTTAAAAAGCACTGATCAGAAAATGAAGGCTGAGAAATATCTTTTACAGTCCTATATGAAGTATTCACTATTACTAGTTTCAGATCCTATTGCAGTTTTGGTCAAAGTCATGTGCATTGGTCTGCCTGGGCACTTGAGTTCAGTCACATGTGTCTTCAATTCAAGAAAAAAGCAAATATGTCTATGAAGACCAAAATCAAGAAAAGGCAGGAATAAAAATACTACATTTACCTGTATTTATTATGTTATATTAATTATATTATATTATATTATATTATATTATATTATATTATATTATATTATATTATATTATATTATATTATGGGTTAAAGCATTTTATTTATCTAAAATCGCATGGCATACCATCCAAATTCTTATTTTTCTTGTCCTGTTCTCTAATTGGTAATGTAATCGCTAGGGCTGCCCTCGACTAAAGATTTTTCTAGTCAAGTTCATTTAAGCCATTAGTCGACTAATCGCTTTTTTTTATATTAATAAGTCATAAATCAGTGTTTCTCAACTCCAGTCCTCGGGATCCACTGCTCTGCACATTTTGTATGTATCCCTTATTTAACACACCTGATTTAGATCATCAGCTCATTACGAGAGCCTGCATGAACTGAATTGAGTGTGTCAGATAAGAGAGACATACAAAATGTGCAGAGCAGTGGGTCCCGAGGATTGGAGTTGAGAACCACTGCCATAAATCATAATAATGAGCCTTTAATCTTATGTATACATAGCCTAATCAGTGCTCAAACACATGCATAAAGCTTGCCACAGTGCACCGGCAAACGTAACGATTATGAATGTGTCGTGAAAAAACAGCAAGGAGACTGTCTAAACATTTTAATAATTTATTGATAATGTTTTCTGTGTTTTCGGCTGCAGAGATTAAGTCAACAATGCTGACCCATCTCTCGTCTCCGCAGTAGTGGACGCGCCTATATGCAAGTTTCATATGGATTACATAATCTGACAATATTTATTTTCCATTTGAATTGGCTCGTTTAAAAGTAGACATTCCAAGCTATAGATATATTTCTTGTGTCTGTGAGGAAAGCAGCCTATACGATGAGTTTCGGTTCATCCTTGTAACGAGCTCAAGTTCACCGAGACCGAGATCAGAAAACGCATCCTGATTGCTTTCATTGTTTTACAAAAGCACAACGTTTTGCTGTTATTGTGAGTTTACAGAAATAAAAGTAAACCCTTTACATTTTGCATTACTCTTATCTATGACCAAAAATGACAGAGTATTTTAAGTTAAGTGCAGTGATCACACCGGCGCCTCCATGTCATGCAGTAAACACGCTCTCCACACAAACACTTGGATATGCGCCAAATAATAGCGCACATTTATCTATAGGCAAACATTAAAGAGAATGGACTAAAGTTGCGACTTACATGTTTCAACTGATAAGCCATATTTGAGGTCGATAAATGATAGGTGAATGTTTGGATTTCCTACAGTTAATGATCTGTGCCTCTAGGAGTGCGTGACCTCGCCACTTCCTGTGGAGATTTTTTTTTCTGCGACTAACCGATTAATAAAATCTTGGTCGACCAAGCCTCTTCAAGTTGACTAACGGTTAGTCAACTATTAGGGGGCAGCCCTAGTAATCGCTGTCATTGTCATTTTGTTACTATTTTCTTTTTAATTTCAACAGGATATATGAGCCAATTAGATCTGTACCACTCTCTACATTCCACTATCAGGCCCACATCAGGCAGAACAAAACTGAAGCAGTTTTGCAGACACACACACTGGAGAATGGACACCTGCAGAGAGTCAAAGACCAGCACAAAGCCACCATTAAGAAAAAGTATGAGAGATTATTTGAGGGAAACAAGCTCCAAGAGAATGAAACCCTCCTGAACAGGATCTACACACAGCTCTACATCATAGAGGGAGAGAGAGAAAGAATGAATGAGGAACATGAGGTTTTACAGATGGAGAAAACACCCAAAACACAACACTCACAAGACACTCCAGTCTATTGCAATGACATATTTAAAGCCTCACCTGAACCAGGCTGTGAGGAAAAAAAACAAATTAAAACTGTTCTTACTAAAGGCATTGCTGGAATTGGAAAAACTGTCTCTGTTGCAAAGTTCGTTCTGGACTGGGCCGAGGGAAAATTCAATCAGGATGTAGATTTCATGTTTGTGCTTCCATTTCGAGAGCTGAACTTGATTGCAGATGATCAGTACAGTCTATACAGACTTTTGTTGGATTTTCATCCTGAACTTAAAGATCTGGACTCAAAGATTTTTGAGGAGTGTAAAGTTGTGTTCATCTTTGATGGTCTGGATGAAAGCAGAATGACACTGATGTTTTCAGATGCTCAGAAAATTTCTGATGTGACTGAGACATCATCAGTGTCTTTGTTGATGTCAAGCCTCATGAAAGGAGAGCTGCTTCCCTCTGCTCTCATTTGGATCACCTCCAGACCAGCAGCAGCCAATCAGATCCCTTCCAAATACATCAACCATGTGACAGAAATTCAGGGATTCGATGAGCCTCAGAAGGAGGAATATTTCAGGAAAAGAAACAGTGATGAGTATCAAGCCAGCAAAATCATCTCACACATTAGAAGAGCAAGAAGCCTCCACATCATGTGCCACATACCCATCTTCTGCTGGATCTCATCCACTGTGCTTCAAAAGCTCCTGGAAGTTGATCTAAGTGCAGAAATCCCTCAAACGTTGACAGAATTGTACATCCACTTCCTGCTGATTCAGATCAACATGAGGAATCAGAAGTATGAAGAGAGAGATCCAGAGAAACTCCAACAGTCCAACAGAGAAATGATTGTGAAACTTGGTGTACTGGCTTTTAAACAGCTGTTGAAGGGCAATGTGATGTTCTATGAGGAGGACCTGAGAGAGAGTGGGATAGACGTCACTAACGCCTCGGTGTATTCTGGGATTTGCACTGAGATCTTTAAGGAGGAATCTGTGATAAATCAGAGAAAAGTCTACAGCTTCATTCATTTGAGCTTCCAGGAGTTTCTCGCTGCTTTCCATGTGTTTTACTGCTATTTAAGCAGCACCATGGAAACCCTTAATTTTTTTTATTCAATGCAAAATCTGCATAAAGCTGCAGTAGATAAAGCCCTTGATAGTGAGAATGGACACCTGGATCTATTTCTGCGGTTCCTGCTGGGCATCTCACTGGAGTCCAATCAGAGACTCTTACAGGATCTACTGACACACACAGAGAACAGCTCAGAAAGCATCAGCAGTACCGCACAATACATTAAAGAGAAGATCAGAGATGGACATGGACTCTCAACTGGAAGATCAATCAATCTGTTTCTCTGTCTGCTGCAAATTAAAGACCAAACTTTGTCCAGAGAGATACAAGAGTTTGTGAAATCAGACAAACATTTAGAGAAACTCTCTCCTTCTCAATGTTCAACAATCGCCTACATGCTTCAGATGTCAGAGGAGGTACTGGATGAGCTAGACCTCAAGGAATACAACACATCAGATGAGGGTAGAGGAAGACTGATGCCAGCTGTGTTCAACTGCAGAAAAGCCCTGTGAGTGATTAATCATGTCTTTCATCAAGATTCTTTATGAACAGAATTACCATTTTTGTTGTCATGCTGAGTAATACATCTTGAGTATCATTTATTTTAAGAATAGAATATAGCTGTTATTATTAAAATACCCATTGTAGAAAGAGGTAGGGCTACCCCCAATAATCGAATAACCATTAAGCGATGAGAAGAGGCTTACTCAACCAAAATTGGTATTAGTCGGTTATTCGCAGGGAAAAAAAACTCCACAGGAAGTGGTGAAATTACGCAATTTGTGACGGACAGATTGTTAATGCAGGGAATCCAAACATATGTCTATCATTCATCGAAACATGTAAGTAGCAATTTTACACTTGCTCTAAAATTAACCTAGATAAATGAGCGCTATTATTAGACACATATCCAAGTGTTTTTGGAGAGCGCATTTACTGCATGACATGGAGTTGCCAGTGTGATCAACTTAAAAAAAAAAACCTCAACTTTTGGTCATACAGATAACACATTTGAAACTGTAAATGGTTTGCATTTATTTCTGTAAACTCACAATAACAACTTAAATCGTTGTGCTTTTTAAAATAATGAAAACCAACAGAATGCACTTTCCGCCGTCTCGGTTTCAAGTGAACTTGAGCGCATTGAGCGAAACTAATCATATATAGTACTAGCCTCATAGACATGAGAAATATATTTGTGGAAAGCTTGAAATGTCTTTTAAATTAACAGATTCAAATATAAAGCAAATATTCTCAGATTATGTAATCTGTATGAAATGTGCATATAGGCACGTCCACGACTGCAGAGATGACGATTCAGCATTGTCAACTTCATTTCTGTAGCTGAAAACACACAAAACCATAAGTTATCAATACAAGAGTTAAACAATACGTTTTTGAAATGTTCAGATGGTCTCCTTCTATTTTTTCATGCTACATTCATAGTCATTATATTTGAGTTTGAGAGCAGATTAGGCTATATAATATATATAGCCAATTAAAGGTTCATTATTATGATTTATATGGTTTATTGATATAAATGCACAATTAGTCGACTAATCATTAAATGAATGACTACTAGTTGACTATACAATTCTTTCATCAAGGGCAGCCCTGGAAAGAGTTTAAGAATTTAATTCTCATGTGTTTTACTCTTTTTCAGTCTTGCTGGCTGTAATCTCTCTGGTCAGTCCTTTGAAACTGTGTCATCAGTTCTACAGTCCTCAAACTGTGTCTTGAGAGAGCTGGACCTGAGTAACAATGACTTGCAGGATTCAGGAGTGAAGATGCTCTCTGATGGACTGAAGAGTGTGAACTGTCAGCTGGAGATACTGAGGTATCAAGAACATAAAAGAGATAATGCACAGTCAGCCGGTCAATGTTAATGTGTCTGTAGATGATCTGACTGTGTATCTTTAGGTTGTCTGGCTGTATGGTGACAGAGGAAGGCTGTGGTTATGTGTCTTCAGCTCTGAGTTCAAACCCCTCACACCTGAGAGAGCTGGATCTGAGCTACAATTATCCAGGACAATCAGGAGTGCAGCTGCTAAACAGCAAACTGAAGGACCCAAACTACAAACTGGAGATACTTAAGTATGTGTAGCAGTTATTTGGTTTTACAGTAGATTGCTAATATTATTCATATCAATTGATTAAAACAAAAAGTTGTAGAAACTGTGAATCATGCCTACTTAAATAAAATGCCTAAGTAAGTTATTGATTAAATACACAGTGTATGTCAAATCACCTAAATTTCTATAGCACTTTATACAATACAGACTGTTTCAAAGCAGCTTCACAGTAATAAACAGGAAAATAACAATTTAATGCTGCAAATTTTTAAAATATGAAACAAATACAAATTCAACCAGCTCTATGGATAAAAAAAGTGTCATTATTTAGCTCTTTCTCTCTGTGTGGGTGGTTCAGGTATACCATACGTTATGGGAACATAATGTCCCCACAAAGATGGCAATATCCAAAATCCTTGTCCTTGTGGGGACGTTTTTTGGTAATGAGTAAAACAGTTGGTTGTCGTCCACTATGATACAATATACTGGATGGATTGTGCCAAAATCGGGCTGATATTGTGTATTCTACACCCAGCATAAGAGAGATCTTTTTGTCAAGAAATTTCTTTTTTTGACCACTCATTATTTTAACCCTTTCACATGTAAGTTTAAAATATTCTTGCTGAGCCCCTAGCACAAGTTTTTCAAGGCTACCATTATTTAGAACATATCACTTTGTTTCCATGGCAATGCGTCATTGCTTCTCACATGACACTGCAGCCACAATAGCACTGACTGATGATCTGCTTTTATTTCATTTTTGCCTTTTTATTGAAAATATTCACAAATTTGTTAACTATAGCATGAAATATATGATATTCTGGTTGTCAAATATGTGCAAGCGGATGTGTTTTGCTGTTTAAAAGCCTTTATAACGATCGCGTTAGTTGAGCTATATGCGCCATGGGAGTTTGCACCGCAGTACAGAGAATCAGATCTGTTGGATTTACAGCACGTGAATTCATCCACTTCTCCCGAAATACATGAAAGTAGGCGAGCAGGCGAACTGGGAAAAGAATAGAGTAAACTTTAAAGTTACTTACTCAATGTGTATCTGATATGAATAAAATGTTTCATCTAATTATTATGGAAAGGATTGCTATTGCCGCTTCTATGTACATCAGTGTGTATTTTACAAACTCTAAATGTATTGTTTTGTTAGTATATATGTATATATAAAGCACGACTGTCTCTGGCTCAGCGCCAGGCAAAGAACATTTGAATTTGGCAGTTGATCACGTAATGCACTGAACATTCTAATCACACTGGTTTGTACGCTTCAGGGACAAGCCAGGACTGATCACACCAGTGTGATTGTATGTGTCAAAGGGTTAACTGTGCTATCTATTTTACAAAATAGTAAAACCATTTAATTTCATAGTTATTAGTCCATTGAACATCATTTGATATTGTGTGTGTTTTGTTTCTCTTTAGTTTGGACCATGGAGGACATTTAAGAGTCAGACCAGGACTGAGAAAATGTAAGTCCACCCACCTACACATGTTGGAGTTCCATGTTTTATGGGGACTTTCCAAAAACATAGTGATTTTTAAACTACAAACTGTATATTCCATCCCCTAACCTTAACCTTAACCTCAACCCTACGGCTAAACCTTCCCATCACAAAAAAAAATTCTGCATTTTTACATTTTCAAAAAACATCTCTTAGTATGATTTATAAGCTGTTTTCCTCATGGGGAACAAAATATATCCCCACAACGTAGGGTTTACACACACATTACATTAATGATGTCATTGATGTTCTGATCTGTCTTTCTGTGTTCAGATGCCTGTGACCTCACACTGGATCCAAACACAACACACACTCAACTTAGTCTGTCTGAAGGGGAAAAAAAAGCAACTTATGAGGAAAAGCATCAGCCATATCCTTATCATCCAGAGAGATTCTTGTACCATGAGCAGGTTCTGTGTCGAGAGAGTCTGACTGGACGCTGTTACTGGGAGGTCACCTGGGTTGGCACGGGTCATGTAGCAGTGACCTATAAAGAAATCTGCAGGAAAGAAGGCAGTGACTGCCGGATTGGACGCAATGAAAAGTCCTGGAGTGTTTACTTTTGTGATAAGTTTTACACTTTTTGGCACAATAATAAGAACACTACGATTCCTTCCTCTTCACCCTCCTCTGACATATTAGGAGTGTATCTGGACTGGTCGGCTGGCACTCTGTCCTTCTACAGTGTCTCTAAAACAGACACACTCACACGCTTACACACATTCAACACCACATTCACTAAACCCCTCTATGCTGGATTTGTAGTTTATCCTGATTCTTCAGTGAAATTTAACCTGCTGTGAGAAACCACAGAGACTCATATTGAAGCCCATTTCCACCTCTGAGGAAATATAATCATAGTAATACAATTAATTGTGATTTTATTACAATTGTGTCTTTCTTACAATTGTGACTTTAATAAATAGTTGCAACTGTAAGCTATAGTCGAGTTGGTTGTAACATAAAATCACAATATAAATTTGCATTGTGAGTAGGGCTTTCAATGTAAATTAATGAAGCACACAAAATTGTTTCATTAGCAAAATTTTTGTCATGCAGTTACATCTACAATGGCACAAACATCTTTAACCCTCCTAGGCGGAAATATATATTCTAACCCCTTAATTCGAATTTGCTTCTCTGTTTGTGATCAGATCACATTTTAAGCTGCTAAACTCTGGGAAAATTTTCAGTTTCAGCCCAATAAGTAAATGCATTCAAACAGTCCAAAACAGCACTAATGTAAAGAAAAAAAAGGCATATTACATCAGAGATGGTAGCGAGTACATTGACTAAGTGGCTTAGTTTACAAACAACACCAGATGATGAACTGAGAGAACTGCTTCTCATTTCTTATTTGTGCATCCTCGTTTTCTTTCTTCACTTCCTTTCCTTGCATCTGATCTCCACCCCCTTAGGATATGAGGGAAGGATAGACCAAAGCTGCCATCCAAAGTTGCAAATTCAATCTATGTGAAAAATTACAATATCGCATAAAACATTTGTAAATAAAGCACCGTTTCCATCCCATGTGTTCAAAAGAACAAAATCGTCACTTTCTGGAAAATTGTTGCAAAGTATTAATAATAAAACTGAAAGTTGCTGCACTTGGGGAACCTGACTCTTTTTTTCCTACACAATGACGAAAAGCAATAACAAATGCTGTCATGTTATCTTGCATTCGGATGCCTGATGTTTAGGAATTATACCAAATCATTTTGATGACAGACTTTGGTTCAGACATTTCAAAATGATTAAAATAACATTTGAGATGCTGTGTGATCCGATTGGTCTGCTGGTTAGTCCAGTTATCCAATCACAATATCTGTTGTGGCAAAGTCACAAGTTCTTTGTTTCGCATCAAGAGATTTATTTGGTAAATGAGTTTCCATTGTTATTTATGTCTTCTTATTGGATGAAAAATTTATCAGCCTCAATTGAGCACATACATTTTTATGCACATATTAAACTTTTCATGTGCATCTTTGCATTTCCATTCAGTTTTTTAAGTGATATCTCAAAATTTGCATAAATGTGGATGGAAACATAGCTACTAAAGATTTTGCTATGAAGAGTGTTGAGTAGTTATTAAAAATTAAGCCGAAAGAATGTTTCAGGAACATCATACTAACATTAAAAAAACATTCAACTAACATTAAGAAAACAGGACATTTTTACATGTTTCTGTTAATTATCATAGTCTATGTGTGTGTGCTTTTTTTCATGATTTACGAGGACACAAATTTGTATAATGACATGGGTATTACACAGGTATTACGATGTAAACGTGAAATATGAGGACATTTCATGAGTCCTCATATTTAAAATAGCTTTAAAAACATACTAAACAATGTTTTATTAAAAATGTAAAAGGGCAGAATGTTTTCTGTGATGGGTAGGTTTAGGGGTAGGGGTAGTGTAGGGGGATAAAATGTACAGTTTGTACAGTATAAAAACCATTACGCCTATGGAATGTCCTCAATAAGATCGCAAAACAAACTGTGTGTGTGTGTGTGTGTGTGTGTGTGTGTGTGTGTGTGTGTTTACTGAAACTGAGTTTCAGTACTTCTTTGCAGATGATGCGGTTTTAACATGTGACGATGCGGTTTTGACATGTGACTCTGACTAGGCAGAAATGCACATGTGACTTCAAAGACAGTGTCATTCATTTAAGTAAAAGTAATTATGTTTTTAAGAACTACAAACAAGGTGACAATAAAGAATCCTGAACAGAAAAGGTGTTTTCAGGAAGATGTGGTTCTAAATTGAAGGTTTAAACAACCATTTTATTATTTTTTTTATTTTATTTTTTATGTTAAGTCAGAGGATGAAAAATATTGGCAAAGTAGAGGATTTATTAAATGAAGCTAAATCCAAAAGGCTGTAAACATAGTGAAACATGGCCTAAACAATACCAGATAATGAACATAAGAAACACAGGGATGGTAACACTTTGTATTAAGGTTCCCTTTGTAAAAGGTTTATAAAGGTGTTTGTTAGTAAGTAATTTACAAATGCATTATAAATCATTAATAATGCAGTTATAACTGCATGAATAAAAAGGGCGAATTTAATGCAATACCTGCCAAATAGTGAGCCGTTTTTAACTCACATGTTATAAATGCTTAATAAATGTATTTATTAACACTTGTTTAACTCAAAACCAGAATCCTGGTTTATTTCATGACGCAGTAAAAATTCATAATTCAGACTATCATAATTAGACTGAAGGGTGTTGTATTTGTGCTTTTCTTATTAACATCTCATGACTGACACTTTTTTTACTATGTTGCTTACCAGAAGTTTCTGTCTTACCCATGATACTCTCCAAAAAGGTCACGATGCCAATCCACAGCTGTGTATAAAAACTGATTTCTTGTTTATTAAAGATGAAATTCCAAATTTATTTTGAAAATAAAACATAAGATAATAACAAGAACTTGATGAGATATTAATAATGAAAAATTTAATTTCAGTATTAGTCAACTACCCATCAGACTTCTGAACCTTAATGTAAAGTCGAAACCTGTGAACCATTTATTAATGAGCCATAACATTAATACCTGTTAATACCTGTGAAAGTGAACCTTATTGTAAAGTGAACACATGTGAATCATATTAATTATTAATGTACACACAGAAGATAGTATTTTTTATGATTAAATATTTTATTTTTGATGCATGTATCAGTAAACACAATTTTAAACTTGAAACAGAAAAAGTTTAAACGTTTTTTTACAGCACAAAATTACAGTGCATGACTTCTCATGAAAAATGGCTTGTGAAAGTAAACTCACATTAAAACATTCAGAGAAGCAATTAAGTATTCCAAGAAAGATAATAAGCATCACACCTATAAGCCAAACATATTTGATACAAGCTGAATAAAGGCACCTAAATATGTATTATATTATTTAACAGTTGTGTAAATCAATGACCGAATACACCGTTACAGAACATAAGCATATTAATAAGCATTCAATAATTATTTTTGATATCATGATAAAGGCCACCGTAACTTATTTGGTTTCATTCAACCGCACTTGAAATACCTGCACGGGAGCAGTTATTTAAGATAACTACAAGCTAAAACAGCGATTACTCATATAATATAAACACTAGAAAAACATAGTCTGCGATTTCACCTCAGTTAGCTTACCCATCAAATCAATAAACACAAATCTTCACTTCAAAGCATGTTGGAACAGCACTGTGTGGCAAGGCTTTATTGGATGCTCACTAATGCCAACTCCTGTCACACGCCAGTAATGTGAACCTGAAAGAGTGTAGTAAAGTATATAGCCTACTACTACTACTACTACTTATAATAATAATAATAATAAGAAGAAGAAGAATGCATTGCTTGTTATATATAATTGTCACATTTGGTTGTAAAGAGCAGTGAGGAAATAGGATTTAGATGCAGCATTTTTTTTTATTATGAAGATAACTGAACTCAAAAATGTAAGAGAACAAACTATAGTAATAGAAATCTAGACGTAACAATATATTTGTTACGGTGTAGCGGTGTGAAGATATGATGCGTACATGGAGATCCACAGTGATGGGTATTTAATGACAACGTAGGAGATAAACCACATACACAATTTTCTTGGGGGAATCCTTGGTGGTATGAAGGGACTTGTGGGCTGGAGCTGGTAGGCGAGCTGGAGAGGGCTTGTTGAAGGCTGGTGAGGGGTCTGGAGACGGAGTCCATGAAATGCCCTCATATACAATTAAGAGCCCCACTGGCACTGAAGCGGGCTCGGCGAGGGCAGGTGTGAGCTCGGCGATGGCAGGAGAACCTCTTCAATTTCAAATTCGGAACCATTGAGGAATAGAATCAGATTTATAGATTCGACTAAGGAATAGAGGCATACAGGTTCACAGAAGCGGATCGAAACCTTGTCCAGACCCTTCAGAATTTAAAATCGCATCTGGCCAGCTTACCTTAGAAGATAGCTCAGCAAATTCCTCCATGTACTTCTCCAGTGGGCGGCTGTCCTGCCTGGCAGTCCAGAGCCAGTATTCCACTGTGATCTTGCGTTCACAATTCTTTGGTGGAACGGGAACGGGGAAGATACCCATCTCTTTAAATGTGGGAATCCAACGGTTGGGTCTGTTCTTCTGTTACGGTGTAGCGGTGTGAAGAGATGATGCATACACGGAAATCCACAATGATGGGTATTTAATGACAACGAAGGAGATAAACCACATACACGTATTAAACAACATTAAGAACAGAAAAGGAGTGAAGGGAGTGGATCCATTATATAGGGAGTGCAGATGATCAGGAACATCACCATCCGTGATGATGGGGAGATAACGAGGAAGTGAGTGCAGGTGTGGAGACAGGAGGATCATGGGAAATGGAGTCCGGGAAACAAGGGAACTGTGACTGTGACATACATGAGTTAGGTGTTCAAATTGCAGCACAATCGGAAGTTCGTCCTCTTTCCTGCGATGCCAATACAGAGGAGAGGTACGATTTCATGAGCTCCGCTCATTAAATGTTAAAATGTGTTATAAGTGTTCATGTCATGTTTATATGATAAAATACAAGAAAGTATTCTGTGTGATGTTATATTTGACCATTAGTTCGTGTTATCAAACTGGTAAATTAAAGTTTATTTGAGTGCCCTTTACGGGTGAAGAGTGCATTGCGTAAAATGGCAGCGAAGTGTGTGCGTCGCGTGTGTGAAGGATATGTTAGCGGCTATGTGGCTAACATCTTGATTAAGTAATAAATATATATATATATATATATATATATATATATATATATATATATATATATATATATATAGATAAATATAGATTGATAAATAAGACATATATATATTGTATTTTGCATTAATTGTGTGATTTGTGGTTGACTACCTGGTGTACTTAAAGCAGAATTCCGTAAGATTTGCGAAGCTCCCCCTACAGGTTCCTTCAAGGAATCACACTATCATAAATACTCCAAGTGCATCTCTGGACTACAACGACTACAACACTCACCAGCACAGTAGTTTTGCAAATACAGTACAAGAAATCTCGATGGAGGTGGGTAATTTTCAAAATTGTCTCATAAAGTCATAATATATACATTGTTTTTGAATTATCGAAAAGCATTTTGTCACTCTCGCGTGAACATGAACACGAGGCGAGATTATGTCGGGTCGGCGAAGCTCAACTTGCAAGTGCTGTTTTTTGGTGTAGATGTGCCAGAGGGGGTTAGTGCTCGCCTCAAACACACCACTACAAGTCAATTAACCATCGTAAGGACTTAGAAAACTATTTATGAAGGTAAAAAAACTTACTTAGTTCTGCTTTAACATGTATTTTGTGGTTAACAGGCACAATTAAGGGCAGTTGCAGATAACAGTGACTGTCTTTTTGTGTTTTACCACACAGGTATGTTAAATGGTATTCAAGAAGCACTGTAATGCTGTTGTGAATTATATTAGAATGACATGTTTGTGAATTTATTATTATTATTATTAATATTTGTATGACTCATACTATATATATATATTTATACAACAGTTCTGTCTGGTTCTCGAATCTGATTGGCTGATAGCCATGCGATATTTCAGTGATAACAGCACTCCTACTGCCTTTTCACTATTTGTATCACTCCGCTTGAAGTGACCGTCATGGCGGCCGATCAAATCAACCGTAATTTTTACAAATACTACTTGTTGTACCACAAACTGTAGTTTTAATAGTTTTTTAGTCGAGAATGTAGTTGTTTAGACATGAATTATGTGACTTATATTTAATAATAGCGCCTATTTTACAATTTGTTTGATGGTTACGGAGATGCGAGCTCCAAAGCGTCAGCGGCCGTTCAGTGCTTGTGCACGCGCCGAGAACAGCTTAATCTCGGCCAGTGCTTCAGGGACTTACCGCTGGCTCTTATAGTGGTTAAAAACGAGACATAATTCAATTTGAGTACATAGAACGGGCAATCTTTGGTCTTATTAATCTATTATTTGTTACAGAGCAAGTCGAATTGTGCTATGTTTAATTTGATAATAATTACCTTGTTATTTATTAGGTATGTGACAAATCAATACTAGAAAATTAATACATAATCATAACCATATGATAGATAGTAAAAATACCTTTAAAATGTTTTTTAAATTAATAAAATCGGATAATTATTAAGAAAGTTATGGAATTTTTAAATTCAGAAATTAGGGGTCATTTTTGTACCTAATTAAAACAATAAAACAATGAAAAACTGTGACCTCTTCCGCTTGACCAAACACTTCAAAATATCATAACTTCCTCATTTTTTAGTCTATTTGCATAATTCAAACACCACAGTGTAGGTAATTAAAAGCCCAACAAGATTAAGATGACCTCTTTTTAAAAGGTATATCTAAAAAATTTATTATTTCTAATTAACCACTAATTAATGAAACCGAGAGCATCAATCCACGCATATATTTCCATATGAAATCAAAATCCACTCAAATAAAAGCTATATTCACATATTTATTGTATTAAACAGACAATTGCCACATGAATTTCATATACATATATTCATTAAATGAATACATCTTAATCTACAACTAAAAAGCAATTTTACTTCTGCTTACATATTAGATTAGATAGAGATTAGTTTACATGACAAGATCTAAAGAGACAGGGTTTGTCAAAAAATACAAAATCAGACAATTCTGTCAACAAAACGATTACTAAAATAGTTGACGATTATTTTAATAATTGATTAGTCGTCGATTAATCGTTTCAGCTCTAGGATAATGTTAGATCCCAATAAAGTTGCTAATTCATACACCGACACTTAAAAGTCTACAGCATCATCATACGATTCATTCTCACCCCAATAGGCAATAACATAAGTTCCTTTTTTCTTTTTTTTCAGTTTCTTGACACGTCCTGAGTAAACAGTCTTCTCCCCAGAATCACTATTAAACCATACATGACAAATATTACGGCCCACTAAAGCACCAGAGAGAATATCAGTCACAACAGAAATTGAGTTTTCTTCCAACTCAGGAAACTCGCTCTCGATCAGGGACACATCTAACACTTTAAGTTTGTTTTCAATAGCTTTTCGCTCCTTTTGATCCTTCTTTAATGCTTCAGGGCAGCCCTTCGTGATAATTCACGTCTCATCTACACATGACTTTGCCAATTAAGGCGAGACACTACAGGTGAATAGGGATTTTTTTAAAATTAAAAGATATCACTGTGAAACTTCTCCAGTTTATTACTGGCATAAACATAAGAAAAAAATGTATTACAAGTTTTGTGTAAATTTATGTTTTAATATGCAAATGAGGCCTTATATACTTAAATATGCTAATTTGCATACATTTCCAAAAACAAAATCTGAAAATTGGAAAGGTCCAGGTTTAAAATTTTTGGTTCTATTTGTTGACATATTAGATGAAAGGGCTTTTACAGAAGGGATTCTGGATATCTTATTTTGTGCTTTAGTAAATTAGAGAACACTGACAATAGCCTTAAAAAAAACTATTTTCGCCATGTTTTTTTGGAGTAAAATGACCTGTAACTCAGGATAGGAATGATATATCAACAAATCCCTCTGTAAAAGCCTTCAGAATATAGCCAAGTATAAGTCTGGAAAAGTTGGTGCTTGTAGGTGCTACTGAAAGTGGATATATCTGACTCTGAGTGTGAGAAAAAACTCATTTTGAGAAAACGGCCTTTAAAGTTTTTATATTGTATGATTTCATTTATTTCTATTGAAACCCAACCTACAAACAAAATATATATTCAGTTTATTAATATCAGTATTATGTAATATTTAAAACACATGGAAATTGATAAATGAATAAATTATTAATAACAATAGCCTTAAGCTGAAGAGAACTACCTTAACAAACACACATAAGAGCAGTCACAAAAACTGCAAACTTCTGCAGTAACTATCTCTTTCACACAGACTACACTCCAGCAACACACTGATTCTGTGGATCGATGTTAATTTTCAGCCCTGATCCAGCACAGTTAGGACAACATAAACCACTGACTAATTCATACAATCGTGTGACGTGAATTATGAGCCATTCCTGTGTGGTGCGGCTGTCATTCCCAATCCCTCCAACACACTCTTTCCCTTTCCAAACAATAGGTTACGCGATGAGACACTCGCTGATGGGGTTTCATCGTCTAATCTATTGTTTACTTTCTTTTTTACTAGCTTTTGCAAGTGACAGCTGTTGCCGTATTTTCAGTGAAACTTTCTGACTTGATTTCGGTGCTGTCGCATTTTCTCTCAGGCGCAGAATAAACAATGAAGCGTGACGCCTGAGAACCAATCACGTAGTCGGAAATTCACATGATCAATCAGATGTGGTTTTTGTGATGTGGCTGTAGATTCCCCGGCAAACTTTCGCGGTTGGTTATTTCTACAAAGGAAATATCCATATTTGGATTAGACAGCGCTGTTAATGAAACTGAGAGCTTTACAATGATACGAGGCATGACATGTTTTTGTGAATGGAGACGGCACGGGAGCTCGCGTTAGAATGCTAACTTTTGGTGATTTCCGATAGAAATCTAAAGGCGCAAGTTGACAAAATATAATGAAATAACCACCTTAATGTGTAATGTTGACATATTTTTTATTTTGACATGAAAGCTTACATGTTAAGGGAGCAAACTGGCCCAAAATCTCAAAATTTACCACTGCATGAAAAAATACCACACCTACTGCCCAGTAGATGATCTTTTCCTTTTTAGGATATTTCAGTTCATCGAGGTACTCAAATAGATTGTTTTTTTGAGCACTCATCCTAGATGACAAGAAACATAGGGTGGCATTAGGAGCTCGGTGCTTGGCAGCACTAAACATACCCATAATTTCTTCAGAGTCAATGTTGTGTGGCCTAGCGGTTTGTGTTTCTTTCCGTAATTCATCAGTCACAACCAGTTCTAAATATCGTTTGTACTGTCTTTCTATGACAGCAGTTGTAGCAGAAAGACAGACAGACATCATACTGACAAAAGAATCTTTGTCCAATAGAAACTCTAGGAGTCTGGTTAATGTTGAGTCACACTTGTCAAGAGCGTCACCAAAAAAATCTGTATCACGAGTGAGGACACTGATTGGATCCTGTTGAGCTTCTTTGAAGGATAACAGAACGTTTTTGACAATACTTATTCCTTCCAGGTGATCAACTTGCTTATCGACAGAAGTGTAAAACTTCTTCATCCAAGGGCCTGATAATACTTTTCCATTCAAGCCGAGGACCTGGATTTCCAACTTGGCAGTTGGGTTAGTGAAGTCTTTGTGCAAGCCAGACAGCAATCCACCACATGACACTGTCCCAGTTCTCAAGAACTTCTCAAACAGTTCATAATGCTCTACGTATTTGCCACATAGGTGAAAAAGTACATGGAGACGATTCCCGCGATAACGGGGTAACAAGCCACGGGGCAAATTGACATCTTCAAGAAAAGTAGTGAAACCCTTTGGGTCTCCCTTCCCATCCTTATAACGAAGTTTGTTCATTTGGAGGACAATGTTTGCTGCCATACAGTCTTTACCAAATACATGTCCCTTAGAAGTCTCCAATGTCTTCAATGCAGCCCGACATGAACTGGCAATGGTGTCGATGGGATGAAGGTGGCAGTTTAGCTCATTAAGAGGTTTGCCCCATGACTCTGAAATTCTCTGGATTGCAGCGTGGTTTACAACTGCGCGGTCTGTCATAACATTTGAAATGTTGCTGATAATAGATTTATGGCAGTCTTGGTAATCACAGGAATAAAAAACTGAATAAACTTTAGCCAGTTCATCAATAGAACTTGTCACAAGTTCAACATAGTCTTCCGCAGTGCCACCGGGCAACTGATCGATGGCTACTACAAAGCACTTTGTTTTAGTTGTAAGATGTATGCTATTTATATGAACACCTTCCTGTGTTGTTGCGTCAAATCCTAATGTAAGGTTCTCGGTAGTCATTACCACTTCAGTGGTTTGTAGGTCCGATATCGCACCAAGCTCCCGGGCCATCTGCTCGACAGTATTTCTGTGGGGAATAGCAGTAATCTTTACTCCAAATCGCATAGCAAACCTTTTGATGAGTACTGGTATATTCTTAGTAGGAACTTGGTTGATTATTGAATCATACACCATCTGTCTCATATCTAATGAGAAGGTTTTCTCATCTCTCTTAGTTTTTTTCTCCACAACAGACGCTTCATTGGTAATTGATTCTTTAACACTCTGTGGGTATCGCCGGCGATACCACCGCGGTTTTTTTCTTACCAGTGTGAAAGAGACTCAAAATACTCTGTCAATGTTGCACATACAATTAAGAGTTATACACCATTTTAATCTGTGGAATATCTTCTTTTAAATGTGTACACTCAAAGTAAAAACAAAATGTTGTGCTTTTTGTAAAATAAAGAAAACTAACATGATGCATGATCTCTCGTCTCCCTCTGAAGGAAGTCCAATCTGATAGTTCTCAGAAAATGAACTGTAACTTAGTGAATACTAATCACAAAAAAATTAAACTTATGTCTAAAAAACGTTGAAATGTCAGGTTTTAAATCATGTAAGTCAAATTGAAAACAAACCTTCTGTGTTTATGTAATCTGTATGAAAAGAGAGCCATGTCAGAAATCCGTGATTCAGCTTATTATCCACTAATGCGGCCACACTCACGGAGCCAGCGCTATTCAGACACAAATTCTGAGTCAATTCATGCATACATCGTCTCAAGCGTGTATTTATTGTCTTTAAAAGTGTTTTGAATAGCCATAGTTAGCGATCTCTGGCCTCTGTTAGTTCAGTTATTTCCTGGATTGCCTATTCTTCTTTAGTGCTCAGGCATTTGTGGACTAAAAGTGCACAGAGAGCCCTCCGGCTGCAAAGTATGAATTGTAAACACAGTATCCAGCGTTCACAGTGACGACAATAAATAATGAATAAATACTCCTCTATATAGAAAATTGACATAAGAGAATCCATCAATATTTCTCCAAATGTGCATGCTTTTAAGCTAAAAGGCTATATGAAATGCCATAGAGGTAACATAACTGTTCAGACACTTTGCATCACAGAAATACATTATATTTTAAAGAATATAATAGAATACCATTATTTTAAATTGTAATAATATTTCACAGTATTGCAGTTTTTTCTGTATGTTTGATTTACACCATGAAGAGATTTGAATCATGATCACAGAGGGTTTTTTCACAGCCTACCTGACTGAAAGGCCTCATTAATATGCAAGTCATTTCAGGTAATTATTATGTGATTCTTTTGTCTTCTCAGCTGAGAATCATCCATTATACATGAGGATTCACGCCTCCACGCATACTGTGTTTCTTGACCAAAGATGTTTTAGAAAATTTAAATCTCTCTATTGTTTTATATGAACAAGCAGGCAGCATAATTTTTACCTAATTTTGAAGCAAAAACTCTAGTCTACAACCCCAAATACCCAGAAATCTTGTGAACAAAGATTTAATATATATATTTTGGCTTTATTTCAGTGACTTAAGTTTTTTGTTTTTTCAATAACCACGCATAAATGTTATTCCTTCAAAAACACAAACATGTACATACATGTTCCTCACATATTATTGTAGCCTAGTTTGTGCTGAATACAGTGTAATGACACTTTTTCCATTAACCCTTAAATGCATGACTGTTTCGCCAATCATTCTTACATATTCGGGTCTTTATTGACCCGGTTCTATATCTAACACAGAAGGATCTCTACCTGTCGCGATAATATAAAACTCCTCTGATATTAGAGTAACAATTACAGAAGAATAAAATAAAGCATATTTTGTTACCTTTTGGAGCTTGAAAGGGCTCATTCTGAGCAGATGTTTTATGCCATCACCACTGTCCTCGTCAGAGCTCATTTCTCAGTACATTCAGCAAATAATAGGCTAGTTTTAGTTTCAGGTCACGAATATAAGCCCATTTGCGATCTCAAAGGTATTCTCAAAACAATTTCATTTTCAACATCTTCAAAATCAATATTTCTATCACTAACAGCTTCACCAGATCCATCCAGTAACAGTTACACTCCTATTTCATTGCATTCAGTACTTACTCTGCAGTAAATCACTGAGCCATTTCATGTTGTTATTATTATTTCGTTTTCTGTCTGAATGAGTCGTCACTTCAGCATTGTGTATCAGACACTGCCACCTTGTGGAATAAAGGTGAATCACACTTATTCCGTCATCTAAGATTCAATTATTGTTGTGCAGAAAAATATATGTACACTCATACACACCTCGGGTCGTTTGCGACCCTATACAATTTTTTACAAAAAATGAATACAAAAATAGGCATTCTTTTATAATTTTATGTTTTTTTTCTTGTTATATTCTTTATAATGAATTGATTGAGGAATACCAAGAAGGTTGATGTCTAACTTTAAAAAATGAACGAGGAAGAGGGTAGTGAATGACGTCCCAGGTCACAAAAGACCCGAGGTATGCATTTAAGGGTTAATATGTTTATGAACAACTGAAAAAAGCACAAATGTCAGGGCATGTCAAAACTTCTCCAGGGTCCCAAAAATCCTCAGACCCCTTAGGGTTAAGACAGAGTGTTTCATTCTCTAAGTACCTTATCTCGTCATCTTTTTCAGTTAACAAATTTGAGAGTCTAGTATGGTCATTCTCATGAAGTTTTTGACTAACGGTAGTAAGACGCCTGTTCTTGTTGGACTGCTTCAATCTGCAGTGCTTCTTTATCAGTCTGGCCAACTTAAATTTAGTTTCCTCTAGTTCAGTAGCCCATTTTGTGGTTGTAGATTTTTTCCTCTGTATGATTTCATCTTTCCTTTTAAGACACTGGTTCAGGTACTTCACACTCTTATGCTGTCTCAGCTGCTTTCTTAACAATTTTATTTCCATAGCATGCTTTTGCTTCATTTCACATCTAGATTTTGCCATGAATTCCAGTCTTCTGAGTTTTCGTGGAGTCGAGACATCTCCCCTTAGCTGTGGAAGGGTGATCGATTCAGGGGCTGAGGGTGAAGGTGTATTCTCAACTGATGATGTAGGTTCTAACTGTGGAGAGGTGGGTTCTTCACTCATAGGAGGATCAGGTAGGAGGATTAGTCCTGGAACTAGGGGAATGATGTACAGGGAAAACTTCATTGCAGATCTCCTTAAATTTTGCCATCTTTGCATCACGAGAGAGGTTCTTAAATCTGCTTAATGATCTGGACACAAGGGATACCACTTGATGCTGTAGAATTGAGATTCCAGGAATTTTGTTACTTGTATCCCGGACAACATTCGTCCAAGAATGGTCATTAGAGATGAATGAGAGTAACACGTGACCATTCTTTAGCTCCTCATGATATGAAATGTTCCATCAAATACTGACGAGACAGGCCTGGCTGAGGAGAAAACAATCCCTGCTTTGACTTTTTCTTTGGTGGCATGATTGTATAACCTAAGGAAAAAAAAGAATATATCCAATTTAATTCATGAATATTGAATGCAGTTACAAAATTGACTAATTGACTACTACTCCATAATTCTATTTATTTCAGTTAGGATGAAAAACGACTCACCTTGGATGATATGGAAGTCAAGTTATTTTCCCACCACTGGCATCGTTTCATCAAGGAGGGCCGCCCATTACTAAAAATACCTACAAAATAGAGTTGTTCTTCTTATTTATTTACACACTGTCACCGTCGAACTGTTGTATAAACGCAATATCACACTCGTAGCCATGCGATATTGGCTGTATATCAGCACGCTGTGACTACCTGCGGCCTCGTGACTACCTGCGGCCTTGTGCCTACGGACGAATCACAGGCTACTCGTGTGATATTGCTCATTTATATATATATATATATATATATATATATATATATATATATATATATATATATATATATATATATTATGTGTATGTGTGTTGTAAAGTGTGTGCATGTTGCTCTCTTTCCTGCAATGCCACTAGAGAGGAGAGGCACAATTAAGAGCAGTTGCAGATAACAGTGCCTGTCTGTTTGTGTGTTTTACCACACAGGCACTGAAATTAAATGACCCATTAAAAATAAAAAAACAGCTTTGTATCGAGAATTCTTTACTTAATATCAAATCAACACAATGCAGAGGAACAACCGCTACACGTGTTCTGGCATGTGACAGGAGATGGCGCTAGTGAGCATCCAATAAAGACTTGCCACTTTCATGAGAAGAAGTCACGCAGTTACCAGTACCAAAGCCACTAGAAGGCAAGCCTGCAACCTTTATCATGATATCAAGAATAATTATGAATTGCTTATTGATATTTAAACAGTAAATATGTCACCAGGAAGAAAAAATATGATCTTCTATGTGTGCTTTAATAAATACATGATTCATGTGTGTTCACTTTACATTAAGGTGCACTTTCACAGGTTATTAATGTTTATAACTCATGAATAAATGGTTTGCATGTGTTCACATTACATTAAGGTTCAATTTTACAGGTTATTCATGTTTATAACTCATTAATAAATAGTTCACATGTATTCACTTTACATTAAGGTTCACTTTCACAGAGAATACATCATATAGCTCATGGTATAGGAATGTGATACATATGTAAAAACAAGTCTAAATATGGTCATCTCCCGGTCAGCTATCCAGGAGTTCTTTGCTATCCCAAAGACCTTTTCCTATGTTTGTAATACAAAAAGCAGGGACCATTCCCTGTCTCCCATTCTATCCTAATAGAGCCTTGTTCCTTATATGGAAATGGTTCCGGTACATAAAGAGAACCATATGTAAAAACATAGGATAAAGCTTCAACAGAGGACAAAGGATCCTCTGTCCACTTTCCTTCAATGCTGAGACCAACATAAAATCTATCAGGGGCATCATTAATTATGCACCGATTCAGGCTGCTGGCCCTTTAATTGCTCGTGCTCTCCGCCCCCGCCCCCAACCCCTCCCCCCCCCCCCGCCTGTTCTTCGGAAGTCTTTTAAACAAATGAGATTTATATACATTTTAAATTTCATCTTGATAAACAAGCTGTGGATAGGCATCATGACCTTTTTGGAGAGTATCATGGGTAAGACAGAAACTTCTGGTTAGCAACATAGTAAGAAAAGTGTCAGTCATGAGATAATAATAAGAGAAGCACAAATACAACAACCTTCAGTCTAATTATGATAGTCAATTTTTACTGCATCATGAAATAAATGAGGAAATAAGTGTTAATAAATACATATATTAAGCATTTATAACATGTGAGTTAAAAATGGCTCAATATTTGGCAGGTATTGCATTAAAGTCGACTTTTTTATTCATGCACTTATAACTGCATTATTAATTATTTATAATGCATTTGTAAATTACTTATTACTCAATAACAAACACCTTTATAAACCCTTTACAAAAGGGAACCTTAACGTAAAATACACTGGGTTTTGATTGCCTGGAGCTGCTGTGCTGTTTGCAACTAACAATGAACACTTTGTATTTATTCTTGTGTACTGTACATTCAATTTTTTGTGCTTCCTTGTCATTACATTCATCAACTGAGCTTTATTTTTCGTGAAGCATTTTGTTGTGCATCAGCTGTGATAAACAGACATCCATTCACATTGCGTGTAACAGAGGCCAGATAGTGAGAGTTTTGTTATCTAATAAACTTCAACACTGCTTCAGTGTTACTGAAGTCCAAATCTGATTAATATTGTATTCGACTGGAATCTGATCTAAAATTACTGATGTCCACATTTTATATCACAACTGTTCAGATCAGATGTGTGTCCCATGTAGCTCTTTCATTCTCTGGAATAATCTGCACTGGTTTCTACGGCAAAAATGTTGCATTGCGTTGCGTTGGCTTTTACGGCTTCCAGCGTCTCTTCACCCCTAATAGGGTGCAAAACTTATACACTGTCAAAGGCAGCCAGTGTATAAGTGTCACACTCCATTAATATCTCCATTTATATTGTCATTTTCTGCTCGTCCACCACTTTGCAACATCACAGCCTTGTTTTTGCAGTGACATTCAGGTTGTTTCCTCTAACAACGTCTGACATGTTTACGTTTTACAAGGTGTGAGAAAGTCACATAAACCATGAAAAATCAGATCAGAGCAGGCAGACTAACCAGATTTCCAGAAATGTGATTTCAATAGCATTCCAAACCACATTTGTTGCTTGAAACTGATTTCTAAAAGTTTTTTTTTTTTTTTTTTCCAGTTCCAAAAACAAAAGTGAAAGAAGAAAATGAGAGACGCGATTCCAAGAAAACTTGAGACTGCATTCAAACAGCCACATATTTGGTGGTAAGTTCAGAACTTATTCTTTATAAGTCATATAAAAGAATCTGCTGTTTAGATTATTGGTCTTAATGAGATTTCATACTTTGATTATTATATTTTGTGCTAAATTACTTTTGATATATTGTCTGATTTCTTCAGATCTTTATATAACATTATTAAAAATTAGAGACTAAAAGATGTGTAATTGTTGTCATATATATGAATATTTCTAGATTCATACAGAATGAGAAAGGTTTTATGGTAAATACTTGAGTTTAAAGATATTTCTCTTACAGGACACTTTTTAATGAACAGCTGGGTTATTGTATGTACAGTGATAATTTGGCAATTGTTGATTGTGTTGCACAAACGTGTGAAAATAAATGTACGTGTTGGTTTTTCAGATGCACCTTTACAAAATAATTGCTATAATACTATATTACAGTATTTCAAACTGTGTCCAGACTTCCAGTTACTGCATTCACACACTGCTGTAGCAAAACATTTAAAGCTGAACAAACCATAAGAAATGTGTAGATGCATATACCCGAGTATAACAAAAAAAAAACTCAATAACAGAAACATATTGTTTGAAATTATTTGAATTTGTGCTGAACTTTAGCTGTAATAGTTTAGTTTCTGCAAAGGCTTTTTAAAATTCTTCTCTGTAACTGGTATTATAACATTTTATAGCCTGTAATAGGGTTATACAATTATATATTAATGCTGTTAATCGATTAAAAAACAAAAAAACAAACTAAAAATCACATTTTTCTGTAATTAAATCACAAGTTAATATATTTTTAAATAATACTTTTACAATGAATGTGTCAGGCACACAGGCATAGGCAGGCAGTTAAGAGAAAACAAGCATAATACTGCCCTCCACAGGCCAAAGTTTGAACTAATTGTTATATACTATTGAACTAGCATATTGCATATAAAAATTAGTTCAAACTTTGACCTGTGGAGGGCAGTAATACACTTAGCAGTATCTACACTGCTGGAATTCTAATAGAGGAGAAGAAGAGAGCTAGTTCAAGATGAGCATTTCTGGTTAAAACTTATATAATTTTAAATTTTTTTCAGAAAATGAGTAATGGTTTCACTAGATAAGACCCTTATTTCTCATCTGGGATCGTGTTGAACAATTTGAAGCTGCAGTGAAACTAATTTTAACCTTCAACCGTTTGGTGCCCTTTGAAGTCCACTATATGGAGAAAAATCCTGGAATGTTTTCATCAAAAACTAATTTCTTTTCAACTGAAGAAAGAAAGACGGAAGATGGAAATCTAGGGGTGAGTACATTATCAAGAAAAGTTTATTTAAAAGTGGACTAATCCTTTAAAGGGTTACTTCAGGATTTAGCATTAAGCTTTGTATTAGTAGAATACCACTAATATTTTCGAATTAGCGTTATTTCCCCCTTCATATCAGCCTGAGATGAGAGATTTATGCAGTTTTATTCTGTAAAAAAGCCTCCGATGACGCAAAAATCGGCAATTTGCATCATTGGAGGCTTTTTTGGCCAGAGGCTTAAAACTACAGCCAGTAATAGCAAGTAGTTCCGCATTTTTTCACCACGCCCATACATATGCGCGTTTGAGGTTACTCACGGACATAGATCAGGCCAGGCTGTTCGTCCTCTGGGAAAGTGAATATAGATGGTATCACGGTGTCCTTCAGAATGGTTCTCTTCATTGCAAAGATATTTGGTTCGTATTCCTCGTGCTTGAAATGGAGACTACATATTCTGCGATTTTTTAGGTTTTCTATAACGGTGTCATCTCCAAACTTCGGGTGTTTTATGGCCCGCAGCCACTGTTTACATCACTTCAAATTCAAAAATAATTTCACATTTCTACTACATAAATGACCAATTTTAAATACACATTCATCTTTCTAGGGGTGAAGTACCCCTTTAATAAACAGAGGCAGGAATCTGGCAGAGGAGATAACAGGTGCGGAAGCATGCAAAAGTATGACTTAAATGAAGGGGTAACCCAATGTCTCTATTGCAGGAGTGGAGGACACCAGTAGACGGAACACAGAAGACAGATGATACATGTAGGTAACAAGAAAGTAGCCTTTGTGGCAAGTGGATACAACATGACATCCATAGACAAGACCAGACAATGGGGTGAAGTGAACATGGGGCTTAAGTAGTGGTGCTGAAGAGTGCTAACAAAGGTGATGGCTTTCAAATGCAGGTGATTAGTGAGTGAGTGCAGGTGAGGAACCAGATGGATGCAGGGAAATGTAGTCCGGGAAAGGTAAGAAGGATGGTGACTGTGACAGAATGTATGAATATGTAAAATTAATAATTACATTTAAAAAAAAAAAACAGTTTAGAAAATGAAGCCTGAGTTATTATTATTAGTTTAATTTCCTCTGTGGATGATGCAGTTTTGGTTAAAGTCATGTGAAATTAGAGTCTGGGCAGAAATACACAATGAGGTCAGTCACATTTGTCTTCATTTTAAGAAAAAAGCAAATATGTCTATGAAGACCAAAAAACAAGAAAAGGCAGAAATAAAGACCCATGATCCGTAAAGAAGAAGAGGAGATGGTTTTAAATAATAAAAAAAAATTCAAACTTTTTTTTTCTAAATTGAAGAATAATCTTTATTGAACTGTATGTTTGTTATATTTATTATATTATATTATATTATATTATATTATATTATATTATATTATATTATTGTCATGACCACCAGTTGGAGTGCCCGAGTTAACCACTAGAGGGCACTCCAACACAGACTATTGTCACCTTTTGGAACTTCATTTCCATAACCCACTTCCCGGACACATTATCCCTTCATTGCACCAGCTGTTTTGAGTTTTGTCATTAGTGTTCTTGTCTATTTATACTCAGTTGTTTCTGCCTTTGTTTGTGGTTTGTTGTATTGTGTTATGTGCACTTTATATTTCTGGTTTTCTGTTTTTTGTGGACTGTTTCTGTGGAGTTTGATCCTTGCCTGTTTCTGTTATATGACTTTGTATTATCACATTAAAAGCTGTGCTTGGATCTTACCATCTCGTCTTTGTGCATTACGTGATATAATATATATAATATAATATAATATAATATAATATAATATAATATAATATATACTTCAGAAAACTTTTTAAACATAAAAGCTCTAAAACAACTTCTATTTTTAGGAAATGAGAATAAGAGCACACTGACTCTAAAATGAGTTCTCCATCTCCTGAAACGTCACTTAAGAGTGATCAGTCCATGATGGATGTTCTCCTTGAATTCAGTGATGCAGTGAACTCTGACCCCAGGTGAGACATTATTTTTGCAATTAGCACATAATTTTATCTAAAGATACTTAAAGTACATTGTCAACAATGATTAATGTAAATGGTATATTCGCAGTTTAGCTCGTGGTCTAAAATGCCATTTTTGTCTTTTATCAGTATCCACAAGAGAAAGAGATCTAAGTCTCCAGAACCAAGCTGTGTGTCTGTGAAGAGTAATGCATCTATGGACCACCCATGTAAATTCAGTGATGAACCAACAATCTCTGACCCCTTGTTAGTATAAACATGAAATTGCAAATTCACTGTAGTACAGATTGTTTGAATAGTGATTTAAGAGACTCAGTGAAGTAACACAAACCCTGAGTTTCACAGACAAGGCTTAGGCTAGCCCTAGACTAAAATGCATGTTAGAGCTGTTTTAACTGAAAGCAACTTGCACTGACATGTAAAACATCTGAGAATTATCTTTTAAAGGTGACCTATTATGCCACTTTTTACAAGATGTATTATAAGTCTCAGGCGTTCCCAGAATGTGTTTGTGAAGTATCAGCTTTTAAATACCCCACGTCAGACCTCTCTTCATCTCTCTGCACTGGTTAGCTGTCATGGTTCATGGGATCACTGACTCATTCTTGCTGTCCGTGCGTGTGTGTGTCTGTTATTGTTGTGCTGTCAGTGTCAGTTCTTCAATTAGCGTTATAGTAGTGACTGACTGCTGCTCATTATCTGTCCCTATATGTAGCCTTGTGTTTGCTGTGTTCTCTGTCAGATCGTTCTGGTGTTCATGTCTTGTCTCTGTTGTTCCCAGTAGTATTCTCTTGTCTCCAGTTCCTGTGTGTTCCAGTCTCCTTGCCACCAAAGCCTGTTCTACATGTTACACTTCTACATCTGATGAGCATCCCTTGTTTTTCTGTTCTGCTGTGGAACTAATAAACTGTGTTTGTATTCGCTACTGGATCTTGTGTTATTTGCATCAAGTTCAAGAAATTGACGCTTCCTTACAGAAGAATGTAATGGGTGTTCATTACATTCACTCACTCTTAAGGGAATGTAATGAACACCCACTGCAGACAAGCTGATTGAACCAAAGTGCAGCTTTATTTCCAAACATGATCAAACATAAAACAGACTTGACTTGGCTTGACAAACACCCTGCGCAATGCGACGCCAGGCACGACAAGTGTTTCTGGTAGTTTCAGCCTGACATAGATTCATCATCATTTTCACGTCCAGTGCCACGTTGTTTAAATAGGAAATGCACTCATGCCCATATGTTCGCCCATGGACGTGCTGGTCTGAAAATGAGGTGTGTTCAGGTGCATTGTTAACACAATGCTATTTAGAGGCGACTGAAAATGATTGCACCATTAACCAAAAAAAACAACAACCCTGGTCTAAAGTCAATGGAGCAGTATTTTTAATAATTTTTTTATTTAAAGGGCACGTTAGTAATATTCAGCTACAGGCGGGTGCACAATGCGTGTACACTGCTTGTTACACACACAAGGGATGCGCAGCAGCATACAAACATTTTTAAATATTAACATTAAAAGGATTCCCCTTAGCAGCTTGGAGAAACGTTCAGTCTTACCGCTTGCAAATTCCATTATGTAAAGAGTGAATCCATAATAGTGCAAGCGCAGCTGGCTAAAATATCTTAATTTGTGTTCTGAAGATGAATGAAGGTCTTACGGGTGTGGAACGGCATGAGGGTAAGTAATAAATGACAGGATTTTCATTTTTGGGTGAACTAACCCTTTAAAAGGCATGGGAGATGAGACTCTGATTGGTTTATTGTATGTTATGCCTTAAAAACACACCCATGACTCATTTACAGACTAGGTACCAACTTTTTGGACTGATGCTCCTGGCACAGCGATTGTTTTTTTGCATTGTTAAACTAGCAAAAGTGAATTCAGACATGCCCCAAGTACACCTGTGCCATGCGATTCAGATTCACATGCGCTAACATTAATTAATTTTAATCATTAAAATAGGGCCCATGGACTTACCAAACAGTGGTTACAAGGACAAAGCTAGAGAGGGAACAATGGAAACATGAAGGCTACTTATACAGACAGACTAGTGAGTAACAAGGAACACATGTACACAATCAAACAATAAACCAGTGAGAACACAGTACACATGACTAAACCAACCAATGAGAATATTACACATTGACAGAGGGAGCACATGGCAGGACAACAAAGGGCAAGGAACACATGACAAATATGAAGCGTGACAGTGAAAAAAAAATCAAAATAAAAGACAAAAATATACACATGAAACAAACCCAAAACCACATGACATGGTTTTAAAAAAAATGTTAATATAATTTTATTTATTATAAAGATTATACTACACTGGACTGTATATTTGCTATATTATATTATTAAGGTTTATTAAAGGTTTTTTATTATTATTTTAATAAATTATTTTAACAATCTAAAATCACATTGCATATGATCTAAAATCCTATAACTGATATTATTCTTGTCTTGTGCACTAATGGTTATTGTAATCACTGTCATTGACATTTTGTTACTCTTTTCTTTTTAATTTCAACAGGAAGGAGACATATGAGCTGATTAGATCTCCCCCGCTCTCTACATCCCACTATCAGACCCACATCAGACAGGATAAAACTGAAACAGTCCTGCAGACATGTAAACTGGAGACTGGAGACCTGCAGAGAGTCAAAGACCAGCACAAAACCAGCATGAAGAACAAATATGAGAGATTATTTGAGGGAAAAAATCTCCAAGACAATGACACCCTCCTGAACAGGATCTACACACAGCTCTACATCATAGAGGGAGAGAGAGAAAGAGTGAATGAGGAACATGAGGTTTTACAGATGGAAAAAAACAGACAGAACACAAGACACTCCAATCTACTGCAATGACATCTTTAAAGCCTCATCTGAACAAGGATGTGAGGAGAAAGACCAAATCAAGACTGTTCTTACTAAAGGCATCGCTGGAATTGGAAAAACCATCTCTGTCCAGAAGTTTGTTCTAGACTGGGCTGAGGGAAAAGCCAATCAGGATGTGGATTTTATGTTTGTGCTTCCATTTCGAGAGTTGAACTTGATTAGAGACCATCAGTACAGTCTATACAGACTTCTGCTGGACTTTTATCCTGAACTTCAAGATACTGACTCAAAGTTTTATGAGGAGTGTAAAGTTGTGTTCATCTTTGATGGTCTGGATGAAAGCAGAATCACACTGATGTTTTCAGATGCTCAGAAAGTTTCTGATGTGACTGAGACTTCATCAGTGGGTGTGTTGATGTCAAACCTCATGAAAGGAGAGCTGCTTCCCTCTGCTCTCATTTGGATCACCTCCAGACCAGCAGCAGCCTATCAGATCCCCTCTAAATACATCAACCGTCAGACAGAAATTCAGGGATTCAATGAGCCTCAGAAGGAGGAATATTTCAGGAAAAGAATCAGTGATGAGCATCAAGTAAGCAGAATCATCTCACAAATCAGAAGAGCAAGAAGCCTCCACATCATGTGCCACATACCAGTCTTCTGCTGGATCTCAGCCACTGTGCTTCAAAAGCTCCTGGAAGAAGATGTGAGAGAAGAAATCCCCCAAACTCTGACTGAAATATACATCCACTTTCTGCTGATTCAGATCAACATGAGGAATCAGAAGTACAAAGAGAGAGATCCAGATAAAGTTTTGCAGTCCAACAGAGAAGTAATTGTGAAACTTGGTGAACTGGCTTTCAAACAGCTGATGAAGGGCAATGTAGTTTTCTATGAGGAAGACCTGAGAGAGAGTGGCATAGACGTCACTGATGCCTCTGTGTATTCTGGAATTTGCACAGAGATCTTTAAGGAGTAATCTCTGATAAATCAGAGAAAAGTCTATAGCTTTATTCATTTAAGCATCCAGGAGTTTTTAGCTGCTTACCATGTGTTTTGTTGCTATTTAAGCAGCACCGTGGAGACCCTTAAGGTTTTTGTTTCAATGCATGATCTGCATAAATGTGCAGTAAATAAAGCCCTTGAGAGTGAGAATGGACACCTGGATCTGTTTCTGCGGTTTCTGCTGGGTATCTCACTGGAGTCTAATCAGAGACTCTTACAGGATCTACTAACACACACAGAAAACAGCTCAGAGAGCATCAGGAAAACCACACAGTACATTAAAAAGAAGATCAAAGATGGACAAAGACTCTCCACTGAAAGATCCATCAATCTGTTTCTCTGTCTGCTGCAAATGAAAGATCGGACTTTGTCCAGAGACATTCAGGAGTTTGTGAAATCAGACAAACACTCAGAGAAGAAACTGTCTCCTGCTCACTGTTCAACAATCGCCTACATGCTTCAAATGTCAGAGGAGGTGCTGGATGAGCTGGACCCCAAGAAATACAACACATCAGATGAGGGTAGAAGAAGACTAATACCAGCTGTGATCAACTGCAGAAAAGCCCTGTGAGTGATTAATCATGTCTTTCATCAGGATTCTTTATGGATAGACTTAGTTTCTTCTGTCATGCCAAGTAATACATCTTAAGTATCATTTATTTTCAGAATGGAATATTATTGAAATACCCATTGTAGAAAGAGGTTAAAAATTTAATTCTCAAGTGTTTTACTCCTTTTCAGTCTTGCTGGCTGTAATATCTCTGGTCAGTCCTTTGAAATTGTGTCATCAGCTCTACAATCATCAAACTGTGTCTTGAGAGAGCTGGACCTGAGTAACATTGACCTGCAGGATTCAGGAGTTAAGTTGCTCTCTGATGGACTGAAGAGTGCAAACTGTCAGCTGGAGATACTGAGGTATTAAGAGCATATAAGAAATAATGTACAGTCAGTCATAATGTAAATGTGTCTGTTGATGATCTGACTGTGTATCTGTAGGTTGTCTGGCTGTATGGTGACAGAGGACGGCTGTGGTTATGTGTCATGAGTTCAAACCCCTTACACTTGAGAGAGCTGGATCTGAGCTACAATCATCCAGGACAATTAGGAATCCAGCTGCTAAATAACAAACTGAAGGACCCAAACTACAAACTGAAGATACTTAAGTATGTGTAGCAGTAAGAGCATTATTTGGTTTTACAGTAGATTGCTAATCTGCTAATCAGTTATATTATATTATACTCTATTGATAATAATAGTGTCATTATTTAGCTCTTTCAGGTATACCCTACGTTATGGACACAAAATATCCCCATAAAGATAGCAATATCCAAAATCCTTGTCCTTGTGGGGACATTTTTTGGCCTCCATGAGTAAAACAGTTAGTTGTCATCCACTATGACAATATACAGGACAGATCGTACCAAAATTGGGCTGATATCATGCATTCTAAACCCAGCATAAGAGAGATCTTCATCTTTTTTCTGAGATCGTTGTAATCAGTTTTAGTCACAATGGATAAAAGAAAGTGATTGAGTGATTAGTGCTATTTATTCTAGTCTGCCCGTTTCCCACCAAATATTTCCAATCTATGATGTAATGAATAACACAATATTTAATAATTATCCCAAGTTTATTGGTGTTGTTATCTTATTTAAATTACACATAACTAAAATTAATATTTAGGTGAAACAGCGCTTGAATTTGTCATTGCATCATTCATCTTATGCAGGTGTATCAAACACACAACGAGGAAGATAAGATTTAAACAAGTCTTTACTTGAAAATCCAACAGGAGAATACAGAATCAGACAGGAACATATATGGCGGGCCGGAAGGTCCAAAAATATGGCTACCGACTTGTCGTGGGAATTCACCATACAATTGCCAGTAGTCAATGAATTTACCACTGATAGGCCGTTGGTGCATCTGTATACACACTCTCCTCACGCAGCGAATGACTCACTTTCCTCATGCAGCTGACCACTGACTCTCCTCAGCTGGCGACTCACTTTCCTCACGCAGCCGGCGACTCACTTTCCTCACACAGCCGGCGACCCACTTTCCTCAGCCGGTGACTCACTTTCCTCACGCAGCCGGCGACTCACTTTCCTCACGCAGCCGGCGACTCGCTTTCCGCAGCCGGCGACTCACTTTCCTCACGCAGCAATTGACTCTCCTCACGTTTCTTTTCAAATACTGTGATGGTGCAATAACTAACTACATCTAGCAAAGTTTATCATTTTTGTGTTGTAAATGTAATTTATTCTGAAGCAATATTCCCATCAGCGTTCTGTAAACTGTTGTTAAGCCTAAACCATCAGATTTGTTTATGCTCCCTTAAAGGGATAGGTCAATCAAAAATAAAAATTCTGTCATCCTTGCCTTACTTTCTAGTTGTTCCGAACCTGTATGAGTTTCTTTCTTCTGTTGAACAAAAAATATATTTTGAATGTCAGTAAACAGACAGCTGACTGCGAGTGACTTTCATAGTATACTATAGGAAAAAAAAAAAAAAAAATTACTATGGAAGTCACTGGTTACCATCAACTGTCTGGTTACTGACATTCTTCAAAATATTATCATTTTTAGCTCAACAGAAGAGAGAAACTCATATAGGTTTGGAACAAGAGTGTAAGTCAATGATGACAGAATTATCATTTAGGTTTAACTATCCCTTGAAATTGATTGTCATGGCATTTTTTTTTTTTTACCTTTATAAAAAGGTAATTTTCCCCTAGCCTTGGCTATCAATTTCATGTTAGGCTAATTAGAATAACTCACTGTAGGGCTTTTACCATTATTTTTTCCACGGCAGAGGAAATCTGCATCAGAAGTGGCATTTAGATGCATGTATAAAATTGAATATGAATGTGCAAAACAAGCATGAATAACACTGTATAACAACTTTACAATAAAGATCTATAAAGCTTTTGTGGATTTTACAAATTATCTTTAATATACAATATTCTGAAAAAGTGACATTTCCCTTTTTGCAAAGTTCAAATGTTGATAAAATATATAAATATATAACTATAACTATATAAATATATAACTTTAACTAAAGATACATTAAACTAATGTGTTACAAAAACAAAGCAATTTTGAAATGTCAAAAATCTGCAGACCAGTGTTTAAGCATGACAGCTGCAAATCAAAAATGTATCTTTAGTATCTAAAAATAATGGTAAAAGCCCAACAGTGAGTTATTGTAATTAACATGAAATTGATAGCCAATTACCTTTTTATAAAGGTAAAAAAAAAAAAAAAATGCCATGACAATCAATTTCAAGGGTTAAACCTAAATGATAATTCTGTCATCACTGACTTACACTCTAGTCGTTCCAAACCTGTATGGGTTTCTTTCTTCCGTTGAACTAAAAATGTTTTGAAGAATGTCAGTAACCAGACAGTTGATGGTAACCAGTGACTTCCATAGTATTTTTTTTTTACTATGAAAGTCACTCGATACAGTCAGCTGTTTGTTTACTGACATTCAAAAATATATTTTTAGTTCAACAGAAGAAAGAAACTCATACAGGTTAGGAACAAATAGAAAGAAAGGCAAGGATGATGACAGAATTTTTATTTTTGATTGACCTATCCCTTTAAGGGGGCATATACAAATCTGATGATTTACAGTTTACATGTCGCCGGCTGCGGAAAGTGAGTCGTTCGCTGTGTGAGGAAAGTGAGTCGTTCACTGCGTGAGGAAAGTGAGACGCCGGCTCATAGACAGTAGCGCCGGCTGCGGAAAGTGAGTCGTTCGCTGCGTGAGGAAAGTGAGTCGTTCACTGCGTGAGGAAAGTGAGTCGCCAGCTGAGGAGAGTCAGTGGTCAGCTGCGTGAGGAAAGTGAGTCGTTCGCTGCGTGAGGAGAGTGTACAGATGCACCGCCGGCCTATCAGTGGTAAATTCAGTGGCTATAGAGAATACATTTAACGGCTCTGGAGAATATGAACCGACGTCACGCCTCGCTGCATGCCGGGGCGGCGCCGCCATTTTGACAGGATCGCCCTCTATTACTCGTACTGAAATTAATACGGATTCAGGCTTACCTTTTGTTTTGTTTCTGCCATTAAGTGGAACGTTAACATTTTTAGTGGTGAGTGATTCTCTGAGATGGGTGCCTTTTGGGTCATAACTTTTTTTTATATATATACCTTAAATAGTTATATTTCTGATAATTTCATGTGATAGTGGATTAGTACAACCTTTAAGAAAAAACATTTTCCCACCTCAGGCATGAAATTAGGGGCCAAGCCCCGAAGGGGCTGTAGCCCCTATTGTAATTGTACGTTTTCCCTTTTATTATTATTATTCTTCCTCCCGAATGGGAGTCTATGGCAGCCCTATCAACGGAACATGAGAAAATGATGAAATTTGGCACAGTTGAAGAGATGCTCATGAATAGTGATTGGACCAAATTTGGAGTCTCTAGAACCAACTCTATAGCGCCACCACCAGTTCAAAATTTCAACATTCTAACGGTTTTAACATTTGAACTCTTTGTCATAGAAAAATTAAATTTAGTTCATCTGATTCGTCTCTTCATGCTGATGCTATTCAACTTCTTACATTAAGTCTCCACCCATTACAGTAGCGGCCATTTTGAAAAGTACAGTATTTGTTTTTTTCGCTTCTCCTCCTTCAAAATTTGTCCAATTTTGTCCAGACTTTGATCAGGTGATCTTTGGTCTGAGCCGCACAGAAATGACTGAACAGATTTTTTTTATTCATCTTTGTTCAAAAGTTATGATGTCACAAAGTTAACGAGGTTGACCCGAAATTGCTATAGAGGCTGTATCTTGGCCAAACTTTGAGCAATCGAAACAAAAATTGGTACCCTTGATCAAGACCATGATCTAAGGTTCCATGCCGAATTTGGGAACAGCGCCACCTACAGGTCATGAGATATGAAAAATGGCTATTTTGGCCAATTACTTTTGAACACTTTATTAGAAAATCAAGATCTTGGTGTCTATGGATTCCTTGGGCCATGCCGAATCCGGGGATATTGAATTTGTCAACATCGGATGAAAAGCATGTCCGCCATTTTGAATTTTGTCATAAATTGCAATAACTTTTAAACAATTTGACATATCATCACAAAATTTGGTACATATGACCATCAGAGTGTCCTGAAGGTACATGAGAAGTTTCAGCACAACGCCACCTACTGTTCCACAGATATAATGTTTTTTGCAAAATTGCTTATAACTTTTGAAAACATTATCCAAAATTTGTCTGCTTTATGTCATTTTATTCCCTGGCTTATGCCGATTCCGACAATGTGTCATTTGTCATTTTCCTTAAATGTACCTGTCTGCCATATTGAATTAAATCAAAAACAGTTTTTTCGCTACTCCTCCTACAAATTTTGGTCAATTTTGTCCAAAATCAGCTCAAATGATCTTTGGACCGAGCCGCACAGAAATGACTGAACAGATTTTTGATATTCACTACCATTTCCGAGATATTCATCTCTGAATGTGACCTTGCTTGTGTTTGTTGTCTTATGCTAGTTAGCTTAGCACAGTAATTGCTTAGCATGTTAAACTATTGCTATTCTTTCTAATGTGGTCTTCAGTCAACAGGTTAACCAAAACTTAGTTGGCATTAAATAACTTTGCATACTAATATGGTTAACATGCTATGAAGCTTTTTTTTTGTGAACTCTTTCTCACACTGAAACCTCTGCTTAGCATACTGATGAACTTGCATGGCTGATTAGCTCAATGTGTTACGCCACGGATCCCGAATGCTCTGCATCGTGGGTTCGAAACTCAGTGTGACACATGCCCAGACCGCATGAGGTACTGTGGCAGGAAAAGATGCAGAACTTGTGTCTGTTCTAGGCATTCTGCCTAAAACTGGTCTAATCTGAAGCTATCACATGCAATTCCTTTATGTCCAAATTCGTAGTTATTCTTCTTCCCCCTGTATGGTAATCAATGAACCATAAGAAGGAAAATTATCAAATTTGGCATGCTTGTAGTGATAGTAATTAAAAGTAATTTGACCAACTTTGGAGTATCTAGGACTAAGTCTATAGCGCCACCACCAGTTCAAATATTCACTTTTGTAAAGGTTATAACTTTTGAACCCTTTGTTCCAGAAAAATGAATGTCAATACAACTGATTCCTCTCTTCATACTGATCACATTCAATATCTTACATTAAGTCTCCACCCAGTACAGTAGTGGCCATTTTGAAAAGTACAGTATTCCGTTTTTTCGCTACTCCTCCTTCAAAATTTGTCCAATTTTGTCCAAACTTTGATCAAGTGATCTTTGGTCTGAGCCGCACAGAAATGACTGAACAGATTTTTTTTATTCATCTTTGTTCAAAAGTAGGGATGTCCAGATCCGATCATGTGATCGGAAATCGGGCCCGATCACGTGGTTTCAGACTCGATCGGAATCGGACGTTACCTCCCGATCAGGACTCGGATATATATATATTAGGGGTGCAACGGTTTTCGGTAAAAAAAAATCAAACCGTACCGTATGGTTTGTTTAAAATAGCAACGTGGAAAACAGACAGAGTTTAAATAATGTAGCTACGTTTCATTCGATGGATGCTCAAAACGTTACAACAACGATAATCAGAAAGCGTGGACAAAACAGTCACTCTTTGTAAACTGTTAACTGCAAGTGCCGTCTGCTCTAATGTCCAGTCATTTACGCCGTCATCACCCGGGTGTTGATACAGGTGAGACCTGAACAGCACACGTTGCTGACTGTGTTTAAACTAACTCATTTAAACCTTGCTGATTTAAACCTTCAAGAACAAGTCGCGAAAGAGAACTCGCACGCGCTGTGAGAAGATTTGTGTGCGCTCATCCGAAGCGCGCACACGCTTATTCCAGTCAGCGCGCAAATACTGAGTTCTCTTTCACGTCTTGCGCTTCAGCGGACAAATTCATACAAAAATTATTTAAAAATGCCCGTCCTAGCGAGTATCCTAGCAAACATAGTCGGTTATGTCTTAAGTGAACGTATATAAGTCGAGAAAGACAGCGCATGTGGAACAGTATAGGTATACTGGATTGTGCATGTCTTAAAGGGAGAAAAACTTTTCCTGCTGCCTGTTTTTAATGTTAAATAAAACAACAAATAACAAAGAAATCACTTACTGCTCTTGACTGAATAGTTTTTGTAACTTCAATAATGATTAATCTTTTTTATATATTATATTTTATACAGTAAATATGCAGTGATATTTTATATTTGATTACTTTATCCATTTTCTGTACGTGAAAACGACTGTCAGATACCTGAAAAACCTGAAAAGCACTGTTCCTGGATCTGTTTTTTCTCTCTTCTTTATTGTTTATAGAAGTATCGGATCGGGACTCGGTATCGGTAGATACTCAAAATCAAATGACTCGGACTCGGACTCGAGGGCAAAAAAACGTGATCGGGACATCCCTATTCAAATGTTATGATGTCACGAAGTTAACAAGGTTGACCCAAAATTGCTATAGAGGCTGTATCTCGGCCAAACTTTGAGCAATCAAAACTAAAATTGGTACACTTGATCAAGACCATGATCTGAGGTTCCATGCCAAATTTGGGAACAGCGCCACCTACAGGTCATGAGATCTGAAAAATGGCTATTTTGGCCAATAACTTTTGAACACTTTATTAGAAAATCAAGATCTTGGTGTCTATGGATTCCCTGTGCCATGCCGAATCCGAGGATATCGAATTCGTCAACATCGGATGAACCACGTGTCCGCCATTTTGAATTTTGTCATAAATTTCAATAACTTTTAAACAATTTGACATATCATCACAAAATTTGGTACATATGACCATCAGAGTGTCCTGAAGGTACATGAGAAGTTTCAGCACAGCGCCACCTAGTGTTCCACAGATATAATGATTTTTGCAAAATTGCTTATAACTTTTGAAAACATTATCCAAAATTTGTCTGCTTTATGTCATTTTATTCCCTGGCTTATGCCGATTCCGACAATGTGTCATTTGTCATTTTCCTTCAATGTACCTGTCTGCCATATTGAATTAAATCAAAAACAGTTTTTTCGCTACTCCTCCCACAAATTTTGGTCAATTTTGTCCAAAATCAGCTCAGATGATCTTTGGACCGAGCCGCACAGAAATGACTGAACGGATTTTTGATATTCGCTACCATTCCCAAGATATTCATCTCTGAATGTGACCTTGCTTGTGTTTGTTGTCTTATACTAGTTAGCTTAGCACAGTAATTGCTTAGCATGCTAAACTATTGCTATTCTTTCTAATGTGGTCTTCAGTCAACAGGTTAACCAAAACTTAGTTGGCATTAAATAACTTTGCATACTAATATGGTTAACATGCTATGAAGCTTTTTTTTTTGTGAACTCTTTCTCACACTGAAACCTCTGCTTAGCATACTGATGAACTTGCATGGCTGATTAGCTCAATGTGTTACGCCACGGATCCCGAATGCTCTGCATCGTGGGTTCGAAACTCAGTGTGACACATGCCCAGACCGCATGAGGTACTGTGGCAGGAAAAGATGCAGAACTTGTGTCTGTTCTAGGCATTCTGCCTAAAACTGGTCTAATCTGAAGCTATCACATGCAATTCCTTTATGTCCAAATTCATAGTTATTCTTCTTCCCCCTGTATGGTAATCAATGAACCATAAGAAGGAAAATTATCAAATTTGGCATGCTTGTAGTGATAGTAATTAAAAGTAATTTGACCAACTTTGGAGTATCTAGGACTAAGTCTATAGCGCCACCACCAGTTCAAATATTCACTTTTGTAAAGGTTATAACTTTTGAACCCTTTGTTCCAGAAAAATGAATGTCAATACAACTGATTCCTCTCTTCATACTGATCACATTCAATATCTTACATTAAGACTCCACCCAGTACAGTAGTGGCCATTTTGAAAAGTACAGTATTCCATTTTTTCACTGCTCCTCCTACAATTTTTGTCCAATTTGTCCAAAATCAGCTCAGGTGATCTTTGGACCGAGCCGCACAGAAATGACTGAATGGATTTTTGATATTCGCTACCATTCCCAAGATATTCATCTCTTAATGTGACCTTGCTTGTGTTTGTTGTCTTATGCTAGTTAGCTTAGCATGCTAATTGCTTAGCATGCTAACCAGTTGCCATTCTCTTTAATGTGGCTCTTCAGCTATCAAGTTAACCATGAGCTTCATTAGCATTAAGTTAGCTTAGCATGCTAATATGGTTAGCATGCTAAGTAATGCTTTTTTGTAAATTCTTTCTTACACTAAAAGTTCTCTTCCACAGATTGTTGAATGTGCATCCTCAAGTAGCTCAATGTGTAAAGCCAGTTACCTGATGAGCTCTGCACCCCAAGATAGTGGGTTCAAATCCCAGGTGGAGCGGTTTTATGAAATAGTGTGTTTTGATTCCTTTACTGCCTCTTGGATTAGAAATAAATGCTTTTTGTTTCATGCTGTGTTCATTTTCATCTAAGCTTATGTACATAAGTTCTGAGTTCATTTTCGCCCGTAATTCTGAACCAGCTGTTTCATGTTTGTTCATTTTCTGCTGTTTTTCCTCTTCCTGCTCTGTATTGCGCTACAGCATGATGAGCTGCAGAATGATCTAAAGTAGTTATTAAATATAACATTCAGTGCAGTTTTATAAAAATTCTTCATTTTGAGTTCATTTTCACATGAACTAATGAACTTCGGCAGGTGTGCCAACATTCACCTGCACAGTGGCGCAATGAGTTGAGAAATGGACATTGGACCCGGAGGTTGTGGGTTCGAATCCCGTGTGGGGTGCCTTTATACAATTGTGTGTAATGAGTCATTTTGATACCTTTTTTATCCAAATAAGCATTGTACTAATCTTTATTCCTCTTGAATGAGATACAAGTGTTTTTAGTTAATTCCGTGTTCATTCTCTGAACTTCTATTAATTTTCATTTCATTTCCACCTGTCCTTCTGAACGAGCTGTTTAGCATGTACATTCAATTTCTGCTGTTTTTGCTCTTCCTGCTCCGTATTGCGCTACTGCCCCTTCTGGGGCTTGGCCCCGAATTGCTGCTTGCAGCTATATTTCTAATTGATATTGAGTGTTTTTTTTTTTTTACTGAAAGCTGTTTTGGAGTTCAACCCCGTCACAGACAACTTGGACCCTGTTTAAATATGATTTAAAACGATTTTCAAATAAATTCTTGTAGAAGCTTTTCAATGAGATGTCCCTTGTTTGATATCATTTATTGCATGTAGAATTTACTTTTTAAATACTCACCATTTGAATACCAAATCAGGTCATGAAAACTGTATCTAACATTGGTCTTCATATCTTATCACAAAATATGCATTAACATTAGGATTTAATCAGGCTTTCATATTTTTTCAGACTGTCCTGTAAGTTCTGCACACAGCAAAACAAACATTGACCTAATTTGTCTTCTTATCACGAAAATATTAATAAAAACTATCAAATAACAGGGTTGAACTCAGCATAACGGGGTTGAAAATGATAACAGGGTTGAAGTGATGATCATTATTTCAATAAAGTATGGATTTCTTACCTGTAAAATTAATGATATCACATTCAATAACATTTTATTTTATTAAAGTTGGCAAAAACAAACAAACATTTTAGAAAGTATTTAACATTAAATCAAAAGCATTAAGCATTAATTAATCACAAACATCAATCGATCTTTCTATTTGGTCCAAAAAAATCTCTTATAAAAACAACATAGACTATGGAAAACTACCTTGCTGGGATCTCATTTTGATTAACTTGTTTTTAGTGCTTAACATTGAACTTTGAAAACAGGACTGTAACATGTCCATTAATTCATTCTTTATTCAGAAAGCCTGGCCCAAACATCTTTTTGAATTTCCATGTGCCGTGTTGTCACTGGCTTAGGAGGTGGGATGAGCTCAAGCACATCATCAAAAACATACCAAAGCACATCGTCACGAGCAGGCCAAAAGAACCTGTTTGGCCCGACACGGTGCATGCATTTTTCTTGCACATGCGTTTCATCCATCGCAAGTATTATTCCTGGGAACAAATCTTTATCATATGTGAGCACACACCACTGCCCTAGCACCTCTGGGTCTTCCCAATTGATTCGTGACTGCCTCTGTGACACAGCATCTGGCACCTTCTTAATAAAGCTGAAATGATTTGTGTTCCAACACTCGCATTGTAACTGCTTCTGGGTCGAGCACATACAGCTGACATCACGAGACAGTATCTCTCCTGGAGCAAGAGTTACCACCTGATATATCCGCATGGTTGCTGGGACTGCTGGTAGGTTTGATGGCATCCTCTCAAGTGCCTGCTCAATAGTATCACCATTGACAAAGAACAACTTGATCGATGTGTTGGTTTCCAAAAGGGCCTTGAAGAGCTCATGTGCATCTTGAATGTCCCGGCCATGGCTTATTAGCATGTCAGCAGTCCTCTTCAAGGCTGCTCCAACACCATCGGGTGCTCCTTTGCCATGGCTGGCCTCAAAAAAATTCCATGTCCCTGCCTTACTGCCTCTTTTCTCCAGCTCAGTGCTAAAAAGGAAAAAATTGCCCTTCTGCTTATACTGGGTACAAGGCCCATCACTAAAAAAGTGTATCGCAGAAACCTCTGGGTGTGTTGCCTGCACATAATCCAATACAGGGTTCAGATGCTCCAAAATAGCTGCTGGGCTTTTGTGCTTTGATGGAGATATTGTGCTGAAGCAGGTCGGTTCTTGGCTACCGCCCACACAAAGAATCCCTGTGTGTAGTGTCGCCTGGTGATGAGATGATCCAAAGTGCACTGCTTGTATTTCAGAACTGTACTTGCAGGTGAAGTTCTCCGAAAAATCAATGTGAATTAGACATTCATCAGTGGCCATGCTCTTTCTCAGCTCACGGTAGTAGGCATACTGTTGCCTAATATTGAATGAATGCTTCTTGAACTTGCTCAGGTGTGTGTGGAACTGCTCAGCAAGTTGCTCCTGGGTTCCCTGAACAATTTGTTTAACAGATATCTTTACTTTTGGCCCCTCCTGATCATCCATTTTTGCCTTCTCTTCTGTCCCCCACTGAGTATAGGACACTTTTTTACACTGTCGTACATACTGGAGAGGGGAACTGTTTTATCTTTACAGTTCTCACACTCCCCATACATACAATCCTTGCGAGTGGTATCACAGGACACAATTTTAGTAAGTCTCTCAAGATCTGAGGTCTCAATCAACTTCAGCTGATTAAGCTTTTCTGCTAGAAAGCTTAAATTTTCATGCAGTTTGCACTGTCATGTCTCACGATCAGACAAAGAGGGGTGCACAACCCAAAAGGGACGTAGGCGGCAAAATGAAGACTATGAGATCCTCACATTATTCTCTGCTAGAAATTTTCTGTGGAGGTTTCTCATTGTGTCTCCAAGAAACCTTTTTTGCATCTTTACTTTGTTTCTAGTAATGGTTTGTTTTCTTCCTGTAGTTATCCTGCTGACATCATCTCTGTTAAAGAAGCTCTTTATGTTCTTCTGAATAGATGTATCTGCAAACCTGTTGACAGTCTTTCTGGTAAAACTGGTCAGGCTTTTGCTCTTCAAAAGGTTTCTGCGTTTCTTTGAAAACCCCAACGCCTGTTCTGACCATCTCTGCAGCCTATACTTTTTGACAATCTTTCCCACAGTAACCTTGGCTAAGATTTGCTTATCTCTTTCATTTCTGGCATTCTGGTATTTTCTCTTGATGTCAGAAATGAGTGCTTCATGAAGTAGTAATGTTTTTCTGATCCTATTGTTCACAGGACAGTTCTTAACCAGTTCACGGACTTTGGATCTTGGAGGTTCATTTTGTTTTACTGATCGCTGGAGCCTCTTTTTGTACTTTTCTTTAAGTTTCCTCTCCTTTGTGAGTGCATGTTGGAGTTTTGCTATCTCTTTGTGCAGTTTGTATCTTGCTCTTCGGGATTGTTTCTTTCCCTCCAAATGTTGCCTGAATCAAAAATATTTTTATTATTTATTATAAATAAATAATAAATAATAATAAATAATTATTATTATTAAATTAAATTATTAAAATAAATAATTACCAAACTGCAGCCAACATTTAAAATCTCACATGGACAAACCCCTAAATATACTTACAGATACAGTATACACTTACTTTCTCTAACACACACTAACTTACACTCAACTTCATCTAATCTAAATTAACTCCTTACAACTGACCTCGAGGACCCAGATCTAGTAACAGTTCCATGACTTTTCTTAAATTAATGTAAATTTTATTTTAACATTGTTATTTTATTAAAATTACAAAACACAAAAGAGTTCTGAGTATTTCTACCTTGAATGGCCATAGCGGTCAATTTGACCGCACATATTACAGGCGTTGTATCTCCTCAGTGCTTTTTCTCGCCGTTAAAGATGTGCGTAGCTGTTGCAATCTTTCTCTGGCAGTTTTGTATGCTTTTGCTAAGCTAAAACTTTACGGCTTTACCGTCAAAATGGCAACAAGAAAGAAAATGACTGTCACTGAGGTTTTATCCTTGCTTGAGAACATGAGTCTGATGGAGGAGCAGAGAGCGATGTCTCTTGGTCTCTTGACAGTTCGTCTGACACTGATTCTGAGAGTGATTCAGAGATACTTCCGGTTCATAAAAAAGATTTTCTAGATTTCATTAGAGGCTGCATAAAATTGTTTCCGATTCGTGTGGTCCAAACATTTCCGATAATACTAAAGCATTGTAAACTCCAAAAGTCAAAATGTATTGAATAAAGACAGATGTAATCATTTCCAAAAATTCACAATATGTTTTTATCTAACGAAATATTCTGCTTCATTTTATATTTGTTGACATTTTGACTTTCAAAAACAAAATTTTAACTTCGGTGAAAAACTTTGATCTCCAGCTTGCCGGATGCAAACTGCGGAAAGCAAATTGCGGCATGCACTTTTGTGGGAGGTCTAGTAGCTCTTACACAATATCACGAACATATTATATTATGTATGCTTAAATTACCCCACATTTTTCATAAAACATGACCATAGAAGCTTTGAAGTAAATATAACATGACAAAAATGACATTCACTGCTGTCTGGCATGAACAGTCAAAATGACCGCTATTGGCAGTTCTAGTAGTTATAGAATTCCGGTAGTGCTAGTGTTAAATGGTGCTTAAACGAGCATACTGAGTGGGCCTACAACTGTTGTCAGTGTAATTCCCCTTTTCCACGATCACAGATGAGGAGAATCAGATGGGTTAAATTCAGCGGACACAAACACAATGTATTTTCAAAGTCTATTTTTATACTTTTATTTCGATAAATATGACACATAATAATGCAAATTGTGTTTAATATAATACTATTTCTACATGAAGACTGTAATGTAAAAACTGACTCATGTACATGGCATTTTTACCATAGTAAAAAAAAACAAAAAACGTCATCATTCATCTCTTTATTGCAGAACAAGATCGTCGCATACAAAAATATAGAGGATTTACAATAGTATACTCATTGTTATAGCAGCATTAAATGAACAAAATCAAATTATTTCTCCAGGGAAAAACATTAAATGAACACATAGGCTACTTCCGTTTTGTATTTTCAATACACTCCTTACAGATTATACACTCTTAATAAATTGCAGCAGTTCAGTTTAAACTGGTATGATGTAAAATTATCTCAAATCTTCACACTATTAATTCTATAATTTATATGTGGATGTGTTACTTCCAGGTGTCCATTACTCGTATATAAATCTCACAAAAACAATATCCATTATTATAGCCTACCAATTTCTAAAAACAAAGATTTGTTTTTAAAGACAATGTTCTTGTTATTCCAAATAGGCTAACAGATTTGTGTGGACACACAATCGTTGTGATAAAACTCTGACAGCAATTCACGGACACAACAACATTGCTAAAGTTTCTGCTCGTGGTAACCCTAACCAAGGCAGTTACAGAAAGGAAATAATAAATATCATTACCAGAAGAACCCGAATGTGTAAATTCTTGACATAAACAGTTCGCATTTAAAGTTATTAAAGCATTTTCCCGAGAAGTCGCCGGCGCGAAGGTAAGACAGAACAACTGATACGCTGCTTTGCGGATAGGCGGAAGTTAACTGACGTCACTGTGAAAAGGGTCTATGGCAATTGTATAGTGAATTCCCGCGACAAGTCGGTAGCCATATTTTTTGACCTTCCGGCCCGCTATAAACATACACCAATGTAGACACGAACGATACCCAACTACATACTGAACACAAACAGGAACTTACACGGATGAATAAACTCAAATGACAAACAGCTGTGATGAATGTAATTAGTGTCCATGGTTAATGATTGTGGCGGGAAACTAGAACAAAGGAACACGTGACAGATGACAACAAACAAACTAAAAGTCCATTTGGATGTAACAGCAGTGTATTATTAGCCTATTTATTGTTTATTAGTCTATTATAAACAATAAATTAGTTTATTATTTAGGGTATTTTAGTAAATAACGTGTTATCTTAATATGTGATTTATGACATTATAATATTACAACACCCAAATATGTATTTATTTTCTAATTCTCAGTGCCATTGCAGGCTGGTTTATAAACATAAAACATATGAACATAAAACAACAGGACAAAAACATAGTTGATGATTAAACATTACTTTTTATGACATTACTTTGAGACAGAGGTACAATACAGTGACATTATTTTTGTACCCATATCAAAACGGTAGTCACGTGCATGGGTAAATGTTAACCGCTAGGGGTTTTAGGTACACAACGATCCCTGGCGTTCTAGTGTTAAATGTCTGAAACTTAAAATAAACATTATGTGGTTTAAAACACTTCATATTTGTGATATATGAAAAGTGCTGAGCGCATCTGGCTCTGGCTCAGCACCAGCCCAAGCACATCTGAATTTGGCAGGTGGTCACATGATGCACTGAACGTTCTTATCACACCAGCCAAGACTGATCACACTGGTCTGATTGTATGCTTCAAAGGCTTAATTGTGCCACTATATCAATTTCATTTAATTTCATAGTGATCAGTGTATTGAACATCATTTGATATTGTGTGTGATTTTTCTTTAGTTTGGACCATGGAGGACATTTAAGGGTCAGACCAGGACTGAGAAAATGTAAGTCCACCCACCGGCACACACACACATTGGATTTCCATGATTTATAGGGCTTTCCATAAACATAATGATTTTTAAACTGCAAACTGGATTTCGGATATTGGCATTTTTGTGGGGACATTATGTCCCCATAATGTAGGGTTTACTAGGACCACACACACACACATTACATTAATGATGTCATTGATGTTCTGATCTGTCTTTCTGTGTTCAGATGCCTGTGACCTCACACTGGATCCAAACACAACACACACTCAACTTAGTCTGTCTGAAAGGGGGGAAAAAGCAACATATGAGGAAAAGCATCAGCCATATCCTTTTCATCCAGAGAGATTTGAGAACCATGAGCAGGTTCTGTGTCGAGAGAATCTGACTGGACGCTGTTACTGGGAGGTCAACTGGGTTGGCACGGGTCATGTAGCAGTGACATATAAAGAAATCTGCAGGAAAGAAGGCAGTGACTGTCGGATTGGACGCAATGAAAAGTCCTGTAGTGTTTACTTTTGTGATAAGTTTTACACTTTTTGGCACAATAATAAGAGCACTACCATTTCTTCCCCTTTACCCTCCTCTGACATATTAGGAGTGTATCTGGACTGGTCGGCTGGCACTCTGTCCTTCTACAGTGTCTCTAACAGAGACACACTCACACGCTTACACACATTCAACACCACATTCACTAAACCCCTCTATGCTGGATTTGTAATTTATCCTGATTCTTCAGTGAAATTTAACCTGCTGTGAGAAATGTGAAATTAATCATTACTAACATTTCTTTTTCCTTGCAGGAATAACATTTATAAGCTCTTGAAACCTAAATGTCCTCAAAAATTGGGCCTAAGTCAGTGTGTGTCTGAATCATGTCCACATATAACAAAAGGGAAAATGAAACTTAGGGACAGCTAGACAACTATCTAAATAACCAAGTAACCAACAAACTAATAAACAAATGATTTAGGCAGATCTTGCTTTATCTAGTAACATGAGGGTTTGACATATGAAGAACCAATCATATTGTAGAATGCTTTGTCATGCTCCTATCCTATATAAACTGTTGTATTCGTTTTGCTGGTGGGATTCTCTGTGAATGAGCAAAAATAATCATCATAATCATAAAACTAATTGTGATTTTATTAATTGCTTTCTTTCTTACAATTGTGACTTTGATAAATAGTTGCAATTGAAAGCTATAGTCACATGAACAACATAAAATCACAATATAAATTTGCATTGTGAGTAGGGCTGTCAATGTAAATTAATGAAGCACATGAAATTCCGTCATTAGCGCAATCATGTTGTTAGATCTACAATGGCACAAACATCTTTAACTCTGGCGGAAATGTTTATTCTAACCCCTCTGAATTTGCGTTTTGTCTGTTTGTGGTCATATCATTTTAAGCTGTTAAACTTTGGGAAAGTTTTCAGCTTCAGTAAAATAAGTGGATGCATTCAAACAATTAGTCCAAAACAGTGCTAATGTAAAGAAAACCAGGCATATTACATCAGAGATGGTAGTAAGTGCATTGACTTGTGGCTTAATTTACAAACAACACCAGACAATGAACTGAGAGAACATCCTTGTTTCCTTTACTTATTTCCTTTTCTCACTTCCTTTCTCTGCATCTGATCTCCTCCCCCTTAGGATATGAGGGAAGAATACACCAAAGTTGCCATCCAACGATGCCATTCAAAGTTGCAAATGTGGAAAATTACAATATCGCAGAAAACATTTGTGAATAAAGGACTGTTTCCATCCCATGTGTTCAAAAGAACAAAGTCGTCACTTTCCGGGAAACTGTTGCAAAATATTAATAATAAAACTGAAAGTTGCTGCACTCAGGGAACCCGTGGCTCTATTTTCCTACACAATGACTTGCACCAGACGAAAAGCAATAACAAACACTGTTATTCATGTTATCTTGCATTCGGATGCCTGATGTTTAGGAATGCAATCGTGTGAGACAGTTATTGGAAGTGATTATACTAAATAATTTTGATGACAGACTTTGGTTCAGGCATTTCAAAATTATTAAAATAACATTTGAGATGCTGTGCGATCCGATTGGTCTGCTGATTAGTCCAGTTATCCAATCACAATATCTGCTGAGGCAAAGTCACAAGTTCTTTGTTGCGCATCAAGGGATTTATTTGGTAAATGTGTTCCCATCATTGTTTATGTCTTCTTATTGGATGAAAAATCTATCAGCTCCAATTAAGCACAGACATTTTTATGCACATATTAAGATTTTCATGTGCATCCTGGCATTTCCATTTAGTTTTTTTAAGTGATATCTCAAAATTTGCATAAAAATATGTGGATGGAAACATAGCTACTAAATATTTTGCTGTGAAGAGTGTAGAGTAGTTAATAAAAATTAAGTCGAAAGAATGTTTCAGGAACATCATACTAACCTTAAAAAACATTCAACTAACATTAAGAAAACTGGACAAGTTTACATTTGTGTAACCAAAACAGAATGTTTGAAAAAAAAAATTGTTAGCTGTGTTTTATTGATTATTAAAAATGAATAAATGCATAAACACAAAATACAAGTTCCTGTGAATTATCACAGTCTATTGTCCATTATATTAAATGTTTTGGTCCCTTTGTGATCTCTCTGACATCCAACTTAACAAAATGTAAGTTTTTAGCTGGCTTAACAGCTGCCAAGAAATTAGTTGCAACGAGATGGAAGCCTCTACATTCTCTAAAGCAATATTGGGTTCTCACATTTATAGATGTGGTATACCTCGAATTGTCCACTTCATGCATTCATGGTGCAAGAGAGGACACCATCAGACTCTGGGCTCAAACTTTGGAGAAGCTCAAAGGTCTACTGATTTGAATTAAGGAGATTCTATCTTGTTCTCTTTGGTTATTTTCTTTATACTTAATTACTTTTTTATATGTTTACAGTTGTATTTATGGTTTCTTGTTTTGGTTATAATTGCCTCTTCTCTAACTGTCATAGACTTCTTTCAGCACTGTTGTACTGGTTTGAATATCAAGATTTTTGTATGGATGATTTTTTTATTTTTATTTGTATGTCTCAAATATTTGTTTTCTATATCTCTGTCGTTTCAGTGTAACTGACCAGTTTTAATTATTAGTTTTATTATAATTTTCTGTATTTTATTTATCTATATTTTTATTCTTTGTATTTCAGTTTATATTTTGTCAGTGTTATTTTGATTTTTACCTACTGTTGTAATGGCTGAATGTTTGTCTTCATCATTTTATGTGTTAAAAGATATCAAAACAACAATACAAATTTGTTTAAAAAAATTATCAGTCTATGTGTGTATGTGTGTGTGTTCTGAGTATCAGTTCTTCTTTGCAGATGTGGTTTTAACATGTGACTGACTAGGCAGAAATGCACATGTGACTTCAAAGACACAGTGTCATTAATTTAAGTAAAAGCAATTATGTTTATAAGAACTAAAACCAAGGTGAGAATAAAGAACCCTGAACAGAAAAAAAGAGTTTTCAGGAAGATGTGGTTCTAAATAGAATTTTTCAACAAACATTTTATTGTTTTATTTTATTTTTATGTTAAGTCAGATGATGAAGACGATTGGCAAAGTAGAGCAAAACAAAATTGTTGTTTAATAAATGAACGCCCTCCCATTTCGAAACTTGAATGAGATGAGCTCGTAATCATTACTTTAGAAGTGGGAATTATCACATTTCCGAAATAGCACGTGAAGGCAGCATTTAATACACAAGATGATGAACTCAAAAACAAACAGGTGTGGTCTAATAAGGAACATAATGAATAATCATGACAATAATGAATAACCTGCAAACAGCATCACAGAGAAGATAATAAAAGTCAATGAAAATTAAACTAAAACTAACTAAATGTTACAATTATGAGAAAGGACATTAGATTGCAGTGCCAGTACTGTCATGAGCCAGGTTTGATTACTCGTGTTTTTTTGTTGTTGTTTTTTTCCCTTCTATCGATCATCTTTCATTGATTTCAGCTGTTCCCTGTTACCTCTGGCGTTCGCGCTCTCGTGCACGCACCTGTTCTGTGTCTTTGCGCTGATTGCGCTGCCTACTTCTCCCTGCTCTTTGTTTTAGTCTGTGTCCGGGAATTGTTGTACGTGAGTGTGACATTCTCTTCGCTCTGGTGCTTGACAATATTTATGTGTGTGTTAGCAGCTATTATTCTGAATCTGAGTTCCAGTCCCAGTTCGAGTCCAGAGCCCAACTTTATTTTCTGCTGTCCTGTCGGCGGTACAGAGCTACCTTTCTACTGGTGTGGTGCATCTATCTGTCAGCCTGCACCGTCTCCATCAGTCCACTACAGCGGGACTACTGTCGAGGATCTGCGGCTCGGGAAGCTTCTGTTGTCTCCTTTGTTCTCCAGCTGCAGCGTGTTTGCTGTTTTGCACCTGGCAGAATTTGTCACCTGACAGAATTCCAGGACCAAAATGGACCCGGCGAAAGAAACACCTATTTGCTCCGCTGTGGAGATGCAGGGAGTTATGCTTGGCTGGCATGAGGAGGAGCTCTCCGCGGCACGACATGTGGTTGAAAGCCTCACTGGTCAAGTTACGGACCTATCCCATCATTTCCAGTTCCTCCGTCACAAGCTCTCCGCCTCTCCACCTCCCAGCCAAGCTCCAGAACCAAGAGTTAATAATCCACCAAGATATGCCGGTGAGCCCGCAGAATGTAAGGCTTTCCTAACTCAATGTGAAGTTGTTTTTTCTCTCCAACCCACCACTTATGCGACCGACCATGCAAAGGTTGCATTTGTTATTTCTCTACTGACAGGAAGAGCGCATGACTGGGCCATGGCTGTCTGGGAGGCAGAGGCGGTATGCTGCCAGTCCTTCATTGCATTCCAGGAGTAGATGGTTAAGGTTTTCGACCGCTCCGTGAGTGGACGCGAAGCGTCTCGCCAGCTCGCTGTCTTACACCGGGGAAGGCGTTCAGTTTCTGACTTCTCAATAGAATTCCGTACTCTGTCTGCTTCATCTGAATGGAATGAGCCTGCCTTGACGGCCTGGTTTCTTGAGGGACTATGTCCGGAGATAAAGGATGAGATCTATGCGGGAGAAGTCCCTGCTGGCCTTGATCAGCTAGTGGAATTGGCTATCCGTCTGGAGAAGCGTGCTGACCTCCGACGCCGTGCCCGCGGAACCCAACGAGCTCCGTCTCCACCTCAACCTGGAACAGCGAATGTGTCGTTTCAGGCAGCTCAGATTCCTGAGCCCATGCAGACTGCCGGAATTCGCATTTCACCTGCAGAACGTCAGCGTCGAATCCTCCATCACCTTTGTATGTACTGTGGGCGTTCAGGACATCGTTCAGGACATTTGGTGGCTGTTTGCCTGCTAAAAGGGAATGCTCGCCAGTAGACCGGGGGATACTGTCGAGCGCTATTTCCAGTTCTTCTCCCGCCAAATCAGTCACCACTCTGCCTGTAGTACTCCGGTGGGCAGGAACATCTACAACGTGTGAAGCCCTCATTGACTCGGGGTCTGAGGAAAATTTTATGGACGAGCTGTGGGCTCGTGAAAGGAGAATCCCTTTGTTGAAGCTTGATGACCCTACTCCTGTGTTTGCGTTAGATGGCAGTGAGCTGCCAAGTTTACACTATGTTACTGCACGGGTGAGTCTCATCATCTCAGGCAACCACCAAGAGACTATTTCTTTTTCTATTTTTCATTCTACTATTGCCCCTATTGTTTTTGGGTCATCCTTGGCTCGTTCAACATAATCCTCAAGTTAATTGGTCACAAGGAACTATTCTGTCTTGGCATTTTTCTTGTCATGTCCAATGTCTTGTATCTGCTATGTCTCCTGTCTCTTCTGTATCTGTGTTGCAGGAGGAACCTGGTGATTTGTCTGGAGTCCCGGAGGAGTATCACGATCTGCGGGCAGTCTTTAGTCGTTCCCGGGCTGCATCTCTACCTCCCCATCGTCCTTATGACTGTAGTATTGAACTACTCCCTGGTACTACTCCCCCCCCGCGGTCATTTATATTCTCTTTCTGCTCCTGAACGTGAAGCCCTTGAAAAATATTTATCAGAGAGTCTGGCAGCCAGCACTATCGTTCCTTCCACCTCTCCTGCTGGCGCTGAGTTTTTTTGTCATCCGCCTTTGAGCTGCTTCAGGAGGCTCGGATTTTCACCAAATTAGATCTCCGTAACACTTACCATTTAGTGCGTATAAAAGAGGGAGACGAGTTGAAGACGGCGTTTAACACTCCACTCGGTCACTTTGAATATCAGGTTCTTCCGTTCGGCCTTGTCAATGCACCGGCCGTTTTCCAAGCCTTGATCAATGACATTCTGAGAGACATGTTAAACATTTTAGTTTTTGTATATTTGGATGACATCCTCATCTTTTCCCCGTCTCTGGCGGTGCATGTCCAGTATGTTCGTCGTGTCTTACAACATCTGCTGCAGAACAAGCTTTTTGTTAAAGCTGAGAAATGAGCATTTTTCATGCTCAATCTGTATCTTTTCTGGGTTCGGTAATCTCTGCTGACGGTGTCAGCATGGACCCTGCAAAGGTACGCGTGGTCATGGAATGGCCTGTTTCTGATTCTCGTGTTGCTCTCCAGCGCTTTCTAGGATTCGCTAATTTCTATCTGCGTTTTATTGCCAAATTTAGTCACATTGCCGCGCTTCTAACAGCTCTCACTTCCTCAAAGAGACATTTTCAATGGACCGATTGTGCTCAGCGCACTTTTGATAGATTGAAGAAGCTGTTCACTTCAGCACCTATTCTTATCACACCTGATCCAATAGAACAATTCATAGTCGAGGCCGATGCCTCTGATACTGCCGTAGGTGCTGTCCTGTTGCAGCGCTCTCCTACAGATAATAAGATCCATCCTTGCGCGTTTTTCTCACATTGTCTCTCGTCTGCCAAACGAAATTATGATGTCGGCAACCGCAAACTCCTCACCATTCGTTTGGTGCTAGGAGAGTGGCGCCACTGGTTGGAGGGTTCCTCTGTTTCGTTCATTGTGTGGACGGATCACAGAAACCTTGAATATATCCAATCGGCAAAACGTTTGAATGCTTGTCAGTCTCGCTGGCTGCTATTTTTTGGGCGTTTTGACTTCACTATCTCTTATAGACCCGGATCAAAGAATACCAAGCCAGACGTGCTTTCACGGCAGTTCGGTTCCGCTGGTGACGCCTCTTCCACTGATCCTTCTGGAGGGTTGTGTGGTGGCTGGAGTTTCCTGGGGAATCGAGAGACAAGTCAAGGCCGCTCTTTCGGGTATTTCTGTCCCTAGATGTTGCCCTTCTGACCAATTATTTGTTCCCCCATCCGTGCGGCCCACAGTTCTCTATTGGGGTCATTCCTCTAAGCTGTTTATCCATCCGGGGGTTAGAGGAACCCATGTGTCTATTAGCCAACGGTTTTGGTGGCCTTCTAGGACACGTGACATATGTCGGTTTGTTTCTTCGTGTCCTGTATGCACTCAGACCAAGTCTAATAATTCTCCCCCCGCTGGATTCCTTAGACCTCTTCCCATTCCTTCTCGTCCATGGTCACACTTGGCCATGTTTGTTACTGGTCTCCCTGTTTCAAACAATAACTCATTCTCACTATTGTCGATCGTTTTTCCAAAGTGGCCCATTTCGTACCACTTAGTAAGCTCCCTTCTGCCAAGGAAACCATGCAAATTGTCATTGAGAATGTTTTTCGTTTGCATGGCCTCCCCATTGACATCGTCTCGGAAAGAGGTCCCCAATTTGTTTCGCAATTTTTGAGAGAATTTTGCCATCTAATTGGAGCGTCTGCCAGTTTATCCTCAGGGTTTCACCCCCAGACTAATGGTCAGGCAGAATGAACTAATCAGATCTTGGGACGTATGCTCCGTACTTTGGCTTTTCGCAATCCAGCGTCATGGTGCGAGCAGCTTCCTTGGGTCGAGTATGCCCATAATTCGCTTCCCTCGTCGGCTACCGGGTTATCTCCGTTTCAGGCCTCATTAGGGTATCAGCCTCCTCTGTTTCCCTCTCAGGAGACTGAAACCTCTGTTCCCTCTGTCCAAGCCTTTGTCCGCCGTTGCCAACGTACTTGGAGAGCTGTTAGATCCGCCTTATGTCAAAATAGAGAGCGTACCCGTCGCGCAGCCAATCGCGTTAGAGTGCTGGTTTGTTGTCAGAAGGTTTGGTTATCCACCAAGGATTTACCACTTCAGACCCACCTGCCCTGCCCACTGTCCCGCTCTTGTTGAAGGTTCTCCTATTTACAGGGTTAGGAGACTGCTGGACATGCGCTGTGGGGGTCGGGGCTACCAGTATCTCGTCGACTGGGAGGGTTATGGTCCGGAGGAGAGGAGTTGGATTCCAGCCCGGGACGTCCTTGACCGCTCGCTCATCGATGATTTCCTTCGCTCTCACCAGTCCTCTTCCTTGGGAGTGCCAGGGGGCACTCCTTGGGGGAGGGGTACTGTCATGAGCCAGGTTTGATTACTTGTGTTGTTTTTTTTTTTGTTGTTTTTTACCCTTCTATCATTCATCTTTCATTGATTTCAGCTGTTCCCTGTTACCTCTGGCGTTCGCGCTCTCGTGCACGCACCTGTTCTGTGTCTTTGCACTGATTGCGCTGCCTACTTCTCCCTGCTCTTTGTTTTAGTCTGTGTCCGGGAATTGTTGTACGTGAGTGTGACATTCTCTTCCCTCTGGTGCTTGACGATATTTATTTGTGTGTTAGCAGCTATTATTCTGAATCTGAGTTCCAGTCCCAGTTCGAGTCCAGAGCCCGACTTTATTTTCTGCTGTCCTGTTCGAGATACAGAGCTACCTTTCTACTGGTGTGGTGCATCTATCTGCCAGCCTGCACCGTCTCCATCAGTCCACTACAGCGGGACTACTGTCGAGGATCTGCGGCTCGGGAAGCTTCTGTTGTCTTTGCTGTTTTGCACCTGGCAGTCTGTTTTTGTTTGTAAATTGGGACTACAATAAACTTTGTGAACTACTTTCGCCTCTGGGTCATCTAGGGTCACCTGACACTTAAAGGCAGGAACACACCAAGCTGACGCCGACGAACTAGTGGCGATGAAAGCAGACTGCGGAGTTGGATCAGGTCGGCAGCGTCTGTGTCCAAAGTTGCCCTGAGACACCAAACCAACGCTCGAGAGCCAAGTAGCGCATCCGTTCTGCACCTGCGCAAGATGAAATGCCTTTCTGTACCAGCAGGTGGCAGTAGCTGAACAGCCAGTCAGAATGATCAGATAGCCAGACGAACCGACAAGTTCCGACGCAGATTCAACATGTCGAATCAGCCGGAAAAAAGGCGACGAGGACCAACTTCAGCCGACGGTATGGAACACACTGAGAAAAGTTAGTCGACTGACGAACAAAAAACTGCCCGACACCCGACCGTTGGCTTGGTGTGTTCCTGCCTTAAGTGTTAAGCAGACATGTGACCAGAAAAAAGAAGGAACGAACGAAGGCCGAGAGTTTTACATTTCTGCAAAGCTAGATATTAACTGGACTCTCCTTGGTAGTGTAGTACTGAATAGCTGACACCTGCATGGACTTCAGGTTATATTTCACTGCTTGATAGGATTCATATATCTCTACTCTGAGGTTGGCAGATTTAGTTTGCATGATGTTGGACATTACACTGAATGCTGATTCCTGTTGCCCATAAAAAGGGCAGAGTGCTGATAGTGCAAGCTTCCAAAAGTACTGGTTACCTCTCTGTCTTCCTCATAACATTCCACCGAGAATTTGCATTTTTCACTATCTAGGATGTGAAAAATAAGTTAATAAATAACAATTCCAAACATATAAAACAGGTGATATGCGTCTTTGCAACCATTGCAAAAACCTGTGTTTCTTGTTGAAAATCAGCTCTTTCTTTGTCACTAATCTGACGACTTCCCTGTGCATCTGGATACAAGCGTGACAATGTCCTTAGAGATGAACTGTCAAGTGGCAGTTTTACTTGAAGATCACAGCTAGCGTAGGCCTGGATTACCTTCATTCAAGTCTTGGTCACAGGGTGGTTCCTCCCAAATTGGTCCAAAATGGCTGAGGCCTCAAAGCCAACAAATGGTTTGGACAGATAGGACTTTTTTGACTTAAAGTTGAGCAATTTCATCTTCGGCCCAGACAGATTACTCCCCTTACTGTCAAACAGGTATTCTGGCTTGATAAAGCAGGAGAAAATCTCCCTCATTAGTTTTTTTTTTTGAACCCTTGGATCTTTAGATTGAAACAGCAAATCATATAGCTTGAGCAAGGGCTTAAGCTCAGTGAGAGTTTACATGTTCTCTACAAACACCTGTCAAAACATGTAAAATGAAGTGTAAATGTAAAATGTTGCCCTGGCCAGAGACAGATTCAAATGTACAGCTGGTATCTCGCTTGTTGCTTGTCAATAAAGTTAAAATGCCTGGGACCTGGAAATTCGACTGACAGTTTTCTTTGAGACCAGAACTGAAGGGACATTGAATTTGCCACAACAGTAGGTGCATATTCATAACTGTAACCACACAGTCCAATTAGAAAAGCATTTGAGAACCGTGGACCATATATGGCTCTCTGTCATATAGTGTGTCGATTCAATTAAAATTCCACATATTACATATTTACATCTACAAAAGAGAACTTTGTATTATTTCTTGCAAAATTCTTTGTACATAAAACAAGGTTTCTTAAGGCACACCCTCTTATCAGAGATTTACGTGAACTTAAGATAATAATTAGTTCATTATATCCTAATAATAATATTATCATCACTTGAATACTGACTTTTTATTTGAAAAAGAATTATTATGAAATTATTATGAAAACTGCAGAGCTTTCTGTGGATTTCAGCAAGTATAAATTATTTCTGTGTGTTAACTTATCGACTTCACTGAAAATTTAATTAGTTTTTTAATTATTTTGAACATTTTTCTTAACTTTCTGGTATTTAGTGAATCACATTTATACTTGACATTTTTTTGCTGATTCTTTTATTTATCTTCTACTGATTCTTGGAAGATCATTTTATTATTATTTGTAAATCAGGCATTATTAGATTCAAACAAACTATATAAGTCCACATTTTAATGTTAGGGGCTTTCTCATCTGTAGTTTGGTTCATTTGGTCTGGACCAAGGGCAAAAAAATTATACATTGTAGCATTTTAAGCCGTTTTGGTTCCTTTTCCTTTTGCTCTGGTCTGAATCAGTTGATGAGTTGGTGAAACAAACCAAAATGCAGTCCCGTCCCATGACAACATCCACATTACTCGTTGACCAGATGTGTCTTTGAAAATATTTCCTAAACTTTTCTTCGATTGGTCAGAATTAACGTGCAAGAATATTCCAGTGGAACTCCCAGAAATAAAAACAAGGAAAGGAGAAAAAGGCAGTAGACAATCTGTTGAAAGTGAAGACTCCGGTGACTCTGCCCTTAAGGAAGAAGAAGACTTGCTTCTCCTTAAATTGGGATGCATTTTTAATGTGTCCACTTCATGGATAAATTAACTAATAGAGGAACTTAATTTCCTTTCATCATCTGCATCTAGCTCATTAAAAACATACTGAGCACATCGATGTCAAATTATGTTATCCACCAGATCTTTTGCATGATTTGCTAAAAGGGATTGTACCTTTGGAACTGGCACTGGCAAAATCCCACAGCCAAGGAGGACCCAGCAGATGTGTAAATAGTTATAGAGGGCATCAAAGACCTAAATGGATGTGTAAACAGAACCACTTCATGCATTCTATTGATGGAGTTGATATATGCCCTCAACCTGGAGTATCCCAAAAACTTTTTTGGGAACTTGATGCAACAAAATCACTCAAAAAGTTTCAAAGACTAAAGTGCAAATTCATAGAATGAAAGGGTCCCTTTCGAGAGTGGTCACTTCAACATTGCATCAGCTACACTGCGGGAGCTCCTCCCCTTCTTCAAAATTCCTGAGTTCTTATAGGATAATGTCAGTTAAATGAACTGGTTGTGTCTTAAGAGCTGGGAGGGATATTGCTCGTAGCCTTACGGGGACGAGGCCCACTGCCACCTGGTGGACCTTCACCCTCAATGGGATGAAGGCAACGCCTCGGCCTACGCCCCATTCCCAAGTCCTCTTCTTGGATGAGAACTTTCGAGGCTGGAACCATCACTAGACTCTGGTCAGGGGCTGGAGCATTACTAAATGCTGGTCAGGCAAACAACAAGGCTTTATTGAGGGTAATGGATTGAGCAGAGCGGGAATGCAAACAGGTAAGGAAATGAGACTTTGATGAATGTTGATTGAAGACTTACCTGGTGAATACAGTGTCTCTTGTGCAGGTGCTGCGGTGGTGGTGTGGTTGAGCAGAGTATCCAGGGAGACAATGAAGGGAACAGAATACAGGTGACAGAAGACAGATCAGGAACAGCAGGTATTATTATTTGCTGCTAGAAAGGATTTAATTCGTATCTGTGTTTGTCCTATTTCCTACCTCGACTATAATTGTATTTTAATTGTACTTGTTTAGAATAACAGCCGCGTTTGCAGACTTTATTGGTGTTATTGCCCGCACTTAAGCTTTAGTTAGTTTCGGTTTTCAGTCATTCACGGGTTTAGGCTTTTGCAGTGCTGATTTGCAATGCGGGCCTGGCGAGGCTAAGCATACTTAAACTCGTGTAAGTCAGAAGTGAGCAGGACTAGCGAGCTGGCAGTGGTGACGGACGCATGAGCGCGTAAGTGTTTTGCTTAATATCTGTTCTGGGTCAGTTGCTTCGTTTATTATTTGCTGCTAGGAAGGATTTAATTTGTATCTGTGTTTGTCCTATTTCCTACCTCGACTATAATTGTATTTTAATTGTACTTGTTTAGAATAACAGCCGCGTTTGCAGACTTTATTGGTGTTATTGCCCGCACTTAAGCTTTAGTTAGTTTCGGTTTTCAGCCATTCACGGGTTTAGGCTTTTGCAGTGCTGATTTGCAAGGCGGGCCTGGCGAGGCTAAGCATACTTAAACTCGTGTAATTCAGAAGTGAGCAGGACTAGCGAGCTGGCAGTGGTGACGGACGCATGAGCGCGTAAGTGTTTTGCTTGATATCTGTTCTGGGTCAGTTGCTTCGTTTATTATTTGCTGCTAGGAAGGATTTAATTCGTATCTGTGTTTGTCCTATTTCCTACCTCGACTATAATTGTATTTTAATTGTACTTGTTTAGAATAACAGCCGCGTTTGCAGACTTTATTGGTGTTATTGCCCGCACTTAAGCTTTAGTTAGTTTCGGTTTTCAGCCATTCACGGGTTTAGGCTTTTGCAGTGCGGATTTGCAAGGCGGGCCTAGCTCGTTTCAATCACGTGTTAATAAGCAGTATATTAATTGTGTGTGCGCGCTGTCGCGGAAGCGTCAGCGGGAGCGTTCAGCCTCCTCGTGTTCGACCGACTCGGGTAAAGACCTGCGACTCTACCTGCGCGACTCCACCTAGCAACGACACCGGTAGGCACTTAAGTTTCTTCCCTCCTTTCACACTTGTCCTTCTTCCTCAGCATGTGCTTTCAACTCATTCCTGTTGTCTCTCGGCAACGCTCCACTAACCCACGTAAAAGGCAGCGCAATGCTTCTAACCTGCGTCCTGTTTACTCCTCTTCTAACACTAACACTCCTCTCTCTGTCTCTGTGGGTCAATGGAATTGTCAGTCAGCAGTTAACAAAGCTGACTTCATTCCAGCCTTTGCTACTAATTCTTCTCTTAATATCTTGGGCTTGACTGAGACCTGGATTCGTCCAGAGGACTCAGCAACCCCTGCTGCTCTCTCTAACAACTTATCTTTCTCTCATACCCCTCGCCAGTCTGGGAGGAGTGGGGGTACAGGTCTTCTCATTTCTGACAATTGGAAATACTCGACTCATTCGTCTCTGTGCAACTACAATTCATTTGAGTTTCATGCTATTACAATCTCAATTCCTGTCAAAATTCATATCGTAGTAATTTATCGCCCCCCAGGCCAACTGGGTACCTTTGTAGAGGAACTGGACATGCTGTTGTCCTCATTCCCAGAGGATGGTAGCCCACTTGTAGTTTTTGGCGATTTCAACATTCATCTAGAGAAGCCATATGCTTCTGACTTCCACTCTCTGCTAGCCTCATTCGATCTTAATCGGCTCATCACCACAAGTACACACAAATCTGGCAACCAACTTGATCTCATTTACACTCGCAACTGCATCACCGACAACATTCTGGTAAAACCTCTGCACTTTTCTGATCATTTTTTCATTACTTTTAATCTTCAACTCCCCATTTTTTCACCACCAACCCCACTACCAGTTACCTTCAGACGAAACCTGTGCTCTCTTTCTTCTTCTCATCTTTCCTCTACTGTATCATCCTCCCTTCCCTCACCCTCACAATTATCATCTCTGGATGTGAATACAGCAACAGACACTTTATGTTTCACATTAACTTCTTCTCTAGATAGTATCTGTCCTCTGTCATCCAGGCCTGCACGTGCCACTCCCTCTAATCCCTGGTTATCTGATGTTCTTCGTGAACCAAACTCAGGGCTGCAGAGAGAAAGTGGCACAAATCAAAAGATCAATTTGACCTTTGTAGCTATCAGTCTCTGCTCTCATCCTTTTCTGCTGAAATTCATGCTGCTAAATCCTCCTATTTCCACAACAAAATCAACAGCGCTTCAAACACACGCACACTTTTCAAAACATTCAACTCTCTCCTCTGTCCCCCTCCACCACCACCCACCTCATCCCTTACTGCTGATAATTTTCTACATTTTTCACTGACAAAACATCTACCATCAGCAGTCAGTTCTCCGCTCCACACACACAGGAACTCAGACCAACCACACACACAGCCACACACCTCCTCTCTTCATTCTCCCCCCTCACTGAGACAGAAGGATCCAAACTTCTCCTCTCCAATCATCCTACTACCTGCCCTCTAGATCCCATCCCCACACACCTTCTACAAGCCATCGCTCCCACACTTTTACCAGCACTGACACACATCATCAACGCATCTCTCCACACTGGCACTTTCCCTAACACATTCAAACAGGCTCGGGTAACCCCACTGCTTAAGAAACCCACATTAAACACGTCTCTTGTAGACAGCTACAGAACTGTTTCTCTCCTACCATTCATAGGAAAAACACTTGAACGAGTTGTTTTCAACCAGGTGTCATCTTTCCTCTCACATAGCAACCAATTGGATGTCAATCAATCTGGTTTCAAGAGTAGCCACTCGACTGAGACTGCACTGCTGTCGGTCACTGAATCCCTGCGGATTGCAAAGGCTGATTCCAAATCATCAGTTCTCATTCTGCTCGATCTATCAGCTGCCTTTGACACGGTGAATCATCAGATCCTCCTGTCCACCCTCTCATCACTGGGCATCACAGGTACTCCACTTCTCTGGTTTGAATCCTATCTCACAGGAAGGTCTTTCAGGGTTGCCTGGAGAGGGGAGGTATCCAAAGTTCATCAACTGACCATGGGTGTTCCTCAGGGTTCAGTTCTTGGACCCCTCCTCTTCTCCATTTACACTACATCACTTGGTCCCATCATTCAGGCACATGGTTTCTCCTACCATTGCTATGCTGATGACACACAACTCTTCCTTTCATTCCAACCAGATGATCCCACAGTAGCTGCACGAATCTCAAGCTGTCTGGCGGACATCTCGGCATGGATGAAAGAACATCATCTACAGCTCAACCTGGCTAAGACTGAGCTTCTCGTCTTCCCTGCCAATCCGACTCTAAATCACGATTTCAGCATCCAGCCAGGCACATCCTCAATTACCCCATCAAATTCGGCCTGAAATCTTGGAGTAATCCTTGATGATCAACTGACCTTCAAAGACCACATTGCAATGACAGCTCGGTCATGCAGATTTGCACTATACAACATCTGGAAAATCAGGCCCTTTCAAACAGAACATGCAACACAACTTCTGGTCCAGGCCCTGGTCATTTCTAGGCTTGATTACTGCAATGCACTTCTGGCTGGACTGCCATCATGCACAATCAAGCCTCTACAAATGATTCAGAACGCAGCAGCACGTCTCGTCTTCAACGAGCCCAAAAGAGCCCACGTCACGCCTCTCTTCATCTCTCTTCACTGGCTACCACTTGCTGCTCGCATCAAATTCAAGGTGTTGACGCTTGCTTACAGATCTACCACAGGCTCAGCACCCTCCTACTTCCACTCACTCTTACGAGTCTACACTCCTACCAGAGACCTCACTTGTAAGTCGCTTTGGATAAAAGCGTCTGCCAAATGAATAAATGTAAAATGTAATGTACAGGAGTGTGTAACATCATACTGCATGAAAAGTAGGATTTTCGTCAGTAAGCGGCACTGTAGATTGTCGTGGAAGTTCAGGTTTACGACTGCACACGGCAATTTGCAGGCAACACCGAAAACTGCCGTGAATTGTCAGAAATTGACGTGGGCCTTGCTTGGCAGTTGTCCCCCTGTGACCTTCCTTCCCCTAATTCCAGGGGAGGCTTTAACATGTAAATGAAAATGCTGTGAGCTATACAAATGCAAATGCAAATTCTCTCAGGATTGACTAATTTTGAGAGAAATGTCTGCAGGTATCCATATGCTACTTCCAGTCTATTGATGGATATGACTCTGGAGCAGAGTATGATACAAGCCTGCACAAAGTCAGGTTTTTATAATTCCTAAGCCAAAGCAAAATTGAGTTTAAATCAGTCATAAATCCAGAATGAAACATGGTTGTTTTAGGATGCAGAGTGTACTTGAAACCTAAGCAAGAGATCTCAGAAAATAAAATCAGCAAAATCAGTAAAATCACCTAGAACAAACACAAGCCAAAGTGTCTTTTTTTCCCCCCTAATATATGTAATCGCTCATAAAATAAATAATTTGATTATGAACAATAGCAACAACAATTAACAAGACTTGTTAATAAAAACATTAAGGACTTTGCAATTCACGTCTGCTTTAGATAGCCTACTGCTAATTTTAGCTTAATCTGTCTCTTGTAATTTGTGTTTAGAAAACATGGCAGCACACTACAGACACAATATGATACACTATTGCTGAAAATGAATATTTATACTTTACTTAATTTCGTTGACAAATTTAACATTCACTGAAACTAGTGTCCCATGTTAATGTGGGCGTGGTTTGTGAGCGTGACATGAGAGCATGATAAACTTCCTTAAAACTGCTCCAAAAACGCAGGAACGAACACCGCATAATCGAGGCGATTTATTACGCATTATACAGCTGGTGAAACATACGTTTTTAAATCTATAATCCGTGGAATATCGCATGTGACGAATCTGTCGCCGTCTAACATCTGCTGGAAATCCAGGTAAAACTATCTGCATGCTCGCGCGCGCGCCCCCAGTTAACATGATCCCCAGTTGATCCGTAACACCGCCGAGAAGAAACTGCTGAATGCTATCAGTGGGCTGCCGATGTGAGCAGTTCACTTTAGTAAACTCCAGGTTGCTGTCCATAGAAGATAGGTTGGCTGCTTTGGATTCGAAAAACTGTGTGGAAGATACTAACTCTAAGAAGAGAAAACGGGTGCACAATCCTAAGATTGCGGTAAGACTGCTATCTAAGCTAAAAGTAGCCTAAAAGCAAAGCTTTTTTAAGTAGCACAAGTGTAAGTAACTTTTACTATTGTCTCCTTTATTATTTAAGTTATTTTACATGTTATTCTTTATTCAAATCATTCTCATTTAATTGTTTTCCAGCTGCCTGTAAGACATACAATACGCAGGAGCTTCAGGTAACTTAACGTACAAACATCCAGATCATGCATCGCTGGCGGAAGCTGTGAAGCGTTCAGCTCGGAGTCGAGCGAGAAGAAAGAGGGTAAGATTTTTTTGGTCAATGTGACTATTTTTCAGGTGCATTAATAGATGTGTTGGGTCCATACGCAGTGCATTGCGCAATACTGATTCTCTTTATCGGTTGTTTTTACAGCTGCTAGAAGCAAGACCGTGTGCTAGCTGAGGATGTGGTGGGCCTTTGGAAGTGCGCTACCGTAGACCTGATGTCTGATGAGGAAGATGGCATCGTTGACGGGGTGTCTGGATGGATTGCACCGAGCTCTGTGCCACGCTGCAGTCGAGATTTGAGGCGATTCCAAAGTACAGGACAACGCACCACAGACGTCTGGATGGACTGAATTCAGACAGAATGCCGCTAGTTACCTACAGCTCCGAAGCGGAAAACAGACATTTCATGGTGCTGTAGGATTTTGGGTTTCTCGTGAGCTTCCCAGTTGTTGTGTGGGCAGATCTCCTACGTTTTGTACATGGTTGTGTGTTTGTGTTTATGCTAATAAAGCTCTTTCTTTGAATAAACAGCACGTCCCTGGCAAATTTTCCTTTCCTCAATAAATTCATGTCCTTGATGGTAATAATAGTGTAGGATAACAATGACATGAATATACAACATAATATGTATATGTATATGTTATATGTATATATATATATAAATATATATATATATATATATATATATATATATATATATATATATATATATGAAAAATAAATTTAATTATTATTATAATTTTGGGGTTTAAATTTATAATGATCCAGGGTGACCAATAGTAACAGATCTGCCAACCAATCACAAGTGATTTTTCTTGTTTAAATGTAGTAGTTTCAACCAATACTGAGTGAGGAAATTCAAGCCATTCTCTGGCAAGGCGCAGGCGCTGCAATTCATATGCTAATCAGTAGGGGTTGGAATCGGAGGGTACCTCACGATATGATACGATCACGATAAATGGCTCACGATAACGATAATATCGCGAGTCAGCGATTCTGCGATAATCGATATATATCTAGACAATCCTATAATGATACATCGCGATATCGGTCTTAATATGAAAACAAAATGCACGTAAAAAGGTTAAGTGCAGGTTAAAGGATAAATCCGATCTTATATGTACATTTAATAGAGTTCACGTCACCGAAAGCAAGAAATATGAGGTGCATTTTATTGACCATCAGTTAATTTCAAAATCAAAGCCTGCAATAGGAGAGAGCGGCAACAGCACTGGTATAAGGTCTCATTACTTTTAATGAAGATAATTGTGTGTTATGTGTCTGCGACTTACTTTCACTTTCATATGCGGCAGTTTGCGCGTCAGCTTGCTGAAGAGATCTGCGGTGATGTGTGATGCAGTAGCGTTGTCATATCTGACTCTTACATGTTTCAGTTTTAGTATTTTTGGGAGAAGTAAAATTTACACATGTAGTTTCAACAACCAGATGCATTTAGACTGAGCATAGACAGTTTTGACTGGAATGCGTCCCAGACCATCTCCTGAAGTGGTTTGAGCGATCGGATTTAAATCCGTCTCAAATGCGTTTTTAAGCATTTAGGCATTTAGACCTGGTCTTTTCACGATCAGATAGCTATCCGATCAGAGAAAATGCATGAAGTCACCAGGTGCAAACAGACCCTTTGACGTTCTTCAAGCGCTTAGATATACACGGGAGCGTTCGAAAGCAGGCATCTATCAGAGGATCCCTAATATACTTTAGAATGCTCCCGTGTATATCTAAGCGCTCGGTGAAGAACGTCAAAGATGTCTACGACTGTCACATCAATGGTATAAAAGTGCGTCAAGACTTTGAACTTAAACGAGGCTGGGGCATCTATTTTACTCACACTGCTGTCCGCCATCCTGTTAATAACCTCTTTTTCTTAGGCTAGTTAACTTAAGTTCACGTTTCCCTCATTCATGTGTCGAGCGCCGCCTTGAAGTAGGACGTTTTGAGCAAAGAAATCTATATATAGCGCTTTATTTTTTAAAATTAAAATATCGATATTTGGCGCAGCGATACGATTCTCGTATCGCACAGAGAAGGATGACGATATATCGCCAAATTGATATTTTGTCCCACCCCTACTAATCAGAGCCATTAGCGCCTCCGCGCTCCACATACGTCATGGTTCGTTTCTGTCAATATGTGGCACAGACGAACGCGATGTTCACAGGCTGTAAATTGCCGTTAATTGTCGAAAATTAGGGAGATTTCCGTCCGTTTACGGGGACGAAAATCCCATTTTTCATGCAGTGTCATGTCATTTAAAGTGTTCGCATATTCTGCTCATCAACCATGTGTCTTTAAGGAATTTAAATAGTGCCTTACTGGTAATTCTTATCCCCTCTCCCTCTGTTCCCAGTATCTCTTTCTATTCCCAGTATCCCCATTAGATTCCACTCCCGCCCTTCCTCCTGAACCTTATCTTGAAACACCCATCTTTCCACCTCACATAACATACAGTGCAATATGACATGTTCAGCATTTTCTTTAACCCCAGTTTTCACTATTACTTTTCCTTATTAAATGTCTTGTCATCATAATTTCCTCCCACCTGGTACTTTCCCTATAATTTTTAATATTGGCAGACTTTTGTATTTTATGATATTCCTTTCCTTCCCAATCTTCAACCATTTCTGCCATATTTCAATACATTTGTTTTTAACTACAGCTTTTCCATCTTTTTTTCCACAAATGGAATTATTTCCTTTTATAATGCCTCTTTTGCTTGTTTCATTCTTGTTTCCTTTCACTCCTTCATGTGCTGGCACCCAACAAAAATGAACATGAACAATGTGAAACAGTTTGTATGCTTTTTATGACAGCTAAGGTGTCTGTGCAAAATACCACCCTATCAGGTCTCTTCAACCCACTGTAACACAATGATGGCTGCCACAATTTCTGCTGTACAGATAACTGATCATATAATCTTTTTGCTATATTCAATTTGAATTCTGGGATATGTATTCCAACTTCCACACATTCCTGTTTGTTCTTGGTTTGTTCTTCACTTTACTCGTACATGTACATGGACGTTCGACCGCACACGCAGTTTTGAGCAATCTCTCAACATGAATTACAAACTATGTAAATATATTTGTTTTCTTTCATGCTAGAATTGACGGTACTTTCTAACCTCTTTGCACAATCCATTTATGCAGGTTTTCTTTAACTACCTTGTAAATTGACACCCCCAGGTACTAATTACTGCAAAAAAAAAAAAAAACCACTGACACTTGCGTATGCATAAAAACTGAAGTATACTTTGGGCTTTAAGAGTAAAAGGTGCAACTCCCTTGTAGATGTAAAATCTTTCAGATTCTAATAAAATTTTCCACAAACCACTTGGTGGAGTCAGTAAAAAAGTTTGAGATCATCTGATGACGTAGAACACGGAAGCTCTGCACTGCGTTCACTACATCAACTGGGTATGGCAATTGTTAAATAAAGTAGTTATTTTTGTTTTGTCAGATCATCTTTTGTTTAATCAAATACCTTAGTTTGTTTTCCGAAGATGAACGTAGGACTAACGGGTTTGGGACGACATGAGTGTGAGTACATAATGAGTTTTATTTTTGGGAGAACAAACCCTTAAATTCTGAAGAATTCATGCAATATGAAAATTACAATTGTGGCTTGCTGTCAGACTTATGCAAAGCTTATGCAAAAATAATAGACAGAAACTAACTTCCCCACAACAGATCTACCTTCCCTATGAATCAAAATAAAATAAACAAAACATACAATAACATAACTCCTTATCTACTCAATAAACAGGAGAAAAATAATGGCCTGTTGGCCTACAAAACAAAAAACAAAAAAAAAAAAAAAAAAATAAGGCACTCAACCCCTAGGGCTTCCCTAAATAGTTAAGAAGATAAAAACATGGTCAGCAGGAAATTGATGTTCTAGAAACAAGGCTCTCACAATCAAAGGTGGCTAACAGCACTCGGTTGGAGCATAAATCACAATGTGTAGCACAACATATTCACCAGCTAACACACAGTATCAAACACACAAACAGTCATGAGCAATCAATCAAAGAGGCAGAAAGAGCTCCCTCCAGCGGAATACTGGGGGAATTTATAGTCCGGGTTTCTTCTCTGGTTCAACCACCAGTATAACATTACGTCATAGATGTAACAATGCTGATCAATTTATTTAGTTATTTAATTTTGTTAACATCATATCGTCTAATATTTAAAATTGGGAGTACTTTTTTTTTTTAAACAATCATCAACAGTTTCAATTTTGACTTTTATAAAAACCATATGAATTAATTCAAATAAATTTAAATTCTTTATTGTCACTACAGTATATACACTGGTATCAGAGTGGAAGTCATGGATGCAGTTATGTTGTGACAGGAAAGACCAGAATCCACAAAACACTAACTGCATAGTGTACATGTAATGCACATTATTCTAATAATATACATTCTTATACAAAATGCACACGTACATAATATTCAGAATGTTTAAAATGTATATATATTTAAAAGATGCAAAGTATGGCAAGCCGTTTTGATTTTTAATCATTCTCAGGATATGTTGATATCATTCTCAATTCAATTGTTGATATCAGGAATTCCATTTCCACTAATAACAATGTTAACTCTTGATATCAACAATTCAATTACTGATATCAACAATTCAGATGTTGATATCAGGCATTACATTTTCACTAGTAACAATGTTAATTCTTGATATCATCATTTGAATTTCCACTAGTAAAAACTAGAATTCTTGATATCTGTAATTGTATTTTCACTAGTGAAATGTCACCATAGGCTGCCATTCAAATTCAATTGTTGATATCAAGAACTGATTTCTTACTAGTTGAAATTCCAATTTCACATATCAGAAATACATTCTTACAAGTAAAAATTTAAATTTTTGATATCAATAATTACATTGCTACTAGTAAAATGCGAATTTTTGATATCAAGAATTCAATTGTCACTAGTTGAAATGTCAGTTCTTGATATCAACAATTGAATTTCTATTAGTAAAAATGTTCTATCAATATAATCTAAAATGGCTTTCTTACTAGTAACAATCACATTCATTATATCATGAGATCACTAGTGACAATCAAATTAATGATATCAAAAATTGTGATTTTTACTAGTAAGAATGTATTTCTGATATGTGAAATTGGAATTTCAACTATTAAGAAATCAATTATTGATATCAACAATTGAATTTGAATGGCAGCTTATGTTGACATTTGATTAGTGAAAATACAATTACAGATATCAAGAATTCTAGTTTTTACTAGTGGAAATTGAAATGATGATATCAAGAATACATATTTCTGCGAGTAATGACATCATTGTTGATATCAAGAATTAACAGTTTTACTAGTGGAAATGTTAATTTTTTATATCAACAATTGTCATTGTTACTAGTAGAAATGTAATTCCTGATATCAAGAATTAGCATTTTAACTAGTGAAAACTGAATTGTTGATATCAAGAATTCATATCCTGAGAATGAATAAAAGTCAAAACGGCTTGCCATAGCAAAGATCCTTTGAATAGTTCCTGTTACAGTACAAGTAAGAAAACAGTGACTAGTTGGGTACATTATGTGGTAATGGAGTGCAATATCAGTCTTCACAGGGATAGCCCACCCCACCTCACCATCTCTCATCATTTACTCACTTTCACTGCCATCCCAAATGTATATGACTACCTTTCTTAACAAACAAATACTTGAAAGAAAATAATCCATCTCTGTGCATCCATGTAATACAAGTGGATTGTAACCCATGCATGTTTGACAGTTGGTCGGAAGCGTCAAAACAGTTTAATTAGTATTTTTCTCATCTATTGTTTCACTTCAGAAAACATTGATTCATCCACTAGGGGATCCCCTTAAAGACAGGGTAGGTGATTTGCTTTGAAAACATTTTTAATTTTTAACTTTAAAGTCATTTCACACTGATGACATAAAAAAAAGAAAAAGAGTTCTCTCATAAGTGAATCCTCATGTGTTTTTTAAGGAATATTTTACGTCTGAAGCCATTTCCACACTGATCACATTTGAAAGGCTTTTCTCCAGTGTGAATTCTCAAGTGGACTATTAAGCCTCCTTTCTGAAGGAAACCCTTTCCGCACTGAAGGCATGTGTAAGGCTTCTTTCCAGTGTGAATGCTCATGTGGAGTTCAAGACTTTGTTTTTTAGCGAAAATCTTTCCACATTGTTGGCAGGTGAAAGGCTTCTCTCCAGTATGAGCTCTCATGTGGACTGTAAGGTTTCCTTGCTGATCAAAACTCTTTCCACACTGAGGGCATATGAACGGCTTTTCTCCAGTGTGAACTCTCATATGGACTTCAAGGTTTCCTTTTTTAGAAAAACTCTTTCCACACTGAGGGCAAATGAACGGCTTTTCTCCACTGTGAACTGTCATGTGAGCTTTAAGGTTTCTATTTTGATCAAAACTCTTTCCACACTGAAGGCATGTGAAAGGCTTCTCTCCAGTGTGAATTCTCATGTGGACTTTAAGGGCTTCTTTTTTAATGAAACCATTTCCACACTGTTGGCAGGTGAAAGGCTTCTCTCCAGTGTGAATTCTCATGTGGACCAGTAAGCTTCCTTGTTGACAGAAACTCCTGCCACACTGAGGGCATATGTAAGGCTTCTTTCCATTATGAATGCTCATATGGGTTGTAAGGGCTCCTTTTTGAACGAAACTTTTTCCACATTGTTGGCAGGTAAAAGGCCTTTCTCCAGTGTGAACTCTCATGTGGGCATCAAGGTTTCCTTTGCTAGTGTAACTCTTTCCACACTGTTGGCATACGTAAGGACTCTCTCCAGAGTGAATTCTCATGTGTGCCTTAAGACTTTCTTTTAGTGAGAAACTCTTTCCACACTGCTGGCAAATGAAAGGCCTCTCTCCAGTGTGAGCTCTCATGTGGTTTTTAAGACTTTGTCTTTGAGTGAAACTCTTTCCACACAACTGGCATGTGTAGGGCTTCTCACCAGTGTGAACTCTCATGTGCCTGTTAAGGCTTCGTTTTGTAGACATACTTGTTCCACACTGTTGGCAGGTGAAAGGCTTCTCTCCACTGTGAATTATCATGTGAGCTTTAAGGTTTCTATTTTGATCAAAGCTCTTCCCACACTGAGGGCATGTGTAAGACTTCTCTCCTGTGTGCTTTCTCATGTGTCTTTCAAGTGATCCTTTTTGAATGAAACTTTTTCCACATTGTTGACAGGTGAAAGGCTTTTCTCCAATGTGAACTTTCCTGCGGGCTTTAAGGATTCTATGTTTATCAAAACTCTTTCCAGTATGTGAGCAACTAAGCAAATTTTCTCCAGTTATGAATTCATGTTTCATATACTTGTCTTTATTTTCATTTTGTTCTGGACTCTCCACTTTCAGCAGCATCATGTCTAAGGTGAAAAAAGACCAAAACAAGTTAACCCCAGTTTAATGGCACAAAGCAACAGACATCAAGACATCTAGACATGCAATGCATCAAAACCAACATGTAGACTAGATCCTACACATTAAACCAGAGGTCTTCGAAACCCATTGTCTTAGAGATTTTAGCTCCAAGCTCTTCAGAATCACATAGGCAATTGTGCTGAAGCAGGTTGGAAATAAACTTTGCTGGGCAGTGGGTCTCCAGATGCAAAGTTCAGATGAGGTTAAGTGAAAACTCTGAGTATGTTAACCCTGAAATGAGGGAAACTCTGGGTTTTCCAGTTCAGAATGGGAGGTATATCAAACCCGAGAAAGCAAGTCAAGTCAAGCCCGTTTCTGAAAGGGAGGTAACTTATACTCAGAGACTGTTACCATGGTAACATAATCTGTGAACCTAAACTGGTGAGGAGCAGGTTTTCTTCGATAAACCCAGAGTTTCTTTCAGTCTCTTCCCCATTTTTAAAGCGTAAGCAATGTTTAAATATTTCATTAATTCACGCTGCAAAAATGCTTTTCTTACTGAGTATTTTTGTCTTATTTCAAGTGCAAATATCTAAAATTTCCTGAATCGAAATGCATTTTCTATATAAATAAAAAAAATTCAAGATATTTAGTCTTGTCTCCTGTAAAATGAGCTGTCAGTGGGATAATCTTAATGCACACAGAAAACAAGATTATACGGAGTGTCTATTAACACTAAGAGCAAATTTACACTAGCTCTACCCACAAAAGCCACGGGGTGAAATGTGTGGAATTCACCGGCTTCAGTGGTGTAGGCAGTAGCATGTAAGGCATGTAAAAGCTAATGTGACACTATTGGCCCGGTTTCGAATCTGCCTTTCCTTTTCTTCTTCCTTTTCCCATCACATATCACATGAGAAAGGCATTTATTTTCAATAAAAATGACGAAAATGTTCTAAAACTGGAAGTAAAGTGCCTTACAAGTGTTTAATAATGATACAATATGGGACATAAATGTATGTGTTTTGGTGTACATAAGTGTATGACTTATATTAAATCATATTATTTGGTTATTTGGTGTCCTTTTTTGGAAAGACATCTAAATTTACCTTGAAACAGTTTTGTGAAAATAACACTTCAATCTGATGTTTACTTTGCTGGATATAGGCAATGATGGCAAAATGGACATGTTAAACAAGATAAATGGTGTATGCTTAATTTCACAATAAGTGTGAGATTAATCGCGACCAAGGGTGCACGATTAAAATTTTTTTTATCTATTGACAGCCCTAATATGTATACATATGAGGACTACAAGCTAGCTAAAGCCGGCAAATTGAGCTTATTCGCCGTATTTTACAACTACTTTCCCGCTGATAAGTTGTGTTTATTCAGAGGAAGTGTGCAGAATTAAGTGGAAGAGTTAGGGACACATTTAAAGGAGAGGGAGAGCCCCTCTCATGACGCGAATTTGCATCTATTGTGAAGTGAATTTCACGCACAAATGAAGCGAGTAAACTCAAAATGTTCAAGCGTCCAACTACGTGCGAATAGCGCAATTTATTCACACAAGTCACGTCTGGTGTGAATGCCCCATAAGAAGAGTCATATACACTTAGGATGGCTTGAGGGTAAGTAAAGCTTGGGCTAAATTTCATTTCAAACTGAAATAATCCTTTAACGTAACTGGGTACTAAGTTACAACTTATGCACTACTAAATGTTTTTGCATTGCACCATTAAACTTAGTTGAAGCATAACAAAGTTTAAACTAAATATTTACGGAAGACTCCGATCAGGAGTGACAGCTGGAATAAAAAAAGTCCAAAACTGACTGAACTGCATCAATAAGCTTGTCTTACCTGACAGACTTAAATTCTTTACATATATGATAATGCTGAAATTTACAGTCACTTACATTTCAAGGGAGAGAACATTATGTGAAAAGACTTTGTTAGCAGCTCTTCAACACAAACCCGTCCTAAACAGTGCCCACTGTCTGCATCTGTCCCATTGCTCTGTGTTGTGCATGTCAAATAAAATGCCATAATCAATAAATGTAATTTATTTGTATATATCAGTATTTATTTATTGATCCTTATTTCAAATAGTTTTTTTTTTTCAATTATCTTTACCATTAGTAACATAAGGCAACAGCTTTTGCTCACATATTTGAAGGCTGCTGTCATATTATGCAACACATTACACATATTGCACATACACGTATTGTTCAGAGTTAGTTACAAACTAGCTAGTAGTTCCTAAGCCTCTAGGTGTGGACTTTACGTTCCAATTTATGAAAGAACTTAAGAACGGCTGGAGCCCACCCAGAAGAGCAGACATGGAACAAAAACACATGCCAATAGCAAATTAAGTACATGTACTGTACAAAATAGTTCAGCTTTGAGAATGAAACCAACCTGTTTGTTCCTCAGTATCTTCTTGTTTCACTCTGAATGTTTCTTCAATCTTAATGTCTTTACTCTCTCTCCCTTTAATAAACACCTTCTTTGTTTGTCTCGCAGTATCTTCTTGTTTCACTCTGAATGCTTCTTCATTCTTCATGTCTTCACTCTCTTTTTCTTTAATGAATGCCAAAAACTCTTTAATAAACGCCATCTTTATAATAGTGTCACATGGATCTCAGTTGTTTCACCAAGAGTTTTTCTGTGTTTGGATACTGTCCTGTATAAGATGAGAATAATTAACAGAAAGAAAAATAAATCCAAACTCAATCTCAGGGTGCGTCTCAATCAGCTCCTTAGTTCAGTGCACTGGTAAAGAAGTCCAGTCAGAGTTAGTTAGTTGATGGCCTTAAATGACCTGATTAGCCAATAAATAAATAAATCAATCAAAACTGGCACTACAAATAAACAATCAAAAACACAAGTTTTAGAAAAAAACTACAAACATATTTAGTTATGATTAATATTAGATATTTAAAGGGTTAGTTCACCCAAAAATGAAAATTCTGTCAGTTATTACTGACCCTCATGCCGTTCCACACCCGTAAGATCTTCATTCATCTTCAGAACACAAATTAAGATATTTTAGTTGAAATCCAATGGCTCCGTGAGGCCTGCATAGGGAGCAATGTCATTTCCTCTCTCAAGATCCATTAATGTACTAAAAACATATTTAAATCAGTTCATGTGAGTACAGTGGTTCAATATTAATATTATAAAGTGAAGAGAATATTTTTGGTGCGCCAATAAAACAACAAAATAACGACTTATTTAGTGATGGCCGATTTCAAAACACTGCTTCATGAAGCATCGGAGCATAAATGAATCAGTGTGTCGAATCATGACTCCGATCGCGTGTCAAACTGCCAACGGCTGAAATCACGTGACTTTGGCGCTCCGAACAGCAGATTCGATAAACTGATTCATTTATGCTCCGATGCTTCATGAAGCAGTGTTTTGAAATAGGCTATCACCAAATAAGTCATTATTTTGTTGTTTTTTTGGCGCACTAAAAATATTCTCGTCGCTTTATAATATTAATTTTGAACCACTGTACTCACATGAACCAATTTAAATATGTTTTTAGTACCTTTATGGATCTTGAGAGAGGAAGTATCCATTGTTCCCTATGGAGGCCTCACGGAGCCATCGGATTTCAACTAAAATATCTAAATTTGTGTTCGGAAGATTAACGAAGGTCTTACGGGTGTGGAACGGCATGAGGGTGAGTAATAAATGACATTATTTTCATTTTTGGGTGAACTAACCCTTTAATTGAAAGAGTACACTTTTATGAAAGTTGAACATGTTTATCTTAAAACAGATAAAAAAATGAGGGCTGATGACTTCAACAGAGCTGAATACTAACAACCTTGTAACTCATAGTAAGGCTGACTTTAAAAGTTTATAAGATATTACTAAAAATCTGTTTCTGTGTGGAGAAAATTAATGGAGTTTTCACTTCTGGAACCAGACTGTTGCGCTCTACAGTGTGCAGAAATTTAGGTGCATAGGAAGATAGAAAGAAAACATGTAAAAAAGGGTCAGAGGTATTCAATTTTATTTGTGGTTAAATGTGTGTACATGCTGTCCAATGATTTGATGAAAAGAACTACATGCAGTAATATGTCAGAATCTGTATAAAAGGCAAAACAATCATGTTTGAAACATTTTGAAAATCTCCGTTTTTCTCATCATTACTTGCCATTGACCGAATTCGTTTTACTGACAAACTGATTCACGATATAGGGAGCGAAATGAGACGCACCTTTTTGTTACTCATGTGAGGATGCGCTTTACTGAAAAAAAAAAACGTTCATTAATGTTATATAAAGCATTAAGATGTTAGATTCAATAATAATTTATTCATATTATATCGCTTGTAAAAACTATAACATTTCCTGAAAGGTTTCTATCGATTTAAACACTTTAAAAGCTTAAAAATACTAACCTTTCTCTAACCGAATCACGGTGCGACGCCGTCTTATGACGTCACATCATCAGATCAAAATAAAAGTCCCTTGTGCTGGGAAATTTGTACATAGAAAGTTACATATACAAAAAAAGAAAGAAAATATCATGTCATACAATTATTTGATGTGATTATGTTAATTTGAGCTCTTTATAGTGTCTTATTCTACTTCTGTTTCAATATAAGACATTTCTCTGGCAGTAAATGTGGAACTTTTAGATTAATTTGAGGAATGTTGGTCTGGTCTGGACTTGGCCTCGCCTTGCATCAGTCTTGTCTTGGTCTCAGCCCCTCAAAGTCTCTCTCTACTAAAAATGAAGCTGCGAGCTACCAATTTATGTGTGAAAATGATTCTTCATACTCCCTCCCAGCCATTCTTTCACAATTTGCTCTTGATATTGTAATGACTATTAATGTTGATTAATAGAATGTGTTCTTTGTTTCCTGCCACTCATCTGTTTTCATGGACACTAACCATTCATCTCAGCTGCTCATCATTTAGTTCATCATTACGGTGTATTTAAGTTTCTCCTTGTTCACTCTTCAGTTGTCGGTTGTTATTTGTGTTAAATCCAAAAAAGAGCAACAGTGTGCATTATCTGAGTTTATTATTAAAGGGATAGGAAATTTCTGTCATCATTTACTCACCCTCAAGTTGTTTCAAACCTGTATAAATTTCTTTGTTCTGTTGAACACAAAGGAATATATTTTGAAGAATATGGGAAACTGAACAGTTCTGGGGCACTGTCACACCACAGTTGCAAATCTGGATCTAATTGCAACAGTTTAAAGGATTTAATGAACAAAACTCAGGAACAAGGATCAGAACAACAATGTAAATACAACAAATAACAGACAAGGAACAGACTAAAACACATGGCTTAAATACAGAAAACTGAGGATCTAATTAACAAGACACAGCTGACAAGACAAACGAGATACTGAATGAATGGCAACAGGTGACAAGAATCAATCAAAGTACCAGATAAACCACATGTAATATGTGTACAAGAGACGTGGTTGAAACCAATATTAGATTTTGTGATACCTGGATATTCTGCAATCAGAAATGATAGGGAAACAGGAAAAGGTGGAGGGGTGGCAATATTTGTAAGAAACGGGACAAATTATAATTTGATTAGTAAAGGGAAAGAACATGAGTCTGTTGTAGTTAAAATATGGACAGGTAAAGACAGTATAATGATAGTAAATTTTTATAATCCATGAAATAAATTAAGTGTTGAAATTCTGAATGCAGTATGCGGGATAATACAAGAGAAAATAGTATGGTGTGGGGATTTTAATGCACAGTACACTATGGGGGAGTAGGAATACAGATGTAAATGGATCAATAATAGAAGAATTTATAGATGATAAAAATCTGGTATGTATTAATGATGGAAAAGGAACAAGGTATAGTAGCTTGCATAATGCGGAAAGTGTTATTGACTTGACAATAATGTCAGCTGAAATGTCTGTAATGTTCTTAACAGTAATTAAGAAGAGAAATAAAATGTTTAAACAGCTTAAAATCCATCATACACTAGAAACTTTGATTAATTATAAAAGGGCACAAGCAGTAGTTAGGAAAACCATTAGATCAGCTAAATGTAATTATTGGACACAATTCTGTAATACAATTGGAAGAGAAAGTCAGCTATCAGAATATGGAACAATTAGGAAAATGAGTGGAATAAGAAATAGTGGAAATACCAGTGTTATGTAGTAACAATAAAAATGCAATTAGTAATGCAGAAAAAGCAGAACTTTTTGTTAAAACTTTTGTGAAGATCCACAGTTCTGGAAATTTATCCTTAACGGCTTTACAGTATAGAGACCAGACACTTGCTCAAAATCCAGGGATAGTTGAGAGAAGCAGTGTATAAGGAAAAGATCTGGATCAGCCATTTACTCTATTTGAATTAAAAAGAGCTATATTAAGCACGTGACAAACGACTCCAGGAAAAGATGGTATATGCTATAGGATGTTAGGCCATATGGAAGATGTCACACTTGGGATAATATTAAGACTGTTTAATATGGTATGGAATGCAGGTAAACTCCCATTAATATGGAAACAGGCAGTTCTAGTCCCAATAAACCTGGCAAAGACCCATCAGATCCAAGTAGTTATAGACCCATAGCATTAACATTGCAACTAGGGAAAACTATGGAAAGGATGGTAACAAATAGACTAGATTATTATATTGAAAGTAAAGGTCTTCTTTCACCTCGTCAATCTGGATTTCGTAAGGGAAGGGGGACAATGGACTCCGTATTATGCCTAGAATCAGAAATTAGGAAAGCTCAAAGTAATAAAGAAAGTATAATTGCTGTATTTTTTGATATTGAAAAGGCATATGATATGCTGTGGAAGGATGGACTTCTTATTAAAATTAATAAATTAGGAATAAATGGCAAGATGTATAATTGGGTATTAGATTTCTTGAATAAAAGAACAATTGAAGTTAAAGTAGGTGTAGAATATTCAAATAGATATATAGTGGAAAATGGTATCCAACAAGGCAGTGTATGTAGTCCAATACTTTTTAATATTATGATTAATGACATATTTGATCAGATTGAAGGAAATGTAGGTAAGTCAATATATGCAGATGATGGGGCACTCTGGGTTAGAGGTCGGAATATAGAATATTTAAGAAAGAAAATGTAAAATGCAATAGGGAAAGTAGAACAGTGGACAAATAATTGGGGATTTAAACTTTCAATCTCAAAATCACAAGTTAAATGTTTTTCTAAGCGACCTAAAAGTATCACTAAAACTATATGGGTAAGATCTTGAACAAGTTAAGGTTGTAAGATTCTTGGGAGTGTTCTTTGATGAGAACCTGAACTGGTGACAACACATTGATAAGCTTAGGAATAAATGTAAAAAGATCAATAATGTTTTAAGGTGTTTATCAAGGCTAGACTGGGGAGCAAGCAGGACATCACTCATAAACCTCTATCAGGCTCTTTTAAGAACAGCACTAGATTATGGTTGCCTAGCATTTATGTCAGCATCAGAATCAAACCTTAAAAAGCTTGATGTGGAACAGGCACTTCGGATTTGTTCTAGAGCATTTAAATCTTCACCAGTGTCTGCATTACAGGTTGAGACAGGACAGATGCCTTTACGTATTAGGAGGGTCAAAATCATGCTGGCATATTGGATTAACTTGCAAGGGCATAGTGAGGTACATCCCACAAAGGCCATCTTACAAGACTGTTCAGAACATAATAAAACTAATTATTACAGTTTTGGATGGATAGGAAATGCAAAAGCACAAAATGCAAGTCTCAGTCAGCTCCAGGTAAGCCCCACTGTGGCAATATCAACAGTACCACCTTGGAATTTCAGAAAGCCATTTGTAGATATAAGCCTTCAACAAATGTTAAAAGAAAAAATCTAAAGTAATACCACAGAGAATTACAGTTCAAAGATATATGGATCTCTACCAAGACAAAATATTAATATTTACAGATGGATCAAAGCAGCCAGAGACAGGCCGTACTGGGGCTGCTTTCTTCATTCTTCATTATGAAGTAGCAGTTAAAAAAAGAGCAGCAGATCATTTATCAGTATACACAGTAGAGCTTTTGGCAATTTTATTGGCATTACAGTGGTTGGAAGGAAATAATCAGATGCAAAATGTAGCCATAGCTTCTGACAGCTTATCTGCCCTTTCTAGTATTCAATCTGGGGAAACTTCATGCAGAAAAGATATCATATATCAGATATATCACTTGCTATTAATACTGTATGATAGAGGGCTGGATGTCTTTTTCCTTTGGGTTCCTGCTCATGTAGGGGTGGAAGGAAATGAGATTGTAGATACTCTGGCAAAAGGATCAATAAAACATGAAATAGTTGATGTACAAGTACCATTATGTAGAGCAGAAATTAAAACCATTATTAAGGGACATGTAAACAAAATATGGCAAGAATATTGGGACATAGCTGATACTGGACGACATCTGTATAGTATACAAAAACAAGTAGGTATAAGTGTTAGGCAGAGCAGGAATCCAAAAGAAGAAAAGATAGTTACACATCTTAGAATAGGTCATGCTGGTCTAAATTTTACATTACGTAGAATAGGAAAACACCCCACTGGTCTTTGCAATCACTGCAACTCACAAGAAACAGTAAAACACATTTTAATGGATTGTAAAAGATATGAAGAAGAAAGAAGGGAATTAGAAATACAAGTTGGAAAACAAAACATGACATTGGAAAATCTTGGAATTTGGAAAGTACTGGGTTAAGTAAAAGAATTTGATATGAATATTTAGGGGTTTTTTTTCTCTCTCTTTTTTCTTTTCTTTCTTTTTTTCATTAGTTTTAAGTCCTTCCTTTTTTGTCAAGCTGCCCACACTCCAGTCCAGTAGGTGGCGGTAAATGCACCTTAAGTTGGTTTGCCATCCGCCAATAAAAATCAAAAGAAGAAGAAGAATCAATCAAAGTGACACACAGGCTAACATGCAATGAACACACTGGCTGCGTCCGAAACCACCTACTTCTCTACTATTAAGAAAATTATTAAGGAAAAGCAGTAGGCGAGCGAATAAGTATGTCAGAAGCAAAAGGAGTAGGCGAAAATTACCTGGGTGACGTACTAATTCTTGCGAGTTTCGGCCGTGCGCCTACTTAAAGTGCGTCTGAAAGCAGTAGGCCAACGAATAAGTATGTCAGAAACCAAAGTAATCATAAATGAGTATTCGAGAAGTTCCCGAATGGCCTACTGCTTCCGTCTAGATTTTTGAGTGCTCATCCAATAGATACTTTTCTATCCCAGGAGGCCACGGGAGAGGATGCAACATAAAGGAGAAGAAGAGGATACGTTTTGTGCGATAGGTGGCGGTAATGCACTTAAATGTCTGCGATCCGCCGTAAAGCAAGAAAAAGAAGAAGCAGAAGGATGGCTGAAAAGTTAGACGCAGGTGTTTTCAAATGTGTGTATTACAAACTAGTGATGGGAATTTGAGGCTTTCATCAAACAGTGCCGAGAAATGGTTCATTACTCGAAGCTTTTAACATAGTGCGCATTAGCGACATCTGGTGGTCAGACTTGTTTTCTCAACCATCTCTAAATCATTGCGGAGCAGATCTACGGTTTGAAAAAGCACTTGACCAAAACTTCGGAAGTCCATGACAGAATCACTCTTGTCTTGAATCAGTTCTATCAAATCTGATGTAATCTCATCTAAATTAATTTGTGACAATGAGACCACCACTCGCGTCATTTGTAGCCTGGTCAACCGATTCACATATTGATCAATAATATAAAATATACAGTGATGTGATCATAACTGACGTGAGTAGTTAAAAAACTATTTTGGGTGAGCTATTTAATCTTTATGTTCTGTTCAGGGTCTCTGAGACCCCAGCAATAAAACATGATTAAATGCATTTATGCTTTTTTGTATCAGTGAAGCGCCAATTTTTTCAAACCAGCTGTCTCGATTTTCCGATACTGCATGATGTTCGAAGCTTCAAACGTCATCAATCAAGTGGTATTGTCAATTTGATACGAGCATCGGTACAATGTGTGATACAATAGTGCTTTGAAAACTGCGTCGGAGCATTGGAGCCCCGGTATCAACCGTCCCATCACTATTACAAACCAAAAACACGGTTCCTTGTTTTAAATTCACATTTGCTGAATTACAGTAGAGCAAATTGTTGAAACTAAAGACACTTAAGGGTATAGTATTATTGTGATTTTGCTGTTAAACACATTTTATTATGTATAGCTAACAGGGGAGCTCCAGTAATATGCATCTTAAATACAATTACTAAATGTCTATTTAATATCTTGTAGGAAAATCATTGTTGTCAGTATGTCTATTAGGTCCTAGACATGAAGTAGACATCTGAGTGATGTACATGCTAGTGTGTAACTTAGTACAATTCACTGTTGTCAGCACAGTTTTGCAATAGATGAATGAAAGTAATGTAAATAAATTTCCATAAAGTAACTAAATATAAGTAATTTTATTTGTCCATTAGTTCTGCTGAAAAATTAAGGAACATTTGTGTTGGACAAAAAGTTACTTAACACATCAACAACTACCTCAACATTTAAATGTAGATTTTAGCACACAAATCACAGAGATAACCTGAATCTTGTATGGATGTTACAGGGACAGATGAGCACACACGTCTGCTTATCCGGTGGAGAGCGGCTAATGAAGCCCTCTTCACCAGAAAGTGGAACGCTTCCATCAAAGGCTTTAAGTGAGTATACTACAAAAGTCAAGAAAAATTCTATTTAAATTGTAACTTGTAGTTTATTTCAATTATTGTAATTTCAAACAGTCCTTACAGCGCTTTTCTGATTTCACAAATGATTTGCTGCAGATCTTTTGTGGCCGAGCAGGACCTGCAAGGCAGAGTGACAGCAGCATTTGTAAAAAAAAAAAAAAAGGTAAAACCTCAAACAAAAATATAAAGTAAGATCATTTTGTTACTTCTAATACAGAAATCAAATGATATTGTACTGTTAAAATGACAGCTTTTGTATTATGTTTGTGCATTTTTTGAAGGATCTGAAATCTCCACAAACCGGTGTGAGCACTGGGGACGGAGAACGTCTCGGTTACATAGGTAACCCTCGTTCCCTGAAGGAGGGAACGGAGACGTACGTCGGACAGACCGACGAATAGGAATCTCGCTAGAGAGGCCAATCTACTTCGAGTGTAACTAAACGAGCCAATGCACATTGGCATGCAATCATATGCATCAGCTGCTCGCCTCGCAGCGCGGGTATATAATGAGCAGCAGGTGCGTTGCATCTTCAGGTTTTCGCTGAGGAGCCGAACCCAGCAGGCGGCAGCATCAGCAGGACAACGCCTGTGGCGACGGGACGTACGTCTCCGTTCCCTCCTTCAGGGAACGAGGGTTACCTATGTAACCGAGACGTTCCCCATTCAGTCGGTCACGTTCGACGTACGTCGGACAGACCGACGAATAGGAATCCCTACCAAAGCGCCACAGGGGCTGCCCTCTTCCAGCGCTCTGTCGTGAGCCACCTGAACCCCCTTGCCTAAGGACGGTGGGACCAGGCTCACGCAGAGAGGTCGATCACTGTTGTTCCCAAAACCCACTCAGTGCGACAATTGGATAACGCTGGGAAGCGTAGCCTTACATGCGATAAGGAACGCTGCGGAAGCCATATCCTTCCCCGAAGGAGTTATATGGATAAGTACATATGGACTAACCTTGTAGGTTGTACAACATATGGAAGAACTGGGGTGACTCCACTCGGTGAGAGATGGGTTCTCCCAGAGGGAAAGACACGGGCTTCGTTTAGGAGCAGCCGTGGAAAAAGCCATATGGGATCCCCGTAGGGTCACACATATGGAACCCAGCTTAAATCCGGTTCTCAAGGATACAACGGAGTATGGGCCTGGCGCCAGGCCGGCTCCGCCACGTCGGCTGCCGAAGGGTAACCGGAGGACTCAACAGGGTCTGCCCGTAGGGACTCTCTGGAGAATAGAATGCGCATGTAGCGCAGCAAGCCGACACTAAGCCGGGGCCTCTCCGTGCCTCTGACCTGAGGCGAGAACACGGGAGGAGACCGGCTCGACACGAAGGCTATAGTATCTAGCGAACGTGTTAGGTGTCGCCCAGCCCGCAGCTCTACAAATGTCTGTTAGCGAGGCGCCACGAGCCAGCGCCCAGGAGGATGCCACACCTCTCGTGGAGTGGGCATGCAACCTGAGCGGGCAGGGCACGCCCTGAGCTTGGTAAGCCAGGGCGATGGCATCCACTATCCAGTGGGCCATCCTCTGCTTGGAGACAGCCTTTCCCTTCTGCTGGCCTCCGTAACAGACGAAGAGCTGGTCTGAGGTCCTAAAGCTTCGAGTTCTGTCTATGTACAGTCGCAAGGCGCGAACTGGACAGAGCAAAGCCAGGGCTGGGTCTGCCTCCTCCGAGGGCAGCGCTTGCAGGCTCACCACCTGATCCCTGAAGGGAGTGGTAGGAACCTTGGGCACATAGCCAGGCCGGGGTCTCAGTACCACGTGGCTGTCACCCGGCCCGAACTCTAGGCACGATTCGTCGACCGAAAATGACTGCAGGTCCCCTACCCTCTTGATGGAGGCCAACGCCACCAGCAGCAAAGTTTTCATAGAGAGAATCTTTAAGTCTGCTGACTGCAAAGGCTCAAAGGGAGCATCCTGAAGTGCTCGGAGCACCAGGGAAAGGTCCCAAGAGGGTATGGAGGGGAGTCAAGGAGGATTTAACCGTCTCGCCCCCCTAAGGAACCTGACGACCAGGTCGTGCTGACCAACAGATTTGCCATCTATGTGGTCGTGGTAAGCGGAGATAGCAGCAGAATGGACTTTGAGGGTGGAGGGGGACAGCCTACGCTCCAACCCTTGCTGCAAGAAGGAAAGCACGACTCCGATCGAGTATCTTCGGGGTCTTCTCGCCGAGAAGAGCACCACTTAACAAACAGGTTCCACTTCGAGGCGTAAGCACGTCTCGTAGACAGTGCACGTGCCGAAGTGATGGTGTTAAGTACCTCGGGGGGTAAGTCACCTAGAACCTCCGCGTCCCGTCCAGGGACCAGACATGGAGTTTCCAGAGGTCTGGACGCGGGTGCCAAAGAGTGCCCCGTCTTTGAGAGAGGAGGTCCTTCCTCAGAGGGATGGGCCAGGGAGGGGCTGTCGCGAGGAGTGAGAGTTCTGGGAACCAGGTCCGGTTGGGCCAGTAAGGCGCAACTAACAAGACCTGCTCCTCGTCCTCCCTGACTTTGCACAGGGTCTGTGCAAGTAGGCTAACTGGGGAAATGCATATTTGCGCAGGCCCCGGGGCCAGCTGTGAGCCAGTGCGTCTGTCCCGAGTGTTCCCTCGGTCAGAGAGTAAAACAACTGGCAGTGGGAGGTTTCTGGTGAGGCAAACAGGTCTACCTGAGCCTCTCCGAACTCTCTCCAGATCAGCTGAACCACCTGGGGGTGGAGTCGCCACTCTCCGGGCAGCGCAGCTCGTGATAGCTCGTCGGCCACACGGTTGAGCACACCGGGGACATGAATGGCGCGAAGCGACCTCAGATGCTTCCGACTCCACAGGAGGAGATGGCGGGCGAGTTGCGACATGCGACGGGAGCGTAGACCACCTTGGCGGTTGATGTACGCAACGGTCGCAGTGTTGTCCGTACGGACCAGTACATGCTTGTCGCGAAGCAGGCCTTTGAGGCGGCTCAGCGCAAGGCGTACTGCCAGCAACTCGAGGCAATTGATGTGCCAATGCAGATGGGGTCCCGTCCAAACCCATGAGCCTGCATGCCCGTTGTACGTGGCACCCCAGCCGGTGGCAGAAGCATCTGTGAAAACCACAGCATGCCAGGACACCTGTTCTAGGGGCACTCCTGCCCGGAGAAACAAAGGGTCCGACCACGGACTGAAGGTTCGGCGGCACTCCTGAGTGATTGGCACCCGGAACGTGCCGCGTTGCCACGCCCATCTCGGGACTCGGCCGTGAAGCCAGTGCTGAAGCGGTCTCATATGAAGCAGCCCGAGCGGTGTTGCAGCCGCCATATGCCCCAGGAGCCTCTGAAAAAACTTCAGTGGGACCGCTGTCCTGCCATTGAACGTATTCAGGCAGTTCAACACCGACCGAGCACGTTCCTCTGTGAGGCGTGCTACCCGTTCGACCGAATCCAACTCCATACCGAGAAAAGAGATCCTCTGCACTGGGGCGAGTTTGCTCTTCTCCCAGTTGACCTGAAGCCCCAACTGGCTGAGGTGCCTGAGCACTAAGTCCCTGTGTTCGCACAACTGATCCCGAGACTGTGCTAGAATGAGCCAGTCGTCCAGGTAGTTGAGAATGCGAACACCCTGTTCTCTCATGGGAACAAGGGCTCCCTCCACGACTTTCGTGAAGACGCGGGGAGACAGGGCCAGCCCGAAGGGTAAGACTCTGTACTGATATGCTCGACCTTCGAACGCGAATCTCAGGAATGGCCTGTGTCGCGGAAGAATCGAAACATGAAAGTACGCGTCCTTCAGGTCGATCGCTGCAAACCAATCTCGGGGACGGATGCACTCGAAAATGCGTTTCTGCGTAAGCATTTTGAACGGTAGCTTGTGAAGGCTCCGATTCAAAACTCGCAGGTCCAAGAACGGTCGTAACCCGCCGCTTTTCTTGGGTACAATGAAGTAGGGGCTGTAGAACCCTGACCTCAAATCGGCTGGAGGGACCGGCTCTATCGTGTCCTTCGCCAGTAGGACTGCAATCTCCGCACGCAGAACAGGGGCATCGACATCTTTCACTGAAGTGAAGAGGACGCCCCTGAACTTGGGGGGACGCCGGGCGAACTGAATCGCATAGCCGAGCCTGATGGTCCGGAGGAGCCAGCGAGACGGACTGGGGAGCGCTAGCCAGGCTCCCAGAGACCGCACCAGCGGCACCAAAGGGGACCACCGGCGTACCCGCCGCGGGGCAGCGAGGTGGAACGCAGGGACGCGGCCCGGGAGGCTCTCTGTGTGAGGCGGCCCGAAGCGGGGTCACAGTGTGCTGTGCAACACTTACCTGCCTCCACGGGTGGACAGAGGGAGCAGTCGAGGATTTGCTTACCTGCTGCTCGCTGCTGTCCGCTGGCGACAGAAGAGGTGGATGAGAGTGGTGAGGTTCTAGCCCTCCCACTGCTCTCCGAGCCCTCTTCGGACCCGGAGATAAAGGAAACTGCTCTTTTCTTGAAAATTTGGGTACCGCTGGCCGTTGAGCCAGCGGCGGAACAAAAGGAAACAACAAAAGATTCTCCACCCGGCCCTCCTCCGGGGGAAGGAGTGGTGCATTCACCACCTCCTGAAGAGCAGTCCCCTCCATCTCCGGGTCGCCCGTCCTAGGGCCGCTTGGACTTGGCCTTGCCACCCTTCTTCTTGGGGGGTGGCTGGACGGGCTGGGCGCCCCGCCCGCGACCGGCTCCACGGCGCCGCTTGGATGGAGGCTGCTGCTGCTGGGGCGCGGGGGCGGCTGCAGGGGGGCGCCCTCGGCGACGGGTAGTCTGAGGTGCCGCCGGCGGTGGAGGTGCAGCAGCTGACCGCCTCGGCAGGATGTGACTGATGGCCTCAGACTGCCTTTGTACAGCCGAGAACTGTTGGGCAAGTTCTCGACCGCGTCGCCGAAAAGGCCGGTCTGGGACACGGGGGAATTAAGAAACCTGACCTTGTCGGTATCCCTCATGTCCGCAAGACACAGCCAGAGATGGCGTTCCTGGACCACCATAGTGGACATCGCACGACCCACTGACCGCGCCGTAACCTTCGTCGCTCGAAGCGCGAGGTCCGTCGCGGCACGAAGTTCCTGGAGAACTTGTGGATCATGACCACCCTCGTGCAGGTCCCTCAGTGCCTTGGCCTGATGGACCTGCAACAACGCCATAGCGTGTAAGGCAGAGGCAGCTTCCCCACAGGCCTGATAAGCCTTGCCGGTAAGATCCGACGAGTACTTACAGGCCCGGGAAGGGAGAGACGGCTCCCCCGCCAGGTGGAGTTAGGGCACAGTTGCATAGCAACGGCCCGTTCCACAGGGGGTATGCGCGTGTAACCCTTCGCTGCCCCGCCATCAAGGGTGGTGAGGGAGGAGGACCCACCGACACGGTTTCGGGCAGTAAAAGGTGCCGTCCACGTGCCCGTGAGCTCTTCATGCACCTCCGGGAAGAAGGGCACTGGGGTGGGGGGCTGAGAACCAGCCCTGGCCACCCCGAGATACCAGTCATCCAACCTCGAGGGTTCGGGACACGGTGGAGGATTCCACACGAGCCCGACCCTGTTGGCGGCCCGGGAAAGCATAGCCATCATTTCCGGGTCCGTGTCGGGCACAGTTGTCACCCCGAAGGAGGCAACTGCGCCGACTCATCCTCCCCAGAAGTATCAGGCTCACCCTCCGATGCAGCGATCGACATCCGGTCGTCTGGGGGAGCTCCGAAGGAAACGGATGGTACACACCTCTGGGGTGGTCCACCACGTTCCGAGGGCAGCTCTACTGGCTGCGGAGCGCACGAGGGGGAGGGTTCCTAGGGGGTTGGTTCCCCGAAGGAAGCGCGCTCACCGTTATCCTCAAGTCACTAGCCCCGCCGCTCGCAGCAACCCTCTGAGGAGGATTGGAGCGAGGCGTCGGGACCGGACTCCACCCCTTTGCAGAAAGTGGAGTCTCGACCGCAACTCCGCGATGGTCATCTTCCCACAATGGGTACATGACTCATCCACAAACGCTGCCTCAGCGTGCCTTAAGCCCAAGCACGCGATACAGCGCTGGTGACCATCCCGAGGCGCCAGGTAACGACCGCATCCAGAAACACACAAGTAGAACGACATCTTTAAAAGACGCGAACTACTCGTGTTAGCTCTTTCAAGGACTGACTCTTTTAGGTGCTGAAGCACGCAGGGGAATAGCCGCTGCAGCACAGACAGGGAATGTGCAGCCTGTCGTGTGCACTCTCCTTGAAGGCGCTCCTCTTACCAGCTGTAACAACAGCTTTTTAGCGCTCTAGGCGCACCGTTTCACCAGCCGTGAGAACGGCCTTCACGCTGATTACAGCTTTGCTCAATCAAATTAAAGGCAAAAACAAAAACAAAAGGAGAATCGGCCCCGCTGCTGCGCTGTCCGCCTGCACCTCGCAACAAAGAGACGTCTTGAAGAGAGACTCGTTCACCACACTCGCTTTCAGTAGCTGTCTTCATAGAAGGTTTGGCTCCGAAGCGAAAAGCTGAAGATGCAACGCACCTGCTGCTCATTATATACCCGCGCCGCGAGGCGAGCAGCTGATGCATATGATTGCATGCCAATGTGCATTGGCTCGTTTAGTTACACTCGAAGTAGATTGGCCTCTCTAGCGAGATTCCTATTCGTCGGTCTGTCCGACGTACGTCGAACGTGACCGACTGAATGGGAACCCACAGCAGCATCCTGGAAATGGTTCAGTGCCATGTGTCACGTTCACCGTCAGTTCCTGGACTTCATTTCCCATAATCATCTCTGCCACTCACATGCACACACTCCACACCAATCACCTGTCGCCACATACAGCTTAGCACATCATCTGGACTATAAAGGACTCATAAACACATCACCTCATCACGAAGTCTTGATTACCCCGGTTGCAATTCTAAGCATTATTATCCTGTCTGCTACCGTTCCTGCCTGTTACCTGTTTACGATCCTCTGCTGCCTACCCCTGACCTGTGCTTTGTATACCAACCTGTGAATGATATCTGCCTGCCTCGATCTACTGCCTGTACCCTGACTACGATTCTGCCTGTCTCTTGCTGTTCCTGTTTGTTCCCGTTTGACCCTGCCTGTACGACCACGCTCACTTTTAATAAAGCTTTGCAATTGGATCCCTGCCTGAGTCCAGCTTTGTTACACCATGGATGAGGCAATTGGGGGCAGACCCTCCATCACTCCACCTACCCTAATTGCCTTATCTGCCCAGTTGTTGCTGTGAGTTCTTCATCCTCAGTGAGCCCAGAGCCAACGAGGGCTAAACGAAAAAGGCCAGAAGACCTCCAAGATATAATTAGACAGAAGGAGGAGAGGGAAGCGGAGAGAGAACGGGAAGCTGCTGAGAGGGAGGAGAGACGGTGGAGAGAAATGGAGGAGAAGGAGGACAGAAGAGAACGAGAGTGACAAGCGAGAGAGGAAAGGCAAGAAAGAGATTCAAGGGATAGAGAAGAGAGATGGCAATGGGAAGTGAGAGAGAGAGAGAGAGAGGAAAGGAGAGATAGGGAGACTAAGGAAAGGGACGAAAGGTTCATTTCCCTCCTTGAAATCCTTGCTAAACAATAAATTATAACACAAAAGCATCTTCTGATTATTTACACATTTGGGTTTGTGTAATATGAACAAACAATTTTTTTTAAGTAGAATTAAAAAAAAAAAAAAGAACATTACAATTGAAAATGTGAATTAAAAAAAAAGAAAATAAAAATCTGTACAAAATGGCTTGTTTAGGCAAACATCAGTAATAAACATGTCAAACAAGAAACTCTGTGAAGGTTATCATATTACTTCTAATCAGAAGTTTTCTTGGCCTTCCAGTCCTTTTCCATTTAAGTTTACGAAAGCCAGGGTCCTTCTGTTGCTCAAGTGTAAAGGTAATTTGGTAATTTTACACTTTCTTGCACAACATTCTTGCCACATGCTTATTATACCATTGCTACAACAATACCAAAATGTGACCTACAACTTTTGCACAATACTAGGTATATAAAACAAACATTTCTAGGCAATCACAAAATAATGTAGACTTCTAGATAATAAGTTATAACTTTGAGATAGTGCTAACACTCATAAATTAAATATTTATGAAGTGCTGAATATTTTGTGAATATGTGTGGTGTAATGTACAAAAACACTTTCAAACAATAGTTTTATTGTTGTGTATATAATGTGACTTATAAATGCATACAGAGCACATGCAGGGATATTCAGAGCAGGTCATGGAGGGCTACTGCCCTGCTGGGTTCAGTTCAAACCCACCTGTCAGTCATTTTCAATTAGTCATTAATTGGTTTAACTAGATTGTTCAGGTGTGTATAATTAGGATAGGAAAAACTCTGAAGGACAATGGCCCTCCATGACCTAAGAGTTTTGCAATAACTACACACAGTAAAATAGTGGCTGAAGTGTTATTGCACCCAAACATATAAATTCAGTCAGTACTCGCCTTTATGTTCTTGATCCCCCTGTAGTATCTTTAATAAAATAAGAACTAAGCAGCTTTAAGCATTTATGCAAGACACAATTTAAATAAGGCTTTACAAAAGGCTTTCAAGTACATTTATATACATTTATGCATTTGGCAGATGCTTTTATCCAAAACAACTTACAGTGCATTTATTACAGGGAGTAAAATGCCCCTGGAGTAAAATGGCTTGCATAAAGACACACTGGTGGTGATGGCTGCAGAGATCGACCTGCAACCTTCTGCTTACCAGTTCAGTAGTTGAGCCCACTACAACAGGGTTTACCTCTAAGGCCACCGTGTCTTCAGCATCCCAAAAGCTCTCTCTACAATGTTCCGGGCACGGGAGTACTTGTTGAAACTCTGTAAGGCGTGATGAGGCAGATGGGTGCACTCAGGCAAGGATAGCCACCATCCCCAAGGATGCACTTGCCTGGTGGTGGATAAAGGCTGCCAATGTAGACAGGGCTGTTCCTCAGGACCCTGGCATCGTGCACAGACCCAGGATATCCCACAAAAACATCAAGGAATTTCCCTGTTTCCCTGCTGCTTCCTGTTGTAATAGCAGTGGGAGTTATTTGCTGGAGGTTTAATCCAGACTTGACAGCCGTCTATAGCACCAACGGCTCTGCTGAAAGCTGGTGACCCAGCCAGCTGTGCAAATCCTGCTCCCACTGCCTCCAGGTCATCTCCAGTCAGAAAGAAAATCACCCTCCTCCCATGATTGCCTGGCTCACTCTGTGCACAATGTCATGCACAGAGGACTTGGGGATATCAAAGGTCTGTGAGACCACCCTGTAGGATGCTGCATAGGCAAGCCAGTAGAAGAAGACAAGCACTTCGATGTCCCTCTCCCATACATGGTCAGATTCCAGCCTGAGTGCGCCAATGAGGGACATGATGGATGGCAAAGACAGGCAAAGATAGGCATGGTGGTCAGCTGCTTCATTGAAATTAAGCTGCAGTATTGGCACAGCTCTTTTGAGATGGCAGAAGGATGTGGGGTTGTCCGTCTGTAAATATGATATAGCTTGTTAGAGTAATACATTTTAATAAAGATTTGTTTCATGTGTTGTTGACTTTTATTCATTTGTTTACTAATTTTGGCTTATGTTCATCCTCTTGTTGTCAATTAATGCATGAATTAATAAAATAATTATATTTAATTCATTTTTTAACTGAAAATTGATGTATTCACATTGGCTACATGTGTGTACTATTCATGCATAAAATGTCATGACAATTACATTTATTTATTTTGCTTATTTTATTTGAATATATCATTTCAGTGAGAAAATATGTAATATAATTAAGTATTGGTCAGCATTTATCAATATTATAGTGCAATCATTCTGGGCTAATGTTAATTTTAACAATTCGTACTTACACTTTTAGAGTACAGAATCAGTTTTCTCCAAAGGCGAGATCTTCGAGCGGCTGCCCGACATCTCCTTTGTTCAGACATTTTAAATGCAAACATTTTGGCAGATGTTGCAGAAAACATACAAGGTATTGTATTGTTGTCCAGCTACTGATGAAATCAGGTGTTAGTGTACCTGTCGGTCATATCTTTTAAATTGTTGTGCTTGTGATAACGTCTTAGGTCACATGATAACGTCATTATGGCGGATGAGAGCCGGAACTCATTAAGTACCTACTCTTTTAGCGCTTGTTAAGTAAGTACTTAATTAAATTAAGTACCTACTCATATAGGCGATTTTGGACACAGCCACTGAAAACTCTTTTAGAAATGAACCAAAGAACAGAACTAACAGTGACAGGCTCCATTGACTTCCATAGTATTTTTTTCCTACTATGGAAGTCAATGGTGCCCCAAAGCAGCCTGGTTACAAACTGTCTTCAAAATATCTTCCTTTGTCCCAGGTGAAAAAAAAGTACATATCTATAATGTACTTAAAGTGCTCTATTTTCGCGCACTAATTTTGTACTTAATATACAAAAAATTCTACTTCAGTACTTCTTAAGATAATCTTAAGAATATCTAAGTGTACTCAACTGTGCTATTTTGAGACAATGAAATATGAACTAAATGTGCTTTTATTATACTATCTATGTATTTAAAAAATGTATTTAGTTAGCACTTGTAGTACACTATGGGTTCAAATGTACTATAAGTGGTTATCATTATCAAATTACTTTTTTTTTCTTTTCTTTTCATCAACAAATTACTAAAGAACTACTGCTGACACAGGAGCTGGCAAATAATGAGCCAGCGTTCGTACGTAGAACATGGAAGCTCTGCACTGCATTCATATACACAACTGTGTATGACAATAGTTAATTTGTGTTAACTTAATTTGTGTTCCAAAGATGAACAAAGGTCTTACGGGTTTGGAATGACATGAGGGTGAGTAATTAATGACACAAATTCCATTTTTGGGTGAATTAACCCTTTAATGTTTGAATTTCATGATTAACATGACAGAATATGAAAGCTTTACTCAGTTATGGCAGGTTTAAGGCTTCTCTCAAATGTGAATTCTCATGTGCCTGTTAAAGCTTCCTTTTTGAGCGAAACTCTTTCCACATTGAGAGCATGTATAAGGCTTCTCTCCAGTGTGAATTCTCATGTGGCTTTCAAGGCTTCCTTTTTTAGTGAAACTTTTCCCACACTGTTGGCAGGTGAAAGGCTTCTCTCCAGTGTGAATTCTCAAGTGAACTGCAAGATTTCCTTGTTGATCAAAACTCTTTCCACACTGAGGGCATACGAATGGCTTTTCTCCAGTGTGAATTCTCGTATGGACCTCAAGGTTTCCTTTTTTAGTGAAACTCTTTCCACACTGTTGGCAGGTGAAAGGCTTCTCTCCAGTGTGAGCTCTCATATGGACTATAAGGTTCCTATGTTGATCAAAACATTTTCCACACTGAGCGCATATGAACGGTTTTTCTCCAGTGTGAATTCTCATGTGCCTTTTAAGACTTCCATTTTGAATAAACCTCTTTCCACATGGAAGACATGTGAATGGCTTCTCTCCAGTATGAAGTCTAATGTGCCTTTTAAGGGTTCCTTTTTGAACAAAACTCATTCCACAATGAGGGCAAGTGAATGGCCTCTCTCCAGTGTGAATTCTCATGTGAACTCTAAGGTTTTTGCTTCGAATAAAATTCTTTCCACATTGTTGGCAGGTGAAATTACTTTTAGCTTCTGTCTTTTGAGCTCTTTTTTGTGAGGAAGATTTTTCAGTCTGTGAGCAAATACAATGTCCAGTTATGAAATCATGACATTTCTCATAATGACCTTTCACTTCCATTTCAATGAGTTCTTGGCTCTCCTCTTTCAGTGGCATCAGGTCTTTGGCAAAAAGAGACCAATACAAGTTAACAACAGTTTAATGGCACCAAGCAATAGGCATCAAAACATTTAGAAATGTAATGCATCAAAACCAACAACACATAGGCTAGATCCTACCAACTAAAGCTGGGAACACACGACATGATTTTCAAAGTTGTCTGATTGCTGTCCTTCTCATACTACAATACTGTTTGTGCTGCCCAATTGCTTCTCAAAACTAGCCCAATTGCATTTCAAGGGGGTACCCCGGTAAAAATTGTGTTCTGGGGGGTAAAACCCACATTTCTGAAAGAGTTCCCCTGGTAAAATTTGCATTCCAGAGGCTAAATATCGTGTTACTCCGAGTTGCCTCAACCCACGGACATGAAAAACCACCCTCGGCAATAGTGTTAAAGTAGCCCAATTCCCACGGACTTGGCAACACTGGTTTGTGGTATCATTTAGTTGCTGTTGGGTGCACATCACATGACGGATTGGCGACAAGGTGTGAGGCGGGAATCTAAAAGACTCTTAGTGAAGACATGAAGTCACACATTACACAAAATTTCAATAGGGAGAATCTTCGACAACAAACTACATACAAGAAGTGATACGGGAAATAAAAGAAGATGAAAAGACTGGATTTCTTCCTTTTAAAAAAGGTAGCCCTTAAGAAGCATGTTCTGTAAAGGCAGGAACACACCAAGCCAATGCCGACGAACTAGTGGCGACTGTGTCCAAAAACTGCCCTACGGCCGACCATTGGCTTGGTGTGTTCCCGCCTTAACAGGTCTATGGCTCTCCTCCCCCTTAACATTCCCATTCCCTGTATTTTGCTCTCTCATTGGCTGCAGTCGCAATGTAATTTCCAGTCAAAACACATTTCACACTGCAGGACTCTGAGTTGCAGACAAACCCAGATATTTAGCATGCTAAATATTTACCGGGTGTCAGCTACGCATTAGCGCTTCTTTCAGATTGTGCCTTTGATCGTACACACTGTGCATTTTTCACTCAGTGAACGAGCACCGATTTACCTCTGATTTGGGGCATTTGTCAGTAATTTCCACAAAACTGTCTGTAAGTGAAATTTGGAGCTGCAAAACTACTGCAGATTGTACTCTGCTTAAGATACTGAAAGAGATTTTACATGTTATCTCAGAACCTCTTGTCAATATTAATTCTTAGCATTAGTTTATGATAACTATTTTGTAAGCTTTATATTGTAATAGATGAACAGACATGCCAACTACTTACTGACCTGATACAGACTAATAAGCTGAAGCAGACTGACATCATCTTGGTCTTGGCAAGGTTTACGTAAGGTAACACAAAAATAATTGGGGCAGTCTGAAATCTGCCCAATAGCTCTAAATTAGAGCACACTAAACTTCCATTTTTTACCACAGATATACATTGGAAATCTGTGGCCGGCTGCCCCGCTACATGCCTGCCAAAGCCATGTTAATTTTTAATATATCCTGCTCAATTTACAACTTAAAATAGTCTAGAAAATCTTAAAAAAACATTTGTTATAAAATTATGAACACGTTTACTATTTATTATTGATTCAGTTAATATAGATTTCTATGTTTTGGATGAATATTTTGCCCTACCTGCCCTTACAGACCAGTCATGGCTGTTTTGATGTAAAAATTACTCGCATAATATGAGCATATTAAGGAAAAAAGATGCATGACCCCTGAAATCATGCCATTTTTAGAATGAAACCAACCTGTTTGTTCCTCAGTATCTTCTTGTTTCACTCTGAATGCTTCTTCAGTCTTCACATCTTCACGCTCCTCTTTAATAAAGGCCTTTTTTATTTGTTCCTCAGTATCTTCTTGTTTCACACTAAATGCGTCTTCAATCCACATTTCTTCATTCTCGTTTTTAATAAACATCATCTTTATAATAGTATGTCATGTTGATTTCAGCTGCCTCACCAGGAGTTTTTCTGTGTTTGGACAATTAATTGAGAATAATTAACAGAAATAAAAATGAATTCAAACTAAATCTCTGGGTGTGTCTCAATCGGTTTCCTAATTCAGTAGTCAGTGCACTGGTAAGGGAGTCAGACTAATAGTTAATAGCCTTAAATGTCCTACCCTGCTGAAAAATAACATGGTTGGCTGGTCTTAGCTGGTCTCCCAGCTTGTCTTAGCTGGTCAAGATGGCCACCCAAGCCTGGATTAGCTAGTCTTAGCTGGTTTAAGCTGGAAGTAGCTGGTTTTAGCTGGTCTCCCAGCCTGGATTAGCTAGTCTTAGCTGGTTTAAGCTGGTTTCCCAGCCTTCCAGTCTCCTAGCTAACCAAAACCCCTCTAAAACCAGCTATGACCAGGCTGGTCGACCAGCTAAAACCAGCTTGACCAGCTTAGGCTGGTTTTAGCTGGATTTTTCATCAGGGTAATTAGCCAAAAACACTCAAAACTAGCACAACAAATTAATGAAAGAACACAATTTACAAAGATACTCAATTTTTGTTATAGTTTATATTTAATGACTTGTATAATACATTTAATAGTTAAAGTTGTCTTTACATGTGTTTGGTGTTTTTATGTTCTCGTTGTATTTACACTGTTTTGACCAGCATGTGTCGTAAGCGTGCGACAATTCAAGCACTTTGAAAGACTGACAAATTTTGAAAAGCTCAGTTTTTCTGTCACTACTTGACAGTTGCCTAATTCGTGTTCATAGAAGAGCTTATGCTTATAAAAATAACGTACATTATTGTTAAAGCATGTTGCACTTAATAATAAGTAATTCATTTCACAGTTCTCTGTTAAAGTGTCTGAAAGATTTATATCGATTTAAACACTAAATAAAAAAACAAACCTTTCTTCATTTGAATCACAGATGCAGGAGTGAGACCCAGTGCAGCCTTATGACATCATGTCATCAGATCAAAATAAAAGTCTTCCACACACTAAAATCATAGAAATTGAACACTTAGAAAACATTGAAATATTAAAAAGATTAACTCTTTTTCGCCCATTCCCAACGCTATCGATACCACTGTTGTTGTTTTTTTCAGCTTCCAGTTTATATCTAAATATAAGCAAGTGTGAAATGCTCATTCATAACCACAGAGCATTTGTGATATTTCCAGTCAAGGATAAAGTGTCTTAATGGTCTTTATATTAGAAAGGATTAAAAAGAACTTTGTATTTTTTAAACTCATGAAGAATTTGTTGATCAAAACTATATTTGGTGTAGCAGATAGATCTAACTGTAAAACCCACCGAAAACAGACATAAAACTTGATCACCCGTGATTATACAGTACACTACAGTACTAAATTATATATTACTTCTTGCAAAAAAATTTTGTACAAAATGTGAAGTTTATTAAGACACTCTTCAGAAATTTAAAGTGATCTCAAGGTAAATATTAGTTCATTATATACTAAAAATGACTTTATACCTAGAAAAATTAACATTGTTAATTAAAATTATTATGTGATTTTTATGACAAGATTTCTGTGGAGTTCAGCAGGTGTAAATTGTGTCTGTGTTCACTCATTAGTTACATTATGTTACATCACATTATGTTGGTGTTTTGGTTTCATTTTCATGGACTTTTAGTTTGTATTGCTTTATTTCCTGTGTTTCATTGATCAGTTCACAGTGGTTTTTTGTATTCATTATTTTGTGGATATATCGCCTTCTGTTCTCTCCGTTCATTGTCTTGTGTTTGTTGTGTATGGAACACACAGTTTAATTTTATTTTTAATTAGACAACCTTTTTATCAATACTTTCTGCTATTTAATGAATCACATTAATGCTTGACAGTTTTCTTGCTGCTTTTTTAAATCTTCAAATGATTCTTGGAAGATCATAATATTTATACATTTTATACAACTTTTCTGGTATTTTTTTTAGATTCAAATTAACTTTATGTCCACACTTTAATATTAGAAAAAACAAACTGACTTTTATAGTTGTTCCTATACTGACATGTGATGTATGAGCTCTGTTTTATGCCTTAACATTACAGTTTTACAATTTAGGCATTATCTAATACTCTTTCAATAGTAGTTAATATGTCACAAACAATTATACTCTGAAAACATCTATTTAACTATATTCCGTGCTCTTTTGTCATTTTAGCCAGTGAACAGGGCTTTTATTTTGGCGTGACGTTTTGGCGTCATAAGGCTGCGCCCCGTTCTTGCATCTGTTCAGATGAGGAAAGGTTTGTGTTTTGTAACATACAAATCGTTCAATATAGTTTTTAGAAGCGATACAAAATGAATTATTTATCATTGAATCTAACATTACCATGGTTTATTTAACATTAATGTATGTCATTTCTGTCAGTAAATCGCATCCCGCGAGTATCAGAAAAGGTGCGTCTCGTTTCGCTACTATATCTTGAATCAGTTTATTATAATCACGAATTCGTTCTCTGGTATGTTGTGATGGGAGAAACGGACCTTTTCGAAACTCCGAGTCAATTGAGTCATAATGATTCAGTGATTCGAGTCGCTTGAACCATCGCGCGCTGACGACACATACTGGTTAAAAGTGTAAATGCAACAGAAACAAACGTGTCATGACAACCTTTACACACCAACTGCAAATGTTTTCATGAAAGTAGTATTTATTAAGTAATCTAAAAAAGAAAAATCTAATATCCAAGTAATATCTGTATTTGTGCTCTAATTTGAAGCACATAGCTTTCATTGTTTTTGTCTAATCAGTTTATTTAAGACCATTAACTCTAACCAGTGGACTGATTACTGAACTGGGGAGCTGATTGAGACTACAAAGATGGCGTTTATTAAAGAGGAGAGTGAAGACATGAAGATTGAAGAAACATTCAATGTGAAACAAGAAGATACTGAGGGACAAACAGGTTGGTTTCATTCTCAGAACTGAATTCAGTCATTAGATCCTTATTCAAATGTTCAGCTCTACAGAATTGAATGATATTTGAAAGTGACATGAAGGCCAAGTGTGGTAACCCATATTCTGAATTTGTCCGATGCATTTAACCTCTAAACATTAGGTGTGCTAAAACTAAACATTTTCTAATTGATGTTTAATAATAACATTTATCCTCAAGTGCGTCTCCTAATCAACATCGGTTTTGAGCAAAACCGCATTCACCTACTTCCTTTGTTATTGGCAAAGCAAATTTAGATCAGAATCATTCAGTTCAATCAGTTTATCAGTTTGATACTCAATAGGTAATGGGATTATTATAGACTTTTATGTCTGGATACTGTCTAACCAGCACTGCAAAATTTTCTGCTGTTAGAACACATTCTGTCTTGGTAAATATTTTTCTATTTTCAAGAGTTAATTTGTAAGAAAAAAGAAATGTTAGTTGTTTGTTAAAGGATTAGTCCACTTTTAAATAAAATTTTGCTGATAATTTACTCACCCCCATGTCATCCAAGATGTTCATGTCCTTCTTTCTTCAGTCGAAAAGAAATTAAGGTTTTTGATGAAAACATTCCAGGATTTTTCTCCTTATAGTATACTTCAATGACCTCCAAACGGTTGAAGGCAAACTGGTTTCAGTGCAGCTTCAAAGGGCTTTAAACGATACCAGACAAGGAATAAGGGTCTAATCTAGTGAAACGATCAATCAATCATAGTGTTATTTAAAGTATCACCCGCAATACCAAGTTGGTATTGGAATGTTAAAAATGTGATGCTTTGAGCGCTGTTGAGCGGATCTGTAAACATCTCTGATTGATCTTTGTGTTCACACGCTCAACAGGTATGTCTGTGATTGGCTACCACTGATCAACGCTTCAAAAACATGTTGTAAATAGACATCAATGATGCTCTTCACTGCTGACAGACGCCTGCTTTCAAACGCTCCCACTTTCAAAATGCTTTCAGATTGTAAGCCATATAATGACTCCCAGGGGAAGAATTACACGGAGAAAAGCAGAGGACCTAATACTGAGCCCTGTGTCACACCATTCTTGTGTTTGATGAGAAGTCTCTTCATTTACACAAACAAAGTGGTAGCGGTCGGATAGGTGACATGGTATATGACGCCTATGTTAAATGCTCATTATGGTTTAGTATTCTCAGTAGGCTATTTAAGTGATTAATTTAATATAAATATGTGATTATTTGACTAATGGTTTAAATGAATAACTACTAGTCAACTAGAAAAATGGGGGCATCCCTAATGTTTTTACATTAGCTTTTGTTCATGTATGAGTATTATTGTGGTGTTGTCACTTTAGAGTTCTTCTTGAATGGTGCGTGTTGATGTTTTACATTTGTGGTTATTCATTTCTACAGTGATTACATTGTACAGCACTGTGGTCAATTTCATTGTTTTGTTATGTGCTTTAGAAATAAAATTGGATTGGATTGGATAACTGCCTGCTGGAAAGTGTTTGAGACATGTCATAAACAAAACAGAGTAGGGCTAAACAATATTGCCAATAGGTTCTGAAATTACAGGTAAACCTCTTTTAGAGTTCAACATGTTCCTGGGTCAACATTTTTGTTGATCCTGGAACAACATTCAAATTAACCAATCAGATTTGAGGGACAAGTTTACAGATTATGTCATCTATCATTTCGCTCTGATTTTTGGGATAACTTATGGGTAGGGGTAGGAAAAGGGGTTAAGACTAAATTTTCAGACTGGAATGTTGTTCCAGGATCAACAAAATATGTTGACCCAGGAACGCATCTAACTCGGCAAAATCAGGACGTGCTGTTGGTTTTGATGCTTTACATGACTAAATGTTTTGATGTCTGACTGTGCCATTAAACTGGTGCATTAAACTTGTATTTGTCTCTTTTTGCCTTAGACTTGATGCTGCTGAAAGAGGAGACTGAAACACTAGATGAAATGAAGGAAGACCAGTATGAGGAGAAACATGATTTCACAACTGGAGAAAAATTTAGATGCTCAGAGACTGAAAATTCATCCTCACGAAAAACAACTCTTAAGACAGTAACTATAAGATATTTCAACTGCCAGCAGTGTGGACAGAGTTTTACTAAAAAAGCAAACCTTAAAGTCCACATGAGTGTTCACACAGGTGAGAAGCCTTTTACCTGCCCTCAATGTGGAAACAGTTTCTCTCAAAAAGGAAGCTTTAACAGGCACATGAGAATTCACACTGGAGAGAAGCCTTACATGTGCCTTCTGTGTGGAAAGGGCTTCACAGCAGAACTAAACCTGAGATGTCACATGAACCTTCACACTGGAGAGAAGCCATTCAAATGTGATCAGTGTGGAAAGAGTTTCGGACATAAAGTAACACGTAATATCCACATGAGGATTCATTCAAGAGAGAACAGTTTTACATGTCATCAGTGTGAAATGAGTTTCACAGACAGGAAACACCTTAAGAATCACGTAATAACTCACACTGGAGAGAAGCCATTCATGTGCCATTACTGTGGAAAGACCTGCATAAACAAAGCAAATCTTGATATTCACATGAGAGTTCACACTGGAGAGAAGCCCTTCATCTGCCTTCTGTGTGGAAAGAATTTCACACGCAAGGCAAACCTTGAAGTTCACATGAGAGTTCACACTGGAGAGAAGCCTTTTACATGTCTTCAGTGTAAGATGAGTTTCACATATCAAAGAGACCTGAATCGTCATTTGCAAACTCATCCTGTAAATGGATTGCAGTGTTCCTCAGTGTGACAAGGGCTGCGTCCGAAAACTGGAAAATGCTGCCTTCTGAGGACACATTTCAAGGTAGGAAGGCATCAAGGCACGTCCGAATCCAATGTTAGCTTCACTTCCTGTCTCATGAGATACCTTCCTCAGATCGATTTTTGAAGGAAGCATGGATGTATCCTTAGCCGTCTGTGATATCCCACAATCCTGTGCTTTCCATTCTGTGACAGTTGAGCTAAAAAAATAAAGATGACGTCTGAAAGTTGTTTGCTTTGTGTATAAATGTATGATTTTGACCAACATATTTCAATTTTGATATCATTTCTATCGAGAAATTACTACCGTAATAATTATATATTTGTTTAGCTCGCGCTATATTGCTGTAGATCATTAAACTGTTACGCTACCTCAGAAGTCTGTCCGAAATCAATTTCGTGAGGTAACGTTACCTTCATGCACAAACGCTGTCGTAAAAGTCATTCTCTTATAAGACAGCGAGGGAGCAAGACAGCTACCTAGGTTTTCGGACGCAGCCACTGTGTCCTGCAAAGTTTAGCTCCAACCCAAATTAAACACACCTGAACCTTATCAAGCTAATCAAAACAATGACACTGACATATTTTAAGATATGTCAGTACAAGTTGCTTTCAGTTAAAACCTTTATTTCAGTCTAGGACTAGTAAATCCCCAATCCCCCATTTGAAACATTTGAATGGACTGATAAAGGAAGCTGTAAAGTATTTTTGTTGATGTACAATGTCATTTTGACCATAATAATGTACTAATACTAACTCGTATAAATATTGCAATAGTATAGAAAAATATGATATATACATTTATAGGTAAAATTGAACTCTTAACCGCCTGTACCCATTCTGTGACGTCAAACAACTTCCCTGTGCAAAGGATCATGGGGGCCTGAAGTGTCCATCAGTTGTACCCTTCGAAATCCTTCATTCCGAAGGGCCCTTTGAAGTGGCCGTTTTGAGCACTTCGGTTTGGAACGACCCTTCAATATGGCAGCCATCACTGTTTTCACTCTGAAGTGCCCTTCGGAGGGCGGCATATCCCGTTTGGAATGCACAGAAAGGGAACTGATGAGATAATTAATATAACATTGTACAGTGTGTAATGTATTCAACTTAAAACCCACCCAAAACACATAAAACACCCATGATTATACAGTACACTACAAAAAAAAAAAGTATACAGTAAGCTATATATTATTTCTTGCAAAACGTTTTGTACAAAAAGCCAAAATTATTAAGATAGACTCTTTTCAGAAATTTAAAGTGAAGTGAAGGTAAATATTAGGTAATTAAAAATAACTATATCCCTAGAGCAGGGATGGACAACTCCGGTCCTGGAGGGCCAGTGTCCAGCAGAGTTTAGCTCCAACCCTAATCAAACACACCTCAACCAGCTAATCAAGGTTTTTAGGATTAGTAGAAAGTTATAGGCAAGTGAGTTTTTATCAGGGATGGAGATAAACTCTGCAGGACACTGGCCCTCCAGGACCGGAGTTGTCCATCCCTGCCCTAGAGTAATTAACATTAAAATGTGATTTTTATGCAGAGCATTCTGTGGAGTTCAGCAGTTCCATTTTATTTTTGTGTTGGATTTCACTTGTTTTGTTAAAGCTAAGCTTTTTTTATACGATCCACTATGCTCTCCATATTTTCATCATCATCATCATCATTATCGTCATAATGTAACAGTGATTTGAATCACTCTACTAAAGCTGGGTGCACACTGTGCGATTTTTGCTTGTCAGATTGTATGAACATGATTCCCCATGTCACACTCAAGGATCTTAGCTGTTATTTATGTCAGACTGTACAACAGTCAAGACACATTAAAAATGGACACGTGCTTGAAAACGTGTCCAGAGTTTTACATCATCAACCCACACACGTTTGGTGACAGTGAATCTTTTAGGATTCTCAAAATTTGTCTCAGATGACCAAATCGTGGCCAAAATCACACAGTGTGTACCCACCTTAAGGCAGCAATTTTTAATTGATTTTTGATATTGATTTTTTATCAATACTTCCTGCTATTTAATGAATCACATTAATATTTGACATTTCTCTTGCTGCTTTTTTTATCTTCTACTGATTTTTGGAAGATTATACATTTTATACAAATTTTCTGGTAGTTTTAAGATTCAAATTAACTCTATATGTAATATTAGAAAAAACACACTGACTTTTTTAATACTGACATTTGTTTTATGAATTGAGTTTTTACTCTTAACTGTTTTTTAATCAAATGTTTACTTTTTGCATTTTAATATCTGATGTTTTGTTTTACAATCTAGGCATAATCTTATACTCTTTCAATAGCAGTTAATATTTCACAAACAATTATACTCTGAATTCCTCTGACATCTATTTGACTTGATTCTGTGCACGTTTGTCATTTTATCCAGTGAACGGGGCTTTTATTTTGGCGTGACGTTTTGACGTCATAAGGCTGCGCCTCGTTCTTTTGTTCAGCTGAAGAAAGGTTTGTGTTTTGAAACATTTCAAGTATTTAAATCGATACAAACCGTTCAGTCAATTGTATAGTTTTTGCAAGCGATCGAGTGTAACGTTATAATGTTTTATGTAACATAAATTAACATTATTTCTGTCAGTAAATCGCATGAGTATCAGAAAAGGTGCGTCTCTTTTCGCTGCCTATATCTTGAATCAGTCTATTGTAATCATGAATTCGGTCGCTGGTATGTTGTGATGGGAGAAACGGAGCTTTTCGAAACTCCGAGTCAATTGAACCAAATGCTTCACATAATGATTCAGTTATTCGACTCGCTTGAACCATCGCGCGCTGACGACATATACTGGTTAAAACAGTGTAAATACAACAGAAACAAACGTGTCATGACAACTTTTACTAACCAATTACAAATGTTTTCATGAAAGAATTTAAGTAATCTACAAATCAGTAAATACCAAAGACAAATCAATTATCCAAATATGAAATATCTGTATAATTTGTGCTCTTTTATTAATTTGGCGCACTAGTTTTGGGTGTTTTTTTTAAATAATAAATACCTTATTCATCCCTTTTAGGGAAATTAAAAAAATTATGATTGTGATGCACCCAGAGATTTAGTTTGGACTTAATTATTCTCATCTTAAACATGACAGAATTTCCAAACACACAGGATAAACTCGTGGTGAAGCAACAGATCCATGCGACACTATTATAAAGATGGCATTTATTAAAGAGGAGAATGAAGACATGAAGATTGAAGAAGCATTCAGTGTGAAACAAGAATATACTGAGGAACAAACAAAGAAAGAGGAGAGTGAAAATGTGAAGACTGAAGAAACATTCAGCGTGAAACAAGAAGATACTGAGGAACAAACAGGTTGGTTTCATTCTCAAAACTGAACTCAGTCATTTGATCCTTATTCAAATGTTCAGCTCTACAGAATTGAACGATATTTGAAAGTGACATATGAAGGCCAAGTGTGGTAACCCATATTCTGAATTTGTACAATGCATTTAACCTCTCCAGTTAGTGCACACACATTAGGAATAGCGAGTAGTTTTTTTAAAATTTCGATTTACTGATGCTGTCTACATTTGATCTTCATTTAAATGGCTTTGGTGAACATAAAACAGCCAGTAACTTTATAACAAACTGCAATATAATAGCTGATTCACATCAAACTGTTTGAGCGACACATACAGTTCAAATCAAAGACGTGAATTGCCCACTAAAGGAAACAGCTGTTGTGACATTTCTATCAATTTGATCAAGTTTGTGTGTTTCTTCTCCTGAACTCCATGTAGCATCAACACAAGACCCACCGTGTAAATGTGAGGAACAAACTCTCTATGGATCTTTAGGAACAGGTGGATTTTCACTGTGAGACTGAGACGGTTGTATATGATGCTGCAAATGAGCGCTGTTTGTTACTAAATAATGCCATTGTTATAATGATAAGCTAGTTAGAAATATGTTGATACTTCAGTGTAAACACCCACATTTCATGTTGAACTCTTTTTGAAAGCATTTATTATATCGTTACTATTACAGCTGTTGGGATGAATTAATCATGAAAAGTATAGATTATAACTTTAAATTTAGATTTACTCCCCTTTCCAATCAAGGTTGCAGCATAGAGCGATGTAAATGATCAGAGAGAGAGTAAAATCACATTTTTTCAGAGTACACATTGAACAGTGTTGTAACAGTAGTTCAGTTTAAGTTTATTTGTATAGTGCTTTTACAATACATTGTTTCAAAGCAGCTTTACCGAAAAGGTTTAAAATATTATAATCAAGAGCTCAGTGATGACTATCACAGGACAAAAAGCCTTGTTCAGGTTCTTAAAGTCTCTCTTCAGGATCTCTGACCACCACACCTAATGTAGTTCAACCTTCTTAATGCGTTGGTCAGGTTTCACATGATGGAAAACAGAACCTGGGTCAGGTTTACTGTTTTTGTCGCATGAAGGTGGCTTTCTGCTGCTTGCAATTTGACTCTTTTGTGGAAACAACTGATTGTAAGCCATATAATGACTCCCAGGGGAAGAATTACACAGAGAAAAGCAGAGGACCTAATACTGAGCCCTGTGTCACACCATTCTTGTGTTTGATGAGAAGTCTCTTCATTTACACAAACAAAGTGGTAGCGGTCGGATAGGTGACATGGTATATGACGCCTATGTTAAATAGCCTACTGATAATACTAAACCATAATGAGCATTTAAGTGATTAATTAAATATAAAAATGTGATTATTCGACTAATGATTTAAATGAATAACTGCTAGTCGACTAGAAAAATCTTAAGTCGGGGGCATTCCTAATGTTTTTACATTAGCTTTTGATCATGTATGAGTGTTGTGGTGTCGTCACTTTAGAGTTCTTCTTGAATGGTGCGTGTTGATGTTTTACGTTTGTGGTTATTAATTTCTACAGTGATTACATTGTACAGCACTGTGGTCAAATATGTTGTTATGTGCTTTATAAATAAAATTGGATTGGATTGGATAACTGCCAGTTTGTTTATGACAAGTCTCAAACACTTTCAAAGTATAGAGTAGGGCTAAACAATATTGCCAATAGGTTCTGAGATTACAGGTAAAACCTCTTTTAGTAGCTTAGTGGGTATAGGATCTAACCTACATGTTGTTAGTTTTGATGCTTTATATGACTAAATGTTTTGATGTCTGACTGTGGCAATAACTGGTGCTAATTTCAAATACTGGTGGTATTTGTCTCTTTTCACTTTAGACTTGATGCTGCTGAAAGAGGAGACTGAAGTACTAGATGAAATGAAAGAAGACCAGTATGAGGAGAAACATGATTTCAAATCTGGAGAAAAGTTTTGTTGCTCAGAGACTGAAAATTCATCCTCACGAAAAACAACTCTTAAGACAGTAACTATAAGATATTTCAACTGCCAGCAGTGTGGACAGAGTTTTACTAAAAAAGCAAACCTTAAAATCCACATGAATGTTCACACTGGTGAGAAGCCTTTTACCTGCCCTCAGTGTGGAAACAGTTTCTCTCAAAAAGGAAGCTTTAACAGGCACACGATAATTCACACTGGAGAGAAGCCATTCAAATGTGATCAGTGTGGAAAGAGTTTCAGACATAAAGTAACACGTAATATCCACATGAGGATTCATTCAAGAGCGAACCGTTTTACATGTCATCAGTGTGAAAAGAGTTTCACAGACAGCAATCACCTTAAGAATCACGTAATAACTCACACTGGAGAGAAGCCATTCATGTGCCATTACTGTGGAAAGACCTGCATAAACAAAGCAAATCTTGATATTCACATGAGAAGTCACACTGGAGAGAAGCCCTTCATCTGTCTAATGTGTGGAAAGCGTTTCACACGTAAATCAAACCTTGAAGTTCACATGAGAGTTCACACTGGAGAGAAGCCTTTTACATGTCTTCAGTGTAAGATGAGTTTCACATATCAAAGAGACCTGAATCGTCATTTGCAAACTCATCCTGTCAATACATTTTGAACATTGGTATGCTGTCTGGTATTATTTTTTAATTAAAAAAAAATAATCTTTCATGTGTAGTGTTGTTGGATAATTTATTTCTTCTCTATCTATACTTCATAACTTTTCATCAAATTCTAACATAACTGAGTGATTCTAAAAAGAAAGAAACTTAAATATTGAAACTGCCAGTAGGCAGCAGCGATCCGCTTTTTTATTGAGTGAGTCACTTAAATCGTTCTTTCAGCCATTTTGTTCAAATGTCAGATTAATTTAGAAAGAAAACAAACACAGATGTGAATACTTTTATCATTGATAATTAAAGACACTATTGAAAAATGAACAGGCGGCTATTTTGGTAACTGGTTACAGGTACACTGATAGTTATGGCTAAATTGCAGTGGATTAGCTATAATATATGGAATGTTGTATTAAACATTCTTATACCTCCTTCTCAGTACATGCTTTATTCATTTTAACGTCCCTCTTTGACCAGCAGTTCAATATATTTGGCTGGGCAGCGGTTCTCTTAATTTTTGGAGCTACCCGTGCTCTCATTCAAACAGTAGAGCACCAGTCAAGTGAAAGTGTGACGCGCATTGGTTGGACGTTACCAATAAGTTCAATGGAGGGGAAGTATTTTTTTGTCTGATTTATTATGGCAAACTCATATTTGATTATAAACAAAATTGTTACAAAATAAATGAATTCTACATATTTTTCATTCGATCTACTGTGATTTTCATGTTGAAATATTGGGGGGGGGGGGTGGAATATTAAATATTGAACAAACTATGCTCCTGTATTGGTTTCTCAATATGCGCTTTTGTCTGTACTTGTGTTCTTGTGAAATGTCATCAGTCACTGCGCGGCGGGAGGGCGGGCACCCTGGAGGTTGTGGGCAGGTGCAGAGTGGAAGGTACTAGCAGTTCGGAGCGCCAAGGCGGGTCGGGGGGGGAGTTGGGCAGTTTGGGGAGCCATGGCTCCGTGGCCTCTGCCTGGACCCCCGGCTCAGCCACTCTGGCTATGGGTACTGTCTGACTCGGGGACTGGAGCGAGCTCATCGGTTGTTGTCGGCGTGTATGCCGCCCACACACACAAGTGCTGTGGCCATAATGACCAGCGCTGCACTCTCTGAAGACTCAGGAGCAGATTCTGGGACTGGAGCCATCTCTGGGCTTTGGTCAGAGGCTGAAACAGACACTGGAGCAGATTCAGGGGCTGGAACCATCTCTGGGTTCTCTAGGACATCCCCTCATACTCCACTAAAAGGCCTAAGGGCACAAGTGTGGAGACCATTATGGTTGAGGGCTCAGGCATGGCGGCGGCCATCTTGCGATGAGGCTCTGAAGTGGTGGCCATCTTTATCACAGGACTAAGGACTTGGGAAAGTGCAGGAGGACAGAAATGGACAAATCCATTGGAGGTATATGTGGAGGGAACCAGCTTTAGGTGACCTGCTGGCGTCATGTGTGTCTTTGATGGGACTGGATGAGGAAGATACTTTCTTTCTTTAACTTCTTCAACTTCAAAATTAGAACCATTTAATTATAGAATAAGATCCATAGACTTGACTACAGAGGAATAACAAGCAATGTCGCTATGGTGAATAGTATCCTCGTCCAGGTATAATAATAAGTCAAAATGAAGGTAAAGCACATCCAAAACATAATGGTGACTGGACAAAGAACAGACAGAAACTGAGGGCTTATAAACACAGCAAACAAAGGAGTTAACAAGACTAATAAACGAGCTGAACTGAAGACACTAATCAAATGAATAACCAAAGATACAAATAGGTGATGGTAAACTAAGCTCTTTTTTTTGTTTTGCAGTATCAGCGCGGGACCCCTATCGACCCGCCGGGCCCACATGAGTATTGCATTGCCTGCCTGGGCCTGGCCCACGCTGAGGCTGAGTCAGACTGTGTCCACTGTGTGGACCTGCCTGTTCATGTGCTGAGGACTCTGTTTTTTTTGCTTGTAGCATTAGGGGGGCGAGGTCCACTGCTGGCAGCGAGACACTGGTGCACTGGCTTTGGCTCTTACCTGGCAGTATATAAGGCGATGGAGTGACAATTGCGACTGAATGCTTACCTAGCTGATCGAGCAGTGAGTAATTTTCATGGACTTTCAGTTTGTATTGTTTCATTTCTTGTTTCATTGATCAGTTCACAGTGGTTTCGTATTTAGTTCATTATTTTGTGTATATATATCGCCTTCTGTTCTCTTCGTTCATTGTCTTGTGTTTGTTGTGTATGGAACACACAGTTTAATTTATTTTCGTGTTGAATTTCATTTGTTTTGTTAAAGCTAAGCTGTTTTATAATGAATCACATTAATACTTCACACTTTCTTCCTGCTTTTTTTTTATCCTTTTTTATCTACTGGTTTTATTATACAGATTATACATTTTATACAAATTTTCTGACATTTTTAAGATTCAAATTAACTCTATATGTAATATTAGAAAGAAACACTGACTTTTCAAGTATGTTTTATGAAGTCAGACTCTTATCTACTGTTTTTGTTGTCAAATGTTACTATTTTAGGCATAATCTCATACTCTTTCAATAATAGTTAATATTTTCACAAACAATTCTACTCTGAATTCCTCTGACATCTATTTGACTATATTCTGTGCACTGTCATTTTAGCCAGTGAACGGGGCTTTTATTTTGGCGTGACGTTTTGACGTCATAAGGCTGCGCCTCGTTCTTGCATCTGTTCAGTTGAGGAAAGGTTTGTTTTGAAACATTTCAAGTATTTAAATCGATACAAACCGTTCAATCAATGGTAGAGTTTCTGCAAGCGATGTAAATTGAGTGTAACATTATAATGCTTTATGTAACATCAATTAACATCATTGCTGTCAGTAAATCGCATGAGTATCAGAAAAGGTGCGTCTCGTAATCGCTGGTATGTTGTGATAGGAGAAATGGACCTTTTCGAAACTCCGAGTCAATTGAACCAAATGTTTCATATAATGATTCAGTGATTCGAATCGCTTGAACCATCGCGCGCTGACGACACATACTGGTTAAAACAGTGTAAATACAACAAAAACAAACGTGTCATGACAACCTTTACACACCAACTGCAAATGTTTTCATGAAAGTGGAATTTATTAAGTAATCTAAAGATAAGTAAATACCAAAGGCAAATAAAATATCCAAATAATGTCTGTATAATTTGTGCTCTTTTATTAATTTGAAGCACTAGTTTTGAGTGTTTTTTTGGTTAATAATAATAATAATACATATTTTATTCACTTTATTCAAATTCAAGATATTCTGATTGAGATTTAGTTTGGATTTATTTTCTTTTAAATATTCTCATTTTATTCTCATTATTCTCTTAAACATGACAGTTTCCAAACACACAGGGAAAAATCCTGGTGAAGCGACTGAAATCAATAAGACACACGATTACAAAGATGTCGTTTATTAAAGAGGAGAGTGAAGACATGAAGATTGAAGAAACATTTAGAGTGAAACAAGAAGATACTGATGAACAAACAGGTTGGTTTCATTCTCAAAAGCTAAACTCAGTCTTTTGATCCTTATTAAAATGTCCATCTTGAATCTTGCATTTTGAAGACTGTCATACGAGTGGTCCAATTTTGTGGTCCAGTATGTCATGTCTATAAAATAATCATAATAACAGAATTAACTTTTAGCACATCAAATACAAATAGTTATTTGATACAAAGTCAATACTCATTGTACAAATAGCAGCTTTGCAGAAAAGTGACATTTCAAAAAGGTTTCAAATATAATGAAGAGATCAGTAGTGACTGTCACAGGGAAAAAAAAAAAAAAAACTTGTTCAGGCTCGAAGTCTCTCTTCAAGATCTCTGACTGTCGCACCTAATGTTGTTAACTTCTTAATCCATTGATCAGGTTTCACACTCAATTGATTATGATCACAATCTTGCATGGTGCATAACAGAAAACAGAACCTAGGTCAGTAAAATGTTTTTTTTTTGTGTGTGTGTTATTTTGTGCTGCACAGTGAACAACACGTGGGTTTACTGTATGTGTCACATGAAGGCGGCTTTCTGCTGCTTGCAATTTTACTCTTTTGAGGAAACGGGAATAGACTCCCAGGGGAAGAATTACAAGGAGAAACGCAGAGGACCTAATACTGAGTCCTGTGTCACACCATTTTTGTGTTTGATAAGAAGTCTCTTCATTTTTACAAACAAAGTGGTAGCAGTTGGATAGGGAAGCTAAAGTATATGTTGCTTTACTGCACAACATGGAGGCGCCAGTGCAATTTCTTGCTTTTTTTTTCTTGACAACAGCAGAAACAACTTAAAATACTAATTTTTAGTCATACAGATAAGTGTAATACATAATTTATGGCAGTAAATGGTCTACTATTATTGTAAACTATATGTAAACTCATAAAAACAAGAAAACATTGAGGTTTTGTAAAATAAAGAAAACAAACAGGATGCGCTTTCTGCCGTTTCAGCCTCCCTGAACAGCAGTGCCTCACAAAAATGAACTGAATCTTAGTGTAAAGACATCAGACATGAGAAATATATCTATAGCTTAATATGTCTGCTTTTAAACAAACCAATTCAAATCGAAAAGAAATAGTCTCTGCTTATGCAATCTGTATGAAAGGTGTATTTCTCTCTAAAGCGTGTCCACTGCGGAGATGGAGTCAGCATCAATTTCATCTTTGCAGCCGACACCGATACAGAAAACACTAGTTTTTAATAAATAATTAAAATGTGTTGTTGCTATTTTTTCCTGACACATTCAGATGCCTACAGTAGTGTGAAAAAGTACTTGCCCCCTTCCTGATTTTTTTGCATGTTTGTCACACTTTAATGTTTCACAACATCAATCAAATTTTTATATTAATCAAAGATAACACAACACAACATGCAGTGTTTAAATTAAGGTTTTTGTTATGAAGGGAAAACAAAATCTAAACCCACATGGCCCTGTGTGAAAAAGTGCTTGCCCCCTAAACCTAATAACTGGTTGGGCCACCCTTAGCAGCAACAACTGCAATCAAGCGTTTGCGATAACTTGCAATGAGTCTGTAATAGCGCCGTGGAGGAATTTTGGCCCACTCATCTTTGCAGAATTGTTGTAATTCAGCCACATTGGAGGGTTTTTGAGCATGAATCACCTTTTTAAGGTCATGCCACAGCATCTCAATAGGATTGAAGTCAGGACTTTGACTAGGCCACTCCAAAGTCTTCATTTTGTTTTTCTTCAGCCATTCAGAGGTGGACTTGCTGGTGTGTTTTGGATCATTGTCCTGCTGCAGAACCCAAGTTCACTTCAGCTTGAGGTCACGAACAGATGGCCGGACATTGTCCTTCAGGATTTTTTGGTAGACAGCAGAATTCATGGTTCCATTTATCACAGCAATTCTTCCAGGTCCTGAAGCAGCAAAACAGCCCCAGACCATCACACTACCACCACCATATTTAACTGTCGGTATGATGTTCTTTTTCTGAAATGCTGTTACTTTTACGCCAGACGTAATGGTGTACACCTTCAACTTTTGTCTCGTCAGGCCACAGAGTATTTTCTCAAAAGTCTTGGGGATCATCAAGATGTTTTCTGGCAAGACTGAGACGAACCTTTGTTCTTTTTGCTCAGCAACGGTTTTCGTCTTGGAACTCTGCCATGCAGGCCATTTTTGCCCAGTCTCTTTCTTGAGTCATGAGAAAGTGGAGTCATGAACACTAACCTTAACTGAGGCAAGTGAGGCCTGCAGTTCTTTGGATGTTGTTGTAGGGTCTTTTGTGACCTCTTGGATGAGTCGTCGCTGTGCTCTTGGGGTAATTTTGGTCAGCTGGCCACTCCTGGGAAGGTTCACCACTGTTCCACTGTTCATCACTGTTTTTGACATTTCACACTCTGGTTCACTGGAGTCCCAAAGCTTTAGAAATGGCTTTATAACCCTTTCCAGACTGAATTACTTTCTTTCTCATTTGTTTCTGAATTTCTTTACATCTCAACATGATTTGTAGCTTTTGAGGATCTTTTAGTCTACTTCACTTTGTCAGGCAGGTCCTATTTAAGTGATTTCTAGATTGTGAACAGGTGTGGCAGTAATCAGGCCTGGGTGTGGCCTGAGTTAGAGAAACTGAACTCAGGTGTGATAAACCACAGTTAAGTTTTGTTTTAACAGCAGGAGGCAAGCACTTTTTCACACAGGGCCATGTGGGTTTGAATTTTGTTTTCCCTTCATAATAAAAACCTTAATTTAAAAACTGCGTGTTGTGTTTACTTCTGTTATCTTTGATTAATATTAAAATTTGTTTGATGATCTGAAACATTAAAGTGTGACAAACATGCAAAAAAATAAATCAGAAATGGGGCAAATACTTTTTCACACCACTGTATATTAAATGCTTATTATGGTTTAGTATTATTCTCAGTAGGCTATTTAAGTGATTAAGTAAATAGAAATGTGTGAGAAATGTTTTTACATTATTACTTTAGAGTTCTTTTTGAATGGTGCGTGTTGATGTTTTAAATACAACTAACTTTTATTTGTCTCTTTTCACCTTAGACTTGATGCTCCTGAAAGAGGAGACTGAAGCACTAGATGAAATGGAGGAAGACCAGTATGAGAAATATCATGATTTCACAACTGGAGAAAAATTTAGTTGCTCAGAGACTGAAAATTCATCCTCACGAAAAACAGAAACTATAAGATATTTCAACTGCCAGCAGTGTGGACAGAGTTTTACTAAAAAAGCAAACCTTAAAATCCACATGAGTGTTCACACCGGTGAGAAGCCTTTTACCTGCCCTCAGTGTGGAAACAGTTTCTCTCAAAAAGGAAGCTTTAACAGGCACATGAGAATTCACACTGGAGAGAAGCCTTACATGTGCCTTCTGTGTGGAAAGGGCTTCACAGCAGAACTAAACCTGAGATGTCACATGAACCTTCACACTGGAGAGAAGCCATTCAAATGTGATCAGTGTGGAAAGAGTTTCAGACATAAAGTAACCCTTAATAACCACATGAGGATTCATTCAAGAGAGAACAGTTTTACATGTCATCAGTGTGAAATGAGTTTCGCAGACAGCGATCACCTTAAGAATCATGTAATAACTCACACTGGAGAGAAGCCATTCATGTGCCATCACTGTGGAAAGACTTGCTCAAACAAAACAAGCCTTAAGGCTCACACGAGAATTCACACTGGAGAAAAGCCTTTCACCTGCCTTCGGTGTGGAAAGAGTTTCACAGTTAAAGTAAGCCTTGAGAGGCACATGAGAGTTCACACTGGAGAGAAGCCTTTTACATGTCTTCAGTGTAAGATGAGTTTCACATATCAAAGAGACCTGAATCGTCATTTGCAAACTCATCCTGTAAATACATTGCAGTGTTCCCCAGTGCGACAAGAGGTTTAGAAAATGTAGTTTGTGTATGCTGCATTTTTTCTTTTTTTTTTGATTTAATATTAAAAGTAGAAAACCCTGAAAAAAATCCCTCGATTTAATGATTTTGGGTTCAGGGGTAGGATATGGATAAATGGCTTGAATATTTTGTTGTATATAGTAGTTGGTTATGGTAGTTAAATAAATGACAGTACTAACACGGGATGGGCCCTGGGTCTGGTTCAAACATAAATACTAATAAAAATAATAACTCGGGTATTATGACTCTTCTATCACTATTCGTTTTAAGCAAAGCTTTGTAAACCCTTAATTTTGTAAACAAACACTGTTATTGGCCATGCCTCCACTTAGTAGTACTTTTAACTTTTTCAAATTACCCTACTAAGCATGTGACTAAATTCAAATAACACAAAGAAATGTGAACTGGAGAAATGATAAACAATTTACTGAAGGTAATGTGAAATAAAGTACTCAGTACGTGTTGTTAGATTTTTCTGTATTTGGCTGAGCAGTCGATGGATGGCTCGCCAATGTATTAGATTTCTCTAATACATAAAATAAGTAAGCTTGACCAGAGTTCTTGTGGGGAGAAGAATTTATTGAAGGTAGTAGTGTAGCACAGTTCTTCAGCAGCAATGTTGGCCTTCAAAATATCTTAACCCAAACATGAAGACAAAAGGGCTACAAACAATAGAAAACTGTTAGCACCTCCCACAGGAGATCGATCTACCTTACCCTACTATGAGCAATGCTGTTTCTTTGTCATTCACACCCATCAGTTTCTATGGGCCATAAGTCTGTATGGGCTTATGGGCTTGTATTCATATCTTCCAATGTGAACTCTCAATTTCACTTACACCACAAGCAATTTCCCTCACTCCTCGCAAGCTGCCCCGTCCACCCATGAAGAGTAAACTTTGTAAATGACCCAATCAGAAACCAGTAAAATAAAGATTAGCAGGTATTTTAGTGTAAACAAATTAGTATATGAGCAAATGTAAATCCTTGTACCTTAAAAAGGGTTAGTTCACCCAAAAATGAAATTTCTGTCATAAAGTACTCACCCTCATGTAGTCCCAAACCTGTAAGACCTTGATTCATCAACACAAATTAAGATATTTTTGATGAAATCTGAGGGTTTCTGAACCACACATAGTCAGCAACGTCATTGCACCTTTTGAGGTCCAGAAAGGTAGTAAAGACTTTGTTAAAATAGTCCATGTGACTACAGTGGTTCAACCTTAATGTTATCAAGCGACAAGAATACTTTTGTGCACAAAAACAAAACAAAAATAACGACTTCATTTGAGTGACATAGGGGCCGGCATTCGGACGTAAACAGAAGCCTCCACTGCATTCACAAAGTCAACTACATATGGCAGGTCAAATTGTTAAATATAGTTGTTATTTTTGTATTGTTTTTGCAATTTTTTTGTTTTGTTTTGTTCTGAGTAAATTACATGTTTAAAGATACTAAAACAGAAAACAGTTAATTAAAATTATATTAATACTTCACAATATTACAGTTTAAATAAATTCAGCCTTGTGAGGAGAGGAGTCTTCTTTCAAAAACATTAAAAAATTGAATGTTTCTAATCTTTTGACAGGTGTATGATGTATAAACTTTGCTTTATGTACTCATGCACTCTTTTTTTTTTTGCACTTTTTTTGCATTTTTTAATTTTCACAAAGAACAACATAACAACTGTTAGGGTGCTACAAATACAGATCTTCCATTTGTTTCATTTTTCTGTTACAAAAGATTCCCAGTAGGGGCTAATTTTTATACATGACCAAAATATATGTGAATGATTGACATTGACATCCCTGGAGAGTTTCCAACACTGTTGTTTTTTTTTTTTAACTGTTTGCTTTTAATGAGGGGTGTAATAAAGTATCTCACCAAGTTCTTCCAGCCAATTTCTCTCCATTGTCTGGAGCTAGTAGAAGTTTGTTGTAAAAGACAGATTGAATGCCAATCATTCTCTGACAGTTTAAGCTGCAGATGTGCTTCCCATTTCTGTTTTATGTATAGTAAGTCAAACCTATTGCAATTTTGTAAACATTTATACAGCCTGGATACAATTTTCGAAGGTAAATGTCTATATGCCCCTGTGACTATATCAATTAATTCACTGCCCTCTTGAGAAAGGTGATTTTCAATGTCTGTATTATAAAGATGTCTTAGTTGGAAATACCTAAATAAATCAGAGTTTTCCAAGTCAAATTCCCTTTTCAAGTTTTCAAAAGATTTAAACTTTGTTCCATCTGTTAATGTACACACTGCAGTGATTCCCTTGTCAATCCATCTTGTAAATGTGCTATCCATCTGACCACATCTGTATTTTGGAGAGTACAATGGCCAGATCAACAATTTACAATCCTCCTCCATTTTGTATTTATTCATTACATCCCATCAGATCTTAATTGTTGTATCTAATATAGGATTTGGTTCTATAGATTGGTTAGATGTTTTCTCAACCAACCTTGCTTGTGGCTGGCATGATCCGTAGTTAAGCTCAATGTGTTTCCATTTGGAGTAATATTCTGATTAGCACCAAAAAATTATATATCTCAGCTGGGCAGCTAGGAAATATTCTTTAAAATTTGGAAGAGCAAGTCTTCCTCTTTTTTTTTTTTTTCTAGTTGTAAAGTTTTGGGCTTAACCCTTGGTCTTGCCCCCAAAGGGCATGAATAAATAAAGCAATCTAGGAAACACATTCATTTTTGGCACCTCTATCCTTGAGTTTAAATCCATGACTAGTGTTGCCCATTTTGTCAAATCTTTTTGTATAGTTTCATTAATCTTATAATAATTAGCCTCATATAATGTATTTAGTTCTCTAGTAAGGTAGACACCTAAATATTTTATTTTTCCTGAATCCCGTTTTAATTTGTAAGCTCGTCTGATTGAGCCAGCTGGTCTATATTTTATACAAAGAACTTGGGTTTTTGATATGTTTAACTTATACCCAGATTTCCCTCCAAAGTCTTTTAGTAAAGTTAAAAGTTTAGGAAATGTATATTCCGGATTATGTAGGTATATAATAATATCATCTGCAAAGAGACCTAACTTATGATCAACCTTAGCGACTGTGATTCCTTTAAGTTCATTACTTTGTCTTATACATTGAGCCAAAGGCTCTATAAACAAGGCAAATAGGGAGGGGCTCAGACAGCATCCCTGTCATCTATCAGGTCTGGGAGGAAGGTTTCTAATCTTCTAGCGATTATAGATGTGAATAATTTGAAGAGTTCAGATGCAAAACCCTCTTAATCAATCAGACATCTTTTCTTTTAAATGAGAATTTTTTTTACCAGGCTTTTACGATCAAGTTCAGGTTAATGATAAGGTTATTAGCTAGTGAATAAAATAATTTTTTTTCAAAAATGTCACTCTAGATTGGTTTTTAACAAGTTTATTTTGCGTCAAAACCAGCTAAATCCACTTGTGCTTCTTTTGCAAAGTATAATTTAGTATAATTCAAAATTGTGTTCCAATCGCCTCCACATATCAGAATCCCCTCACTCATTATTGCTATTTTGTCAAACAATGAGTTAAAGAATGTTTTATCTTCCTCAGGGGGTGCATACACATTAACTAATGTAACAATAGTATTATCAATCCTCCCTTTAACGATCACATATCTGCCATATTTATCTGAACATTCCTCAGTCAATTCAAAATTAACAGTGTTTGAAATAAGGGTAATAAATCCTCTCCTTCTGCTATTCTTGTGTGAGCTGTAAAAGGAATTTATGTAACCAGACTTTTTAAATTTCTCATGCTCTTCATTTGACAAATGAGTTTCTTGTATGAATATCACTTGCATTTTATCCCTTTTTAATTTCGCTATCACCCTACTCCTCTTTATCGGGTTACCCAGACCGTTTACATTAATTGTCTCAATTTTCAGTTTACATGACCCACTCATACCCTGAGTATATTATTGCTGTAGACCCCACAAGTGAACAAGAACTAAAAACGAGAACAAAAAACATTAAGAAATAAAATAAACAAGAACAATAATACAGGGGATACCTGTGGATCCAACTCAAAGGGAAAATGTCTCTCCCAACTGGGCCCCGTCGGTAGGCCTAGGGTAGTGTCTCCCGTAAGGGGAGGGCCCTATGTAAGGTTTGGAAACTACTTCCATCCTAAATGTCCGACGTCCTAACTCCTTCTCTGGTGCCTCTCCTTCAGTCCTATGAATTACAGAGGCCTCCCTGTGTCAATGATGTAAACACTACACATCAGTCATTTTTTCCAGTTTCTCTGAAACTCCATCAATTTCTCTTTTGCCCTCTGCGCAGTAGGGACTCTGTGCTCTCGCGGGGGCGTGCCTCCTGCTGCCATCCCAAGGATTTCTGAAGTCGAGTCTCCATAGCGACTTCTTCAGTAACCGCTGTCGGCACCTCCACTTCCAAGCCCCGCTTCCGCAACTCCATCCCAGCTTCGTGCGCGCTGCTGTATGTTCCAACGCCGCTCTCCTAGTGGATTCGCATGCTTGTGTAGGGTGTTTGGAAACATATACCCTTTTCCTTCAGCACTTTCTTAATCTCTTGATATGCCATGCATTTTTGGACAATCTCAGTTGCATAGTCGTGGTCAAAATAAATGTTTTTTTTTCCATTTGACTGAATGAGTCCTTTTTTCCAAGCTTCTTTGAGGATTAGCTCTTTAGTAGTATATTCTTGAAAATTTACTATAATTTGTCTTGTGTTATTATTGGGTCGGGGCTTGGCTGCGAAGACTCTGTGGGCTCGCTGAATTTTAAGATCCAAGTCGGCTGGCAGAGGTAAATCACGCTTGAGGAAATCTGTCACGAACTGCGTCACCGACTTCCCTTCCTCTCCTTCTCCTACCCCGAAAAGGCGAATATTGTTCCTTCGCGATCTGGATTCGAGATCAGTCAATTTGTTTTGAATACTCCTCTGTTGCTTAATGCTTTCAGTCAGCGCTTCAGTCAATTCCAGTGTCATGTCCTCAACATGCCCAATGCGATTCTCCACTTCTTCCATTCTTTCAGTCAGGCCTCTCATTTCCTCCGTCAGGCCGTCAAGTTTATTACCCATCTCCTGTCGCAGGGTATTGATGTCCTTCCTTAGTTTGTCATTGTCCTCCTTCAATTCGGATTTAAGCGTTTCTATTGCTTCCAATATAGCGCTCGAGGTTTTGCTAGTTCCACCCGGGCTCGTGCTTGTTTGCTCGGTTGCGTTGCTAGCTTTTGTCGCGGTTATTGCTTTGTCTCCTTTAGGCATTTTGCGTCTTTTGGGCCTTTTATATTTCGAACCCCATTCAAATGCTTAACTTACTCTATTAATGGATAATATATCATCGAGTTTAGGTGGGTATTTTCCATCAATCTCGGAGAGCGGTCACCAAACACGTCTGACTCGTTAAGCCATCAAGGGATTGATCCAGTGAGCTGTTAAACCAATGAATGACTTTCTACGTGCAGTCCAACAATCCACTGTGGTTGCAATTCAACTCAATATGCTTCCTTAGGTTGGATGGCGAACTTTTGAAGGCCGATATTTCCTTGTTAAGCGGAAGGGCAAAGGACACATTTCATCTTGTATGAATCCTTACTAATACCACTAAAAGAAAAGAATTCGCTAAGGTACGGCCACGGGTGCTCTTGATGCTATGGCCGAATTTGGACTGTGTTCGCAGCTGATTCTGAATCACGTTCTTCCTCCATTTTCTTCCACTGATCGACTGTTATAATTTCTCTAATTTCCAGATCAAGGTGCTGTGCATTGTGGTAACTGATGCGACATGACATTACTTCCAAAGGACCAATGAAAATTTCTGACCAATTTCATGGAATGTGTAAACGAATCTCATTGGCAGAATAAATAACATCAGCGCAATTCAATTGGTTTGGTAATAGCAAAGGAAAATAGAACTAAGTTATCTCCAAAAAATAAGTACTTTTTGACTGTAAATAAAATTGTAAGGAGTAAAAAGTACTTTTTTTAAAAAAAAAATGTAATCAAGTAAAAGTATTGAATTTTAATTGTACTCAAGTAAAAATCCCCAAAAATAATTCTTAAGTACAGTAATCAAGTAAAATTACTCAAGTACTTTACATCTCTGCATTTTAATAACAGAATATTTGTTCTTTCTATGCACTTGTCATTTTTTCCTTCGGGCAGGACTTTTAATTTAGTTTGGCGGTGTGACGTCATAAGGCTACGCCGCGATACTGCATCTGTTGTGATTCGGCTTAAGAAAGGTTTGTGCTTTTAAACATTTAAGTTGTTTAAATCGAAATCTTCAATCAATTTTATAATTATTACAAACGATGCAAAGTAAATTACTTATTATTAAAAGTAGCATCATTGTTTAACTAATGGGTTAACTTTACACCTGGTAACTTAATGCTTATTGATCGAATAGTTATCCGATTTGTTAAATATCTTCCATTTACTCTTGGCCATATAAATAAATGTGTCTTTGCAAAATGAATATACATCCGATCTTCAATACCTTATATGCAAATGTAGCGGAGTTCACGTCGACTATAGCAAAGAGAGCTGTATTTTATTTATTATCATCAGCTGATTTCAAGACAAAGACTGTGCCGCCAAACTTTGTTTCATTTGCGGCAGTTTGCTCGTCGTCTTACTGAAGAGACCCGTCTCAAAACAGCTGAATAATCTTTATTTTTGACAGTAAAATGCATCCACACATGAGTAACAGAAGTGCGTTTAATGCTGCTCCCTATATCGTGAATCAGTTTATCGTAAGAAGTTGCAATTAGTGGTGAGAGGAACGAAGCTTTCGAGATTTTGAGTCTGTTGAATTACGTAAAATGATTCACTGCTCGACTCGCTCGAGTCACATCACTCTGAATGACTCCCTTACTAGTGCGCTGGCTACTGAAGCAGGGAGCTGATTGAGACGCACCCAGAGATGTATTTTATATTCATTTTTTCTTTGTTAATTATTCTCATCTTAATCATGACAGAGTGTCCAAACAGAAAAACTCCTGGTGAAACAACTGAGATCCATGTGACACACTATTATAAAGATGGCGTTTATTAAAGAGGAGAGTGAAGAAATGAAGATTGAAGAAACATTCAGAGTGAAACAAGAAGATACTGAGGAACAAACAGGTTGGTTTCATTCTCAAAGCTGAACTCAGTCATTTGATCCTTATTAAAATATCTAGCTCTACAGAAAGGAATTACATTTTTGAAGAATGTCTTACGAGTGTCATAATTTAAGTGGTTATATTTGACAAGGAGCTGTTCCTCTGTGAGGACAGACATGTTGAGATTACATGACTAGACATACAAATGCTGCCTTCAATGCTGATATTATAACAGTTGCTGGAATACATGAGAAAAACGTTCTCAAAGAAATTAAAGGGGTAAAAAAAAAAAGTGAAATTTCTCAGTATCAATTATATTATATTATTACTCTGATACTCATTTTCGCCTTTTCTCATACAGATTGCAAGGATTTCAGATTACCTCAGGAGGACTCAAATGGTAAAATATTCACCTTTTCTGGAATAATTTTTATGCCTAACCCTTTTTGTTTTCCCTTTTGGGTATTATTCTAACTTATTATATGCCTGTTAAAGAGTGTCATGTCAGTGAAAATCATTCCACACTGATGACAAATAAAACAGTTCTCTCCTGAGTGAGCTAAAGTTATATAATATAAAGTTATATGTGATGAGATCTGAGAAAACCCATCGGATGTCACGATAGAATGTTTTCAGTAAAGTCAAAAAATAGGTTGAATGTCACCTGGGCCCGGTTTTTCAAAAGGTTTAATCCGGATAAAATTGATCCGGATTTAGTAATCCTTTTTTTTGCGATCCGTGATCACGTAATCCAGCTTACTTTTGGAGCCAGTTTTTTAAAGCAACATTGGATTGGATCAATCTGATCCGGATAGGAACTTTTCAAGATCACCAAATCTGGATTTCCAGTGCTCTACGGAGGCCCTAAAGGGACATGTTGATAGATAGAATATGGGCTTTGAATTAAATATATTTTTGTTGGATATTTACAGCTGTTTAGGGATTGTTTTATGGCACCAAAATTTATTTTTACTTTAGAGTAGGTTACCGAAAGGATAAAATATGTAGACTAATGTCTGCATTTAATTTATTACTTTAACAGTTAAACTAATCAAGAGCAAGATAAAAATGTGTATGTATATTACATGATAAAAATGTTGTATTTTTTGACTAGTTTTAAAGTTTTACTACATTTTCCTCCTGGAATCCACCTTGAAATCCTACCCCCTGTTGGGATCAGGATAATCCTGTTTTTTTGGATCAAAGTGATCCAAATCCTACAAAAAAGTTCTGAAAAACCCAAACTAAAGGTTTGATTGGATTACGTGATCTAATCCGATTATGCAATCCTTTTATTCTTTTGAAAAACACATTTTCAAGATTTGATCCAATCCGTTATCCAAAATCCTAGTGGATTACTTTTGAAAAACTGGGCCCTGGTGGAGGTGCACAAAAAAAAAAAAACGGCAAAGATTTTTGAGAAGGTTGAGCACGAGAACAATGGAGCTATGAACATACACATTCTACTTATGTTTTTATTAAGCCGGGCACACATTTAACGATTGTAAGGCCGATTATGAATGTAATTTGATACTTACGACTGATCATGTCCAATCACGCCCAGTCAGAGCCAGTTGCGTTCAGTCGGTGTTTACAGTTGGTGCTTAAAATCGTGCAGTGTGCTGTGTCTAACGATTTTAGTCTTAGATTAGATTAGAATTTTAGAAACAGTCATTGCCAGTCCTCCTCACAAAGATTCTTCTCAAATTTGATAATTCCCACTTCTGAAGTAGTGATTACGAGCAAATCGCATCCAGGTTTCGAACTGGGGGCGTGCAATTTTTTTCAAGGAAAGTCATCTTTACAATAGCACTGAGAGCACGTGAAGGCAGCATATTTGCGACCGATGACGTCTCTGTTTCCTTGGAGACTGTCAGGTGATTGTAAACAAGCGGCGAAATGGCGTCAAAAAAGTTTGCAACATAAATACACATTGGACAACCGATATGGAAGAAAAACTGCTTGAACTCTGGCAAGAGTACTAATGTCTATACAACATATCTTCGAAGGAATACCATAATAGAAGCGATAAGGAAAGAAGCTGGGCTGCTATTGCGGAAGCTTTGAACATGTAACGTTACTGGACATACTGGACCGGATTATCCATAGACAGGATTGGGCGAGTGTCCTGGGGCACCAGCCAATAGGGGGGCAACAGTTGATAAAGATAATGCTTTTTTTTTTTTTTTAAATGCATGTTTTGTATATATATTATTTATCTGGAAAGATACGGATACAGAATTAACAGTTAATGATACAATATATACAGAGAGAATATAAAGAGCCCTACCCTTTGATCGTGAAAGTGCCCTTTGAGGTCGCATTGTAGTAGTATAACTTACTTCTGTGGTAATTTAATGGTCTGTACAGTGCTGTTTCAAGTCGAACAAGCTTCATTGAGGATCGCAGCTTATCGTTGCTTAACAACGCCCGACACCACCGGAGTGCAAGCTCTAAAAATAGATTAATTTAACAAAGTTTACTCACCTCAAATTCTCTCTTTAGAGAACAAAGTCCATGTTGCTTCTCCAGCCAGGACCTCACCCATATCCTGTGCGTTTTTCCTCTTTTCCGCACAAATATAGCTGCAGATGAAGAGCGCCAGCTGTTTGTTTACATCTATTTTCAAGATCCCGCGCACAGTGTGCTGCTTCGCAGCGGTCTCAATCGTAAACGTTTGTGTTCTTCTCCGACTGTCAACGATTAAAATCGGCTCCAGTCGAAGGAAACAATCGGTATGTGTTCAGTTCAGTCTTAGAATGTTTCAGCTAATCGTTAGGTGTGTCCCTGGCTTTAGAGCTTGAATTCAAATCAAATACTACCATACTACTTCTGAATAGGATGTCTACTTCATAAAATGTACAGAAAAATATGGTTCAGATTACTCAAACCATAAATGGAGGCTCCATTAAATGGTCAGTAATGGAGCTTGGATGTCATCTAGTGAAAAAGTTTGGTACTGCGCCTATGACAAAATCTTACTGAAAGCTAATTTTTTAAATATATCAACCTAAAATTTGGAATGTTGACATTTTTGGCATTGATTTTCTTGCAGTTTAATAGTAAAACATGCTTTGTAATATATTATTATAAAATATAAACTATAATATTTTTACATTTTCATAAACTTAAACATATAACTTATTATTTTACTTTCCTAATTTATTTCAGTTTTAAAATAATCTGACAAGTGTCTTCTTTAAAATAGGACTAACCTTATGTCTATATTCCAAAGCCTTTGGATAGTGCACTTTCATGTCTATGCGAAAAAAGGGGGTGACAGTTATTTAAACCTGTTTTTCTCAGAATTCTGTTCCTGAAAATCAGAGCGATCAGCCGACTTCAGATAACCATAAGTTGAATCTAGCTTTCATATGATATTGAAACCTGTAATATGTAAAATTTCACCATGTGATGGGTTTTCGCAAATCTCATCACAAATAATAATAATAGGTTTTATTTATATGGCGCCTTTCCAGAGCTCAAGGACGCTTAAACGTTAAATACTGATGTTACAGTAATTTAGTTCTTGTAAGAAATTGTGCTTTTTAAGTAGTTTAAAATTGTGTACTTTGACATTTTAAGTGATGTATCTGTACTTATACTATTTCTGTCTATCCATCTATTGCGTTGTGCCTTTAAACAGGGTTAACTTGTATTTCTCTTTTTCTGCTATAGACCTGATGGTGTTGAAAGAGGAGAGTGAAGTACTGAATGAAATGGAAGAGAAAGAACATGACTTCATACCTGGAGAAAAGACTTCCTCTCAAAAAAGAGCTCAAAAGTCAGAAACCCTTAATTCCCACTTGGGAGCTCACTCAAGAGAGAACAGTTTTATTTGTCATCAGTGTGGAATGATTTTCACTGACATGAGTCTCTTTAACAGGCATATAATAATTCACTCTGGAGAGAAGCCTTTCAAATGCAAGCAGTGTGAGAAGAGTTTCCGATTCAATAAATACCTTAAGATTCATATGAGAATGCACACTGTAGAGAAGCCTTTCACATGCTCTCAATGTGAAAAGGGTTTCTGTCATAAAGTAAGTCTCAAGAATCATATGAGACTTCACACTGGAGAGAAGCCTTTCACGTGCCCTCAATGTGGAAAGAATTTCACATATAGACCAACTCTTAATGCCCACATGAAAAGTCACACTGGAGAGAGCCCTTACACCTGCAAACTGTGTGGGAAGAGCTTCTCACAAAAAGGAAATCTTAAGTATCACATGAGAATTCACACTGGAGAGAAGCCTTTCACTTGCCATCACTGTGGAAAGAGTTTCAGACATAAAGTAAGCATCAAGTCTCACATGAGAATTCACACTGGAGAGAAGCCTTTCAAATGCACCCAGTGTGAAATGAGTTTTACATATAAAGAATCCCTTGATGTCCACTTGATAAGTCACACTGGAGAGAGTCCTTACCCTTGCAAACTGTGTGGGAAGAGCTTCTCACAAAAAGGAAATCTCAAGTATCACATGAGAATTCACACTGGAGAGAAGCCTTTCACATGTGATCAGTGTGGAAAGAGTTTTAGACATAAAGTGACCCTTAATAAGCACATAAAGATTCACTCAAGAGAGAACTCTTTTAAATGTAATCAGTGTGGAAGTAGTTTCACAGATAGAAATCACCTTAAGAAGCATGTATTAACTCACATCGGAGAGAAGCCTTTTATGTGCCATCAATGTGGAAAGAGTTTCACACTTAAAGGAAACCTCAAGACACACATGAGAATTCACACTGGAGAGAAGCCTTTCACCTGCCCTCAGTGTGGAAAGAGTTTCAGATTTAAAGGAAATCTTGACACTCACATGAGGCTTCACACTGAAGAGAGGCGTTTCACATGTCTTCAGTGTAAAAAGAGTTTCAAATATCAAAGAGACCTGACACATCATTTGCAAACTCATTCTGAAAAGAAACTGCAGTGTGGCAAGAGGTCTAGAAAAAGTAGCATTTTCAAAAATCACACAAGTATTCACTCTGGAAAAAGCCGATTTAATTGTGATAAATGTAACAAAAAATTTATTTTGCCATCACACTTACAGATACACCTGAAAAGTCATGCAGATGTCAGACCCTATTTGTGTTCTTTGTGTGGAAAGAGATTTAAATGGCTCAGAAGTTTAAAATGGCACCAGAAAATACGTATCTGTGTGAAATCTAGGCTACTTTCAAACCACAGCTGAATGTGGCCAAGATCTGATTTTCTGCTCAAATTTAACATGCACATTTTACATGTAAATGAATATGTAAATTGAATTGCAAAATTTAGGAAACATAAATAACTTTTAGAGCCTGAATATGTATTGATTTCATTTAGATAGGTGTAGATGCATGCACATAATATCATCTAATAAAACTGAAAATGATAAATAAAAGAACAAAATGAAACCATGAACATTGCACAGTTATTTGATTTTAGTCAACGCACAGGTAAACATGTTGTCAATATGGACTTGAATATGGCTACTTTTGGAGCTCTTATGATGTAATTTGTAAGCTGGTTCCAGCTGCGTGTTACCAATGATCCTGTCTAAAACTATAATTTGGCAGCAACATTTTTTTATTTTTTTAACAAGGCCTGTTTTAAGTTGTAGTTTGACAGGCCCAAACTGAGGCCCCGTCCACACGGAGACAAGTTTCAGTGTAACCACACAAATTTTTTTACGGATAGGCGTTTCGTCCACACGGATCCGGCGTTTTCGAAAGGTGAAACCGGAATTTTTTGAAACCGGGTCCCAGAGTGGAAAAATTTGAAAACGCCGGCTTGGCGTTGTCGTGTGGACGGGGCAATCCGTATATTTTCTGAAACGATGATGTCATCACCCCACGTGTCGACCCTAGTCAGACGCGCTAACACCACAAAACAGCACCAACAACAGCAATAGCAGACTCTACATGCTTGCGTTCGTGCTGCAGAAGCTAGTGAACCAAAATAAAGTGTTATTTCTAAGCTTTGCTAAAGTTTGTAGTCAGCGCGCAAGGTTTATGCGCATGCTCCAAGTCTTCTTCGCTGCTTTAAGTGCATTTCTGCGGCAGAATTACAGCGCCACATAATGGTCTGGCATGTATACTACATCGTTTTGAGTCGTTTCAGTGGTTTCGTGTGGACGCAGATATTTTTTGAGACGAGGAAAAAAAAAGATCTGTTTAGGGTAAGCTCCGGCTTCGTGTGGACGTAGCCTGATTTCTTCATACTTTTTTATGGTAAATGTAAGAGTCCTTTAAAAAAACACTTGGAGGCTTCTAAAGGACACTGGAATTTGAATAATGTAAAAGCAGGGGTGGGGAATGTTGATCCTGGAGGGCCATTGTCCTGCAGAGTTTAGCTCCAACCCTGAAAAAAACACTCACATGCCTGTAACTTTAGTAATCCTGAAAACTTTGATTAGCTTCAGGTGTGTTTAATTAGGGTTGGAGCTAAACTCTGCAGGACAATGGTCCTCCAGGATCAATGTTCCCCACCCCTGATGTAAAGAGTCCAGAGATACTATGCACATGAAAGATATTCAAGAATGTTATTTTCAAATGTAAAAAAAACAAAACAAAAAAAACACGTACATATGTCTATAGTGTAACACTTAACTCCTAAGAATAAAATATGTTTAGGGCATAGACTATATAAAAAAAAAATATATGTACGTGACGTCACCCGTAGGTTTCTGAAGTGCATTTTTGAAGCCTAAAGTGGGCAGTCGCCATCTTGGCAGCACGTCATTCCCGGATAACTGAAAATGGGCAAAGATGTAGGACGTGGTTTGAACTGAGGTGCCTGGTTACTGAAACCATGCCCGCCTAGCGCAACATGACCAAGTAAGCTCAGGCTAAGGAGCTATTTATCTATCTTAGATACTTTATAAAATATGAATAAAGATAAGTGATATTACTTTAAAGTTCTAAAAGTTTACTGACAATATAGATGCTCCACAATCAGTAATATTGTAATTTGTGTCAGGTGTGCAAATGACATCACGCAAAATCAAAACGGGACTTCATACCTTTGTAATGAAATAGCGACCGCGAGATGAATCCAATGCGTCGCACTTGGGTAAAATGTCCATGAGCGTCCATTGAAAAACATCCAACAGCACTTTTTGTCCACAAACGTGTTAAATCCATGTAATATTGATATATGTTCCATTGTTTGCATCACATTTCTTGTGAACGATCTGCTCTCCATCATCACTCTTCAAGAAATTATGCGATCTGAGCAGTGTTTATGTGTACGATCGTATACATTGGACAAACATAAGAGCCTGTGTCTAAAGTATAATTTTTCAAAATAGTGCAGCAGTTTTATTTATAATATCCAAGCAGTGCTGTTGGATTTTGTGGTGTCTTGAGAGGGATATTCTCCAGCCATTGTCATTGTAGTAAATCTGGCAAACAAAACATTTAGCCAAAACCAAGATGATCCAACAATGTGTGTTCTGTTTATCTTCCACATGTGTGAACATGTACACAGGCGTACATCTGTCTCGACCATTAACCACACAGCAAGCCATATAATTTAATAATTGTATAAAGTAATCCAGAAAAAAACACAAACACAGCAGAGATGCGAAGTTCAGTGGCTGGAATTAGCTGAGGTGACGTGATGGCTAACAGACAGCAGACAAGCGGCTAGTAGTGACAGCAGCGGCAATCCACCTGTCACTCATGTGGCCACGCCCTTAATTTTACAGGACTTTAAGGCTTAAAATAATTTAAACTGATGAATTATGAAGAAATTCACCCCCTCAGAGTTGTCATGAAGGGAAAAATTAGCTGTATAGACCAAAACCACTATTTGTACCAGGCTGTAAAAAAAAAAATTCTGCTGTGAAGTTGGGCATTTTAACATGGAAGAAATAAAGATTTAACTCTCTTTTGGAGCCTGTCTCTAGCAGCCAGTTGATGAATTGCAGGTTAAGTCACTTACATATTGGCTTCAAAAGAGACTGCGGGAGGTTGCCGCTTAGTTTAGAGGCCTTTTAAACAAATAAGTTCAAGGTGTGATACCAAACAGGACTACATGACAATGCCAAAAAACAACTAAACCTGCTGTATTGACTTGACTGCATATAGCTACTATATGGATCCATTCAGAATAACTAAACGCACCAGAATACATTTGAAAAATAAAAACAAACCACAGTGGAGTTGCGGGAGTGAGGAACCAAGGTGTAGTTGATGGGTTGACCAGTGGAGGTGGAGTCATGGGCTTGGAGTTCCAATGGGACAGCCTCCTTGGCTGGGACGAGGGACCATAGGATGGTCTCTGTGATTGAGACAATAACACGTGACGACCTCTATGACCTGTGAGATACTCTGGCATTTACAATGATTGCAGCCTCATAAAAAATCTAATGTATATATATGCATAATCTTTAGTGAGAATGCACAACAACATATGATTCCATCTGAGCGTCACTGGATCGAGCCCCTTTTATCAACAATTGATTCACATGATGTTTCGAACTTCCTGCCGTGCTCACATGACTATGTAGGAGGCCATTCCAGTTTCTTTTTCAGTAGTCACCAACACGAAATTCTCTTGGCATCTTAACTCTGAACTCTTGGCATTTAGCATCCTGAGACTGACACCACATGCAGAGATTTACTGTATTTGCCTTAATGTCCTCTATGGTGCCGTTCCAGCGTGTCCCACCTGGATTTGGAGCCACGGTTCCCTTCTTTCCAGCTGATAGCTTTTTTTGTGAGGAATAAAAGATATCCTCAGCCTGGTAAAACATCTGGGACCAACTTAGCAAGAAACTGTTCAACTTCAACTGGTGAAATGATTTGCGAAAAACACTCCCGATGAGGTTCATGATGTGGGCCATGCACCTTATGTGCAAGGAGTTGGGGAATAGTGACTGAAGTGCAACAACAAAAGCCTTCTTTATGTAGGCAGCAGTGTCAAACACAATGACCTCTTGATTAGCAATACTGTATTCTTGTAGACACTTCACAACAGCCATGGATATTGTGGAATGATTGCACTTTTCAAGGAAAACAGTGTCTGCAAGGTAGGCCAAAATCCTACCAGATTTATCCTCCAATGGAGCCAGGAGAATGTTCAGTACACATCTTCCCTCTATATTTGGCATTTCATCAAAAAATCTCAGCAACAGGCTTTCCAGCGAGATACAGTACTACATATGGAAGATCTCTGGGGTAGGTCCTAACTAATGTGGGAGGAACTGCTACATGCACAGAGACAGGGCAGAGCAGAGCCACCCAGGGAAAGACAAGGGTTTGGCATCAGGAAAATACACATATGGGATTACCAAGCAGGGAATCACATCATATGGCCATCTAGCCCAGTACAAGGGCTGACTGGCCGGGTATGCGCATGATTACTGGGTCTAAAGGATGCTGGAGTAAATCCAACAGAGTTTGCCATCTGGGGAACTGCACTGAGGAGCAGAATAAGCGCTTGAATCCCCTCCTTGTAAGATTTGTTTTGTTTGAATGATTCTAGAGACCTTTATGATTATGTAGATATATATGTCAACAAAAATACTTATTAGTAACATGAAAATTATCTTTCTTTGGGAGGGTTTGCCTTAGCCATGCTTCCTGGAAGTAGGGGTAGTATGTTTATGTTTTAGTATGTCATTGAGACGTAAAACATGGATAACATCTAGAAACAAACTTACAAAAGGAAAATGACAACTATACACTGTGACAACTATAGTTGCTGGTGGGCTTAAATGGGTTAACTGATTCTAGGGGCTCGAAGGGAGCTCTTTGTAGGCCCGAAAGGAGGTCCCCGGAGAGGATTAGGCATGGCCTGGGAGGATTTAACCTCCTGGTGCCTCTCAGGAATCTGATGATCAGGTCGTGCTTTCCCACTGACCTGCCACCGACAGCATCGTAATGTGCTTTCAGAGAAATGTATAGCTGTGGCAGCACTCCACTTCAAAGCATAGAGGGGGCTCTAGCTGAAGTGATATTGTCAACTACTGATGGCGGTAGGCCACCTAAGTCCTCTGGGTCCAGTCCAGAGATCACACATGGAGGTTCCAGAGATCTGGACACGGGTGCCATATGGTGCCTCGTCCCTAAGAAAGCAGGTCCTTTCTCAGGGGAATCCACCAGGGAGGGGCTGTCGCGAGGAACATCAGTTCTGGGAAACTGGTACGGTTTGGCTAGTATGCAACTAGCAAGACCTGCTCCTTGTCAGCTAAGTTCCAGCTGTGTGCCAATGCATCCATGCCGAGGGTCCCCTCGGTCAGGGAAAAGAACAGCTGGCAGTGAGCAGACTCCTGGGAGGCAAACAGGTCTACCTGTGTGTCCTAGAATCTGCTCCAAATCAGCTGGACTGCCTAGGGATGGAGTCTCCATTCTCTCGGGAATGTGAGGTGTTGTGATAGTGCATCAGCCTCACGATTAAGCTCGCCTGGAATATACATGGCGCACAGCAACCTGAGCCACTGTTGACTCCAGAGGAGGAGATGGCGGGTGAGTTGCAATATGCGACAATAGTATAGACCGCCTTGACTATTGATGTATGCTACGGTCAATGTGTTGTCCGTTCAGACCAGTACATGCTTGCCGTGCAGCGGTCAAAACCAGCGCAGGGCAAGGAATACAGCTAGCAACTCGAGGCAATTTATACGCCACTTTCCAGGAGCCAGAGGCAGTGTGCCCGTTGCATACGGCACCCCAGCCGGTGATGGAGGCATCTGTCGTGACAACAACATGCCTACACACTTGTTCTAAGGGCACTCAGGCCCGTAGAAAGGCGAGATCTGACCATGGGCTGAATGTATGATGACAGCTTGGTGTGATGGCCAAACGGAGGACGCCATGATACCATGTCCTTCTTGGGACTCGGCTGTGTAGCCAGTGCTGAAGCAGTCTTGTATGCATCAATCCGAGTAGCATGACCATGGTTGCGGATGACGTATTCCCCAGGAGCCTCTGAAATTGCTTCAGTGGAACCTGCGGAGCACTGGGGCCCAACCCAGGAAGCACAGCGTCCTGTAGTAGAGGCGGTGAGTGTGGTGCACTTACCTGTCTCCGTGGGTCCCTTAAAGGATGGGGCAGGTAGGAGTGAAGAGGTGGTGCATCCCCGAAACATGAGCTCCCTGCCCATGGTGAATGAGGGTGTAGCTGAGAGTGAGGAAGCAGAGCATCCTCACTCTCAGAGCATATGGCCCAGAGGTATTGGAAACTGCTCTTTTATTGAGGAAGTAGGCATAACAGAAATAAAATGAAACAGGATTCTCCACCCGGCCCTCCTCCGGATTTTTGGTGACAAATCTTATTTTGATATATATTTTGGGAAAATGCTTTGAAAATTTTCAAAACCTCAAAAATACACTGTGGGCAAATTCACTACCCTTTCGTTATGTTCATGGCTGAAAACATCCACTAAATTAAACTGCTGTAAAAATGTATCAGATAAATATTTTTTTAATTTTTTTTTTGCATAAATCTGTTAATCAACCTCAGTCCTGATCAAAACTACTAAATGTTTAAAAAAAATCCAAGATTTTTACTTTTTTATTGCCAAGTTTATAAATGATGTCACTTATTTGGGGGGAAAAAAACCCACAAAAAATTACTTATTTTCAATAACAAAAGTGATTGTGGACTGGATTTTTTTTAACCTTTTATCACAGTCTTGGACATGTCAAAGATTAGTAACAACATTGGTTTTGATGCATTGTTAGTTTTTGTGCAGCATCAGATTTACATTTTTTCTCCCTCATTTATTGTTCGTGGCTGTTTTTGCCCCATTGACTTCCATTATAACGACATTTTTTGATTGCATAGCCATGATGTTACAACAGAGACACGGAGGCAGAGTTAATAACAATCCAGGTAAGTTTATTCACGTTAAAGCAGAGCACTGTGTGATGGTAAACAGATAATGGGATGATGAGAGATGAAGAGAATGTAATACTGTCCTGATTTTGTCTTGCAGATGTGGATGATGGAAGGAGCTGGCGGAGACACTCACACACACAGGCAGGTAAGTACACACGGAGAACAGGAGATGAGGGAACTGGAGAAGACGACTGGAACAGGTAGATATGGCGTTGGGAGTCCTTAAGGTAAGCATACATATGTCGTAGTGCAAACGAGACCGGACAGTGAGTGTGTGTGAGTGCGGTGGCTTTATAGTGGTGTTGATTGCGGTGCTGATGAGTCACAGGTGGCGGTGATCAGTATGCTGGTGATTGAGTGCGTGGGTAAGGGAGTGAGGTGGAACCTGACGTGTCTGTGACACATGACACCATAAAATCATGCATTCTTGATTAATGGTGGTTTTCCCTGTTGGGAAGAGGTAAAATTTCTCATTTTTACAGTTGATCACTAGGTGGCGCCATTAACACTTTAGATAGGCCTGTTAAAAAAAAAGCTTAGTTACTGGCTTTTATATGGAATTATATGGAGTATAACAGCATATTATAATGTGTGTGTGTGTGTGTGTGTGTGTGTGTGAGAGTAAGACCTTTGTGCACTTCCCTTGAAAATATGACTCAAAATATGCACCTCAGCTCTCAGAACTACATGGAGTAAACAAAAACAAAGTAAGTGTATTTATACACCTGTTGCCTTTTGATGGTGAGAATGTGTGAAATGCTTTGTCTTTTCTTGATGGTAAAGCCAGTTTAAAACCATAAAAAATCCTTCAGTGATACACTTTTCAATTTTTTTCTGTATAAAATCTACTCTGCATTAAATTTATTTACATAATTTATTATGAACCAAAGTGGAACAACTGCCCATGGAGGTCAATCATCTCCTCTGTAAAAAAAAACAGATTGAACACAGAATCCACGTTCTGGACCCTTGCGATGGCATAAAGGCAGGACCACACCAAGCTGACGGTCGGCCGTTGGGCAGATTTTGTTCCTCAGCCGACTAAGTTTTCTCAGTGTGTTCCTCACTGTCGGCTGAAGTTGGTCCCTGACAGCTTTTTTTCAGCCTATTCGACATGTTGAATCGGCATCAGAGCTCGTCATCTGTGGGGTCATCTTGTCATTCTGATTGGCTGTTTAGCTACTGCCACCTGCTGGTACGGAAAGGCATTTCATCTTATGCAGGTGCTAAATGGACGTGCTATTTGGCCGTCAGCTGTCGAGCGTCGGTTTGGTGTGTCAGGGCAACTTTGGACCCAGACCTTGCCGACGTGAGCCAACCTCGCAGTCTGCTTTCGTCGCCACTAGTTCGTCGGTGTCGGCTTGGTGTGTTCCTGCCTTAATGCATTGGCCCTGGAGTCACACAGCAGGATGGCATGCAAGTGTTTAAATCCACTTACCTTGTTTTTGTTTAGTCTGTAGTTCTCACCATCAAAAGGCAGCAGGTGCATAAATACACTTACTTTGTTTTTGTTTAATTCCATGTAGTTCTGAGAGCTGAGGTGCATATTTTGAGTCATATTTTCAAGGTAAGTGCGCAAAGGTCTTACTCTCTCACACACACACACACACACACACACACACACACACTATAATATGCTGTTATACTCCATATAATTCCATATAAAAGCCAGTAACTAAGCTTTTTTTTGCACAGGCCTATCTAAAAGGTTAATGGCGCCACCTGGTGGTCAACTGTAAAAATGAGAAATTTTACCTCTTCCCAACAGGGAAAACCACTATCAATCAAGAATGCATGATTTTATGGTGTCATGGCTTTGCAATCAAAAAATGTCGTTATAATGGAAGTCAATGGGGCAAAAACAGCCACGAACAATAAATGAGGGAGAAAAAATGTAAATCTGATGCTGCACAAAAACTAACAATGCATCAGAACCAATGTTGTTACTAATCTTTGACATGTCCAAGACTGTGATAAAAGGTAAAAAAAATCCAGTCCACAATCACTTTTTATATTGAAAATAAATAATTTTGTGTGTTTTTTCCCCAAATCAGTGAAATCATTTATAAACTTGGCGATAAAAAAGTAAAAATCTTGATTTTTTTAGTAGTTTTGATCAGGACAGAGGTTGATTAACAGATTTATGCAAAAAAATTTGAAAAAAAATATTTATCTGATACATTTTTACAGCAGTTTAATTTAGTGGATGTTTTCAGCCACGAACATAACGAAAGGGTAGTGAATTTGAACAAAGCACAAGGGCTAGAGGAGTGGGAGGTTTGTGGGGTGACGAAGAAGCTCCCACTATAACCCTCAGATCTCCCAGAGTGCTAACCAGACCCACGGCTCTACCTAAAGAAGCAGTGGGAGGCTGGGTAGCAGCAAAGGGGACTCATGTCTCTGTAATAAAGGAGAGTCGTGATCACAATGCCAACATGAATATGCCCTCACAGTGAGAGCATGCTCCATCCACGAGCACTCTCTCAGCATGCTGTCTGCCCATGCATGTGAGAGAGCGAATGTGCCTGTCATTTGAGGTCAGGAAGCGACCTCCTCCAGAAACACACAGACAAAAAGAATGTGTAGAGTAGAAGCTGTAAAAGCAAAAAATTGCAATAACAATGGCTGTTGCTGGATTGATCCTTAATAACAATTAAAATTGCTTTTTTGCTCACTTAAAATTTGCACTCTTTTGTAGGTGACTGGAAATGTGCAATCGCTTGACAACTGCTCAGCTCCAAAGCAAAGATTGAATGAAGTGAGTATGCCGGTTTTATTTATACCATTATGTCTGTGTAGATGTGACTCAGTGTGCAAATCTCACTGGCCAATGTCCATTGGCTTGTTTTGTACCACTTGGAGGAGATTGGGCTCCCAAGCCTGAAAGAAGGAACTGGGTGAAGATTTTTGTCTGGATGGTTGTCTAGTTCACTAGCTAATGAGGGAAAACTAGCTATTGAATGAAACATGGACCTCCAGATGGCGCAAAAGTGCCTTCAAACTCCTAAGAAGGTACATAATTCGAGGTCCAGGGATCTCCAATATGGGCATTGGTTGCAGTGGGTGACTCGGGTGGCAGATTTTGCTGTGAAAAGCTTGTAGTACGTGTAAAAATGACCTCCAAAAGAGGTCTGCTATGATAGAGAGGTTGTCATTTAATTCATTAATGGGAACTGAAGTGAGCAGAGAAGGGATATCAATGTCTGCACCTGATTGAATTAGGGAACAGAAGTGGGTTGAGACTGGAGGTGGTTCCATGGCGACTGCATTGAGAGGAGCTAAAAGAGCTACTGAGGTGAGCGAATAAGCTGGCAAGCGAATTGGACCTGAAGAAGTGTTAGTGTTGGGAAAAAAAGATGGATGCTGGACGGAGGGCCCCCTTACTAACAGGTGTCCAAGATGGCTGGAATGGGCTGATGCGAAGGAAGGGAAGGGTTGATGGGTAAAAGGAGTGGTGAGATTGTTTGCTAGGATCTGTACCAAGAAGACTTTGGGACTAGAAAGAAGAAGAGGGGTGTTACGTCAGGGGATTCAAGGAAGGAAGGCAGAGATGAGGATCCATGTGCAGAGAAGTTTAATGAAACAAACAAACATCATAGGAACAAAAAGTTGGAACAAAATAATACTTGGAAACAAGGACCATGAGAAACAGCAAACCTCTACATCTAACAACTGACCCTCCACAAGAGAAACAGCTTAACAAGTAACAAGACACACCTGGGGAAGACTAATCAACAGAGAAAACTACAAAACTACAAACATAGCCACAGAAACAATATGAACATCAAATCCCTTCAACAAAGTCCACACAAAACAGGCACAACACTGGAATCATGACAAGGGGAATGAGTGTGCTATAAATGTTTACGTTCAGAATGCTGGGCCAGGAGGGAAACAGTAGTGAGAGCTAATGCTGCGTTCACACCAGATGCGACTTGCGCAAATAAATTGCGCTATTCGCACATAGTTTGATGGTTGAATATTTTGAGTTTACTTGCTTCATTCGCGCGTGAAAATCCCTTCACAACAGACGCGAATTCGCATCATTAGAGGGGCTCTCCCGCTCCTTTTTGTGTCCCAGACTCTCCCACTGCTTTCTGCACACTTCCTCTGAATAAACACATCTTGTCAGTGGGGAAATAATTGTAAATTACAGCGAATAAGCTCAATTGGTAGTCTTTAGTTGGCTTGTAGTTTTAATATGTATATATATATATATATATATATATATATATATATATATATATATATATATATATATATAGCTCAAATTAAGTAAAGACCGTTTTTTTACAACTTATCAGATTGTCCGACCTTCTCACTCACTTTCTTTCAAACACGATCCTTTTTATTTCTGTTTCTATAAATGTATGAAGATCTACAGCGACTGATTTTGTCCTCCATTTTTGTTTCGAATTTCTGTCTCAGCTCGCTACATCACGTCACTACTAGAGCAAGCTCCTGATTGGTTAACGCGGCGCAGAAATTTGCCAAAGTTCAGATTTTTCAACCTGTGCGATTCGCGTGAATCACGCGCCAAGCGCGTCAAACGCCCAAATCGCTCAATTCGCGCCGCAGGATGTCAATTCGCGTCTTTGCATTGACTTAACATGTAAATCACTCGCGCTTACCGCTTCATTCGCGTCCGGTGTGAACGCACCATAAGTCTTGCATTTATGAGATGTGGTTGGAATGATGGAACTGTTGTTATGCTGCGTTCACACCAAACGCGAATAGAGCGTCACATTCACGTCTACCACATCTAGTTTTCTGCTTGAACATTTTGAATGCATTCGCGCGTCTAGAGCAAAATAGCCGCGCGTAAAAAAACAAGCGTTTGAAGCTAAATTGACGCACGTCCGAGGCGAAATCCGCTTCTTGTGGGAGGGGCAAGTGCTAGGCGGTTGTCTGTTTGCAAGATGGCTGATGTTGATCGTGCATTCATCGAGAGAGCTACCGCTTTGTATTTGCTCTGGAGAGCAGAACAGTGGCGTAGGGGTCAGCGTCGCCGTACTTGGGTCCACCAGACCCTCCGGAGGCGTTCCCAGTTTGGCAAGTATCATCATTTACTCCAGGAGCTGCGCCTGGATGACGGCCGTTTTCAGCGGTACTTCCATCTGTCTCGTGCCCAATTTGATGACCTGTTGTCCCGCGTCGGAGCGAGGATCACCCTCCAGGACACCAACTACAGGCGCTCTATCCCAGCTGCGGAGCGCCTGTCCATCTGTCTTGGGTTAGTAAATGTGTATGTATTTTAAATGCAGTATACTGTATATATTAAATACAGTATGCTAAAATACGCTATGCTATCAATGTTTCTCAAACTACGGATACCACTGTTGGTGCTCTTTCTAGTGATACTCAGTAGGTCTTTGTATTTTAAGTCCTGATTTAATTTTATTTAGACCTGATTTTGTTCTGGTATAATCGTGGTTTAGACCTGGTTGAGTCCTACTTTTGTCCTGGTTTAGACCTGGTTTTTCAGTCACAGTTTAATCCTTGTTAATTTGTGATTTAGGCTTCCTTTAAATTCATTAAAGTGGTACTATTACAGTGTACTTATAATAATATTATAATAATAATATATTATTATGATAACATTATAATAATATTTATAACAATGTTTTCTATGTTTCTTGCCACTGGGGACTCATTCAGGACCATAGCATCCAGCTACAGGGTTGGTGTCTCCACGGTGTGCCAGATCATCCCCCAGGTAGTGACTGCCATCTGGGACTGCCTTGTGGAGGACTACATGGCTGTCCCCACCACTGATGACTGGAGGTCCATTGCAGAGGGATTCCAGGAGCGGTGGAACTTCCCTCTGTGCTGTGGAGCGGTGGATGGGAAACGTGGTGATGAAGGCACCCCCCAACTCAGGATCCCAGTTCCACAATTACAAGGGAACCTTCTCCATCGTTCTCCTAGCAGTTGTGGATGTGAAGTATCGCTTCCGGGTGATCGATGTTGGGGGGTACGGCAGGACCAGTGACAGTGGGATTCTGGCGAACTCCGCCTTTGGACAGGCTCTCCGGGCTGGCACACTTCATCTGCCTCCTGACCAGCCTCTACCTGGTGCTGAAGAAAGAGGACCCCAGCCCCATGTCTTCGTCGCTGATGAGGCGGAGAAACCTCATGCGGCCCTTCCCTGGATGCACCCTTCCTCCAGATAGGCGTGTCTTCAATTACCGTCTCTCCAGAGCCCGGCTGGTTGTGGAGAACGCCTTTGGCATCCTCTCCTAACAGTGGATGATGTACCGGCGGTTCATCGAGGTCCACCCTGAAGTTGCGGAGAAGTGTGTGAAGGCGACATGTGTTCTCCACAACTTCATGAGGTGTTGGGAGGGGAGAGAGGCACCTGCTATAGGGGTGCGGGACAAGCTGGAGAGGAGCCGCTGCCAGGTCTGGGTCGGGTTGCAGCAAACTACTCCTCCAGAGAGGCAGTCCGGGTTTGGGATGTCTTCATGGCACACTTCTCGGCAGAGGGAGCAGTAGCATGGCAGCCGACAGAGTAGTGTTTGAAGTCCTACTCATGACTTCCCCACAATGGCTCTTTTAAGAGCCACCCACAAACCTATAAAGAGCATGACTATCTTAAAAGAGTTTTACCCTTATTACTAATATATACACACACACACACACACACAGACACTGTGTGTACTGTTTTTTTTTTTGTTTTTTTTAAGACTAAATGCAATATGTTCTATGTAAGATTATTGGTTTGTATGTGGTTTTGTTCTGCCTCCTCTCTGTTTGCAGGTCATGGCTGCACTGTGTCTGGTTTATCTGTCTGCTCTACTCCTGCTGGCCCAGTTCCAGGCTGTCAGGTCCACCACAACAATGCACATTTAATAATTTTAGACCCTGAGTCATTAACTTTTTCAAATGGTAGGTTTTCCACGTTAGTATATAAGGTAAAATTATAAAAGCAGGTAAAATGATAAAAACATTCGAAGTTAACATAGCTGAACAAGGTCATTCCTCATTTGATGTATAATAATTCTATAGGTCTGTATGTTGGTTGTCTTTACATTATAATACATGTTTCATTTAATTAAGATTTAGATATGGAATAAATAGCATTCAATACAAATGAATACAAAATGAATATGTATCATTATGTCACGATCACGTCTGTTCCTGTCACATCCCAGACTACATCTCCCATCATCCTCTCTGCCACTAACCTGCACACACTTCACACTAATCACCACACCCAGCTGCAGCTCATTACACGGACTATAAAAGACTCATACACACACCACCTCACTGCTAGGTCTTGTTTTCCCTGTGTTGCATTACCAAACGTTATATCCTGTCTGCCTGTCCTGTGTTACTGTTCCTGCCTGTTTCCTGTTTGTTGACCCGTTGCTGCCTGTCCTGACCATCGCCTGCACCCTGACTACGATTCTGCCTGTTCCTTGTTGTTCCCGTTTGCTCCCGTTTGACCCTGCCTGTATGACAACGCTCACTGTAAATAAAGCTTTGCATTTGGAACCCTACCTGAGTCCCGCCTTCGTTACAGAAGACCTAGCCCACACAGATCCAGCAGCTTTCGTGAATGTTCCTGTCATTTCCACCATGAATCCATCCGCCCAGTTGATCGGTCTCCGTCAGGGAGATAGATGCATTGAGGATTATGTAACCGACTTTATTGAACTGGCGCATTTGACCTGCTTTACCGAGGAGTGTCTTATGATATTTTTTCGCGGTGGACTATCTGACCCGCTCAGTGCTGTCATGCCGATACATGATCCAAACGGGACGTTGGAACAGTATGTTGAACAGGCTTTACTACTGAACGATCTCCCTTTACTGTGAGTGTCGCAGAAGAACGCGACACCATGCTTGATCACGTAATGGACGCCGCATCAAAGAACATTCACAAAATGGCGGCCACCATTACAACAACACCAGTCTATGTCCCAGCTGATCTCCATGAGCAACGTCACGCCTTCGCTGATTGCCCAGAGCAACGTCACGCCTTCGTTGATCACCCAGCGCAATGTCACGTTGCCTCCAGATCAGTCAGGGAGCGGAGAGGACTACGTTCCAGTGTGGCTGATCCTCCACTGACTTCAGCTCGAGCGGCTGGCATTCCGAAGCATCTGCCGAACGCTTCGCTCTCAAGCCCGGCGGTCGCTTCGCACTCAAGCCCGGCGGTCGCTTCGCACTCAGGCCAACCGGCTGCTACGCTCTCAAGCCCGGCGGACGCTTCGCACTCAAGCCCGGCGGTCGCTTCGCACTCAAGCCCGGCGGTCGCTTCGCACTCAAGCCCGGCGGTCGCTTCGCACTCAAGCCCGGCGGTCGCTTCGCACTCAAGCCCGGCGGTCGCTTCGCACTCAAGCCCGGCGGTGGTCAGTGGAGTCAGTGGAGGATCAGCCACACTGGAACGTAGTCCTCTCCGCTCCCTGACTGATCTGGAGGCAACGTGACATTGCGCTGGGTGATCAACAAAGGCGTGACGTTGCTCTGGGCAATCAGTGAAGGCGTGACGTTGCTCATGGCCGCTTCGCACTCAAGCCCGGCGGTCGCTTCGCACTCAAGCCCGGCGGCCGCTTCGCACTCAAGCTCGTCGGTTGCAACGCACGCAAGCTCCCCGGTTGCAACGCACGCAAGCTCCCCGGTTGCAACGCACGCAAGCTCCCCGGTTGCAACGCACTCAAGCTCCCCGGTTGCAACGCACGCAAGCTCCCCGGTTGCAACGCTCTCAAGCTCGCCGGTTGCAACGCTCTCAAGCTCGCCGGTTGCAACGGATTAGGGCTGGGCGATAAGACACGCAATATCGCGTTCAATATCGACGGCGATACATATCGATATTGAACGCGATATTGCGTGTCTTGTCAGTGAACTACGGCTCTGTCTATTAAATGCCGCTTCATTTGAAAGCAGGTGATGGCGATTTAGCGGTAATCAGGGAACCGGCTTTACTGAAGAAATGCGCGTGACAAAAGCATTCGATACATCGCCCAGCCCTACAACGGATTCAAGCGCCTTGGACGCGATGGACAAGATGGCTGCGTTGCCAGTGCCCACGGGTAAGATGGCCGCTCCAGCCAGTGAGGCCGCTCCAGCCAGTGAACCCGCTCCAGAGCCCGATCCAGCCAGTGAGTCCGCTCCAGCACAGCCTGCTCTCCTGGTCTGTCCTGTCTTGGCCCAGAGAGTCGTGCTCACTTTCTATGTCTTGGCTGCCCAAGCCGCCTGACCTGCCGTGGCCGCCTGACCTGCCGTGGCCGCCTGACCTGCCCTGGCCGCCTGAACCACCTGACCCGCCGTGGCCGCCTGAACCACCTGACCCGCCATGGCCGCCCGAGGCTCCTGACCCTCCATGGCTGCCCGGGTTCCTGGATCTGCATTGGGGACCTCGTTCCTGTCGACACGCCAGTCTCCAATGCACCCACCCCCCCTCCCTAGCTGTTCCTTTTACGCCGCGAGGACGCGCCTTCCGGGAGGGGGGCGTTATGTCACGATCACGTCTGTTCCTGTCACATCCCGGACTACATCTCCCATCATCATCTCTGCCACTCACCTGCACACACTTCACACTAATCACCACACCCAGCTGCAGCTCATTACACGGACTATAAAAGACTCATACACACACCACCTCACTGCTAGGTCTTGTTTTCCCTGTGTTGCATTACCAAGCGTTATATCCTGTCTGCCTGTCCTGTGTTACCGTTCCTGCCTGTTTCCTGTTTGTTGACCCGTTGCTGCCTGTCCTGACCATCGCCTGCACCCTGACTACGATTCTGCCTGTTCCTTGTTGTTCCCGTTTGACCCTGCCTGTATGACAACGCTCACTGTAAATAGAGCGGGTCGATAAACGTGTACGTGACTCAAAAGTGAAATGTGTATTTACAACTTACCAGGTTGCCCAATCTCCTCACCGACACTGTTCCTAGCGAGGTCCTTTTTATTCCTGTCTCTATAGAAGTATGAACTTGTGTCATAAATCTCTGGGTGACTGCTCACTGATAATATCAGTCGTTCCTCCATTTTGAATGAGTGACTCCGGGCGGGCCTGCCGCCACAGCAGCAAGCAGGCTCCTGATTGGCGTAAATTTGCGCCACGTTAACCAAAGTTCAAATTTTTCAATGTTAGTCTAATGTTAATTCTTGTTTATTACTAGTAGGAAGAGATGATCCGTTCACGTACTGCTTGAACTAAGACGCTACATTGATCTGTCACTACACATTGTAAAGCCACAAAACTTATTTATTTTTTGAATTTCTTAAAAAAATTACAATTTTTCAAAGCTGAGTCTTTGAAAGCAGTTTCATACCAAAGTAACCTGCTCTGTATGGCTGTGCATTGTCAGTGTTCTCTTTTCTCCACAAAGATATCAGTGTTGATTCAGAGAGAAAGTGGGCCTTGGCCTAAAAAAGGTTGGGAACCACTGGTGTGCACTTTAGAGCTGCCTAGAGTAGACAATGTCATAAGGTTGTATATCATAGAATAAGGGACAGCATATACACTGGTCAAATTCAAACGAATTCCTTTATTTTTTCAAAATGTTTAATGGTAATGCTTTAAAAATATGAACATTGGCTAATGAATTCTGCTGGCCTGAGATGGAATTTTTTTATTATTAATTTGATATGATTTGATTTTCACTGACTTCCATAGTAGGAAAAAAATACTATGTAAGTCAATGGTGGCCCAAAGCAGCCTGGTTACAAACTTTATTCAAAATATCTTCCTTTGTGTTCAGCGGTACAAAGAAATGTATACAGGATTAGATTTTTGGGTGAACTGTCCCTTTAATTATGTATTTCTTGCCTTTCTGGACATTGAAAATGGTAGTTGCATTGGATTACTATGGAGGGATGAATACCTCTTGGATTTTATTAAAAATATCTTAATTTGTGTTCCAAAGATGAACAAAGATCTTATGGATGTGGAATGACATGAGGGTGAGTAATAAATGACAGAATTCTCATTTTTGGGTGAACTAACACTTAAGGTGAAGTTGCACCATTTGAAATGTACATAAGCATGCATGCATGCGAATTAATTTTAATTTGATAATGTTTATTCATCTTCACTAGATATCCGATGATCGCAGCTCGAGTCTTGACATGCCAGTGGGGATTGTAATAGTTGAAGATGAGATGACTCTCTGCATCAGTGATATCTAACACCGTATATGATAAGTGGAGGGTGGTGGATTAATGTTTTTTTTCAGGGTGTTGCATATAATCCCATTAACACTTCCCTTTGGTAAGGGAAATCATCAAGTGTTTTGCAAAAGTGACCCAGGTTTACCGTTTTAAAATGTTGCCATAGACACACTACTGTATACTTTAATCCAGTAGCAGCTTTACAGCAAACAATGGATAAAAAGGATAAAGAAATGGGTAAGGAAAATAAAAAAAGAAAGCCAAATTGGACAGAGAAGTGTATACTTCTTGATGAATATGGGACAAGAAAAGCTATTTTAAAAAGCAAACTTAATCCCTGCTGCCAAAAAAAACAAACATAAACAGTGGGAGGAAATAACCAAGAAAATTAATGCAAGGAATCTAGGTGTAAAGAGGACTGTTTCAAGAGGTAATAAAAAACTATGAAAACATCTGTGGTGGCAAAAAGAGAAATAAGCCTTCATAAGAGGGAGCACAACAAAACTGGTTAAAAAAACAACAACTACACTTTAAATTATTATTAACCTATTTTCACCGCACCAATGCTGGAGGACCACAAACACTTGTGAATTGCAGAAAGATGCAAATACCCTCTCCCGTCGCTATAAGAGAAGAAGTGCTGGAACTGCAGAGAGAGTCCTACAGCTACAAAGGACAAAACCACAGTTAGAGATCGAAAAACTCAAAAAGGAGAAGGCTTTTCAAGACCTTTACAACTTCATTCTCAACAACAAACTTCTGCACCTACAAAGTGAAGGGAAAATAACAATTACATCAATTGACGAATAAATAAATTTTATGACCAATCTGAAAAGTTTTGTATTTATGTGATTAAAAAACAAGTATATTAACAAAATATGTTATTTTTGTCATAATGCCCTGACATGGCCATTTGTGAACTAATGATATTGAGGTGCCTACTCAGTGCTTTACTGATATAGTGTTACACACTTATGGCTTATAAACTCAAGTCTTCCCAAAATATCGACTAAGTTGCCTATTCATCTTTTTCATATAAATTGAGTGTATTTCGTTGGTAATTGTTAGATAAGTTAGTTTTGATTGTAGGTTAAGTTATAGTTATCATATATATAGTATTCATATTAGTTGTACAGTTTGATAAGTTAAGGCTTGTAGTTTATTCGTAGCTTATTTAGGATGTGTGTGTGTATATGTGCTGTTCATAAGTGTTTGTGTGTATAAGATTAGTTTATACAAGGTTTGTAGCTATATTTACTGTAAGTGTTCATGTCGTGCAGTTCATTTCATAGTTTAAGGGTTGTAGTTCTCATATTTTAGTGATTTTTATTGTTTATTAAGTCGCAAATCCATCCAGTCTGGTCTACCACCCTTTCAGCCAAACCGTGCTAGATTAGATGACCCTTCAATCTTATTTGCACTCTGCAGCTAAGTACATGTATAGTGGTCTTAAAATATCTACATTAAAAATGTTATGCTTGGTCTCACTTTAGCTCTTTCTGTGCCACCTTCTCCGTAGCTGTACTACCTGTCAGTGTATGTAAATATGTGAGTACTTTTATAGTCCACTGTTTTGAGTCCTGTAAAATGCATCATCCATCAAAACTATGGCATCCAAGAGTTTACAGATACAGAGTTTATCTTATAATTCAGAGGGTTTGAACTGATGCTTAGGAAGAATATGTAAATCACAGGGATGCAACAATAAAATTCAACACATATCTGCTTTCAGTTTGGTTTGGTTCTAATGGCTGTTTTTGAGTGTTTTTTGTTATCCTATGCTAATGCAACAGGAACAGGAAGAGGTTAAGGGGGGAAAAAAAATCTATTTTTTGCATTAAAAAAACCCTTGTATTGTATTGTATAATATAAAATATAGATATATAAAGATTAACACTGGCAGCTCACAGCTGTATAGTAGTATTCAAGTATGAAATTGAATTAAAAAAATGTATATGTAAAACACTACATAGAATTCACAGTATAAATTATACATTGATTCTTATTAAAGCTATTGTATTAAAGTTTTTCAGTCAAGAGCAGCGAGTGATTTTCTTTGTCTTTTGTTTTATTAATATTAAAGTTTAGTTCACCCAAAAATGAAAACCCATTTACTCTTAGTTGTTTTAAACCTGAATGTAGTTATTTCTTCTGTTGAACATAAAAGATATTTTGAAGAAATGTGGGTAACCAAACAGTTGCTGGTCCACATTAACTTCTATTGGTAGCTTTTAACTTCTAGCGTTAAACGTCTCGATATTCGTCCCGGTGTGTACAGGCCTTGAGAGTGACTCTCGAAGGAGTACCACTGTTTGAAAAATTTATCTTCCAGAATCTCGTAGTAAGTTTTGAGAGTTCATTTCTCAAGTCTCTGCAAAACAGACTTCAGGGTAGGAGATGGTCTAAAAATTAACTCCCAAAGCTTACTGCCAGATTCTGGAAGTAATTTTTCTAAAGTTAGCAACCCTACATACAAGCAGAGCCAATTCTGAGAGAAATAAAATGCACAGAAATTATTGAAATGCAAATCCAGGGACAAAATCACAAAAGAAAACAAAATGTTAAAATATAAAGAAAAGATGCAAATAAAACATATGGCAGTTATAGTATACATTTGAGCAGAAAAACAGATTTTGGCTACATTCAGCTGTGGTGTGTGGCCTTAATTTCACAGAGAGAGATATTTTCTGGTGCTGTTTTAAATTGCAGATCCATTTTATATGTATTTACAGAAAAACAAATAGGGTCTCACGTAAGCACTTTTCAGGGTTATCTGTAAATGTGATGTAATTTTTTTTTTAAATTACACTGAACAATTAAATTGCCTTCATTCAGAGTAAATGTTCAAGTGATTTTTAAAATTGCTATTTTTTTTTAAATCTCATTACACTGAGGAACACTGCAATGTCTCTCCAGAATGAGTTTGCAAGTGATGTTTCAAGTCTCTATGATATGTGAAACTCTCTTCACACTGAGGACACTTGTAAGGCTTCTCTCCAGTGTGAATTCTCATGTGAAGCTCAAGGTTTCCTTTAAGTTTGAAACTCTTTCCACAGTGAAAGCAGGCAAATGGCTTCTCTCCAGTGTGAAGTTTCACATGAGTCACAAGATTTCTTTTTCGCAAGAAGCTCTTCCCACACAGTTTGCAGGTGAACAGCTTCCCTCCAGTGTGAATTCTCATGTGGATTTCAAGAGACTCCTTATATGTAAAATTCATTCCGCACTGAGGGCATATAAAAGGCTTCTCTCCAGTGTGAATCCTCATGTGAGTCTTGAGACTTACTTTATGACAGAAACTCTTTTCACATTGAGAGCATGTGAAAGGCTTGTCACCAGTGTGAATTCTCATGTGACATTTAAGATGCTCTTGTTGTGTGAAGCTCTTCCCACACAGTTCGCAGGTGAATGGCTTCTCTCCAGTGTGAATTCTCATGTGATTCTTGAGACTTACTTTATGATTGAAACTCTTTCCACATTGATGGCACGTGAAAGGCTTCTCTACAGTGTGAATTTTCATATGAGTCTTGAGGTATTTATTGAATCGGAAACTCTTATCACACTGCTGGCATTTGAAAGGTTTCTCTCCAGAATGAATTATTACATGCCTTTTAAAGTCCTTTTTGTCTGGAAAACTCATTCCACAATGATCACATAAACAATCCTCTTTTGAGTGATTTGTCATCTTTTGAGCTCTTTTTGGTGTTGACGTTTTTTTAGTCTGTGAACAACTAAAAGATGTTTCTCCAGTTATGAAACCATGATGTTTCTCTTCCTTTACATCATTCAGTTCTTGTCTCTCCTCTTTCAGCGCTATCAGATCTAAAGTGAACCGATACACAAACAAGTTAACACCAGTTTAAATGGCACAAAGCAACATCAAAACATTTAGACATTTAAAGCAACAACATATGATAGATCCTATACCCAGGGTTTCTACAGGTTTCATCAAATCTAATTTAATGCTTTTTAATGCCTTTTTAAAAAGTTTAATGCCATATATATGTCACTAAATGTCAATAGGTGAAGTCATATGACAATTTGAAAATTATTCATTATGTCATTAAGTTGCATTTGCATTCTGCCAAGTGTCAGCCCTTTAAATTTGTTTGTTTCTCTGCTACTACTAACATAATGTATTTTAATACAGCAAAATTCCCAATAAAATTGTTTCATCTATACATTTTTCTGTTTTGTTGTCAGACAATATGAAATGTCTGAAATGTGGCCCATTAAAACAACACCCATTCCTGTATGATTCACGTAAAATGTATGATTCGTCTTTTATTTTTAAATTCTTAAATTCCAAAGTCAATCATGAACATCGTGATTGAGATGACAAATTTGGAAGGCAAGCAAGTGTTTGGTGACAGATGGAATGATGTTGACTGGATGGAGATTGAAGCTTTTATTGGTTTGATGCTTCCAGAAAAGCGCTATATAAATGTAAGGAATTATGCTTGTTTATCGCTCATGCAATGAAGCCTTGACAAGTCTGTGGGATGCTGAAACTGGTCGTTCGATTTTTTGGGCCACCATGTCCCTGAAAAAATTCAAAGAATTGCTAAGAATCATCAGATCTGACCAAAAGCACACACAAGCAGATTGACGGGAGACTGACAAGCTGGCTGCAATCCGTGACGTGTGGAATCTGTGGGTTGAGCGGCTTCCAATGATGTACAATCCTGGCCCAGACATAACTGTAGAGGAGTGCCGATTCCATTCACAGGACGATGTGCTTTTAAGCAGTACATTCCCAGCAAACCTGCTAAGTATGGGATCAAGATCTGGGCTGCATGCGATTCCAGAACAAGTTATCCCTGGAATATGCAGGTCTACACAGGGAAGCCTCAAGATGGCCAGCCTGAAATAAATCAGGGTATGTGCGTAGTCCTTGACTTGACCACTGGTCTTTTTGGTCGATTTATGGAAGATTGATTAATCCCCAAATAAACAGAATTACAATAATCAATTCTTTTATCAAGTGGTGATAAAACCATTACTCTTTCAAAATTTGCAAATGACAGAAAGGATTTCATTTTTACTAAGGTTCGCAGCTGGTAAAAGCTGGACTTCACAACTTGATTGATCTGTTTACCGAGCTTTAGGGCACTATCCAACCACATGCCCAAGTTTTTCACACATGGCTTAACATAAGGTGCCAGAACACCAAGATTTACATCTCCTGTACCATGTACATCAGAGGGGGTAAACACCACAACCTCTGTTGAATGAACCTTTTAGCACATTAAATGGAAGTAATTATTTGATGCCATGTTAAGTCAGTTTGTATAGCATTTTTTTTTGCAATACATATTGTTTCAAACCACCTTTAGATGAAGTTATAGCAGGAATTCAGTCACTGGATAAAGTTATGATGGGATGAACTTTGATACTCGGAGTCAAATAAATCAAATGCTTCAAAATGATTCAGTGATTCGAAGAGCTCGATTCACCGCAAGCTGACAAGACATGATGCACTCCAAACACTCCTGACTGTGATCATCTGCTCATTATTACAGACTAAAATAAACTTGGGTGTCATTACTTGCACAATATAAGTGATCAGTTCATTGGTGGAACCCGTGAAACAGGTTTAAATGGACCATGTATCCTAAACGGATGAGATGTTTAGGATACAACATCTCCCCCATTTTAATGTGTTACTTGTCATAATAACGAATGCCTAAAGTGGAAGTAGGATCTTCTCAGGTCCACATTCATTTCTGTAGATCTGGACATTTTAATAAGGATCAAATGACTGAGTTCAGTTTTGAGAATGAAACCAACCTGTTTGTTCCTCAGTATCTTCTTGTTTCACACTGAATGTTTCTTCAATCCTCATGTCTTCACTCTCCTCTTTAATAAACGCCATCTTTATAATAGTGTGTCACGTGGATTTCAGTTGCTTCACCAGTTTTTCTGCCTGTTTGGACACTGTCATGATTAAGAAAAGAATAATAAATATAAACTAAATTTCTGGGTGCGTCTTAATCAGAGTAAATACCACCCCTGTAATGCAAATTAATAAAAGAACACACATGCTCTTCATATTTTATGACTTTAAAGTTGGTATTTAATTATTTGTAGCCTATAATACATTCAGTTGATTCAATTTTCAAGAAAACGTTTGCAGTTAGTTCGTAAAAGTTAGTTAATTACACGTGTGTTTGTGTTCTCGTTGCATTTAAATCTTTTGAGCATCATGTCTCGTCAGCTCGCGGTGAATCGAGCTCTTCGAATCACTGAATCATTTTGAAGCATTTGATTTATTTGACTCGAGTATCAAAAAGTTCATCCCATCATAACTTTATCCAGTGACCGAATTCGTGTTTACGAAACTGATTCACGATATACGAGAAATGAGACGCAACATTTTGTTACTCATGTGTGAATGCGCTTTACTCACAGAAATAACGTTCATTATAATGTTAGATAAAGCGATACTATTGTACATTTAATGCATTATAATTAATTTAAGATCGCATCTAATCATAAAAAAGAGGTCGAACGATTTTTATCGCTTCAAACACGTTAATGCTTAAAAACATACCTTTCTTCACCCAATTCACAATAGATGCGGGCTCTGGGCGCAGACTTATGACATCAGACCAAAATAAACGTCCCATTCACAAGCTTCTGTATAAAAAACTTCTGGCCCTACATCAGAGTGATATCACTTATTTGCATAATATCCCGGTAAAAGATAAAGTGAAATATTTAGGCATTACAATTACCAAAGACCAGAAAATAAGTACGAAAGAAAATTTTGATAATAACCTTTTTACAGTCTATGATAATAACTTGCAAAAAGCAAACCGAATATTAAATTGTTGGTTGCAAAGAGATATTTAAATTTTTGGTCGAATTTTGCTAACCAAAGTTGAATATTTATCAAGATTGATTTATCCTGCTCTTTCTTTGGCTCCCCCCTCAAATTTTATTAAAACATGTTCCCAAAAAATGTATAATTTCATTTGGAGGCACAAAGCTCATTATATTAAAAAAGCAGACACTATTAAATCGTATGAACAAGGTGGTGTGAATGTAATTGAATTTGAAAATATGAACATTTTGTTAAAACTTAAATGGTTAAAAATGTTTCTATGTAAAGAAGAGAGTTTTTGGTTTACAGTGCCATCAGCTTTGTTTCAAGAACTTGGAGGAATTCAGTTTTTTCTGAAACTCCCTTTGAAACTATCAACATTCTATCAACAAGTACTCTTATTTTGGAAATTGGCACATACACACAATTTTACACCTCATAATGCTTCAATTTGGAACAATAAATATATATTACACAGAAACGGATCTTTATGTTATAAGAATTGGTTAAGCGGAAGTATATGGTCAGTGAGAGATCTAATAGATGAACATGGTAACATTTTAGACTATAATGCTTTTACTTTGAAACATGGTTTTGCCTGTCACCAAGAGTTCTTCACTATCATTAATGCAATACCTCCTGGCATAAAAATGCTGATGAGATGTTCCCTTTCTTATACTGAAGTTAAACCAGTTCTTCCCGCCTTATACATTGGAGATATTCAAATTAAAAGTGATAGTTGTACTAACAAGTATATAAGACAGGTCATTTTAAAAACCTGTTATCCCTGTCAAGTCAAAAGGAACAAATTAGATCACATGTTTGATAAGAATACTGTAATATATCTTAGAACAGCTTATTTAAATTTTCCTGTTTCTCCTAAAGCAAAAGAAATACACTTCAAAATTTTAAATGAAATTTATCCGTCTAACAAATTCCTAAATCAATCCCTGTTCCCTCTGTGAGAGTCATTCTGAAGACACGGATCATATCTTTCTTTTATGCAATTTCTCCAAACTCTTCTGGATATCAATTCAGATCCCAAAAAAATATAAAGAAATAAACCAATAAATGTATTGTTCAGAGGCCACAAATAAAGTGCAAGGTGTGCAATAATTATTCATAGTTGTAAAAAACATATATATTCCACCAGCTCAGATGCTTTCTCCACATCACATGCCATGACCACATTACTAATGAAACACTAATGGCGACTTTAATTAGTTTCCTTTAATATATTTTAAAAAAATCTTTGTTTTATTTTTAATTAATCTCTTAAGTAGAGAGTGTCTGTCCATTCTCTTCCTGTTCTCCTCTTTGTCTGTTTGTGAAACTTCACATTGTTTTCTCTGATTAACTCCATCAGTTCATCCTCTCTGTCCCTCTTTCTCTCTGCTGCTGCTCCTCATCCTGGTCATCAATATGACTAATTTACAAAGCCAAGAATATTAATCAAACAATTAACATTTTGCAACATGTTACCTATTTATTTTATCATATTTGTCTGTGGCCCAAATAAAGGTTTGAATTTATTTAACAAATCTTGGTATAAATAGTAAATGTACCCAAACATGACTGTTTTGCATCTTACACAGAATCTCACATAACATGTGCTAAACTGTTTTACAGCATCATTAGACAACATTTAAATATGCATCTCCCAATTTAAATACGAATACCTTATTTATTTCTTATAATTTTTAAACTATGTTTGTGTGTTTGCATGTAAATTTCTATGTACTTTTTTAAATTTTAGACAGCGCTATTGAATAGGACTTTTGTTTTCGTCTGATGCTTTGACGTCATATGTCTGCGCCGCGACCCCTCGTCTGTTGTGATTCGGTTCAAGAAAGGTTTGTGTTTTTAAGCATTTAACATGTTTGAGTCGAAACAAATCGTTTAGTCGATATATATAATTATTAGATGCGATCTGAAATGAACAATATTTTTTTTTTTTACAATGTATTGCTTTATCAAAAACGAGTGAACGTTATATTTTCCTGAGTAAAGCGCTTCCACACAAAAAGGTGCTTCTAATTTCGAGTCATATGGTAAATCAGTTTATCGTGAACACTATTTCGGTTAATGGATAAAGTTACAATGTGATAAACGGAGCTTTTTGATACTCCGAGTCAATTGAATCAAATGCTTCACGTAACGATTTAGTGATTCGAAGAGCTCGATTCACCGTACATTGGCGAGGCTTCAAAGCCAACGCAGGAAAGGAGACAAGATTAATACATTTTTTAATGTCAATGGAGAAGAGGCTTCACTAAACAGTTTTTGTGAGGAAATAGCTTGATATTTAACTTATTGACTGTCTGCTTATCTTCACCATGTTTTACGCTAAACAATATTTTTGTTGGGAACGATATAGCCTATGTAGATTTTGTTATGATAAAAAGTAGGGACTAAGCAATACAGCTCCAACTAGTCGACACTGAAAACAATAGTGATTTACACAAAGAAAAAAAATACACATTTCTTTGCTCACATTACTGTCGTGAATGTTACGGTGACGAGCAAAGCGCAGCATTTTAAATAACACATTAAAATAAAACACTAGAGGAAATTATACCTTAAGATGTACTCTTAAGTTTACCTCAGATATTTTCATTGTGTCAGTCGCAAGCTCGAAAGCAAGCAAGGTGCAGCCCAATTTTGAATTAAAAAAAAAAAAAAAAAAGTTTTCTGTATGTTTCGACATGCCAAACTGGCATCATTCCACTGTATCCTTGCTTAACCATATTCAGCTCATGTAAGTGTGATAGTTGATGCCAGCAAATGCCTGTCGCGTCATTCACTTCAACTTTGAAAAAATAAAAATAAAATCCCATTTCCGAGACTACAGCAACAGTTCCCATGGCTTTCGAAAAGTGGTAACGCAAGGCAAGCATACTGCATATATGACCTGTTTTAAGGGTCATTAATTATGAGATTTGATTGTTTGATTTATTGTTTCAAATGGATCATATATACGTACAAGTCTTTAGGGATTTTCTTACTTTAGACTAATCAGTTAGTTACAAAACATCAATTTAAACAAATGTCAATTTAGTCAAAGTGCACATCCCTAATAAAAAGGTAATTTTACAAGAGAAGTCAGAAAAAGGATATGTCGTGACAATTAGGACTCATTCACGGCATTAGCATAGTATTTTAATATTAATTTTGAGTGATATTGTAGATAGTCTAAATAGTCTAAATAAAGTGTAATATACCGGTGTAACGACACAAAAGCACATTTCACAAACAATGCAGTCCTACTGTATGTTTACTGGTGATACAACGCCAAATATGGAGCATTTATTCACAAGGCCAACACACTGATACACAAAAAACTGATTTAACGTAAACTGTAATCGACTGTCATAAAACTTTGAACGGTGGGCACTGACGTCACTGCCACATAATTGAAGTGCTTTATGTGATCCTAAAGCCGCTATGCTTTCTCCAATGGTAAGAGAGACAGACCTTCTCATCTCCCCAATAATAAGACAATCTTTGGAGACGTGCCGGTCAAAACAGTGTAAATGCAACGAGAACACAAACTCGTAATTAATTAACTTTTACAAACCAACTGCAAAAGTTTTCTTGAAAATTGAACCTATTAAATGTAATATACAAATCATTAAATATGAACTTTAAATTTATAAAATATGAAGAGGATGTATAATTTGTGTTCTTATGTTAATTTGTACTGCCTGGGGTGGTAATCACTTTGATTGAGACGTAGATTTAGTTTGGTTTTATTTTTCTTTCTGTTAAATATTCTCACCAGAAACATGACACAGAAAAACTCCCGGTAAAGCGATTGAGATCCACGCGACACCATAGCAAAGATGGCGTTTATTAAAGAGGAGAATGAAGAAATGAAGATTGAAGAAACATTCAGTGTGAAACAAGAAGATATCGAGGACCAAACGGGTTGGTTTCATTCTCAAAGCTGAACTCATTTGATCCTTATTAAAATGTCCACCTCTACAGATGTGAATATTTTTGAAGTGTGCTAATTATATGAGTGTGCTAATTAAAGTGGATTTATTTGACATTGAGCGGTTCGTCACATATGGACAGACATGTTGAGATCACCAGACAAATACTAATGCTGCCTTCAAGTTAAAATGAGAAGATCCCACTTCCACATTGAATGTTTATACAAACATACAGAAGAAGCATAAACAAAACAAATATTTTGAGTAACATTAAATCCTAAATCAACCAATCATTTACATCTCTTGATTATGCAACCGTATCTATCAAAACTCATGTATTTTGCATGAAGAAAATTGATCTGTGAACATAAAGAGAAGCACAACCGAACCTGCTTGAAGCGGCAGAACAAACCTAGTTAATTTTTATATAAACTCAAATGTGCTGCAAATCCGATGGCTCAGTAAGGCCTCTATAGACAGCAATGCCACTGAACTTCTCAAGATCCAGAAAGCCAAAAAAAAAAACCCGAAATAGCAACTTTTCAACAATATTTAGTGATGGCCGATTTCAAAACAGTGCTTTGAATCTTGTTTTTCTAATCAATGATTCGGAGCACCAAAGTCACGTGATTTCAGCAACTTGGCTTTTTGACACGTGATCCAAATCACTGATTCGAAACAAAAGATTCAAAACATTGTTTTGAAATCGGCCATCACTAAATATTGTTGAAAAGTTGCTTTTATTTCTTTCTATTTTATTTGGCTTTCTGGATCTTGAAGTTCAGTGGCATTGCTGTCTATAAAGGCCTTGCTGAGCCATCGAATTTCATCACAAATAATTTAATTTGTTCTGAAGATGAACAAAGGTCTTACCGTGCGTTCAGACCGCCGCCGGCGAGAGCGTCAACAGTCACCTTGGTCGCCCTGCCAACAACGCTGTACTGTTCGTTCAAACCGCCGCCGACGGGAGGGTCAAAGTAAATGACAAGTCGCGTCAACCAATCGGAAGCCTCTCAAGCGAGGACATCTACATTCCGATTGGTTGCCGCCGAACCGCGTCATAGCTCATTACAATAAAGTTAACCTGATTTCAACTCTCCTCGCCACTCTCACCATCCAAGACGCGCCGCTCTCGCTGGAGCTCGCTGCCAAGCTCTCATTGAAAATGAATGACTTCCTGTCACTTTGACGCTCTCTCCGCTGGCGGTGTGAACACAGAACAGGTGTGGAACAACATGAGGGTGAGTAATTAATGACATTTAATTTTAGGGTGCACTAACCCTTTAACATGCTAATTAAGGCCTGAAAAGTCTGAAGTCTGAAGTGTTGCTCTTAGGTTTTTTGCAATTTCTCTGAGTATTACACGTCTGTCCTTGGGGTGATTTTGCTAGGACTGGCACTTATTATCTGAATATGCTCCTCCCAAACTTTGTGAATAAAACATCATTATGTGAGACACTATTTGTCTGTTTTATTTGTAAATACTTTTAAATGGTTCTTTTAAATGGTACACTGACAATACCGGACAGACAACTAAGGAAACAGAGAGCTTTAATACATGGAGAGGGTAATCAACTGAAACAGGTTTGGGGGACTAAGTAGCCCATGTGACACAACAGAGTGGAGTTGAAGAAGATATCAAGGGGCTGAAGGGAATCAGCAGAGGCGGGCTGACGGACTTGCTCTGGAGACACAAAAGACTTTGAGCTGGGTGGAACCAGCAGGGATGGGAGAATTGGGGAAATATCCTCTTCCAAATCTTCATAAATATTTATAGAGGCCAGTTGCAGCTCATTCTTAGTGATTGGAGTGTGGACGGGGCTTTCCTCCATGCCCTTGTACCAGGGGAGGCACCGGCCAACAATGAAATATGGTTGGCCACCCCATGTGCCCCCCTACCAGATGTCTTGTGATTAGCTTGTTTTTATGCTAGTCAGTTTCTAACCATTTCTGCTGAAATTCTTGATTCAAAGAAGTGGTTCTCAACCTTTTTTAGGGAAGTGTCCTAAAGAAAGTTCAGAGTTAACAATGCTGAGAAGATATTCAGGAATTACAGAAAACACCTCTTCCAGCGGCTTAGAGGGTATAGGATCTAGCATATGTTGTTGCTTTAAATGTCTAAATGTTTTGATGTTGCTTTGTGCCATTAAACTGGTGTTAACTTGTTTGTGTATCGGTTCACTTTAGATCTGATAACGCTGAAAGAGGAGAGTCAAGAACTGAATGATGTAAAGGAAGAGAAACATCATGGTTTCATAACTGGAGAAACATATTTTGGTTGTTCACAGACTGAAAAAACGTCAACACCAAAAAGAGCTCAAAAGACGGCAACTCACTCAAAAGAGGATTGTTTATGTGATCATTGTGGAATGAGTTTTCCAGACGCAAAGGACCTTAAAAGGCATGTAATAATTCATTCTGGAGAGAAACCTTTCAAATGTCAGCAGTGTGAAAAGAGTTTCCGATTCAATAAGTACCTTAAGACTCACATGAATATTCACACTGGAGACAAGCCTTTCACGTGCCATCAATGTGGAAAGACTTTCTATCATAAAGTAAGTCTCAAGAATCACATGAGAATTCACACCGGAGAGAAGCTATTCACCTGCAAACTGTGTGGGAAGAGCTTCACACAACAAGGAAATCTTAGACATCATATGAGAATTCACACTGGTGACAAGCCTTTCACATGCTCTCAATGTGAAAAGAGTTTCTGTAATAAATCAAGTCTCAAGACTCACATGAGAGTTCACACTGGAGAGAAGCCTTTCACATGCTCTCAGTGTGGAAAGTGTTTCAATCATAAAGTAAGTCTCAAGAATCACATGAGAATTCACACCGGAGAGAAGCCTTTCATCTGCAAACTGTGTGGGAAGAGCTTCTCAGAACAAGGAAATCTTAGACATCATATGAGAATTCACACTGGAGACAAGCCTTTCACATGCTCTCAATGTGGTAAGAGTTTCAATCATAAAGTAAGTCTCAAGAATCACATGAGAATTCACACTGGAGAGAAGCCATTCACCTGCGAACTGTGTGGGAAGAGCTTCTCAGAACAAGGAAATCTTAGACATCATATGAGAATTCACACTGGTGACAAGCCTTTCACATGCTCTCAATGTGGAAAGAGTTTCTGTAATAAACCAAGTCTCAAGACTCACATGAGGATTCACACTGGAGAGAAGCCTTTCATGTGCTCTCAATGTGGAATTAATTTTACATATAAGGAGTCTCTTGAAATCCACATGAGAATTCACACTGGAGGGAAGCTGTTAACCTGCAAACTGTGTGGGAAGAGCTTCTCGCGAAAAAGAAATCTTATGACTCATGTGAAACTTCACAATGGAGAGAAGCCTTACAAGTGTCCTCAGTGTGAAGAGAGTTTCACATATCATAGAGACCTGAAACATCACTTGCAAACAAATTGTGGAAGGACATTGCAGTGTTCCTCAGTGTAATGAGATTTAGAAAAATTAGCAATTTCAGAAATCACTTGACAATTTACGCTGAATGAAGGCAATTTAGTTGTGATCAGTGTAATTAAAAAATTACATCACATGTACAGATAACCCTCAAAAATGCTTATGTGAGACCCTATTTGTTTTTCTGCAAATACATATAAAATGGTTCTTCAATTTTAAACAGCCCCAGAAAATCTTTCTCTCTGTAAAATTAAGGCTACGCACTACGGCTGAATGTAGACAAAATCTGTTTTTCTGCTCAAATGTGTACTACAACTGCCATATGTTTTATTTGCATCTTTTTTTTAATATTTTAACATTTTCTTTTCTTTTGTGATTTACTAGACATTCCACAATTCTCAATATAATATTGAAACATACAATCCAACATCCACAGCTTAATACATTCTTGTGGATTGAGTTTTTTTTCGCACTCTCAGAATTGGCTCTGCTTGTATGTAGGGTGGCCAACTTCAGAAAAATTTGAAGAATTTAACTTCCAGAATCTTGCAGTAAGTTTTGGGAGTTTATTTTTAGTCCTCCTACCCTGAAGACCGTTTTGCAGAGACTAAAAATGAACTCCCAAAACTTATTGCCAGATTCTCATAAATTCTTCAAACAATGGTGCTGATCCTTCAAGAGTCACTCTCAATCTGTCTGTCTATAAAGCCTATAAAAAAAAAAAAATGAAAAAAAAAAAAACAGACTTAATGTATTTCACAACACTTCAGCTTGTGATTCTTATTAAGTGGGGGTAATATTTTTAGGATTCTTTACCTAACCTAAGTCTCTGAGATCCTGACACCTTTCACTTCTGGAGACTCCAGGTAGGTTGCAGTTCTGGAAAATGTTGGCACTGGAGACTAAAGGTCTGAAAGTTGCGTCTGAAATTTCCACACGTTAAAAAATAAATTAGCATGTTAAAAAATAAATACGTTGTGTCAATCACGTTTACACACTGCCTCTGAAACTTTCATCCGTCATAAAAACTTTTTGGACCAGGTTAGATTTTCTGCATTATTTGTCCCCTATCCAAAAGGTTATTGGGACTATAACAAAATATCTAAGGTGGTGGTGCAATTTTGACCCGAATTTAGCAACATAGCTATAAACACTGACAAAAATATAATTTTATACAGAAGTACCGTCATAGACTACGACAACACCACCTTAACAACTGCCTCCACCGACCCCTTCAAGGACTATAGTTCCAGAAAGTCAGCAACCACCACCAACTACGGGTTTATGAACGTCAACAACAGTCCCTGGGTCAGAATCATTCACGACGCCATCCCACACTACGGTATGAAACTATGGCTACCCTCCAATCAGACAATGACAGGTGGTGTGAGTTTCAAAATAATAATCAAGTACTATGTCACTTTCAGAAACCACATTTGAGTTGTAAGAGCTATGGCTGAAAGCAGCCTTCTGTAAGTGAGTTTCATATTTTAAATATAAATAAGTCCACTGCATTCCAAACAACATAAATGATGCCTTCATAGACCATTTGTAAACACACACTTACCCATGTTGCTAACAGAATCAGTATAGTTTGTTCATGTGCAATAACTGTTGTAACATTTCAAATATTACAATTATTCGTTGAATACATTTAAATAAATTTAGTTGGCTAACTTTAAACCATTTTTTTTTTTTGAATGTAGCTAAAATAGTTTGCAACCACTTATTTTAAAAAATGGAGAATATTTTTTTCAATATTTGATTTAAAAAAAAAATAGCATTAATAAATTGTAAAAAGACGGCATAAAAGCTTAACCAAAAGGGCTGTCTATATTGTCCTTACAGTATAAATCTTCTGAATAAAGAATACAGTCAAATTTAGTGTTTGTCAGATGTTTCTAAATGTACATCAGGCATGCATGAACACACACACACATGCAAAGTTAAAGCATGCACTTTGATACCACCAACAAAGAAAATCCCACTAGGTAAAATTATATGGATTGTTTGCAGGACACAACTGTCAAGGTAATCTCATACATTACGGACTAAAGAAATACACAAGTTAAAAGAAAGTACATTTGCATATCTCCACAAAATTGCATTTCTGTTACTTAACACAAAGAAGTGTTCATTTGATCACCTTAGTAAACAAGTTACATATAAAAAGCAGGGTTAGTTAGTCTACCTTACCTGGGGTGTGTTTCCCAAAGTGAACTATGGTCGCAAGTTCCATCATTACCAATAGAGTTCAATGGGACTTACAACCATAGATGGCTAACAATGTTTTTGGGAAACGCACCTCTGGACTGTTGGTCGTGTCTTCCGAGGGCAAGCCCTCGGGGAAGCCAACAACCACGCTGTTATCCTCAGAGTTGGCAATAGGACGCTCTCCCATAAATTAATCGATAATGTCATAAAACGGAAAACTGGGTTGCTACCACTTTTACCATTCTGTGATTTAGCCTTGAAGAACACCGTTTTCAGTAACTTCCATCTGTTTTTGATTTGCTCGATTGTTTTGATTGACACATTTTCAAAATATTGTGAAAAAGGACACATCCAAATTTGTACAAGCTTCTTCAGCTGGCACTGACCCTTCCGGTTAGGTCAGCAACATCAGAGCGAAGTGGCAATGTGAAGAACTCGAAACTGGCTATGAGTGAACCAAAGGTTTTCTGCTCTTGGAATTCTTCACATTGAAGCAGATATTACATCATGCCATGACCACATTATTAATGAAACACTATTGGTGACTTTATTTAGTTTCCTTTAATCACTCAAGTAGAGAGAAGTCTGTCCATCCTCTCCCTGTTCTCCTCTTTGTCTGTTTCTGAAACTTCATGTCATCTTCTCTGATTAACTCCATCAGTTCATCCTCTCTGTCTCGCTTTCTCTCTGCTGCTGCTCCTCATCCTGGTCATCAATATGACTAATTTACAAAGCCAAGAAAATTAATCAAACATTTAATTTTACACAACTGACCAAACATTTTACAACATGTTACCTATTTATTATTTCATATTTGTCTGTGGCCCTAAAAAAGGTTTGATTTTATTTAACAAATCTTGTTTATTGTAAAATAATTAGTTATTGCTGTTGCACTTTAGAAAAATTCATCCAAACATCAATTTTAAAATGTCTTGTTACTAAAATTTGTTACCAACCCCTGGTATAAATGTACCCAAACATGACTGTTTTGCGTCTTACAAAAAATCTCACATATTTTAGAGCAACATTTAAATATGCATATACTATTATTTCCTTTTTTACTGTGTGTGTTTTTGCATGTAATTTTCTATGCACTTTGTGATTTTAGACAGCAGCTTGTGAATGGGACTTATATTTTGCTTTCGTCTGATGCTGTGACATCATAAGTCTGCGCCGCGACCTCTCGTCTGTTGTCATTCGGCTCATAGATCGCCTGAAGAAAGGTTAGAGTTTTAAGCATTTAACACGTTCAGTCGATTTATATAATTATTAGAGTCGATCTAACATGAACAGTCATATTTTTTATACTGTATTATCTAACATTAACGAACGTTATTTCTGTGAGTAAAGCGCATCCACACATGAGTAACAGAAAAAGTGATTTATTAGTCAATTAGAAGTCAATTTATTATAATCAACACAAGACTTTAACAGCCAATTACATTTACAGCTAGAGAGACTGCATGATTTTCTACTGTTTAGTATCACCATCTTACTCAGCTAGTATCCCTGAAGCACAGGTTTTATCAGCTGGCAAGTTTAAATGAACATTTCTCTAAAAAATGTTTGGTTACCAACTATTGTGTAAAAAATGCTGTATTGCTTTAAAATGAACCCAAAATATGTTGGAAATTAACATTTATTTATATTAAATATAATAATTAAACATGTATTAAGTTGTTTATTAATACATGTTCACCTTTGATTAATATTGTTGTCTCTAGTAATTATGTGTCTGATTTTTAATTTCCAACCTATTTTGGGTTCAGTTTAAGCCAGACATAGTCATTTTTAAACATTAATAAAACTACCCAGCAGGCTGGACAGTTTAACCCAACTGCTGCATTAAAACAACCCAATAGCTGGGTTTGTCCATTTTCAACCCAACTTGGGTTGTTTTTAATCCAGGATTGTTTAGAGTGTAACATTAATGGAAAGATGGAAAGCTTCTGTTTTGCTCCATTTCCTGCCATCATAGTTGTGCTAATTCACTAACTTTCAATTTGCAATTCGATTCAATATTAGTTATTTTGATGTATATCAGGTACAGTACATGGCAAATTTTCTCAAGAAAAAAAAATCTCTCAACTAATGTTGTAAAATAGGACTACAATACATACATAGCAATCAGTTGGTAGACCTAGTACATTAATATTGAAGGTTAAAATAAACTGATTTGTACAAACGTAAATTACACTTAAGGAAATTTGTGTAATTATATAGTTAAATATTAAAATTATTTCTACTCCAATTCGTTTTTTGAAATGTAAACATTTAAATGGTGGCTGTCAACTTGATGGATCTATTCAAACATGCATAATATAGGCTATTGAAGAACATTAACAATTAATTAATAGGTAATATGGTGTATGTATTTAGTTAAATGCTCCTTTCAAGAGTTTTTTTCTAGGTGACTAACGAGTTTATGGTCACTGAATATGCTTGTTCTGAGGTAAATGTGACGTTACATGACATTGTTTACAAGCTATTAACGTCTTTCCGCAGTTGAAACACTGTTTATGTGATTATACAAGACATGATATCATACCTTGAGAAGTTTATTCATGTTTATTTCGCGTTATAACTGGTATTAAAGAGGATCAGTTCACGCGCGTCAGGCTGCAGCTTCTTTTGAACTGAGGCTACAGCGATCTGTCACTACACATTAAAGAGCACCAAAACGGTATTTGTTTTTTTATGCTGATGTAAAATGGGCAAAATATGTAACTTGAGACTTTGTTTCATGTCAAAAGCAACAAACCACAAAAGTTATATTGTGATTTATTGGATGGTTACGTATCATTGCGCTTTTTAAAGTGGGTGGAATCCTTGACATTTCTTAGTGGGTATACGGCGTATACCCCCGTATCATGTAGACTACACCATGGAGAAAGTTATGATGTGATAAACGGAGATTTTTGATACTCCGAGTCAATTAAATCAAATGCTTTGCGTAATTATTCAGTGATTCAAAGAGCTCGATTCACCGTACGCTGACGAAACATCAAAGCCACTAGAAGGCAAGCCTGCAACCAAACGGCAACGCAAGAAAGGAGACAAGATTAATTAATTTTTTAATTAATGTCAATGGAGCAGAGGCTTCACTAAACAGTTTTTGTGAGGAAATAGCTTGATATTTCATAATAATAATAATAATACACTTTATTTTCTATAGCGCCTTTAAAAGTAGCATCTCAAAGCGCTTCACAGAAGAAAAAAAGGAAACATACAATTATACAAACAATACTTTAAAATAAGTGAGATATAAAAAAAACACACCAAATAAGAACATACTATCAAAACAAGTAAATTTAAAAATTTAATTTTAATGAATTGATTGTCCGCCAATCTTCAACATGTTTTAAGCTAAACAATATTTTTGTTGGGAACGATAATGTAGATTTTGCTATGATAAAAAGTAGGGACTAATACTGTACCGATACGAAAGCACATTTCACAAACAATGCAGTCCTACTGTATGTTTACTGGTGATACAGCGCCAAATATAGAGCATTTATTCCCAAGGCCAACACACTGATACACAAAAAAATGATTTAACGTAAACTGTAATCGACTGTCATAAAACTTTGAATGGTGCACTGTTACGAATGGGAGACTCAGGCAGGGGATCCAAGTGCAGCGTTTATTTAGAAGTGAGCGTGGTCGTTCAGGCAGGGTCAAACAGGAACAAACAGGAGCAATAAGGAACAGGCAGAGTCGTAGTCAGGGTACAGGCAAGGATCGAGGCAGGCAGCAATGGGTCGTAAAACAGGAATCAGGCAAAATCAATCACAGACAGGCAAACAGGATACAAGGAAACGCTCAGAAATGTGACACAAGTGACAACAAGACTTCGCGATCAGGTGATGAGTGTGTGAGTCTTTTATAGTCCAGGTAATGCATGGCAGCTGGATGTGGTGATTAGTGTAGTGATTGGTGGAGTGAGTGCAGGTGATTGGCAGAGAGAATTGTGGGAAGTGTAGTCCGGGGAGTGACAGGAGCAGACGGTGATCGTTACATAACGCCCCCCTTCCGGAAGGCGCGTCCTCGCGACGTAAAAGGCACGAATAGGGAGGGAGGGTGGGTACATTGGAGCTATAGCGGGACCATGGTCTCCAATGCAGGCTCCAGGGTAGCCATGGTGGATCAGGCGCCACGGGTAACCATGGCGGGTCAGGTGCTACGGGCAGCCAGTGCAGGTCAGGAGTGCCATAACTCCACGGCGGGTCAGGTGGCTCGGGCAACCACGGCAGGTCAGGTGGCTCGGGCAACCACGGCCGGTCAGATGGGTCGGGCAACCACAGCAGGTCAGGCGGGTCAGGCAGCCATGGCAGGTTAGATGGTTTGGGTAACCACAGTAGGTCAGGTGGCTTGGGTAACCACGACAGGTTAGGGTCCATAAACGGCCATAATTGTTCAAAGGCCAATGATGGCAGTGGCCGGGCAGGGTCCCCACCCACAAGCTCCCCACCCCTAGGTATACTGCCCCCCCCCCAAAAGTTCTTGGGGAAATCAAGGGAGGCATTGGCGGGTTCATGGGCAAGGAGCTCGGGTGGCGCCAGCAGGGCAGATGGCCTGAGTGGCAGCGGTAGAGCAAATGGTCCAGGCGGTGGTGGCAGGGCCGACCAAGGCTGCTCTGTGGCCTTATCAAGGAGAGCGGGCAGTTCGGTGACGGCCTCCATGGCCGTATCAAGGAGAGCGGGCAGTTCGGTGACGGCCTCCATGGCCGTATCAGGGAGAGCAGACAGCTCCGAGACGGCAGCGGGCTCGGGCTGCTCCGGGACGGCAGCGGGCTCGGGCTGCTCCGGGACGGCAGCGGGCTCGGGCTGCTCCGGGACGGCAGTAGAGCTCGAGTTCCTCAACGCACGTAGGACAGCCAAGACATAAAAAGTGAGCACAGCCCTCTGGGCCAAGACAGGACAGACCAGGAGAGCAGGCTGTGCTGGAGCGGACTCAATGGCTGGAACAACCCCTGCATCCTTGAGCACCGCAGGGGCGGCCATCTTGCCCGTGGGCACTGGCAAAGCAGCCATTTCGTCCATCGCGTCCAGGGTGCTTAAGTCCACTGCAATCGGCGAACAAGAGTCCATAGCAACCGGCGAGCTTGAGAGCGTTGAAACCGGCGAGCTTGAGAGCGTTGAAACCGGCGAGCTTGAGAGCGTTGAAACCGGCGAGCTTGAGAGCGTTGAAACCGGCGAGCTTGAGAGCGTAGCAACCGGCGAGCTTGAGAGCGTAGCAACCGGCGAGCTTGAGAGCGTAGCAACCGGCGAGCTTGAGAGCGTAGCAACCGGCAGGCTTGAGAGCGAAGCGGCCGGCTGGCTTGAGAGCGAAGCGGCCGGCTGGCTTGAGAGCGAAGCGGCCGGCTGGCTTGAGAGCGAAGCGGCCGGCTGGCTTGAGAGCGAAGCGGCCGGCTGGCTTGAGAGCGAAGCGGCCGGCTGGCTTGAGAGCGAAGCGGCCGGCTGGCTTGAGAGCGAAGCGGCCGGCTGGCTTGAGTGCGAAGCGGCCGGCAGAGACTTGAGTGCGGAGAGCGTAGTGGCCACCAGGCTTGAGAGCGAAGCGGCCGACGGAGACTTGGGGATGCCAGCTGCTCGGACTGAAATCAACGGTGGATCGGTCAAACTGGAACGCAACCCTCTCCGCTCCCGGACTGATCTAGAGACCTGACGTGACTCTGGGCGATCAGCGGCGACGTGACTTTGCTCTGGGCGATCAGCGAAGGCGTGCCGTTGCTCTGGGCTGTCAGCGAAGGTGTGACGTTGCTCTGGGCGATCAGTGAAGGCGTGACGTTGCTCTGGGCGATCAGCGGAGACGTGACGTTGCTCTGGGCGATCAGCGGAGACGTGACTCATTGTTGCGGCCGCCATTTGGTGAGTGTCATCTGGCGCGGCGGCCATCACACACCCAGACGAGGAATCGCGTTCCTCCGCGACACCCACAGTAAACGGAGATCCACTCAGTAGCAACGCCAGCTCTATATACTGTTCTAAAGTCCCATTTGGCTCATGTATTGGCATAATAGAGCTGAGCGGTTCAGACAGTCCCCCGCGAAAGAATGTCATAAGACATAACTCATCAAAGCATGTTAACGGAGCCAGTTCAATAAAGTCCAAAACATAATCTTCAATGGATTTGTCTCCTTGACGGAGACCGATCAACTGGGCGGATGGATTCATAATTGTTGAGACAGGAACACTCACGGTAGCTGCTGGATCTAGTGAGGCGAAGTCTTCTGTTACGAATGGGAGACTCAGGCAGGGGATCCAAGTGCAGCGTTTATTTAGAAGTGAGCGTGGTCGTTCAGGCAGGGTCAAACAGGAACAAACAGGAGCAATAAGGAACAGGCAGAGTCGTAGTCAGGGTACAGGCAAGGATCGAGGCAGGCAGCAATGGGTCGTAAAACAGGAATCAGGCAAAATCAATCACAGACAGGCAAACAGGATACAAGGAAACGCTCAGAAATGTGACACAAGTGACAACAAGACTTCGCGATCAGGTGATGAGTGTGTTAGTCTTTTATAGTCCAGGTAATGCATGGCAGCTGGATGTGGTGATTAGTGTAGTGATTGGTGGAGTGAGTGCAGGTGATTGGCAGAGAGAATTGTGGGAAGTGTAGTCCGGGGAGTGACAGGAGCAGACGGTGATCGTTACATGCGCACTGACGTCACTGCCACATGATTGAAGTGCTTTACGTGATCCTAAAGCCGCTATGCTTTCTCCAATGGTAAGAGAGACAGACCTTCTCATCTCCTCAATAATAAGACAATCTTTGAAGACGTGCTGGTCAAAACAGTGTAAATGCAACGAGAACACAAACTCGTGTAAATAATTAAAACATTTACAAACCGACTGCAAAGGTTTCTTAAATTGAATCTATAAAAATAATATACAAATCATTAAATACCAACTTTAAACTCATAAAATAAGAAGAATATGTATAATTTGCGTTCTTATGTTAATTTGTACTGCTGGGGGTGGTAATCACTCTGATTGAGATGCAGATTTAGTTTGGTTTTATTTTTTGTCTGTTAATTATTCTCATTTGAAATATGGCACAGAAAAACTCCTGGTGAAGCGACTGAGTTCCACGCGACACTATTATAAAGATGGAGTTTATTAAAGAGGAGAGTGAAGACATAAAGGTGGTGATTATTAAAGAGGAGAGTGAAGACATGAAGATTGAAGAAACATTCAGTGTGAAACAAGAAGATACTGAGACACAAACAGGTTGGTTTCATTCTCAAAACTGATCATTTGATCCTTATTAAAAATGTCCATCTCTACAGAACTGAATATTTTTGAAGAATGTCATATGAGTGACCTAATTAAAATGGTTTTATTTGACATGGAGCGGGTCGCCTCATGACAGACATGAACAAACCTTGTTTTTTGCATAAGCTTAAATGTGCTGCGTAACACATGAGGATGAACCTCTTTGTTTCTCACCCCCATGTCATCCAAGATGTTCATGTCTTTCTTTCTTTAGCCGAAAAGAAATTAAGGTTCCATTTTTTTTCCCCGTAAGCTGAATAAGGAAGGCGTAGGAAATACATTTTTGAAGAATACGAAAGTGCGGTTTTGGAGGAAGCACTTGGAAGGCGATTACTTGTTTATATAAAGCATATACATTCACATTTTTACATGTATTTTCTTTCTTACTTTGCAATCCAATGGTTACTGCTGCCGACAGTATATTCAGAATAATGTTCCTTACTGCATGCTGCTATACATGTCATCCATCTCCATCTAATCTTTTTTTTTTTTTCACTCTTCTGATGGGTTTTCAGATTTCTCTTTCTAGAAATTGTATATTCTATGGTGTATAGCAATAAGACCCAGCATACAAATACAATCAAAACACTCCAGCGCCCACTCAGTTCTTTGCGAAAAATGAATAAAAAGACACACAGGAAACAAAAACCTTGAAAAGTTGATATACGACCCGCCAAAGAGATGGCGATTCGCACAGGACTAATATTATCACATATTAACACCTAGGTCCCCTGCGAAATATGGTAAGTCATTTGCGGGGGAATTTTTACTTTACAAATTACAGACATGACTGAGTAATATCACAGACAACCTCCACGATTATTACAAATGACTACAGGTCCCCAGATAATACTACTCCCGTTCGAATAGTGCTATAGTCGTGTATTTATTTGTCACGTTTAATCAATAAAAGCCTTTCAATCTTCTGTTTATTAAGCTACAGTGATTTTCTGGAACAACATCTTTCGAGTTATCTTTCGTCTGTGGGTCATATTTGGAGTTTCTTTGCAAAAGTGCCCTCTGGCTTTCACATGGAGCAGCATTTAGCCGTGACAAGCTGCTCACACACACACACAAAAATGCAGCCAATTGTTAAATCGTGTGCAGTTTAATTTAGATTAATCCTGCATAGGATAACACAGTGATACAAATAATGATGCAGTGGTTATAGGATCTAGCATTTATGTTGTTTGTGGCTTTAAATATCTAAGGCCACATTTATACTGCATGGCTCAAGTGACCCAATTCTGATATTTTCCTCCCATGTAATACAGTTCTGATATAACCCATGAATTTTTAAGCAGGAAAAAAGCACATGGGCGTTCGGTTTCGGGCCTCACTCATGTTTGGAAATATTTTCAAATATGCCTTCTGTGTAAGCGGATAGATGGGATATTCCATTTAATGTGAGTTAAATGTCATGTTTTCGAAACATCTCTTGATACAGATATATCTATTACAAATGAAAAGTCTGTAGTTGATTAGCTGAGTATTAATTAAATAAAGGCAGGAACACACCAAGCCAAGGGTTGACTGTCGCGCAGTTTTTGTTCATCGGCCGACTAAGTGCGTTCCATCGGCTGAAGTTGGTCCTCATTGGCTTTTTTTTGGCCTATTCGACATGTTGAATCTGCATTGGAGCTCATCGGGCCATCTGATCATTCTGATTGGCTGTTCAGCTACTGCCACCTGCTGGTACGGAAAGGTATTTCATTTTACGCAGGCGCAGAACGGATGTGCTACTTGGCCTTCGGCTGTCGAGTGTTGATTTGGTGTGTCAGGCCAAGTTTGGACACAGACACTGCCGACATGAGCCAACCCCAGTCTGCTTTCATCGCCACTAGTTCGTTGGCGTCGGTTTGGTGTGTATCACCTTAAGAGGCACTGAAATTTGTTGCTTTAGAAATCATGCCGAGAGCTCCTTGCCACTGTTATCAGTGACGGCGGCTCATGCAAAGACAAGCGTTTCAATCTTTTGCTAACTGTTGTTGAGACTCTTTATTTCAGTGAATTCACAAAATAAACTGCACACTAACATGTCCCTGCTCTTGATACACAATCACTGATGAACACACTTGGTTTTAATAAGGAAAAAAATATACATGAGCAGATTAGAATCCAGAACCTCTGACATGCTTGGCAAAAGTTTTACCACCAGACCTTTAGAAAACACATTTACCGTGAATCTGTGGTGAAGAGTTGGTGCAAATGAATGATTCTCATGTCAGGATGAAACTATCACATGTTTCTATGAGTTCTGTCAATAAATTTAACTAATTGCGGTCACATTCTGGACTGCAGCTTTTCTATACATAGTATGCTTTATTAATAAATGTTGTGCAGAGTTTGGACTTTTAATATCACTTTCTTGCATTAAGCAACGTTAAGCCTGTATAGTGTAAATGTAGATATCGGATATGGGTCACTTAAGAGGGTCGTCAGTGTTTTAATTGCTTTGTTCCATAAAAGTGATGTTAACTTGTATTTGTCTTTGTTCACCTTAGACCTGATGCTACTGAAAGAAGAGAGTCAAGATCTGAATGAAATGGAAGAGAAAAATCACAATATCACAAATAAAAACACTTCCACTCAAACAGGAACTGGAAAACCTAAATTACACAAGAGAAATAACAAAGGAGAAAAGAGTTTCATGTGTTCTCACTGTAGTGAGAGTTTCAGTACTAAAGTATGCCTCAAGACTCACATGAGAATTCACACCGGAGACAAACCTTACACATGCAACGTATGTGGGAAGAGCTTCACACGAAAAGCAACTGTTAATGTTCACATGAGAGTTCACACTGGAGAGAAGCTGTTAGCCTGTCCTCACTGTGCAAAGAGTTTCACACATAATGGAAGCCTTGAGGTTCACATGAGAGTTCACACTGGAGAGAAGCCTTTTACGTGCACTCAGTGTGGAAAGAGTTTCACAACTAAAGGAAACCTTGTGGTTCACATGAAAATTCACACTGGAGAGAAGCCTTTCTCCTGCCAACTGTGTGGGAAGAGCTTCTCAGAACAAGGAAATCTTACACGACATATGAGAATTCACACTGGAGAGAAGCCTTACACCTGCACCCAGTGCGGAATGAGTTTTACACATAAGGTGTCCCTTGATATCCACTTGATAAGTCATACTGGAGAGAAACCTTACACCTGCAAACTGTGTGGTAAGAGCTGCTCACTAAAAAGTAGTCTAAAGATTCACATGAGAACTCACACAGGAGAGAAGCCTTTCGCCTGCAAACTGTGTGGGAAGAGCTTCTCAGAACAAACAAATCTTACACATCATATGAGAGTTCACAGTGGAGAGAAGGGTTTCATGTGCTCTCAGTGTAGTAAGAGATTCAGTACTAAAGTGTGCCTCAAGACTCACATGAGAATTCACACTGGAGAGAAGCCTTATTCCTGCACCCAGTGCGGAATGAGTTTTATGTATAAGGTGTCCCTTGATAGCCACTTGAGAATTCACACTGGAGAGAACCCTTACACCTGCAAAGTGTGTGGGAAGAGCTTCACACAAAAAGCAAATCTTAAGACTCACATGAGACTTCACGCTGGAGAGAAGCCGTTCGCCTGTCCTCACTGTGGAAAGAGTTTCACATTCAAAGGAACCCTTGAGGTTCACATGAGATTTCACACTGGAGAAAGGCCTTACACGTGCACTCAATGTGAAAAGAGTTTTACAAATAAAGGAAGCCTTCAGACTCACCTGAGAGTTCACACTGGAGAGAAGCCTTTCACATGCTTTCACTGTGGAAAGAGTTTTGGGCAGAAAGGAGCCCTTGAGGTTCACCAGAGAGTTCACACTGGTGAAAAGCCTTTTACTTGCTCTCACTGTGGAAAGGGTTTCAGGCAGAAAGGAGCCCTTGAGGTTCACCAGAGACTTCACACTGGAGAAAAGCCTTTTACTTGCTCTCATTGTGGAAAGAGTTTCAGTCAGAAAATAACCCTTGAGGTTCACATGAGACTTCACACTGGAGAGAGGCCTTTCACGTGTCTTCAGTGTGAAGAGAGTTTCACATATCACGCAGACCTGAAACAACATTTGCAAACTCATTCTGGAATGACATAGGTTGTTTGCACATGATGCCATTACTGTGGTGCGAAATGCAGCTAGATGGCAGGAAGTGATTTTTTTTATATGAAGGATTCCTTTCAGTCAAAATTACTATGTTTTGCGTTGTTTGTGGTCAAAATCTATTTTATTCTGCTCAAATATAATGCAAGTTCTGGTAGGCAAGTAGATCCACAATGTGGACTTCACGTTCCAGCCAAGAAACAAACAGCGACCTGCTTCCTGGTTTAGGTTTCAGGCCACACTACTCCTTATAAAACTTTTCAGAACAAAAGACAATAACAAACAGTGAACAAAGCTTCATGGGTATTTACATGGAAGTTCTTTCAAAATGTATTTATTTTTGTAAAAAAAAGTTTCCTTAATCGATTAGTACAAAGATCATTGAGTAAAAAAGAAAAAGGTCAACAGGTTATCATGTAGACATTTATTCATTTATGGGCTTATAGACAAACATACGTAGACATTCATACATGCACAAATACCCTCATGTCCATAACCATACTTTCAAAGCTTGATTATTCTCTTATGGTGGTTACATGTATGCATATAAGTATTCCTATTACACATTTATCTCACTTCTCTCTGTTTTGATATATGTGTAGTGCATTTTCCCCAGTGCTTTTCTAAAGTCTCTTGTAATCTCAATTTAAATGTCAGTCTTTCCATTTTATAAATTTCTGTGAAAATTTGCTCCCACTGAGTTCTCGTTGGGGGAAGATGTTGGAGCCATAAACAAGTAATCGCTTTTTTGCTGGTGCTACTAGTATCCTCTGTAAATATTTATTCCTATTATTAACTGAATTTGGTATATTACCAAGAAATAGACTACAACCTGTTTTCCTCAATCTCTAAGATTTCCTCTATACTTGAGTGTATTTCTGACCAACACAGTTTCAAAACTGGGCAATCCCAGAAAATATGTAGGAGCCTAGATTTGCTTCTCCTTTTTGTTTGGCTTTTACTTTGGGCGTGATAAAGAAATGTATAGTGTTTTTCCAACAAAATTCTCTTAAAGCCCTGGAAAGTTACACACTCTGAATGCCTCAAATTTAGCCATTCTTCTTCTGGGATAGAAGTCTGCAATTCCTTTCCCCACTTTTCTTTAATATAATTAGTTCAGTAACCGTTAATAACTTGGATACAAGTATATATACCAGATATTAGTAATTTTTTACTGTCATTTGTATTATTAGCATTAATAATATATTTATCAAAGGGGAGCAATCATTTATTGCTCTTCTAATTGTTGAATCGTAATAGTGTCTAACTTGTAAAAATCTGAAAAAGTCCTTTTTCTCCAGACTGAATCTGGTCATGAAATTTTGAAAATCTTGAATTTCCCCCTTTTATATAATAGATCAGTATGCAGTTATTCCCTTGTGAGCCCAGCATTGAAACCTTTTATCTACTCGAGTAGGAAAGAATTGGGAATCATAACCATTCCAACTCAATATTCTCGTCGGTTTTCTAGTTTAGTTTAAACCACATTTTGTCCACAGATTTATATTTCCACATATCTCTTTAAATTTTTTATCTCTTAGAAGTGATTGATTGGGTATTGGAGTTTGCAAGATATCCAGTTGTTTCTATTTAGCAGTATAGCTTGTATCACACCAACAAAATACTTTTCTTAATTGGGCAGCAATATAGTAATCTTGCAGGCATGGTAGGGACTTTCTCCCTTTTTTCTTTTGCTAATTGTAAAGTTTTAAATTTAATACGTTTTTTTTTACTATTCCAGATAAATCTAGAAATTACTCTGTCCCAGTCATTGAAACATTTCTAGGGGATTTCAACCGGTAAAGTTAAAGCTAACGTTAAAATGAGACACATTAACCACAGCCTCATGAGTTGGCATGAGCTTTCTAAAATAGAAAGTAACATTATGTTAATGTCTTGAATTACCTCAATTTCATTATGGAATGCCTTGAGATGTCTCTTAAGGTTTGTGGTGTTTTTTCCTGTGATTTTGTGGCTGCATTTCTACCTATCTTTTTTCACAACACATTCCGTTTTCTTTTCCACTTATTGAAAGTAATGAAAGTTTTTCCAAATGTCGTTTCTTCTTTTTCTACCAAAGATGAACTATATGAACCACATTCTTTTCCTTGTTTATGTATCACAGATATAATAGCCTTTTTCCATTATTAAAAGATCTAAGAAGGGGGTTAATTGAGTGCGGAAAATTTTATACCATTCAGATGGGAATCCGTCTGTTCCAGGAGATTTGTTTGTCTGTAACCTATTTATTGCCTTGTCTAATTCTTCTGGTGTTATTTCAGCAATTAATATTTTGTTTTGTTCTGTGCCAATTGACGGTAAGTCTAGTGAATCTAGAAAATGCTAAATTGATTGTGTTTATTTGAGGTGGTTGAGAATAAAGGGTTCTGTAAAAACGTTCAAAGGAATTTTGGATATCTTTTATATTATTACTTATTTTTCCTGTAATTGGATTTTTTTTATATTTTTGTTTACAAAGGTGCCAAGCTAAAACTTTCATGGCTCTGGGACCAGTTTCATAGAATCTCTGTTTAGTGAATTTGACCTGTTTTTCTACATCGTCTTCATATATTTTGTTGATTTCTTCTCTCACTGTCTTTATTTGGTTCAAGTTACCTTCCTGTCTTTGCTGTTCTTCTGAGTCTTTAATTTTTTCTTGTAATTCCCGCAATTTCTTCTGTTTGTCTTTTTGCCTCAAGGAAGTCAGGAGAATAAGTTTCTAACATATAACGGCCTTAAAGGCATCCCATAACACATGAGGGAAACCTCTCCATTTTGCTCAGCTGAGTCGAGTGCGATTCCTTCTTTCCGCAGGTCTGGACACCTCCGTCACGCTGTTATAGACTTTGTTTTCGCTGTCTAGGAATACCTTCAGCTTCGCCGGGTATGGTGTCTGGAATTGTATTTGCTTGATCTTGAGGGCTCTCTTTATTTTCGTGTATTCTTTTCTGCACTGGAGAATTTCAGTCGCATAGTCATGTCAAAAAAATTCTCTGACCTTGGTAGGGTATCTCTTTCTTGTTCCACACTTGCTCTTAGTACCTCTTCCTTGACACGATACTCAAGAAAGCAGATCACCATTGATCTAGGCTGTGCTTCTTGATTGGGTTTAGGGACAAGAACTCTATGAGCTCGCTGTATCTGTAGGTCAGTGTCCTGTAGAGTGCTCAGTAGGGATGGGCGATACCACTTATTTTGTTTTCGATACGATACCGATACTTTGAAGGCCAATATCGCCTATATTGATACAGATACGATACCTCTAATATGAACTTAAAGATTTTAAGACTTATTCAATTATTGAATTATTAAATAATTGCCTTTTATATGCCTAGCTGAACTATGGTCACTGTAGTAATGGTTCATTTTCATAAGGGACTGCCATTGACACGATGTTGCACCCATTAAATGAAACATTTGTATTCTGACAGAACATCAATATGAACTTAAAGTTCATTTTAAATAAATGTAGGCTAATTGCACAAACTATGTAGGCTATTTAATTTTGTTTATTGTGAAATAACCAATAATAATATTATATTTTTCTGTGTTCTGTTAAGCATTGTTCTGGGCTGCGTTTCCCAAAAGCATCAGTGGTTTCTTACGATACTAAACGCAGCCCTACAGCTGTTTGAATGTAGTGTCGGCAGTGAGAGAACGCTCTGTGATCGATTGGTTTTGACTTGCAGCATTTGCGTGTTCAGATGAGCAGGAAAATACTTTTACTACAAATTATTCGCTTAAATAGGTTATTTGTCCAATTCAATGCTTATTTTATGCATTAAATTTATTGTTAAATAAAATCACTGGTTTAAAAAAAAAAAACACACACCTTGGTATCGATATTTTAATTTGAGTATCGATACTTTCAATACTCAACGTCAGTATCGATATATCGATGCTTCATATCGATCTGCCCATCCCTAGTGCTCAGTTCGGACTTAATAAATCCAGCAATGAGTTCTGTCACATTTCTTCCCTCATATCCTTCAGGCCTTTCAGGTCAGATAATTTAGCTTGCAGGTTCTCTTGTATTTTAAGGGTGTTACTGACCACGTCCCTGACATCTACACCCCTCTCTTTTCCATCTCATGCACTCTTTCCGAAGTTGACTAAAGTTTTTGATTGTTTGATTTCTTCTTTGAACTCTTGTCAAGTTGTTTGTGATGTTGTCCCTAATTTTCTGCTGAAAATCGGTCATGTCATCTTTATGATCAGAACGTAGGGCAGACTGTGGATTGCTGATAAACTTTCTTGGATCATGGTGTTAATTGAGTGTGGTGATGGCACTGATGTTATTGATGGCAGTGGCCCTGATGGTGGTGGGAGTCATTTTGAGGTATTAGACGACAGAATGCTGCCATGCAACTTCACCTGCTGGAGAGAAGAAGTAGGTGGTGTACCTTTGCCTAATTTCCAGTGCTTCCCTAGAAGCATTGTTGCTGCCTAATCACTGTGGCACCAATGGCAAGGGGGCACATCTTCCTTCTACATCAGCATTGAAATTGTGAAGAATGTAAGTGGCCTTCACCACTGCAACTGCCACTTTTGATGAGACACCAAGTACTCTGTGGTAGAGTTTCCACTGGGAAGCAAGGATCCCAAATGTGCACTCCTACCATCCTCCATGTAAGGGAAAGACAGTAATTGAATATATGCTTCTGTCTGTTGAGGTGTTTTTCTGGGTAGGGTCAGAGAAGGTGCCTCTTTAGAAGAAAAGCCTTGTCACCCATAAGCACATGTGGGGGGATGGAGGTCTTCTGCTCCTAGTAAATGTGCATCATCTGACAGGTCAAGGCTCCCCTGGCCATGGCAAAGTCAAAGGCACAGAGGGTCCTATCAGTACTGCTTTTCCTGAATGTCCACCATCTGGAAAAGGTATCAGGTATCAACTACTGGTAGGAGGACGATGGAAACACTCCCTTTTGCAATTAAAATACATGGACCCTTTTGATAATGGGGCCTGTATTGCAACATGCTTCCCATCGATTGCTCCCAGGCAGTAGGGGAAGTTCCATAGCCTATGTAAGTCTTCAGTGATCCTCTTCCAGTGGTGTTGTTCAGGAAAGGGCATATATGGCAGACTATATTGTTGCACACACTTCTTTCACCACCCTTGCCACTGAGCAGTAACCCACCCTGTAGCTAAAAGCTACTGATCTAAAGTACTGTCCTGTTGACAGATCTGATACTGGCCCTTTGCAACTTTTTTCAGTGTTTATTTCAGGTTCTATTTATATCAGTTCTATAAATTCTATTAAATAGCAATGTTGTACCATATATGCAGTGATGACTGTAACCAAGTGCATGTACTAGAGTACAATTTTGAGGCACTTGTACTTCAGTTGAGTTTTATTTTCTGCTACTTTACCTTTACTTCATTATATCCAAGAGACAAATAATGCATTTTTTAACTTCACTGCATTACAAAAGTCTTTGCATATTTAGATTAATACATCACTGTAAGCACAAGTTCTGAATACTTCTTCCACCTTTACACATAGGTTACCTCAGACAAATGCAGAGACGTTCTTTGGAGCTGATGGCTTTCCAGTAGTTTGTGTCTGTCCTTGTAGTAGTAGGTCCAATTTTCCAGGACAACACTTCAAACTGTGTCCTGCTCACCCGTTAATACTCCTTGAACCAACTACTGTTCTTGGACCAAAAGATGGTACTCGCCGAGATTTTTTCTCACCCCAAAATCTCATGAACCCACATAGACTGGCGTGTCTATCCTATCTATCTACGCAACAAAGGTCTCAACGGGGAAAAAAAATGCTGCACTGCCAAAGCCCTCTCACTGATGGGAGTTTTACTTACTCAAATTTGTTCTAAGGGCAGATAGGAAAATGATCTGTTTACAGATTCAACCAATGTAATTGAAGCAGAGGTGGGATCAAGACCTACAGACAGATACGTTGTCAGCAGTTTGTGGGAGATCACATGTATTGTAAGGTAAATGAATTTGAGATATATTTTGTTAAAATTCACAGATAAACAGCCTCTAAAGATTACTAAGATAATTGAGAACATTGAAAATGCACAAAACTAATATTTATATATCCGATCGTATGCATTTTGACTGCTAGCTTCAGTCCACTGCACCAAAGCTGCTCATTTTTAATATTTTTATTTTTTTAAAATAATTATATAAATTAAATTATATATAAACATATTAATGAAACTAATTCTTAAATATTTTTATATGTGTTTATAAATGCAAAATAAATATGCATAGTACACCCACATATATTATGTAAACACAAACTTATTTTGGATGTGATTAATCGTGATTAATCATTAAACAGCCCTGCTTAAATAGTGATAAACCTATTTGTTTAGCATATAGTACACCAAAAATACTTGGTATACTGGACTTGGTGACTGCGAAATGCCTAAGCTCCTCCCACTGGATCAAAATGCGTGAAACTACGGGTTCAATGGAGACCCAACGTGTGGCATACACCTTGGTTATCTGTAAAGGTTTCTCCCCACAGTTGTAGGCCTTCCTGCACTTTGGAGACACTGAAAACAGTTGTAAGTCTCTCGTACTCCCACATCTGTGACCAACTTTTTCAGAAACTATGTTGCTAGATCATTAATCATTAACCACCATTAATCATTTCTGTGTATTTTGAAGTGGATGGCAGCAGTGGAGTCTGAGAAAGCAGCTCTACATGCTTCTCCAATGTGATCATATGCCAGCATGGAACAGTGTTCAGCGATTGCTAATGCCATGGTGGCCTCAGCCTTTTTTGCAGTCAATTTTTAACCATAAATGGCAGGCTGTTTTGGTTGGAACTGTTATTAGGCTTTGCCTTTTGAGTATGTTTTTGAGTTGTCATGTGGTGTTTTTTACATAACTATATTTTTGTGTTGAAATCAGCCTTACAATACCGGCACTATGCCTGTGTATCATCTCCAATAAATGGCTTCAACCAGCCTTTGAATATTTCTCAATGAAAGCAAACACCTAATTAAAATTGAAGGTAAACATTCAAGGTAAATGGTGCATTTGGGGTCTGTCACACAGATGTATTGCAAAATTATCATAAAGAAATGTATTTCACATGACACCCCTGGACTATGTTTAATAGATGTTCTGTAATAAGCACTTGGTAGTTGCAGTATTTTTTCATGAAAATTTTAATTACAATTTAAACTGATCAATTTAAGTTTTTAATATGTAACTGTATAAAAAAGGATGGAGACTTGTGGCCATGCATCAATTACAGAGCCCTGAATGATCTAATGTGAGGGTGCTCAATCATGACACCATTTAAGCTATGAACAAATGTAGCCATAACACTGTTAACAAACTTCTTGGCCTTGTCTATTTTCACCGGATTCACACCAGCCTTCCACTGGCACCTCTGGGTCACAGCCGACAACATGATCTTCATACCAGGGTGCCAGAGTTTAAGCTGGTGCAGGTCCTCCTTCATGGCATTCACTAGCTGCATGCTGCTGATCTCCCCCATACAATTTCTGCCACAGTGGATGAGGAGGACATCCGGTGCTGCTCTTCCTCGCAGGGAGTGGGAGAAGAAGGGGAGAAGTCCTCTCCACTGCAGTCCACCCCAGTCAAACCAGCAGACATGGGCACCTGGCAGACTGATGTCTCTTCCCATAATCTCTTCATCTCTCTGGGCACCACTTCTGACATGGCTGTCACCTATGATCCACACTGTGTCTATGGAAGGAAAATAAATGAGTTTAATAAATGCTTTAGGTAATGAAAAAGGTAATGAAGAATTTAACTATGAATGGTAGCTCAATTTTTTACGTTGACAATGCTGTCACATGTGGGAGAACATAGGTCAAGCTAGCAACACCCTTAAATTATAGATTGCAGTGTAATTTGTTGTTGTCTTTTTAAGACGGATATTGTAATCAGCTGTCAAATGTCAAGCAGCCGAGACTAGTACTTACAGTTTAAGCTGTGTGCAGACATGGTGGATGTGGGTGTGTCACAACTGGCCATAATGAACTCAATGGCTCACTAAAAGAAAATAAACATTTTGTAAAAATATAAAGTGCATTTCCTTCGCAAAAGTCATATTCAAGACAATCTCACAAAGCACTGGATACCAGTGAATCAATATAGTGTGTGGGAATTACAATATTTAGCGTAAGCTGTTACTACACTAACGTAAAATAGTAATAACATTTGTAACTCGCTAATACTAATCTAACCCTAGTTTATTAACGTTATGACAAGGAACGTTTACGTTGCACAGCAAAATCCCCAGAGTTAAATCAACTCTGCTCAGAGAACATATGGTCCCTCTCTAATAGAGTTAAAAAAAACACTGAAGCAAAGTTAATGAGATAATATGCTTTTTGTGGAGTTGTTAAATCAGATGGGGGGGGTGGGGGGGGTTCATATTCAGTGAACTGCGAACAGGTGCGCGTGTCAGAAGGGAGCGCGAGATTCGGTGAACTGCGACCTGCGATTCAGTAAACTATGAACATATGCGCGAGCCAGAAGGGCACGCGAGTGCATGGAAATATTAACGCGAAGGGCCTTGCATCAGAAGTGCAGACCATATTCAGAAGCTGAAAACACGCCTGGCCTCTGCGATTTACCTGACTGAATTTGGTGAGTGATGGCAGGGCTCGACAGTAAGGACTGCCCGATGGCCCGGGGCCAGTGTGAACGACGCTCGGGACAGTAGACGCACTGGTCACTTGCCCGATCGGGCCAGTGCTGTAGGGTGTGCGTTATATAGCCTATCGTCTATAATATCGTAGGCTAATTGTTGATTTAACGATCTGAAATTATCGAGTATGTCCCTCACTTTACAAAAACAGTCTAGAAACAGCATAGTTATTGTTACCTACGGTTAGAGTAGTGTGTGCTTATATTAAAGTGTACGCTTTCACTGCGTGATTTAGTCTATTAAAATGCCCCCAAAATTCAAGATAAGGGGCAAAAATGCCCCTGTATATATTTCATATATAATTTAATAAAGTTAATCAATATTACACAAAGAGCTCTGTTTTTCTCCAAATATTAGCATGATTACAAATGTGATATTGATTTTATTCAGCGTACAGTTTAATGAACAAGAACTTAATATCAAGTGACTTACATTTTAGACACCAAATCGTCTGTTTCGCTGTATTTTACCAACGAAAATAGTTACAAAGTCCACAGAATTGTTTTGCGTCTTTGAGCAACATTTCCTGAGTGAATCAGCCGCTTGAATGAATCGGTTGAATCTCAATGATTCGCTCATTAACAGTGATTCGCTGCCACCTACTGGCGGGTTAAATTTCACATTTAAAATAACAGTATTTGACGTTTTATATTTTGAACATTTAAAACATTTTTATGCATCTGTAACTGCTCTTGATTAACTTTAATAAAGTTATCTATTCTATAGTTATACATTAGATTACAATGTCTGTACCTGAAAATCTTGTTTAAACCTACATGAAAAACTTGAAAAGCACCATTTAATTTATATGTTTGTTCTGTTGTATTTATTTGTGCTATTACTCGTAATTTGATTATTTACTATTTTACTACTTACTGTTTATTTGTCTAATAATATTTAAAATAATCAAAAACAATGAAAACAATAACTATGCTTATTTTATAGGCCCATTTTCTTGTCTTTTACTTTTATTAATTTTTTTGTTGTGGGGCCCGGAAAATATCGCCGGGGCAAGTAAAAATTTGAACCACCTGTACGCAATTTGCGTAGGGGATACGCATTTTGACTTCAAAGTACGCTGGTAAAAAAACTTGGTGACGCCTCTGTGCCATAGACAGTAGTCCTCAAATCAAGCAACAGCAAAAGAAGAAGAGTTCGACCAATCATAGCGCTAGGTTCTTCCCCCAAATATACTGTAAATGTTAGACCCAGTGACAGGCTGGCATGAAATGGCTTGCATAATACTTAGTAAGGAGGCCATAATAATTTTTGACTCATGGCTGAAGTTAAGTTTCTCCAGCTCTCCCCAGGTTGGCAAAAAAAGCATCTCAAAATGCATCAGATTGATGCTTTAAAATATGGAACATTTAAATTTTTCTTAGAGGGGTAATATCGTTCTCACCTTTTTCACCCCTGACCCGTTTTCATGCCTGTTAATCTAAGCATGGGCGGATCTAGAAAATTATATATAGGGTGGCAGAGGGGTGGCATGAGGTCTATAAGGGGTGGCAACACCAAAAATTACGAAAATTTCGAGGACTTCTGAGTTAGCCGAGAAGCAGTAATTTTCAGATTCACAAACAAATGGAAAGCAATTCGTAAGTGAACTTCGCTGCATTGTGTTTTTGACTCCCAAAGAACCGGTCCATAAGAGTCATTTGTTAATGAAGCGGACTACATTGGGCGCGCTGCGTTCGCGTGCAACCGTCATGCAGCTTATTGAAAGACGTGTTTTCTTGCCATTATTTTGCAATACGCTGTATTTTTTATGGATTCATTTTGTAAGTTTGTAAGTTTTTTTGCAGACGACCTTACCTTTAATTTTATCAGTCACCCGCCTTGCTATATGAATTAATCTTACTTTGCAGTACCACGCAGAAGCCATCTTCACCAGAACATGGACATGGTTAGCTTCTACAAATGTCAAATGTGATTGTGCAGCTGTGGGAAGAGATTCTTCTCAGAACAGATCCTGGGTGCTGTTGTTCATCTTCCCTGTGGAGCTCTTCCCGCATTGGTTTTTAGAAGCCACTGAAAGCATCTTTTTGTAGCTTGGCAAACTGCAGTGATGCCTGGAGATGGTTTCTGTAGGCCACCTCTATCCTTCAAAGTAAGAAATCGATGCACCAAGTCATCTGAGGTCAGTGATTGTGAGCAAGGCAAGCAAGTAACTTTCTCTTTCATCTTTTTCACAATGAAACCTGTGATAAGAGATTGCTGCTTCCTTGTACTCAGACAGATTGTCAATATCTGGAAGGTCAGAGAGGGAGTCATTCCCAGCCACAAGCACTTCCACAGGCTCCACATCCATCCGGTGAGCAATGTTCACAGTCGCAGTTGTTGAGTCAAGGATGGTTGTGTTGTCACGAAGGAGACAGTTGCCTGTGCCCCTTTTCACCTGTGCCTTACAAGGAGGCGCTTGTATGCCCCTCGGAACTGCATTACATTGGGGTTGTTGTTGTAACCTCCACATGCTCTGACTGCAGAGAAGAACAACTCCAAGTGGTCCTGACTGAGTTTGTAGATCAAAAAGGTATCGGCATGGGGCAGCAAGCTGCTTTACCAGGTCTTCATATATGCCCATCACACTTCTGCCACAAGCAATGAAACCATAGATGGGAGTCTTTTTCTGTGTACAATGCACATGTACAAGTGTGTTGTCTATTCCTTTCATTTTGAGCCCACGGAGAAGTGACTCTGTTTCGTGTAAAATACCCATAGCATGGTGTTTAGTAGTTGGCTTGATGGGTGCTTTATGTCCTTTGCCAAGTGGGTTGCGGCTATTTAGGACATACTTAGGAGCTGGGTATACTTCAGCTCCTGCTCACAATACTCAAGGGCATCAGCCACACTGCTGCTGAAGAGCTGGGTTGCAAGATTGACTTTCATTTTCTGATTTCGCCACTGAATGTGCGCCATTTTTAGTTTGTTACCAAGATGCAAGCCTTCCTTCTCCTGAAGCTTGTGGAGCTCATCGGTGTACCGCCACCTTCTCTTACCACAACCTCAACTGTTGAGAACACATTCCGAAGAAGTTTGAGCATGTGACATGGATCCAAGAGCACATGGACTTTTTGTGTGTTATCCTCAGGATGGAGAAAGTAAGGTCTCATGTCCATGATGCCCAAGTTAGCACCAAGCTCCCTCATCATTGCTGTTTTGGGAGGGTCCATCACACGTCAAGGAGACAACCCTAACTCCGATTGCATGAAGCCTAACGAGGCTCTCTCGGATAATGTTTGCTCTCCGGTCCTGTCATGCTGTTGATAAGAAAGTAAGCAATTGGAATCTTCCATGACTCATTGATTGCAACAACCATGAGGACCAGTGCTTGTGTTGCCACAACATTTTCAATCTCACCACCATCGATGTCAACATAGCCATGAATTTGGTCCCCGCCAATCTCAGTTTGCTTATGAATGTACATTTCATCCATCGTCAATGAGCAAACTGTGTCTTGTCAAACTTTCTTCTGCTCAGCAACACAACTTTTTAAAGCTGTGAATGAAGCAACAGTAAATCCAGGATCTGCAGAGATGCTACTGTACCATTTTCGTATGGTCTGAGGATGAGGCAAAGCGGAGAGAAACTTCTCTCTAAAATAGTCATAGGAAGTGGTGGAATGTAACGAAGTTATTGTACTTCGTTACTGTACTTAAGTAAATTTTTACGTATCTATACTTTACTTAAGTAAAAAAAATAATGCATACTTATACTTTTACTCAAGTAGATTTTTCAGCAATTATCTGTACTTTGTACTCCACTACATTATTAAAATGCGTGTCGTTACATCCTTCCGAATCTTGCATAAAAAAATTTTTGGTCGACTGACGTTTTGGCGTTGCTGGCCAATGCACGTTGAAACAGTTCGGAGATCTGATTGGTCAAAGAACTCACGCGCTCAGCGCGCGTTTTGAAACAACACAAGCGGAACTGATGTAAATCGAAGAAAAGGACACGGTGGACACCAAATATCAAACATGGACGAAGAGCCAACAACGTCGACTGAGCTTGAGCCTGTGCCCTGCAGCTCTGATTCTGAGAGACATCCCTGGCCTTATTTAAGCAAGTTATTTGAATTTAAAGGTTCAAAGAATGACTCCTGGCGTTTTCAATGTGTCAAGTGCCTACCTCAACGCAAAGAACTGTTGGCGTTTAAAAACTCCCCTTCAAATTTGAAGAAACATATAGAGGTAAGACATGCAATGCTATTTATTAATATTTAAGTTACAAACTTGCTATGACATGGTGCTATGACTGTTATAGAAAAACAGATGTCAACATAACAAAAATATCACACCAGTATAATATTTGTTTGACGTAAGTTAGTGGTACCCTAACAGGGCAACTTCTTTAGCTGGTTATTAGCACAGCAGGGACGATAGCTTGCTAGTACGTTACATTTTTGGAGATGAGCAAACTACTGCTATATCTGTACATTCGTAGTTGGCTAAAATAGCTGTTTGTTTTGACTCGATGAAAAAATGTTCAAACTTTTTATACGGCGTCGGCCCCTAGCTTCTTTACCATACAACATTGGGTATTTAGTTGACATTCACAAGTAAGCATGCAGGCAAAACTATATCTTGGTTTGATTTGATTGTGAACAATTTTGAACTATGACAGTTGTTTTTCGTCAATATCATGACATTTTTTAGAATTTGCAAACATATATATATATACACATTGCAGGCCAAAAGTTTGGACACATTACTATTTTTGTTTTTGACAGAAGTTTCTTCTGCTCATCAAGCCTGCATTTATTTGATCAAAAATACAGAAAAAAATGTAATATTGTGATATATTATTACAATTTAAAATAATTGGTTTTCAATTTATTATACTTTAAATTATCATTTATTTCTGTGATGCAAAGCTGAATTTTCAGGATCATTACTCCAGTCTATCACATGATCCTTTAGAAATCATTCTAATATGATGATTCATTATCAAAGTTGGAAACAGTTCTGCTGCTTAATATTTTTTCATAACCTGTGATACTTTTTTAGGATACTTTGATGAATAAAAGAAAGAAAAAGAAAAAAAGAAAAAGAAGAAAATGTTTTAAAAATAGAAATCTTTTGTAACAACAATATACACTACTGGTCAGTAATTTTTTTTCTTTCTTTTTTTGAAATAAATCAATACTTTTATTCAGCAAGGATGTGTTAAATTGATAAAAAGTGATAGTAAAGAAGATTTATATTATTAGAAAATATTTTTTTATTTTGAATAAATGCAGTTCTTTTTAACCTTTTATTCATCAAATATATTAGGCAGCAGAACTGTTTCCAACACTCATAATAAATCAGAATATTAGAATGATTTCTAAAGGATCATGTGATAGACTGGATGTCACATGTGACACTGAAGACTGGAGTAATGATCCTGAAAATTCAGCTTTGCATCACAGAAATAAATGATAATTTAAAGTATAATAAATTGAAAACCAATTATTTTAAATTGTAATAATATATCACAATATTACATTTTTTTCTGTATTTTTGATCAAATAAATGCAGGCTTGATGAGCAGAAGAAACTTCTTTCAAAAACATTAAAAATAGTAATGTTTCCAAACTTTTGGCCTGTACTGTGTATATGTATGTATATATATATATATATATATATATATATATATATATATAATATATATATATATTTAGCAATTTAGCGCGAAAGTATATGCGAAATATCAAACCAATTTTACCCGTGTGATATGCTTGGTTGTAAGTGTCAGTAGCTTGTCTTTTTTAGTCTAAAGATGTAATCACGTTGGTTTCGCGTTTCAGTGCCCCATACACTGTGGTTTTGTATTAACGTAAATGTAAAATCCTGTAACTTTAGGGTCCAAACTCTTAGTTTAACATGGCAAATACAGTAGCTTTTTGCTTGTGTGGTACTTACATGTTGCCAGTCATAACAAAGTAATATGCTAGTAAGATGTAAGGTTAGTGTTTGCACTTGCACTTAACTAGTAGTGGTTTAGATTAATTGTTGAACCCTTAAAAAATATTTTACATTATGTTGTGAGATTTATTTTGGTTGTAGATTGACTATATTACTAAATACTAATACTACTAATGCTAAACGTGTATTAATTCTGTTGTCACTATCTTTTATAGAGAAAGCACAGACCACTTCTGAAGGAGTACTTGGCAGCAACTTCTTCTAAAAAGAAGGGGACATTGTTTGCTGATGGAGGCTCTTCAATAAAGCAGCGAAAACTTGAGGACATCAAAGCATCTCAGAAGACCATAGACCTTGCAGTGGTTAACTTTATTGTCCAGGGTTTGCACCCTTTTGGAGTAGTAGAACAGACTGGGTTTGTTGATTTAATACATTGTACTCAACCTGATTACACAGTCATGTCACGTACAACATTGAGAGAGAGAATTGATAAGTGCACAAAGCAAATGAAAGAAAAATTGAAGAATGCAATGCAGACTGTTAAGTATATCGCCACGACTACAGACTGTTGGACAGCTCATAGGCAAAGTTTCATTGGGGTTACTGCCCACTGGATAGAGCCAGATACCCTAGAAAGAAAGTCTGTGGCTCTGGCTTGTAAAAGGCTGAAAGGGACACATTCTTATGATGTGTTAGCCAGTGCACTTAATGATATTCACAGTGAGTGTAACATCCGTGAAAAAATTGTTTGGACCACAACAGATAATGCCTCAAACTTTATTAAGGCCTTCCGAGTTTATGCATGTGAAGATGAAGGAAGTTCAACTGAAGATGAGAGTAAAGGTGAGAATGACAGTGAAGAGGAGGATGCAGAAGAGGAGACAGAGGGTGTTGAAGTGGAAGCTTTGATGGAGGAAGAAGATGAGTGTTCTGAATATCAGCTTCCAAAGCATCACCGTTGTGCCTGTCATATTCTGAATTTGATCTCAACCGTAGATGCCAGAAAAGCTGAATCAAATGTTATGTACAAGAAGATATCTCGTGCAGCATTTTCCAAGTGCTCAGCTCTTTGGAATAAGAGTGCCCGGTCATCTACAGCTGCAGAGGTTATTGAGAGGGAGTGCAAGCTGCAATTGATCCGTCCAGTTGAGACCAGGTGGAACTCTCTCTTCCTTGCAGTTGAGCGAATACTGAGGATAATTAGGGAAAGTGGAGAAGGAGTCGTCAGAGCAGTGACCATTGCACTTAAAGTCCCAATGTAAGTTTTTCATGGAGCAGATACGTAGTTGTGATGTGGTAGGCTATTGATTGTGTGAAATAATGTTGTTTACTAATGATTTACTCCATTTAATTGAACTGCAATAGTGTAGCCTATGCTTATCATGCTGACATTATGCATGTTCTCACATGGTGTTTTACAGGTTCAGCCCTGCAGAACTTGCTTTCTTGTCTGACTATGCATCAACCATGAACCGAGTCTCTAAGGCACTCAACATATTGCAGGGAGAGGTGGATGTCCACATGGGATGGCTGGTACCCACTATAACGCTCCTAACTGTGAAGCTGGACCGCCTCCAAACTTCATCCAAGTTCTGCCAGCCACTGATCTCTGCTCTTCAGGAAGGAATACAGCAGTGGTTTGGAAAAATGATGAATGACCCAGAACTCATATCTGCTGCAATTTTACTTCCTAAGTTTCGCACATCATGGACAAGCAATGAAAACTTGCTAAAGTTGGGTAAGTCATTTAAATAATTTCTTTGTCAAGCATTCATTTGTTAATAGAATAATGGGTAGTGGTTCATTTTAACCAATATATGTTATTTTCAAAGCTAACTGGTATTTTAAAAGGCTAGACAGAAATACTCTTCATTCATGTTTGGATTTTTTTTTTTTGTGCAGGCATGGACTACATCAAGACACACATGGAGGAAGAGCCAGCCTTATCATCACCTGGTAGCCATTCTGGATCTGAGGAGGAAGACTTTTTTGGCCTTATGAAGGGAAATGTCCACGAAACCACAAAACAGTTGGATGCCTATCTGGCCAACACTTCTACCTCAATGGACATACTCAAGTCAGTGCCCACAGTTTTTAATTTGTCCCTGAAGCTCAACACACCATTGCCCGCATCAGCAGCATGCGAACGAATGTTTAGCACAGCAGGGCACATTCTTTCTGCAAAAAGAGGCAGGCTAGGATCAAAAAGCTTTGAGAACCAAATTTTGTTGAAATTGAACAAAAACTATTGGTAATGCTATGCGGAACCAAATACAGTATTAGGGCTCAAATACTCTCATGTTCTATAGGGGCATTTTGACCTTTTGACCTTTGATTGCCTGGCCAAAATTTTTATTTGAAGGTCCTTTGTTTTTAAGTTTCTTATCGTAACATCTGCCTTTATATTGACTTCATTGTTTTTCACATAGGTTCTGTTTTTTTTGTCCTGTTAATGTTAGGTTGATCAGAGTTCTAAATAGCAATATTGCTTGCATGTTTTAAGAGAAGCACTCACCCTTGTCAAATTTTGTTTGGTGCTTATTTTTTTCTCATTCTAATGTGTTATACATTATTAGCCTAATGCTTTTGGATTTTCTGTAATCAATGGAGTATAAGCCTCAAATGCAGTTTTAGCTACGTTTTCCCCATGCAGGCCTAGGTAAAGGACTAAAGCAACTGTTGTTGAGCAGAATAAACTGGTCATACAAATTTGATTAAAGTGTTCAGAATAACACTCACCTGTGTACTTTTGAGTTTTTTTTTACTGCTCTTAATAGTATAGTAAAAATAAAATAAATTGTATGTCATAATTGGCTTAGCCTAATTATTATTTAATGAGTAATAAGTAAATAACCAGATTTTTACAGTGTCAGTATTGCACAACAACTCTTTCCAGTACACAATAGATATTGTTTGTGATTGTTACAATTGAACAGCCCAGACATTGAGACAACTGATTGTACTTTTACTTAAAAAAATACTTTAAAGTAAATTTAAAAGTATGTACTTATGACTTTTACTTAAGTAAGATGTTGATGTAGTAATTATACTTTTACTTAAGTATATATTTTGCAGGGTAGTTATACTTTTACTTAAGTACTAAACTTAAGTACTTCCTCCACCACTGGTCATAGGCCTTTGGAGAGTAAAAGTGCAGCATAGTTGCGAATTGCTTTAAGTTTTTGCAAAACACTGACTTTTCTTCTTTTGGATCCTCTGAAAGATCACCGGGGAACATCATCCAGACTTTCAAGAAGAGAGGCACATTAAGTTTCTTCTAAAGCACTTTGATTATACCCTTACTATTTACAGCAGAAATAGGGATGCCGCTTACCACCTCATTAAAACTTACCAAGCATCTTCTTTTTGGCTGTTGTTCTTCGCCCTTGGAGAAAGAAAAAACTTTAGGCACAGCGGTGTCCTTCAGGCATGTCCTTCCCTAATAAAAATTACAAGAAACATAAAAATTTATGACAGAGTCAATGGCTGTTGTTCATAACAAATGTATGTGTTTATGTTTCATTATTATTCACTATATTCTGTGAAATTGAGCTCAGGGAAAAAGAGACCTACGGTGGTGAATGGAGGCATTTTCAGTATCAGTAACCATGTTAGTATTTTCATACAACAGCAACTCTGCAACAGATTACAATATAATAATTGAGTGAATGAAGATTAATACCTATTAGAAACTATGACCACGTGAATAGGGTTGAATTTATTACGTATCTTGTTCTATTAGAGGACTTTCTGTGTGTTGTGCATGTTGCACACAAGGCCCTTTAGTCCACCAGTTGTACTCTTGCTGATGCAACCACGGTTACGAGCAACCTCAGGGAGCATGTGGTATCTCGAAGAGAAGAAGATGCATGGAAGCATGTGTGGCACACAGTGAAAAATTCAGCCAAACAAGCAATGTGTTCAGCATCCAGTATTGTTAAAACACTTGGTAACATAATCAGAGATTGTGAGTGATTATGACAGTAAAGGTGGCAAGTTTCAAATTTAGCTAATTAATAAAACAACTATAATTTGTGTGTTGACATACAAATGAACCACATATAAAACATATATTCATTATATTAGAAGCTCTAGGTGTACCCTGAAACTCAGCGTGCTGGTTTTGCAGGATCAGAAGTGGCTTGGTGCAGATGAAACGAAAAAGAAATGAAAAAAAAAAGTATGAAAACTTAATTTTATTTTTATTCCAGTTACTTTTGAAGGCAATAATTATTTTTTTCTAACAATTATAAGTCATGTTTTTATTTAAGCTAATACGGAAAAAGGTGTAGCACCAGATCACAGTCCAAACAAAGATTTATACATACAGTTTCTAATGGTGCATAGATCCAAAGATAACTCCAAAAGCCAAAATAATGAAAGATCTGCACACAAGAATTAACTCAACTTCAACGAATTTATTTTCCAGAACCCACAAAAAGTGCAAGTGCAGAGTGCAAAATGTTTTCGGGATCAACCCTTCATCAGTGCCATCACATTTATTTAAGCTAATGAGATGTTTTTAATTAGTTTCAGTTTTCGTTAAAACCATATCAAATAACAACACACATACATATTCAATCGTGCCTCTTGCCGATTATTTGTGACATTTGGAGACATATGTATGTATTCCCACATTAACTTTTTAAAGAAAGAATGGAAGAATGGTCATTAATTTTCCACTGGCGAGTCTGTGCATATATATATATATACACTACTGCTCAAAAGTTTGGGATCGGTAAGATTTTTAATGTTTTTAAAAGAAGTTTTGTCTGCTCACCAAGGGTGCATTTACTTAATTAAAAATACAGTAAAAACAGTAATATTGTGAAATATTATTACAATTTCAAGTTACAATTTACAGTTTTCTAATAAATATTTTAAAATGTAATTTATTCTTGTGTTGGCAAAGCTGAATTTTCAGCATCGTTAATCCAGTCTTCACAGTGTCACATGATCCTTCAGAAATCATTCTAATATGTCAATTTGCTGCTCAAGAAACATTTTTTTTTTTTACAATTGTACAAAATATTTGTGTACAATATTTTTTTTCAGGGTTCTTTGATGAATAGAAAGTTCAAAAGAACAGTGTTTATTTGAAATCTAATCTTTTCTAACATTATAAATGTCTTTACTGTCACTTTTGATTGATTTAATGCATCCTTGCTGAATAAAAGTATCTTTAATTTCTTTAAAAAAAAAATTGAAAAAAAATTCTTACTGACACCAAACTTTTGAATGGTAGTGTAAAATGTTACAAAAGCTTTGTATTTTAGATCAATGCTGTTCTTTTGAACTTTCTATTCATCAAGGAAACCTGAAAAAAAAAGTACACAACTGTTTTCAACATTGATAATAATAACAAATATTTCTTGAGGAAATAATCATCATAGAATAATTTGATGTGATGTGAAACTGAAGACTGTAGTAATGATGCTGACACGAGAATAAATGACTTTGTAAAATATATTCAAATAGAAAACAGTTATTTTAAATTGTAATAATTTTTTCACAATAATACTGTTTTTACTGTATTTTTAATTAAATAAGCAGATTAAACTTTTTTAAAAAACATTAAAAATCTTACAGATCCCAAACTTTTGAGTGGTAGTGTGTGTGTATATATATATATATATATATATATATATATATATATATATATATATATATATATATAAACACACACACAGGAATTAATTTTGTTCAATTAATAAAAACGCAGCATTACCAATTGATTTGTTGCATATTTGATTTTGAATAATATTGTTGGTTTAATTTTATTGACAAAACTTGTTTATTGTGTAGCCCAGTAGTGATTTTTTCCTGGACATTAGGTTCAAATGCATGGAAACAAAATGGAACATCTCCCAAATATATATATGATTTTTATGTATAATATTTATTTTGTGTGTGTGTGTGTGTTTTATGTAAACGTCTATACACTTGAGGGTTTTGCGTGTGAACAGGGCTTTTATTTTGTTGTGACGATGTGACGTCATAAGGCTGGGCCGCTTTACTGCGCCTGTGATTCGGCTGAAGAAAGGTTTGTTTTTGTTTTTAACAAATGTTTGCTTTTAAATTGATATAAAAACTATAAACTATACCGGACGGTTTTCAAAGAGACGTAAAATGAATTACTTATTATTGAATGTAACATTATCGTCCCTTTATGTAACATTAAGGAACGATATTTTATGGATAAAACGCATCTAACGTGTTACAGAAAACGTGCGTCTCGTTTCACTCTGTATTATGTGAGTTCAGTCCCTTGACAAGTAATAATGGAACAAACTGAGCTTTTAGACAGATTGAGTCGCTTAATTATTCACTGTTTCTAAACCTATGTTCTAAACGCTTGAAGTCGCCTCACGCTGACGACACCTGCTGGTCAAAACACTGAGAGGAAAAAAACAACAGCTTTTACAAACAATTTTAATAGTTTTCAAAAAAGTACGGCAGTGATAGGTGTAAAAAAATATATATATATATATATTTATAGGGTGGCATGAGGACTGTGTGGGGTTTTACACTGGTTGTGCTGTGTTTTTGACTTGCCAAGGAACCGTTCATAAGAGTGCACTGACTAATGAGCTGATTGAGATACAACCAGAGAATTAGTTTGGATGTTTATTTGTTTTGTTTTGTTTTTTCTTTAATTCTACACATCTCTCCTTAGACACACACACAGAAAAACTCCTGGTGATGCAGCTGAGATCCACATGACATACAGTTATCGACATGGCGTTTATTAAAGAGGAGAGTGAAGACATGAAGATTGAAGAAAAATTCAAAGTTAAACAAGAAGATACTGAAGAACAAACTGGTTGGTTTAATTCTCAATGTTAAACTCAGTCATTTGATCCTTACTGAAATCTCTACAGAAATGAATGATATAATGAAGAATGTCTTCTGAGTGTCATTATTAAAGTGGTTTTATTTGACATGGCAATAATAATCCTATCAATAATAATTTGACGACCTATTTCATATCAGATCAGTTGTGTAGACAGAATATTATTTTTGGCCGGGCCTGGGCGAAAGAGATTGAGCACTTTTACGTAGGGTCCTATAGCCACATTCTTCACACTTCTTATAGCCAGAAGCAAAATAACGGACTCAATATTAAGATTAGACGACTACAGTCTTTTTTTTTTTAAGGGCAGTAGAACACATGTACAGAACAACAAAAACTTACCATGTATTCATCACAAACGTTTTTAATAAGTAAATAATATTAGATTTTTTAAATAATTTGAACAATTTTACCTAAACAACTTAATTAAAATTTTAGGGAAAATAAAAATAGCACAGTTTAATCAATTAGTTAATTAATTTAATAGTCAACGCTCAAAGGCACATAATGCAGTAAGTTTTCAATAGAATTATGTTCGGGGAAAAAACGAAAATGGTGGTTATTTAAACAATTAACTAGTTTATCAAATTTATTTAATAATCAACACTCAACTAATTAATTAGTTTCAAAAGCAATATAAGTTAGACTTACAAACATATCATAAATAAAAACAAAATAATTAATTCAAAAGATTTAGTCAGTGACATCCATGCTTGTTTCTTTGTGTGTGGTGTAACTTGTTTTTAGTACTGTGGGATGCAGACAGTCTCCTCAAGAAATCACTGTATTACTGTTGATAAAACTAAAGTCAAAAATACTCCTCTAAAAATGTTTACTGTCATGTGGCATATCATCATAATTACAATTGTATTTCTGATACTTTTCTCAGTGAAAAAAAAAATTCAAGTTGTTACTACTAAACTGAATTGGAATATTAAGTTAAGTTAAGTGACGTCTGATTATTTGTGAATCTAGGCACTGTACTAAATAACCTTGGATTGTTGTGGTTATTTTCTAAGTTTGCAGAGATCCTTGGCCTTGGCTGCTTTTTAGAGCTTTTTATAGTGGGACATACTGTCTTTCTACACAGTTTTAAAAGTCATGTAAATGAGTTTGTTTCCATTTGCGCTCTAGCTTTCGAATTTCTCTCTTGAGAGCGTGGGTAATACTGTTGTACTATGGTGCAATACTTTTCTCTCTAACTTTTATTAATCTGGTGGGTGCAACAGTTTCTAATGTACTAGAGAAAATGGTGCCCATATTTCTTCATGTTCATTTGTGTGTTTGGGTACAATAAATTGAAGAGTTGATCATATGAGAATAAGTTCTGAGTTTACAGCAAGAGTGGGTGGTATAAGTGGTATACAGCAAAGTAGGATCTACATGTTTTTTTTTTGATGGTTTACTTATATTTGTCTCTCCACTTTAGGCCTGATTGCATTGAAAGAGGAGAGTCAAGAACTAAATGAAAAGGAAGAGAACGATCAGTATGAGAAACATCATGATTTCATAACAAAAGTTTATATTTGCTCACCGACTGAAATTACTTCCTCACAAAAAAAATCTAAAAAGCCAGGAACTAGAAGTAATTTCACCTGCTCTCAGTGTGGAAAGAGTTTCAGACAACATGGAAAGCTAAAAGTCCACATGAGAATTCACAATGAAGAAAGTTCTTTCACTTGCCAACAGTGTGGGAAATGTTTCAACAGAAAAGAAAACCTCAATTACCACATGAGCATTCACACTGGAGAGAAGCCTTTTACCTGCAATTATTGTGGAAAAGGTTTCAACAGAAAAGGAAGCCTTAAAAGCCACATGAGAATACATACGGGAGTGAAGCCTTACACATGTCCTCATTGTGGAAGGAGTTTTACACATAGACCAACTCTTAATGCCCACATTAGAATTCACACTGGAGAAAAGCCTTTCACATGCCCTCAGTGTGGAAAGAGTTTTGATCAGCATGGGAACCTTAATGCTCACATTAGAATTCACACTGGAGAGAACCCTTTCTCCTGCCAACGGTGTGGAAAAAGTTTCAGTCGAAAAGGAAACCTTAAAGTCCACATGAGAATTCACACTGGAGAGAGCCCTTTCACCTGTCAACAGTGTGGAATAAGTTTCACTCAAAAAGGAAACCTTAACATTCACATGAGACTTCACACTGGAGAGAAACCTTTCACTTGTCTTCAGTGTGAAAAGAGTTTCACATATCAAAGAGATCTAAAAAGGCATTTGCAAACTCATTCTGGAAATAATTTGCAAGGTTCCTCAGTGTGGAAAGAGGTTTGCAAAATAGAACAATTTCATAAATCACTTGCGCATTGACTGTGGAGAAAAAAATTAATTTTGCTTAGTGTAATGAACATTTCTTTTCCCATCATACTTACAGATACATCCTGAAAAGATGTAGATTTGAGACCCTCTTTGTGTGGAATGAGTTTCAAAGGTATCTGCAATTTAAAATGGCACCAGGAATTATCTGTTTGAATGAATTTTGATTGCATAGAGGTGTAACTCATAAATTTGATTCAGTTTAAAGGGGTAGTGACATGGATTTTATTACTTTAAAGGGTTAGTTCACCCAAAAATTAAAATTCTGTCATAATTACTCACCCTCATGTCGTTCCACACCCGTAAGACCTTTGTTCATCTTCAGAACACAATTTAAGTTATTTTTTATAAAATCCGATGGCTCAATGAGGCCTGCATTGCCAGCAAAATAATTAACACTGTCAGATACCCAGAAAGCTACTAAAGACATATTTAAACATTTCATGTGACTACAGTGATTCAACCTTAATGTTATGAAGTGATGAGAATACTTTTTGTGCACAAAAAAACGAGTCACTATTTTGTTTTTTTGTTTAACAATATCTAGTGATGGGTGGTTTCAAAACACTGCTGGTTTGGAGCTCGAGTCAAACTGCCATTCATGTGATACATGCTCCAGTTTGGAGCGTGGCAGTTTGATACATGCTCCAAACCACTGATTCAAAACAAAAGATTTGTAATGCTTCAAAGCTCCATGAAGCAGTGTTTTGAAGTCTTTAGTAGATTTATGGGCATCTGAAAATGTTCAGTATCTTGCTGGCAATGGAGGACTCACTGAGCCATCGGATTTTATCAAAAATATCTTAAATTGTCTTCTGAAGATGAACTAAGGTCCAATGGGACCTATGGGAACTTGTTTTCTTTCCATTATTTGTTAACATTTTTTTTGTTATTTTGACCAGTTATTATTTTCTAAATAATTATTATTATCTAAATGATGATGTCAAAATTTGGCAGAAATGTCACTAGTTTCTAGAATAAAACAAGAATGTACATTTTACTCAAACAAATACATATAAATAGTATATCCAGAGAGAGTGTTAATTTTGCAGTGGTCTCATAATTGTATTTCTAGAGCTGTATTTTGGTCACATGTTAGAACCTCGACATAACCGGTGTCTTGTGATGATAAGTTAAAACTGCTACAAAACTGAACTGAACATTTAATATGAGGTCCTCATAATGTCTTGATCATCTCTTAACCAGTTTGATTTCACCATGCTTAAGCTTAGTTTTGAATAGTTTCAATAATTTACAGTTCAGTTACATGTATAGCACTTCTCTATCTCTTTTTTACAACTTCATTCCCTTTACAGCTAACGACACAAAAAATAATACAGAGAAGAACTTTAGACACTTTTTACATAAAGGTGAAAAAAGGCGTCAATTAAATCCAACATTAAAATTGGTTAATGTAAAATCCTTTAACTCAAACACAAGCACTTTGAGAAAATGCTATTGGCCTAGGGGTATGATTCTCGCTTCGGGTAAATCCTGGATGAGCCCCCATTTTATTACGTCCTCTAGGGGTAAGACGTAATAAATAAAAGAAAAGAACGAAAGGCTCCCAGCAGACTGTCAGACCAAAAATAATCAAAGAAAACACATTAAATTATAAGGTAAATTTATTGTAAATCAAAGAAGAAAAAAGCTAACCATAAAATACGTTAAGGGACCCACAGTCCAGACAAAGTACCAATAAAGCAATATAATTCATCTGAGAAAAAAAAAAAGAAATAAAAATAATAAAGTGGTATTTTTATGTCAGAGAGACACAAGGCCCAAAATAATAACAGTATTAGTTTAGTAGTAGTTTTATATTGCACACACACACAAAAAAAAACATATACAACCCACAGCATCCACCACACAAAGAATTACAAAATACAACAATACCAATGTCTCCACAGCTTTGACTGATATCGCGTAGAACTAATCCCTATATTTAATAAACTCACAATAATCTCATTTTTAGAAGCATTAAGCCGGCAGATAAATCTATACATAAGATTTCGTAACAGTGCTTTAAAAGTAATTACTCTTGCACTCACAAACATTTCACTTGCACTATGCCATCTAGGTTTCTTTAATAAGATTCTCATTGCATCATTATAAGCTACTTGCAGCTTCTGTAAACTAGATGTTCTATAGTTGAACCACAGATGAGCAGTATAAAGTGTTGTGCAATATGCTTTAAAAAGTGACACCTTCACTTCATCAGAACAGAAACTAAACTTACGTAAAAGTACATTCGCCTGCATATATATCTTAAGGCGTTGCCTTTCAATATCCTCATCGTCTGTCATGCATTCAGTAATAAAATGTCCAAGATATTTTATTTTCGCACACACAGTGATACTCTTATTGGACAACTTAAAAACTGGAAATTTTATACTTTTATCCTCCTTAGTTCTGCAAATCATAACCACACTCTTATCAGGGTTATAAAATATCATGTTCAAGACCATAATTAGAACACATAGTTAAAAGCTGTTGAAGGCCAGCACTGCTGGGACTAAACACCACAAGATCATCTGCATACATAATATGATTCACTAGAGTATTTCCAATCATACACCCAGTTTTACAAGCATTCAAACATTTAGATAGGTCATCCATATAGAGATTAAACAGAATTGGGGACAGAATCCCTCCTTGTCTCACACCATTACTAACCCCAAAAGGGGCAGAGACTTTATTGCCCCATTTTACTTGCACCATCTGGTGGGCATACCAATAGACCAGGATTCTCACAATGTATTCTGGCACCCCTCGTTGTCTCATTTTAAAGAATAGTGTTGCATGGTTAACCCGATCAAAGGCTTTAGATGCATCAATGAAGCACATAAAGACTGATGAGTTTTTATCTCTATACTTGTTTACTATTTCCTTTAACGCATAGATGCAAAGATCAGTACCATGGTTAGCCTTAAAACCAAACTGCTTGTCTGTAGAATTAATAAATACATTTAACCTATCCAACAATATTTTTTCCAACACTTTAGACAGGATACTAGCTAAAGCCATTCCAGCTTTGTTCTTAATAACTGGCACCAATAAAACAGACAATATTGAATCTGGTAACACACCATGAATCAAAAGGGCAGTAAAACAAACAGCTAATAAAGGGGCTATCCTCTTACTTCCATATTTAAGATGTTCAGCAGAAATATTATCTAGGCCACTAGCTTTATTTTGAGGCAATTCTCTAATAGCATGATCCACCTCACATGACCTAATCACTATTGGATCATTAACTTGAAGATCATCCACATTATACAGTTCATTTTGAATACAATTAAAAAGATTACAATAATGCCGTCTCCATAATTCCGCAATATTCTCTGCCCCAGAAACTCCATTTAAGGTACAAGGTAGAGATACTCTGCATCTATTAAAAGTTCTGACTTCTTTCCAAAAATCAGTAATATTGTGATTTAACAGCTTCATAGCCATTGAATCAGCTCTTAAGGTTTGCTCATTTTTACAGATAAAACGAATAGCATACTTATATCTTGCATTTGTAGATTTCTTATACTCAAGCTCAGGTCCACATATATATATATTCCCACATACACCTAAAACAATTAAATCACATAAATGCTATCCTAAAAAAGTGGGTTTTTAGAACAGACTTAAAAACACTAAAAGATTTGACCTGTCTAATCTCAATGGGGAGATAATTCCAAAGTTTACGTGCACTGACGGAAAAAGCCCGGTCATTCATAGAGCATAAACGAGTAGGAGGAACAACTAAAAGACCAGAATCAGAGGAACGGATGTCACATCTCAGAGTGTAGATAGTTAAAAGTTGTGACAAATACTGCGGAGCCATACCACGTAAGGCCTTGTAGGTCAGCATAAGAATTTTAAAATCAATCCGGAACCTGACAGGGAGACAGTGTAGAGACTCTAAAACTGGAGAGATATGATCCCTGGTCCTTGTCAGGATCCTGGCGGCCGAATTTTGAACAGATTGCAATTTATTTAAGGTAGATTTTGGGACTCCAGCAAGAAGAGCGTCACAGTTATCAATGCGTGAAAAAACAAAAGTGTTGATCAGTTTCTCAGCAACAGAAAAGGATAACATAAAAAATCACTCCAATAAAACAGCAATGTAAAAGACAAATTTCAACCTTGGTTGACAATATAGATGTATTATTATGCTGCATTCACACTGAACGCGCCTGGGGCATCTGATTTACACGTTAAGTCAATGTAAACGCGCGTTTAGATGTCCTGGGGCGCGAATTGGCCGTTCATGCGCCAGGCGCGCGAATCAAGCATCTGACGCCCTAGACACCCGAGTTGAATTTGGCGAATATTTGCGGTGCGTTAACCAATCAGGGACTCTGCTTTGGTAGTCATGTGTTTATGACGTGATCAGCGGTGGAGACCAGAACAAAGATAATAGTCGCTGTGTATGGCCACCCTGAGCTCTATGATGTGTCATCATATTTTTATCGAGACAGGAATAAAAAAGACCTTGCCTGAAAGAGGATAAGCGAGGAAATCGGACAATCTGGTAAGTTGTAAAACGCTTTGTTTGCCGCTACTAGTTTCCAACTGACGAGCTGATGTGTTTATTCAGAGGATCTGTGCAGAAAGAGATGGAAGAGTCTGAGGGACACATATTTGAAAGAGAGGGGAAAGGAGACTGAGAAAAGAAGTGGGTCAGCAGCAGAGTCAGCCAAAAGGTGGAAGTACTCTGCGGTCCTATCCTTCCTCGACCCCTTCGAGTGGGAATATGGAGAGTAGGGACGCAGCAGGGCTATCTGAGACAGGAGGTGTGTTGACAAGTGTCGCCACACAGAGAAAAACTATTGTGTATTATTATATTTAAGGTGAACAACGAAAGGATCTCTGTAACAAGTGCAATATGCAAAGGTGTTGTATTAAATTTGTATTATTGTCATGGTAGAGCCAGCTGACTTTTTGGAAGGCAGTGAGCCTGGGTCCCCTCCACCAGAGCCAGAGTCCCCTCTGCCAGAGCCTGCTGCTGCTTCTCCTGCTCAGGCTGGCCCATTGTCTGCAGCTGCTGTACCCACAGTTGTGTACAGGCATTTATTCATTTGCCGACATGCTTCCAATAAACAATATTCATTTCTGCTCAATAGAGTTCAGTTATTGCTCATTTGTAGTGCCAGTCTTATTTGAGATTTTTAATACTAAAAATGTTACAATTTTGTTTTGTTTTCAGTTAACCTTTTCTATGAACATCTTAAAATCAGGTTTCAGCTTTCAACCTTCTCATTGCAAGATTTTTCTTTACAGTACCACCAACAAGGAGGAGGGGAAGGCCCTGGGAGGAGCCCATTAATTTTGAGAAGGAGCTGTTGGCAGCACTGAGATCCAGGCCGCAACCTCCTCCCTGCTCTAAGGACGAGCATTTTCTTTTGAGTCTGCTTCCGTCCCTGCAGAAGTTGCAACCTCAGACGAAGGAATTCGTCAAATTTCAAATTTCAAATTCATAAATTAATTTATAAAAGCAGCACTGTTCTGCTCAATTTGGAGACATTGGAGGCTACAGAGTAGTTTTTTTTTAATTAAATGAGGCAGCAATCTCTGCAGGGAATGAAACGGACTTTTCGTTTCGGTCTCCTTTCTCCTCTTTCATTTGTGTCCCTCACTATTCCATCGTCCCTCTTCCAATGCATGGTCCGTTTTATTCCTGTCTCAAATGTAAATAGTTCAAATGTTATTTTTATATTATTAAAGTTATTATAATGCTAATTTGTCATTTTTATTTTTTTATTAAATGATTTTTTATTAACAAAATTCAGGAGGAGCAACGTTCAAATAATCTGACTTATCACGTCATTTCAGCCAGCTGTTAGCAATCAGTAATCGACATATCTACCCAATCAGAATGAGTGAAAGAATATATATATGTAGACAGAGTCAAATCACCCTTATTCCTCTGCCGTTTTACAGCAACCCTCCACCACCCCGTCTCCTCACACTTGCCTGGTTGCTTCCTAACCAGAATACGGGGGGAGTACTCTGGGTTCAGGCCAAAACACCGAGCTCAGAGCCCTCTCCTCGGACAGCACCCCAAATACGCATACTACTACGCATACTATTTACTATCTGATTATTTGTAAGTGTGAACTCGTGAATTCTATATTTGTAGTGACCAAAGGTTTGGTGTGGTACACAACAGAGTAAACCATTATATTTTTCACAGGAAACATTATTTCAATATTCCAGTCTGATTTGCAAACATTTGTTTATTTGTACTGTGTCATATTGCAAAAAACAGTATAGCAAGACAATAAATAAATGTTTCTTTTTAAACAGACCTGTGCAAAAAATTTTAAAGTTGTACTATTTATCATGTTTTAATCACTTCACCTTATCAGCTGTTGTGGACAACCTGCCACTCAGCAAAAGTTAGTGTTATGTCACAGTTATGACTCAAGAAATAAATAAATGTGCATGTTGTGACAAGGCCTGGAACCTAGGCAACAGCAGAGTCACTTTGGAACCTCCTGATAAGTGCAAGTGAGTTGAGGTGCAGCCATTACCTGCAAACAGGGAAAACACAGGAGAACAACACATTACAATCGAAGGTATTTATAAAAGAGATATAACTAGTTAAGATCTTTGGGGTTTTGTGGGTGGCTCTTAAATGAGCCGTTGTGGGGCAGTCCTTGGGAGGACATGATAGAAAAAAAATATTCAGTGGGCTGCCATGAGACTGCTTCCTCCACAAAAAAGTGGGCCATAAAGGTGTCTCTCACCTGGAGTGCCTCTCTGGAGGAGTTATTGGCTGCAACCTGTCCCAGACCTGGCAGTGGCTCCTCTTCGGTGGCCACAACCTCCCTCACTGCAGGTGCCTGCTGAGGACCTTATAAAATTGTGGAGAACACATGTCGCCTTCACGCATTTCTCTGCAACTTCAGGGTGGACCTCAATCAGATGGCGGTACAGCCTCCACTGCGCAGAAAGCATCCCATAGGCATCCTCCATGCCTTCTCTCTTCTCCATGTGCTTCTCTCTGGGAAGGACACGCCCAGGGAATGGCTGCATTAGGTTTCTTCACAGCGGGAAGGCCTCATCTGCAACAAAGACGTGGGGCTGGGGTCCTCTGTGGTCCACTCTGGGTATTGGATGGTCAGGTGGCAGATTGAGTGTGCCACTACGAAGCGCCTGACCAAAGGCAGAATTGGCCAGTATCCCACCATCACTCGTCCTGCCGTATCCCCCAACATCAATCACCCGGAAGCGAGAGAGTGCATCCACAACCGCAAGGAGAACTATAGAAAAAGTTCCCTTATAGTTGTGGATCTGGGATCCTGAGTTGGGGGGTGCCTTTAGAATGACGTGTTTGCCGTCCAGTGCTCCACAGCAGAGCGGGAAGCCCTCCGCAATGGACCTCCAGTCATCTGTGGAGGGCACAACCATAAACTCCCCCACCAGGCAGTCCCAGATGGCATTGACCACTTTGGGGATGATGCTGCAGACTGTGGAGACACCAACCCTGAAGCTGCTGGCAATGGTCCTGAATGAGTCCCCAGTGAATCCCCATGTTATGCTTAAAATAGGCTTGGATCACCTCATGTTGTAGACAAATGTTAATTAATTCAATCAGAACAGAATATATTAGTATTTACTGACCGAAGACAGATGGACAGGCGCTCTGCAGCTGGAATTGAGCGCCTGTAGTTGGTGTCCTGGTACGAAATCCACGCACCAATGCGGGCCAACAGGTCAAACTGGGACCGAGACAGACGGAAGTACAGCTGAAAGCGGCCATCATCCAGATGCAGCTCCTGGAGTAAATGGTGAAACTCACCAAACTGGGAGCGTCTCTGGATAATCTCGTGAACCCAGACACGGTGAGCCCGCCGACGCTGCTGATGATGGGCTTTCTGGAGTAAATAAAGCCAACCCACCCTCTCAACAACATCCATATCTGCCATTATCTAGCAAGAAGGCCAGCAAAGGTAGCACGCCAGGCAGTGCACTCTTGCATTGTTGCCATGTCCATCAATTTTATATGTGGTTTAGGGCTTATTTAAGTACTTAATCTTGGTTTGGATTTATTTCAGTTTATTGTGGGTTCAATCTTGTTAGTTATTTTCCTAGCAAGATCTGGCAACACAAATGAGTCAAGGCTCATACCACTTTGCCTATGATTTATTGCGATGCACTGTCTGCACATGAGAAAGAGAGAAATATTTCTAATGCATGTTAAAACACATCAATAACAATTAGTTGGTCAGTTCAGTTCCATACACACTACTTAGAATTTTTGTAAATGTGGTTGAGTTAATTCAGTTGTAGAATGTGGTTGTCACCAGGCCTCCGAATTGGTTCAAGTAACGAAAACAAAAAATGAAAATGAACGAAGTCCATTTCAAATGAAACTCTCATTTGAAATGGCCATTAACCAGTTAATAGAGTTATTTTATAGTTCAGTTTAATATTTTAATTTAGAAGTCAGCTTACATATATATATTATTATTATAATGTATGTATGTATGTATGTAATTTCCTATGCACTTTTGACATTGTAGACAGTAACCTGTGATTGGGACTTTTATTTGGTCTAGTGATGTGACGTGCATTGCCCAAATATATGATATATGTAATTTTTATGTATAATATTTTATGTGTGTGTGTGTGTATTGCACTTGACATTTTGGCGTATGAGTAGGACTTTTATTTTGGTATGTCGATGTGACGTCATAAGGCTGCGCCGCGTTCCTGCGCCTGTGATTTGGCTGAAGAAAGGTTTGTTTTTTTTTAAATAATTGTTTGCTTTTAAATACACTGAAAACCGTTCAGTACATTTTAGAGTTTTTTCAAGAGATGTGAATTAATAAATTACTATTATTGAATAACATTGTAAGGCTCTTTAGTCCCTTTATTTAACTTTAGGGAACGATATTTTATATGGATAAAACGCATCCAACACAAACGTGCGTCTCGTTTCGCTTTCTGTATTATGAATCAGTGCTGTCACTGACAGGTAATAATGGAACAAACTGAGCTTTTAAACCGCTTGTAATCGCCTCACGTTGACGACACCTGCTGGTCAAAACACCGAAGGGAAAAAACACAACAGGTTTTACAAACAATGTTGTCATGAAAGCCGGCAGTGCCAGATATAGAAAGTTATAGGGTGACACGAGGACTGTTATAGCAATAGTTCTTGTGGATTTATGGCCTGAAATACACATTTGTATCCATGAATATGCAGAAGTTACATTAGCACAATCATCTATCCTATACTGCTTGAAAATATTTAAAAGTAACAAAATGTAAAACTCCACCACGTCAAGACATTGCACCTTAAACATTATAGATTACTATAGATAGACTATTAAACTTTATAGATTGTTTTATTAATATTATGTAGGCTTTTTAAAATCACAATATTTAGTGCAAGGTTAAGAACAACAATTATAGAATTTATATTTTGGCATGTCTTTCTAATGTTAGCAAAGCAAAGAGACTGGATCAGTTTTGCAAATACTGTTTGAGTTAATGCTATTAACTGGTGTTCAATGTCTGTAGATGTAGCAACCACCCAGAATCCCTAAGAAAATAATGTAATTTATTACTCACTCAGTGAGGCTTCTATTGCCAGCAATGTCACTGTCACCTCTCAAGATCCAAAGGTACTAAAAACATATTTAAAACATTTCATGTGACTACAGTGGTTGTACCTTAATATTATTAAGCAATGAGAATACTTTTTTTGTGCCAAAAAAACTAAATAATGACTTTTTTCAACAATATCTAGTGATGGGCGATTTCAAAATGGTGCTTCATGAAGCTTTGAAGCTTTAAAAATCTTTTGTTTTGAATCCTGAGGAAATATAGTCCATTTGTTTGTGAATTGGGCTACACTGGTTGTGCTGTGTTTTTGACTCACCAAGGAACAGTTCATAAAGAGTGCACTGACTAATGAGCTGATTGAGATGCACCCAGTTTGGATGTGTTTTTTTTTCCTCTCTAATTCTCCACATCTCTTCTTAGACACACACACAAAAAACTCCTGGTGAAGCAGCTGAGATCCATGTGTGGCACTATTATAAAGATGGTGTTTATTAAAGAGGAGAGTAAAGACATAAAGATTGAAGAAGTATTCAGTGTGAAACAAGAAGATACTGAGGAACAAACAGGTTGGTTTCATTCTCAAAGCTAAACTGTCATTTGATCCTTATTAAAATGTCCAGCTATACAGAAATGAATGATATTTTTGAAGATTGTAATGTGAGTGTTATAGTAGGTACTATATAATTTAGTCTATTGTTCTCTCACTTCACCAGTTACTTTCTGGAGAAATTTAAATTACATGATGTAACTCTGCAGGTTTCTACATTACAATTTGGAGCAATCAGTTATCAGAAGTGACTGTGTCCAAGTAATATCCATATTTCAGAAATGTACAGTTCTAAGATAATACAAATCATCTGAAGTCTTCACAAGAGGCTGGATCCAAACTAGAGCTGGCGTAAGCTCTAGTTAGAGCTATAGTTGGACATCTCGAGGTAGAAACAAGAAAAGCAAATGGATGATTAGCTTAGCTGCTGTTCATAACATTTCAAATAATACGTAATCATGCACATTTGATCTGATATAACTGGAGCACAAGGTTATGAGATGCATAATGTGAATGCTTGGCAAAAGAAATATGTCCCCGAAAATTATCAGGAAGACTATTCCAGAATTTAGGAGCCAAATGCAAAAATGCTCTCCCTTCTTTAGTGGACTTAGATATCCTAGGTACTACTAAAAATTTCAGTTTTGTGATCTTAAATTAGGTTTGGGGTTGGGGTTTTTGGCTATAATTACCATGAGTTTTAATTTGATTGTATAATTGATTTTAATAGCTGTTATTTCAAACATAATTAGATTCAAAAGCAACATAAGTTAGCCTTACAAACATATCGTAAATAAAATAATTCAAATAAATGAATTCAAAAGATTTAGTCGGTGACATCCACGCTTGTTTCTTTGCGGGAACTTATGTTTGTAGTACTGTGGGATGCAGAAGAAATTGCTCCCTATTACTGTTGATTAAACGAAAAGTCAAAAATACTCCTCTAAAAATGTTTACTGTCATACGGTATTTGATCATAATATACACTATATTGCGAAAAGTTTTGGGACGCCTGCCTTTTCATGCACGTGAACTTTAATGACATCCCATTCTTAATCCGTAGGGTTTAATATGGAGTTGGCCCACCCTTTGCAGCTATAACAGCCTCAACTGTTCTGGGAAGGCTTTCCACAAGGTTTAGGAGTGTGTTTACGGGAATTTTTAACCATTCTTCTAGAAGCGCATTTGTGTAGTCAGGCAGTGATGTTGGCGAGAAGGTCTGGCTCGCAGTCTCCACTCTAATTAATCCCAAAGGTGTTCAATCAGGTTGATGTCAGGACTCAGTGCAGGCCAGTCAAGTTCCTCCACACCAAACTCACTTATCCATGTCTTTATGAACCTTGCTTTGTGCACTGGTGCGCAGTCATGTTGGAACAGGAAGCGGCCATCCCTAAACTGTTCCCACAAAGTTGGGAGCATGAAACTGTCCAAAATGTCTTGGTATGCTGAAGCATTAAGAGTTCCTTTCACTGGAACTAAGGAGCCAAACCCAACCCCTGAAAAACAACCCCACACCATAATCCCCTCTCCACCAAACTTTACACTTGGCACAATGCAGTCAGGCAAGTACTGTTCTCCTGGAAACCGCCAAACCCAGACTTGTCCATCGGATTGCCAGACAGAGAAGTGTGATTCGTCACTCCAGAGAACACGTCTCCACTGCTCTAGAGTCCAGTGGCAGCATGCTTTACACCACTGCATCCCACACTGCATTGCAAACGAAAATTGGATATACTTAGACAATGTGCAGCTTGTATAGCAGTACAAATTTAGTGTCCTCTAAAAATAACTTGAAGGGGTGGATTCTGGAATCCACTGCCGCTTCAATATATATCTTTTAAGTTATAAATCAACATTTATATTTGTTAAATTATTTGAATGACTTCTTCAATGTATGTTAAAGGATCTATTTTCCTCTGTACATCTCACTGAGAGAAAAGAACATGTTATCAGTATGTTTTGGGGAAAGTTTTCTGCTCAGAGCAGAGCTCAGATCAACTTCAGCCTTGAAGAAGCTGTGAATCATGTGTATCTGTGTATGTGCGCTAAGTGTTTTGTGCAGGTCCCTTTTGTACTGGACAACTGGCATTCTGCTCGAGACCAGCAGACGCCACATCATGACCCCAAAAGGACATGCGGTACCTAAATCTAGGGTCCCCCTCGTCATCACCGTGACGAAGGGAGATATGCTTCTTACTATCTGTCCACGTGTGGAAAATTTCTAACCTTGTCTATTTTCCTTAGCCAATCAGAATCATCCAACCTGAAGTGATGACGTAGTTAGTGGACTCTGTTAGAGTATAATTGTTGTGGAAATGTGAATGTACGCGGAGCGGCCTACGAACTCCTTGTGAGACTTGAAGCTGGCTTCTGCTGATGAAACTGCAAACTATTCTTCATTAAATTTTTCTTCAATTTATTATTTTTTTTAAACTTTGACTCCGGGTCTTTATTCAACATATCTGGTTTCAAGGGTCCTAAACTGTTTATCCCCAACAAACTCAACATACAGCCATTATTGTCTGCATAACTGGCAACAAAAGTGAGTATACCCTAAGTGAATGTGTCAAAACTGTGTCCAAAGTGTCAATATTTTGTGTGAGCATCACTGTTATCTTACACTGCCTTAATCCTCCTGGGCATTGAATTCACCTGAGCTGCACAGGTTGTTGCTGGGTTTCTCTTTCATTTCTTCATAATGACATCACAGAGCTGCTGGATGTTAGAGACATGGCGCTTCTCCACTTTCAGCTTGAGGATGCCCCACAGGTGCTCAATAGGGTTCAGGTCTGGAGACATACTTGGCCACTCCATCAACTTCAGCTTCCTCAGCAAGGCAGTTGTCATCTTGGTGGTGCGTTTGGGGTCATTATCATGCCGCTCGGCCCAGTTTTCATCATGTTCTGCTTCAGAATGTCACAGTACATGTTGGAATCCATGTTTCCCTCAATGAACTGTAGCTCCCCAGTACCAGCAGCAATCATGCAGCCCCAGACTATGATGCTTCCACCACCATGCTTGACTGTAGGCAAGACACAGTTTCCTTGGTACTTCTCACCAGGGTGTCGCCACACATGCTGGACACCATCTGAGCCAAACAAGTTTATCTTAGTCTCATCAGACCACAGGACATTGGTTCCAGTAATTCATGCTCTTGGACAGGATGTCTTCAGCAAATTTTCTTGTGAGCCAGCTTCAGAAGAGGACTCCTTCTGGGACGACAGACATGCAAACCGACTTGTTGCAGTGTGTGGCGTATGGTCTGAGCCCTGACAAGCTGACCTTCCCCTTTTGCAACCTCTAAAGCAGTGGTTCTCAAACTTTTTTCCCAGTGGGCCGCACAATGGTCCAAGTGCAAGTCTCACGGGCAGCATATAATTTACATATGACGTCACCAATGCTAACCAATCAGATTTAATGTTATGGTATTAGCAGATAATACTATTATTATACCAAGATGTTGCACACAATAAATAACAAATAAAAACTAACTTACTGACATTAGCTTCACAATAATAATCAGTAACAGCAAACTGATTCTTCCATTCTTCTTACCTTTACTGCTGATGCTGCAACTCTTCTTTTTTGCATGTGTTCCTTCATTTTATCTTCCACATTTAGTTTTTCTCCTTTAATAACAAATTTGACCATTTTGAGGCTTAAATTGACAAAATTAATGGCTACTGTTTGAATTCTTCCTAAGCGCGCACTTGTGTTTGTTTCGTTAACTGAGTGATTGCGTCATTAGCCTACATTGCCTGATGTCTGAAAATAATAAATGCTCACCAAAACTATTTTATATGACAAATAAAGCATTATATTTCATTTATATTTATTTAATTCACTTTAATTTACATTTTAAAACAAAAATAAACTGTATGCGGGCCGCAGGTTGAGAACCACTGCTCCACACCAAAGACTGTAAAAAAAAAAAAAAAACATTCAAACGCTTACTGCGGTGAAGTATCGCGTCCCGCACCCAATTATGTCAAAAGTATACACTCACTGGATGTCATGGCAACTGAATCACGGAGGAAAACTTTAAATATCTCGCCTTCACTTTAATTTCGGACCATTTCCAAAAAAAGACATAAAACACTAAACAAATGATTTTGACATGCGTTTACCAAAGTAGGAAATCCAGACTTTTAATCCCTTACACACAATTAATTTACTGCTGTTGAAATATGAAATGGAGGCGGGTCCGGATTGAATTCCCTCCGGGTCCGGATCCGGACCGGAGTCCGGACTTTGAGAAGTGCTGCTCTAAAGCAGTGCTGGCACTCATGAATCTTTTTTTGAAGCCAGCTTCTGCACCTGACACACAGCACAAGGTCTTAACTTCTTTGATTTAACTTCTTTGCCCTGTTCAGAGTAGAACCCGTCTTGGAAAACCTCTCTACTCAGTTTTATGGTGTTACCAATCTTCTTATAGCCTAGGCCATCTTTTTGGAGAGCAACAATTCTAATTCTCAAATCCTCAGAGAGTTCTTTGCCATGAGGTGCCATGTTGAACATCCAGTGATCAGTATGAGAGAATTGTACTCAAAGCACCAAATTTTATCTGCTTTAATACAAGATCCACACATTTGTATAGTCCTATCAAGCAGACAAAAACATGAACACGATGAATAGGACATGTGGCTTTGCATGGTTAAACGACATACAACTGTTATCACTTAGGGCGTACTCACTTTTGTTGCCAGCTATTTAGACAATAATGGCTGTATGTTAAGTTATTTTCAGAGGACAGTAAATCTATACTTCTATACAAGCAGCACACTGACTACTCTAAAATATATCCAAGTTTCATTTCTATAGTATTGTCCCTTGAGAAGATATACTAAAATGGTTGCTGAAAAGAAAAGAACCAGTTCATACGAGTTGCATCAGATATTGAAGTTAAAGATGTGTTTTCTTGCCATTTTTTCGAGGGACAGTTTTTTTTGCCATCACATTAAAGCACACCTGCTAAAATGTTATTATATACTATAGTTAACAACTCTTTCAATATTTGGTGTGATTGTATTCAGACTTCAGACTACCATCACACCTGGGGGCATTCCCATAGCATCAGCTACACACAGACACAGCATCCTGTTACATACATATCCAAGATGCATAATAGGATCTACATGGTTTGGTTTGGTTTTGTTTTATGGTTAACTTTTATTTATCTGTTTTCACTTCATAGGCCTGATTGCATTGAAAGAGGAGAGTCAAGAACTGAATGAAAAGGAAGAGAACGATCAGTATGAGAAACATCATGATTTCATAACAAAAGCTTATAGTTGCTCACCGACTGAAATGACTTCCGTACAAAAAAGTGCTAAAAAGCCAGGAACTAGAAGTAATTTCACCTGCTCTCAGTGTGGAAAGAGTTTCAGACAACATGGAAAGCTTAAAGTCCACATGAGAATTCACAATGAAGAGAGTTCTTTCATCTGCCAACAGTGTGGAAAATGTTTCAACAGAAAAGAAAACCTCAATTACCACATGAGCATTCACACTGGGGAGAAGCCTTTCACCTGCAATTATTGTGAAAGACGTTTCAACAGAAAAGGGAACCTTACAAGCCACATGAGAATTCATTCTGGGGTGAAGGCTTACAAATGCCCTCATTGTGGAAGGAGTTTTACACATAGACCAACTCTTAATGCCCACATGAGAATTCACACTGGAGAAAAGCCTTTCACATGCCCTCAGTGTGGAAAGAGTTTCACTCAAAAAGGAAACCTTAACATTCACTTGAGACTTCACACTAGAGAGAAACCTTTCACTTGTCTTCAGTGTGAAGAGAGTTTCACATATCAAAAAGACCTGAAAAGGCACTTGCAAACTCATTCTGGAAATAATTTGCAAGGTTCCTCAGTGTGGCAAGAGGTTTGCAAAATAGAACAATTTCAAAAATCACTTGTGCATTGACTCTGGGAGAAGAATTTAATTTTGTTTAGTGTAATAAACATTTTTTCCCCCATCATACTTACAGAGACATTCTGAAAAGATGTAGATTTTAAGTCCCACTTTGTCTGGAATGAGTTTCAAAAAAGTTTCAAATTCTGCAATTTAAAACAGCACTAGGAATTATATATTATTAATTGATTCAGTTTAACTCATAAATTTGATTCAGCTAAAAAAATCAACCAAAAAAATGAATATTAACTTGTTTTCTTTGCATTATTCATAACATCATTTTTGTTATTTTGTTATTATTTTCTGCAAATAAATTATTTAAATTACAATGTTTTTTTCTCAAATGTACATTTTACTAAAACACACATAGATATATCCAGAGAAACTACTAATTTTACGGTGGTCTCATTTTTTCTAGAGCTGTATTTTGGTCAGAACCCCGACAAAACCAGTGCCCATGAGGTTACGTTAAACTGCTACGAATCTGAACTTCATTTAAAGGAACCCTCCACTTTTTTTTGAAAATGGGCTCATTTTCCAACTCCCCTAGAGTTAAACAGTTGAGTTTTACCATTTTCTTATCCATTCAGCCGATCTCCAGGTCTGGCGGAACCAGTTTTAGCATAGCTTAGCATGAATCTGATGAGACCAATAGCTGTGATCAGACATGGGTATGCAGTCCAGTACAGTGACCAATGATAGAGAACAGTCCAGTTTTTTTTTTTTTTTCTGTAATACAAACTGCATATACATGCAAAGACATGTTCCATAGACATGAACGGCACGCTTAATCGAAGTCATACTACTCGATAGCTTCCGGGTCACTACAAACAATCTGCACAAAATTAAGATATAAGATTTTCACACGTGTACTTTAATTCCCGATTTCCATTTATAAAAACATTTGAAAAAAATTGGACAATGGGTAATATTTCCATTTTTCTATAATAATCGCAACAAAAAAAAAAAAAAGGAAAACACGTTGCTTTCCTTTTTTTTTTTTTTTTTTTCCTGTTCTCCTATTCCTAAATGATAGTCGGGAAACAGCTCAAGTCCCGATTTTGGTTTTCTAATTTCAAAAGAAAAATACATTGGCTGCCAAGTACATCCCACTTACAGAGTTTTTGAAGCATTTTAAATTGTCCCACTGTTTTTATAGTGACTGAAATACGGCAAGTGCCGTATATGAATCACAAGTGCCCAATTTTGTTTTTCTTCTAAAAATTTGAAACAAATGGAAAACTGGCAGGTCTGTACTGCAGTTCTATGAATGTTTTGCCCTCCAGGTCTTCATGCCTGTCAAAAGAAAAGAGTATTTCATAGCTTTTAAATGAAATCAATTCATATTGTTAATTTTTTAATTAATTTTATCAAAATTATTATCAATTCTGTATTACATAATTAAATTAATTACATTTTTACTTAACATTTTTATTGACATGCTTAAATATTGACATATATATATGATATCCGATTTATATGAACTCTTATGTGAGTATTAAAATGCAAATAGTGACAAATGTGATTTACGTTAAAATGTGATATTTGGTAAATGTTTTCTGCATTACCAACTCTGTTTCATTGGTGAGTCTTACACTGTTTCAATAGTGGTTCTTAATATTTTCTTTTAATATTAAATACTTTTCTATGTCATTTCCTATGCACTTGAGATTTTAGACAGTAGCGCGTGAATGGGACTTTTATTTTGGTCTAGTAATGTGACGTTATAAGGTTGCGCCGCGCTGTTGTGATTCGGCTGAAGAAAGGTTGGTTTAAAAGCAGTTTATGTGTAAAAATCAAATCAAGCTGTTCAGTCCATTTTTATATTTTTTCACAAGCTCTGTAAAAAAATTACTTGTTGAACATTGTAATGCTTTATTTAACGTTAATGAAGGCTATTTTGTGAGTAAAGCGCATCCACACAAATAACATAAAAGGTACGTCTCATTTTGTTCCCTATATCGTGAATCAGTTCGTTGTAAACACGAATTCGGTCACTGGCAAGCAGTAATTGGAGAAACGGAGCTTTTCTATACTCAGACTTAATTGAACAATTGATTCGCAAAATGATTCACTGATTCGAATCGCCGCGCGCTGACGAGACCTGCTGGTCAAAACAGTGTAAATGCAACGAGAACACAAATGTGTAATGACAACTTTACACTTTAATGAAAACATTTGCAATTAGTTTGTTATTCATATTAAAGACTATTTTATAAATCATTAAATACAAATATAAATAATAACTAAATATGAAGTGCATTATAACGAAAATTAACCATTGTTTTATTTTAGTAAAACCATGTTTTAGGCATATTGATTACCAGTATAACCACACAAATACCATATTTAAACTATGGTTTATAATAAAACCATTATTAACTTATGATTTCCATGGATTAACAATAATCCTGTTTTTACTACGGATAAAACACAAAAACATTGTTATTGTTGTTATTCCGTTCCATGTATTTGGCTAATCAGGCCATTTAAGGCCATTAACTCTCAATCTGACTGACTACTGAACTAGGGAGATGATTGAGACACACTCAGAGATTTAGTTTTTAGATTTGGATTTATTTTTAATTCTGTTAATCATTCTCATCTTAAACATGACAGAGTGTCCAAACACAGAGAAAAACCTCCTGGTGAAGCAGCTGAAATCCATGTGACACACTATTATAAAGATGGCGTTTATTAAAGAAGAGAGTGCAGAAATGAGGATTGAAGAAACATACAGAGTGAAACAAGAAGATACTGAGGAGCAAACAGGTTGGTTTCATTCTCAAAGCTGAACATTAAAATGTCCAGCTCTACAGAAATGAATGATATTTTTGAAGAATATCATAAGAGTGTCATAATTTATTTGACATGAACGGGTCCCTCATGTGAATAGACATGTTGAGATCATATGACAAGAAAAATACTAATACTGCCTTCAAAGGCACTTGAGAAAACCCTAATTCCACATTGGACATTTGTTATTAAATCAGGAAAAAAAATAAATAGCCTAAAAATATTATATATATATATATATATATATATATATATATATATATATATATATATATATATATATATATATATGTGTGTGTAACATTAAACCCAAAATAAACTTGTAAACTGAAATCAGTTAAAACTGTTATAAATCTTAATTATGCAACAGTATCTTACAAAAAGCAAACTGTGAAATGTGAGTAGTCAACTTTACATTTGATAAACTGCTGAACCGCTGGCTGATTTTGTAAAATATTTTTTCTTTAGGTGAAGTTCTAACATATGAGCAATGTATTATAAGTAGGGATATACAAGTAATTTAATCATACAATTACTATTGTTTTGCATTAATAAGAGCAGTTACTAATAATATTATATGTTATTTCTTGGAAATGCACATTTGACAGTATAGCAATGAGCTTGAGTTGAGATGCAGATAAAATTATGTTACAGTAACATGCAAAAAACAAAGTTTTATAGGGAAAAAATATATGTATTCTACTCTTATTATATGTACAATTGTTCTTCTGTGTCATACTGATGCTGTCAGTCAGTTCAATGATTTTAAAAGCGTTCTTTACTTGCTTTCTGTGTAATCCACTCAAAATTTGAAGAAAATCTTTTGTTTTTCATGAGACTGCAACTTTTCCTACTTCATACTTCAGTACAAAAAAGTGCCAGACTTTAACAAAAAATATTTCTTGATGATCTGAAATTTTATAATAGTGATTTCAAAATGTCTAAACATAAATTCAAAAGCGAAATGTGAGAAAAAAATATTAGAAAGAGGAAATAAGTACTAACAAAGCCAATAAATACTCCCCTGCCGCCATCTGGTTGTAGTGGTAATTTCACATCTTTTATTTTTAAATAAAAAGTGTTGGTTAGCAACTGTGTTTATTTTTTTACAAATGGTTCTCCATCTTTGAAGGATGAACAATGTTTTTGATCATCACAATAAAAATAACATTTAAATTAGATCACATTTAGAGCATTGAAGTTCTGGAAAAAGTGTGAAGCACTTGAAAGTCCCTGCAAAAAAAATGCTTGAATTTCACTCTCAAAATGTTGTATGAACCCTGAAATGAATAATAGGATTACTACATTTAATCCATGGTGAATGTTGGTGATTTGGAACTGAAAAGCCTTCTAAAACTTGTTTGTTCATGGTTTCTCCTGGTTTCCACATCAGTACTGTTTGATCTGATATCTACTATAACAAAGAAATCTGTGCCAACAAATGTTTCTTACAATATATTACAGCGATTTCTCTCTATCTCCCAGCGCTTTTTAATAATAACACATGATCTCCACCCTTTGATTTAAACATTTAAAAGGGGTCAATGGGTTTTTCATTGGCAGTGGTGGTGGCCATGGAGAGGCATCTGTAGTTGGTAGACATCAAGGCCAATAAGAAAAACATTCTCCTTGATGCGTTAAACAAGACCAAATTGCAGAGAAGTAACATCCCTCCTCCTTCCAAACGCAAAACGTGGGCAGTAGAATAGGGAAAAAATGCAACGTCTCAAGACATGTTTTTTTTTTTTTTTTTTAATGAAGTGATTTGACTTGAGTGCCACGTTATTAGTATGTGTCAAGCGTGAGATGCTGAAAAAGACGCAAGTGCAACAGTCATATACATGTCTGTCTAGCTTGTATTTACATAGAAAAACAATGGAAACGTAGCGCACTGGAATAGAAAAACGCATTTTGTACGAACGCCCCCTTATTTTTTCAGTAAAGTTGACCAGCCGATGATGACATCATTAATCGACTTTAATCACCTAAATGTCAACTTTGAAAAAATCTGAAGTCGTTCAAACTCTAATTGAGGGTTGTAGCTAACACTTAGCAGGCTTCCTTTGGAAAGGGTTTTTCAGGGTTGAGTGTAGCCTGGAATCATCTCAGGTTATGACTATCCCTGAGAGAGGGAACGAGACACTGCGTCCTGAAGGGGGCGTTATGGCAACGTCCTCAGCGTGAATGCATCTGATGCACGTGTGTCAACTAGTCCAATGGCGAGAGTGAACATCACCGGCGGGTGACGTCACAACCAGGAAAGTATAAATACACATCCGGAAAGACCGGCTTCAGCTTAAAGTGCCGAAACAAATCGATCACAGGAATGCAGGGAGAATGGCAACGCGAGGCAGTGTCTCGTTCCCTCTCTCAGGGAACTGTGGTTATAGTCATAACCTGAGACGTTCTCTTTCAAGGGAACTCGCACTGCGTCCCGAAGGGGCGCTATGGGAACGATATCCCAAAACGCCATAATTCCAAAATGCCTGTCCGTGTGAAACTGTGGCACACTAAGACAAGAGCACTGATGAGCCTGGAGCTGCATTCAGGCCGAGATAATCTCACAAACGTGAGTGGCGAGAATCAGCCTGCTGCATCACAGATCTCCTTGAGGAAAACCCCCAACATCAAGACCTTGGAGGCCACCATACTCCTAGTAGAACGAGCTCTGACAGACAGTAGATACTGCTGACCAGAGACCTCATACGTAAGTAAAATGATCTCAACTATCCACTTGCTAACCATTTGTATGGACGCAGGGAGACGCCTAATTGCGTAGTCCAAACAAACAATCAGTTGATCTGACGTTCTCCACAGGGCAGCCGAGTGGAAATTAGGTGTCCAGTGCTCACACAAAACTTCTGAAATTTTTCTGAGACAGAGTCACGCGGCTCAAATAAAGCTGCAGATAGCCTTCCAACACAAAGGCCAACTCCCAAGCAGGAACCCTAGTGCATGTTGCAGGCCTCAGCCTCAAAGTGCCACGAAGGAAACGATACCTAAAAGGGTTATACCCCACAATTGTACAATCCACAGGGACATGGTACGCAGAGGATAGTTTCCTTGTGGCTGGAGTTCTGGAGTAAAGTATGGTCACCACAACCTCAGGTTGAGAGACCAGATACTATGAGTTGGGCCCCCTCAGGGGCCAAACCCACAGGTTCAATACTTCTGGACGGGGTGAAAAATCAAGCCCGTCACCTGAGATAGGTCTCTCTTGATCGGAATCTCCAAGGGAGAGCCGTCGAGGAGAGATACGAGGTCCAAGAACCATATCCGACTTGGCCAGTAAGGCGCTACTAGCAGTAGACTTATCCCTTCCTGGCGAATTTTGTCCAGAACTCCTGGGAGCAGAACAATTGGGGGGAAAATTTACAGACGTAGCCTCGGCCATGTCTGTACCCTGGCATCCAGTCCAAAAGGAACTGGATGCGTAAGGGTTAACCACAGTGGACAGTGCGTCATATCCTGAGACACAAAAGATCCACCTCCACGTGGCTATAAATCTCCCATATGAGCTTTACCACTTTGGGGTGAAGTCTCCATTACCCTAGCCTTAGCTCCTGTCTCGACAGAATGTCTGCTCCTATATTCTAGGTCCCTGAAATAAGATAAGATTGTTCTTGAGGAGAGCATCTTCCCCAGGGACCACAGGAGGATCTGGTACGCCAGATAGTGGGCGCAAATGCAAACCCCCCCCTGTTGATTTATATAAGAGACCATCGATGAATTGTCTGTCCAGACAGCTCTATGACCTCTCGGGTCTGGGAGGAAGAACTTCAACGCATTGAAGACCGCCATCATCTCCAGGCAATTATGTGCCACGAAAGATGACTCCTCAACAGCCCTTGAGCTGAGCGGCCTTCTATTACCACTCCCCAGCCTGTGAGAGAAACATCTACCATGAGAGTGACTCATTGATATTAAGCTCCCAACACAGGGCCCTGGGACAGGAACCAACTTTTCTTCCATATAACCAAGGCGTGGAGACACCGCTGCGTGATCTTGATCATAGGAAGTGGATTTCCCCTCAGGGAAAACCCTTGGTCCTGAACCACCACTGTAAGGGTCTCATGAACAGCAGGCCAAAAGGTATCACCATTGGACACAGCTGCCATCCGACCCAACAGTTTTAGAAAACTGTTTTACAGTGAGTGACTGGCCTAGTTATATCTCCTGTGTGACTGAAAAGATTGCAGGCCCGCAGCATCACTGAATCCATACCATGCCCAGGAAGGTGGTTCTCTGTAATGGAGAAAGCACACTCTTCTTGGCATTCAGCCACAACCCCAATTTTTTTATGAGCAAGAACAACATCTCAATGTTGAACTGACCATCTGTTCCGATTGCGTTAATATTAGCCAGTCATCTTATCAGTTCAGAATGCGTATGCCCTGCAGCCTGAGCAAGCCAGAGCTGCATCTACGCATTTCATGAACGTGTGGGGTGATGGAGCTAGACCAAATGGAAGAACCTAATATAGGTATACTTTGCCCCTGAAAGCAAACCAGTCCTCGTATCTGGTTTAGAGTCAACATTTTGAACCTAAGTCTCCTGACTGACTGATTCAAATGATTAAGATCTAATATAGGACGCAACCCTCCATCTTTCTTTGGAACAAAATTGTAGCGGCCCAAAAAACCCTAACTCTCTGCTGGGAGGAGGAACCCATTTTGTAGCTCTTTTCGCAAAATAGTTTATTTTCTGTTCCACTACCAGAGCCTGCCCATTGAGAAACATTTTTGGCAGAAGCTTCAACTCTGCCAGAAAATCCACAAAAGGGAACCAGCCTTTCAAGGCTGGTCTCTGGTATACCTAGAGTAGCCAATTTGGTGACCTGAAATACACTGGCAGGAAATAACCCATTTGACTGCTTTTCGACCCTACCCCGGAGGGTGCGAACCTGAAGCAGCGTTGAGTGAGTGCTGAATTAAAGCTTGCTGGAAACCACTGCACCCCAAAGCACTAAGAGTGATGGGGTTGGCAGATCGGTTCCCTGAGGGCAACGAATTGGCACGAGCACTGTATACTGAGGTGTACACCGCTCCACCCCACAGGGGGCTGCACCAAGAAGCCTAACACCACAGGCGTCGGGATCTACATGAAAGGCTGAACTAATACATGAATCTAACTACTTAAAGTCAGATAAATATGTATTATTTTAATTTCTGTCTTTAATTTCTGTCGTGTTATTTTAATTTCTTTTAAAAAATTACAGCCAACTGTCCATTTAATTCCTCAAAATTAAATGCAGCAAATGATCTATCAGACAAGTTAATTTGGTCTGAAAAGAAATGCTAAATACATATATATATACAGCTATGGAAAAAATTAAGAGACCACTCCAAGTTCAGAAATCAATGTAAAGTGGTCTCTTAATTTTTTCCATAGCTGTGTATATATATATATATATATATATATATATATATATATATATATATATATATATAGGCATATAGGTCATACACACATCAAATTTCATTTAATCTCTCAAAATTAAATGCAGCCACATATCAACCAGACAGGTAAAAACGGTCTGGATGAAAGGCTAAACAAAGAGTTATTAGTGCAGACATATAGATTTTAAAAACCAGGCAATATCCCATTTAATTCCTCAAATTAAATGAATCAGTGAACCACCAGACAAGTGTACACGGTCTGAATGATTGGTTGAATATTTATAACTGCCGTCTGCACACCCTAATCTACGCCTCGGCAAACACGAGATCAGAGCCACTAGAATCTTTTATTGCAGTTAGCAGACATGAAATCTATGCGTCGCCTCGGCAGACGCGAGATCCGTGCCACTAGATTCTTTATTTGCTTAAGACTTTATTCCCTCGAGAAAAAAAGCCAAGAGGAGCAGAGCTAAAAATCTCGATAGTGCATCACATCGGGAAATTTACGAATGAACACTGTCAGATCCCAATACAAGAGCTGATGTGCATGCTCTGCTCTCAAACAAAACAACACATAAATCGCATCTATCCCCACTCGTATAGTAGCGAGGGCAGGGAAGCACACACGACTGAAGTGGCTATTTGCTCGCCAATAAGCTCCTGTCTAGAATATATATAATGCTTGAGGACAAGCAACAATAAATAGACAGAGACAGTTTAACACAGGCTTTGCTGAGGCACAAAAGCTGAAGCCGGTCTTTCCGGATGTGTATTTATACTTTCCTGGTCGTGACGTCACCCGCCGGTGGCGTTCACTCTCGCCATTGGACTAGCTGACACACGTTCATCAGACGCATTCACGCTGAGGGCGTTCCCATAGCGTCCCCCTTCTGGATGCAGTGCGAGTTCCCTCGAAAGGGAACCTACCTTTTTATGGGGTATTAAAATAGGGGCCTCTACTCCCTGTAGGAGACTAAACCGATCTCTTAGAACCTGGCAAGTAGGGGTTAATTTGCTTTCTGGCAGCTCTTCTTGTTATAAGGCTTGTAAGGTGCTGGGAATTTTGGGGACCTGGACTTGTCCAGGCAAGGTGTGAGACATTTCCCCCTATCGTTCTGGGTTGGTAGATTTGTATATCCCCTGTGGCTTCCTAGAGGTTGGAGTTCTTTGTATCAAGGAGGGTAAATGGCTATTTTAAATAAAAATCCCTGTGTTTGCTCCTTGTAGTGGTAGGCCAGTATTCCTGAATAGCTGTGTCAAGTTAAAGAAGCTGACATAGCTAAACCTTACAGCATTGGTCTCAAACTCAGTTCCTGGAGGGCCACAGCACCGCACAGTTTTGCTCCTACCATAATTAAACACACCTGATACAGCTAATGAAGGTCTTTAGGATTACTAGAAACTTCCAAGCAGGTGTAAGTTGGAGCTGGTTTAAGCTAAACTCTGCAGGGCTTTAAAGAGGGCAGGGCTTCTCTGCAGGGAGTTTAAGACCACTGCCTTAGAGCTCTGCTCCTGGGCCATTGGTGCCTAAGGCTGGGCCCACAAGTTAGGGAAGAAAGGACTTTCCTTGCCTCAGGGCATATGAGCTTGGCACTCCAGTAGTGACATCATGGACTGTCGTCTAGAGGTCTACAAAGAAGACCCGAGGACTCGGAACCCGACCCGGGATCCGTACAGGTTCGGGACTATATTTTAAATGGTCAGCCGGGTCCGGGTCGGGTCCTAATCTATTACTTCGGTTCCCGGGTCTGATTAACATTGTGTGTATACCCGAGCCGATTTGATTCGGAGATCACCCGGCCGTGTTGGGAGTCAGTCAGCGCTGTGCGTGTTTTGTAACTTGCAAAGAATAAGCCGGGAAATAAGGTGAAAAAACACGAGTGGACCCAGCAGAGCGGGCAGAGTTAATGCAAGCAAACGGTGATCATCGAGTTTTACTATTCCTATCGTGTGCAACAGTAATGCAAACATACTTCAAATCTCAAGAACTGCTTGTAGCCTTGCACATTCTCATTTAAATAACATAGCCTAGCTATTTCAAATCATTAACAAAATATGAACTATCACACGAATGTTTTCTGTGACACTTAAAGCTTATGTTTCAGGTTGCTCCAGCTAACGCGCATGTCTCATGCGAGCGCGCTTTCTTTCTCCCGTTTTTATAATGAAATTATGCCGTCTTGTTATATCTAAAGTTTTGGTCAGACTCGGCTCAGAAAGCACAGAAATGACCGCAAATAAGTAATGCTAACGTCAGCGGCCATGTCACTGAACAAGCAATCGTTATTATAGTTCAAAAGGGCAAACAGTCAAAGTTATTTTATTATGTGAGTTGACTTGAGTCTCAAGATACAACAAAATAATGCAAAACTGCAAAGTCGCATTTGTCGTGACAGCAAGTGAACTTTTAAAGCTGGAATAATGAGTGGATTAAGCATTTCAATCGGCAAGAGAGGAATAACGGATGAACTTTCTTGGCAAGTGCATCACAGTCAGGTACAAGAGAGAAAGCTATAGCCTACTAATAAGACAACACGTTTTATTTTCGCAACTTGTTTATTGACTTATTAATAGCAATTTGATGTGGAATAGACCTATGTGCCGATCGGGTCCAGACTTAGGGTCCGGGTAGTACATTTATGGCATTTCTCGGTTCTGCAGGGGTTCAGGTCCAACTTTCAAAATAATAGTCGGGCCGGGTCGGTTCGGTATGATTACAGTTATGACTGGAGACATTTTTGTTAATGTCACCATTGTGCCATACTTTTTCCACTTGTTGATGATTGTCTTTACTGTCTTCCATGATATATATAATTAGGATTTTTTTTTGTAGCCCTTACCTGAGCTATACCTTTCAACAATGAGATCCTGTTGAGACTTCTGGTTGGCATGTATAGGAAATAGCTGTACTTCACCTGTTCTCTGACAGATTTTGTTTTATAGTTTCCTCAATGACTTAATAATATCCTAGTTTATCGATCAGTTTACTACTTTGAAAGTCAGTCATCGGCCTAATGAAGTTGATCCTCGAAATGAGATTTAAACCAGTCACGTTCTTCCTCTGAGTTAAATGTTTTTAGAAGTATTCCTCACTGCATCTCAAAACAATGAAACACACATGATTCTGATTAAACTGCATTTTTTCGAGTTGATGTGGGCGTTGTTGACTGTTTGTATGGATAGACTCAGAATTTGCATTTGAAAAGTGCATGCTCGTTGTTGGCCGCATTACTGGATAATGGGGTGATTCGCGATCGACTTATATCTCTCTTTTCACACAGATTACAGAATATTTGTTTTTAAGTAGACTTATATTATTTAAAACCGGATATTTTCTTTATTTTGCAAAAAGCACAACAATTTGTTTTTACTGTGAGTATACACAAATAAAAGAAGGCATTTCAAAGATTTGAATGATGTATAACTCTTATTTGTATTTGTATAGTATTTTGAGTCTCTTTTGCACTAGTAAGAAAAAAAAAAGAGGCGGTATCAGCGGAGCGACCACCGACCCCTGAGTGTTAACTGCCAGAGTGAACGTTTTTTGGGATGTGTCCTAAAGAATGTTTAGAGTTAGCAATATTGGGAAGAGGCTCTGAGGTTACATGTAATACTTTCAGTAGCTCAGGGGATATAGGATCTAGTTTTATGTTGCTGGTTTCGATGCTTTATATGTCTAAATATTTTGATGTCTGTTGCTATGTGCCATTAAACTGGGATTAACTTTCATTTGTTTTTTTCTCCTTAGACCTGAGGACGCTGAAAGAGGAGAGTGAAGCACTGAATGAAATGGAGGAGAAAGATTATTATAATTACATAACTGAAGAAAAATCTTTCAGTTACTCACAGATTCACAATGAAGATAAGCCTATTACATACCCTCAATGTGGAAAGACTTTTGATCAAGATGAAAACATGAGAATTCACACTGTAGAGAGTCCTTTCATCTGCCATCAGTGTGGAAAAAGTTTCACTCAAAAAGGAAGCCTTAACAGGCACATGAGAATTCACAATGGAGAGAAGCCTTACATGTGCCCTCTGTGTGGAAAGAGTTTTAATCAACATGGAAACCTTGAAGTCCACATAAGGCTTCACACCGGAGACAGGCTTTTTACCTGCCAACATTGCGGAAAAAGTTTCAACCGAAAAGGAAACCTTAATTACCACATGAGAGTTCACACTGGAGAGAGCCCTTTCACCTGCCAACAGTGTGGAACAAATTTCACTGTAAAGGGAAGCCTTGTTAGGCACATGAGAATTCACACCAGAGAGAAGCCCTACACATGCCCTCATTGTGGAGAGAGCTTTGAGCAACATGGAAGCCTTAAAGTCCACATGAGAATTCACACTGGAGAGAAGCCTTACACATGCCCTCAGTGTGGAAAGAGCTTTGATCAACATGGAAACCTTAAAGTCCACATAAGAGTTCACACTGGAGAAAAGCCTTATACATGCCCTCAGTGTGGAAAGAGCTTTGATCAACATGGAAACCTTAAAGTCCACATGAGAGTTCACACTGGAGAAAAGCCTTACACATGCTCTCAGTGTGGAAAGAGTTTCACTCAAAAAGGACACCTTGAAGTCCACATGAGAATTCACACTGGAGAGAAGCCTTTCACCTGCCAACACTGTGAAAAAAGTTTCAAACGAAAAGGAATCCTTAACAGGCACATGAGAATTCACACTGGAGAGAACAAGTTTCAGTCAGCATGGAAACCTTAAAGTCCACATGAGAATTCACAGTGGAGAGAAGTCTTTTATGTGGTCAGTGTGAAAAGAGCTTCAGATATAACGTAACCCTAAGTACCACATGAGGATTCACTTAAGAAAGAACTGTTTTATTTGTCATCAGTGTGGTATAAGTTCCAGACAGGAAACACCTTAGGAATCATGTAAGAGAGAAGCCATGAGCCATCATTAAGGAAATACTCATTCTAGGTTTACAAAATAGAGAAATTTCAAAAAATTGTGCATTCTGATGGAAGACAATTTTTTGGTGGAAGACAAAATTTTTCTGAATGTATTCAATCTTAAAGGTCCACCTGAAAATTGATGCAAATGTGAGACCCTATTTGTGTTCTTTGTGATGCCATTACTAACAAAAATACACATTCTTACAGAGTTTTTTCCTGGGTCTTTGGTAGTGGTTGATGAACATGGTCATCCTAACACACATTACAATGTACCCTACGCATGAACTGTCCAGTAATGACTATGACCCAGAGTCCAGCTAGCCACGTCACCCACTGTGCGCAGAGCGTAAACCTGAGCCTAAACAGAAGGACGAAGCCAGCTATTGCCCTGGAGCCTGAGCTCCACAGTGAGTCTGACCATGTGCGTGAGTCGGCAACATCATCTGTCCTTGTGGGGCTGCTAGTAGTGTATGAGGGCATGAAGTAAAGCCCTAACCACACTCCTGGCACCAAGGATGAGCAGCAGATGGCCTCAGCAAACTGTTGTTATGAACTGGAAAAGGATATCAAATCAAGAAGAATTTTGTAGACAAGGAAAAATAAGTCAAAACTAAACGAGTTTTTCCTTAAAACAAGCAAAATAATCTGCCAATGGGGCAAGCAAATTTACTAAAACAAGACAATAATTTTACTTGTCTAGAAAATCCTTCTTGATTTAAAGTCCCCTGAAATCAAAATTTAAGTTTTTTAGCTTTTAGTATGAATATGTTAGCCTTAAGGTTATGAATAAGCTGGTGTGTTCCAAAACAATGACAAAATTTGCATTTAGGAGATATAAGCATTCAAAACTTAAAGTCTCTCACTTCCGCTAAAATGGATCATGGATTTTCATGACATCACATCGCACTTTAGTTTCTCGTCAAATCTTTGGTCCAATCAAATGCTCTCTAGAATCTGAAGTCCCGCCTCCTCCTACACTCTTAGACGCTGAGGCCTCGGCTGAAATCGGTCATTTGCTCACACATTTACTAGTCTCTACATGGTGAATGGCACATAGTGCACTATATAGAGAATAGGGAACGATTCAGACAGTATAAATATGCTTTCCTTTGACGCGAATGAAGTCCGTTTTCATGTTAGTATCACATAAATCGCTGCAATGCGAGCAGTCTGCTCCAGTCCAGAGGCACGAGAGCACAGAGCGGATCATATGCACGAGTCAGCACACAAAAGGTATCAGACCCATTTTAATTATGTACAGAATGCTGTAAATAAGTGATATAAAGGATATTATGAGGAGAAACGGTTAGAAATTAGAAGGAAACAGAGGTTCTACAGGAGTCTAATGGCTCTGGCAAGCTGCAACACAAAACGCTATTGGCTATTTAAAAAAATGGGCGGGGCTGTTTGATATATCGCCCTGTCTTCCTGTTTCAGTTGATATTACAACACATTGAATAATGCTGCACGTTCCAACTATCTTTCAGTGGGCCTTAAAGAATTTTTAGATATTTGGACTGGAAACAAGACAAAAAATCTAAGTAAGAAAAGCATTTTTTTGCAGTGTAGTCAAGAGGATTTTAAAATGTGTTTATGTTTACTCCTATGATTTACTGAGTTTTTCGTTGTGGATTAAATTTTTTTACTATTTTTGTTTTCCAATTCTTTCGTTGTGCTAAAAAACTGACAAGTGACAAATTATATCTAAATGTAACTCAAAGATGTTCATAAATTACCTTAAGAAAACCATGAAACTGTAGCAGTTCTTTTTCAGTATCGGAACATAGTATGGAAATATCAATATACCTATGCCAAAGTGTAATGTGTAAGAATAAGGGATTATGAAAACAATTGAAAATATGCATTTGTTATAGTAGCCCAATACAAATTTGCATAGCTTGGAGCCATGGTAAAGTCATCTTTGTATCTAAAGAAATTCTTTGTAAGTACCAATTTGGGTAGTGTTTTTGATGTAATCAATACTGGGGCTTTTTTTATTTTGATGTGAATTTCTTAGAAGAACATCCATTGCATCAATTAATATTTTATGTGGTATGGTGATGTTAACAGAGTCTACATTATAAATGACAAAAAAAGTGTTTCGTCAAGCAATTCAATCATTTTTAAGATGGAGTCTTTTACAAAAGAGGGTAATGAAGACATTGAAGTCTCTCTTTCTAGAGGACTGGTCAGATCTTTATGTATCTCACAAAGCATATAAATGAGGTAAATGGCTAATCAATCTTCATGAAATTGAACTTTTGTTTCGTAATTTCACCAATATCTGCATAGTGCTGAAGGTATTCATGAATTTCAGTCATGAATTCAGAATTAAAAGCATTAGTAAGCATTAGCCTGGTTTCACAGGCAGGGCTTAGATAGATTAAGCCAGGATTAGGCCTTAGTTCAATTAGGACATTTAGGTTGCTTTTATAAATGTGCAGTGTTGGGCATGTTAGTTAAAGTAATTAGTTATAGTTACTAGTTACTTCTCATAAATAGTAACTGAGTTAGTAACTGAGTTACATCATTATAAAAGTAACTAATTACCAGGAAAAGTAACTATTGTGTTACTTAAAAAAAAAATTAAATGTCAAATAACTTGGATGCCCCAAATATTAAATATAAGTCTAAAAATAAATTCTGCTTGATCCGACTCGTGACTCATGATCTGCTCTTGGTCACGACATGAAATTTCTCTGTACTATACTACATGTTGGTAGCCATTAAAGAAAACGTAGTTTCATATTAATGTTTAAATAGTCCTATGTTATGTTTTAAATTAATCTATTTGATTATGAAAAGTGAACAGCATGAGTAAAAACATGATTTTGACCACTTCATTAAGTTTTGTTTGTAGAAAGCCTTTCTTAAGTGAATTTTGTTTGGTAAAAAATTTATTTTAATTTTAATCAATGTTTCATCAACCAATTACCTGGATTTATTAAATAAGAAGCAAATATAGCAAATAATATAATGGAGGGGCTGGCGTGATCACTGGCGCGCGTCTTAAACTCAGCTTGTAGGCTGCTTGCCTCAGTCACAGACATGAGAAAAATATCTATAGAAAGCTTGAAATGTCTACTTTTAAATGAAAAATAAAGAGAAATAGGTTACTCTGATCATATAATCCAAATGAAATGTACATTCTCTCTCTAGGTGTGTCCATTATGCGGAGATGGGAGTCAGCAATGTCAACTTCATCTTTGCAGCTGACACGGATTCAGAAAACATTTCTTTATTAATAAACAATTAAAATGTCTCCTTGCTGTTTTTGTCATAAAGCTTGCCATAAAGAACCAGCAAAAGTAATGATTATTACGCAAATGCTCATTTTTATGGTTTATACTCTCCAGTATTTAAGAAATTAAATTAATATAAATGTGATTAGTCAACTTGTGGGTTAAATGAGCAACTACTAGTCTACTAGAAAAAACTTATTTCACATATTTTCGATGTCACTGCATGTCACAAAGGGTATTCTGGTTTGAGCTTGCGCTCCGCTCACATGCTCTGACACACACACACACACACACACACGTGTATATATATATATATATATATATATATATATATATATATATTTTTTTTTTTTTTTTTTAACTAGTGGGTGCAGGACACTATAGTTCATTTATGTAAGCGAGGATAGCAAAATAAAGTAAATTGTGACATATTATACCCAAAAATTCTTCATACATTGGACTACCAGACTACCATAACACTTTTTTTATTATTCAGACACTTTGACCTGTGTGATTTGATCACTTTGCTTAAGTGTTATCTGACATAATTAAGATTCATTTCTGACACCGTTTAACTCTGAGATCTTGTCATATTTTTTTTTAACTATTCAACTATAGTGAATAAACTGTATTAATGAATGAAATGTTCACAGTGTCTGCATACATTTTGGTTTGACTAATATATATATATATATATATACAGGGCTTCACATTAACTTTTTTGCTCACCAAAGTTACTAGCCACTCAGCATTTTCACTGGCCACAATTTTGCTGTTGGGAAATTACATTTTATATAATTAAAGTTGACTTTGGCATGTTTAAATTACTAGATTTTGAGTCATTTTACTTGAATTAAAACCCTTTCAAACTTACAAATGATTGACCACCCAAATCAAGAATATACATTGTATATATCAGCTGGCATGCAGTTATTTTTGTTAGGCTATATAAAAAGAACAAAGAAACAAAATTACAAATAGTATTTTTTTTTAAATCTTTTTTCAGATATGTTTATTTAGCATGTATACATTTATTTAACATTTTTTGATGTTTGATTAACATTAATGACATACAGCTATTTATTTGGGTACTGCTGAATGCATGGACGTTATAACTGTTTACGTCCACTTAAGCCATAGCCGACTGTATTCACGCGAGATAGGCTACTTCACACGATGCATTTTGACATCTGTGTGTGCGTGTATTCAGGCGCAAGGAGAACTGATCGCATATATAAATTAGACCAGAGTATAGATTCTCAGAGGTCTATATTTTAGTAAATATGGGCCTTGGAAAAGGCTAGCTGACTTTATTGTGCTTTGAATACAGTGGGTAGTTCACAACCATGATTGTCACTTCTGCAGGCTGTCACTCTTTTCAGCTTTTGCTGGCTCTGAAACACTTGCTTGGTATTTCTCCTGCTCTTTGTCTAGCAAAAAAATCCCTCATCACTTAATGAAAGCTTAAAAATAAAGGCCTGATTATTTCAGGGGGCTTGTCAAGGGTGTTTTTGAAATTCCTGTTTACGGGCCAATAGGAGGAGGAAGACCCCTCATCACCAGATGCCCAGTGTCCTGCAGAAACAGCTGATTCCCCCTCAAGTCCTTCAGCAGGAAAGACCATTAATCAGAATTCACCCACCACAGGATCCAATGCAAAATACCTATATACAAGAAAGAACAGTGTGTACATTAACATTACATAAACAGAAAGACAAACAGTAAACTAATTTTTACAGCACAGATATATTCGTACAGCATACACTGAGCAAGGAGATGGATTCCCAGATGATAACAGTCTCTGACAGAATAATCCCACTTATGGACAAATATTCCATTACTTGGGACTGCTGAGGGTGCTTTTGATGAAACAGCCATTTCTTATGGAAGACCCTTGAACAGCTGTCAGCCAGTGAAAGTTCACCTCCACTTGTTCACATGACAATATCTTCTTGCTCTGCACAGCATCAGGTTCCACTGCACAAACATATTCATTAGTCTATTATACACACAAATACCTGCTAAATGCGAACACTCAATTAAGTGAACACGAGGTTAGAATTGAAAAAGCGGAAGAGAGAATAAGTACCAGGGAAGATACAACAATGCGACACCAGAGGGCGCTAAGGTACCTGCTTTACCGTGATATGGACCTTACCGCAAAGTATGAGAAAACAGAATGAGGCGTAACAACATGAGAATATACCAGATACCAGAAGGAAGTGAAGGAAAAGATACAACAGGATTTGTGAAGAAGTTGCTGAATGACCTACTTAAAATACAGACAGGAATAGACATCAAGATCGAGAGGGCACATTTCACATCAAAACCGGTGGACCTAATGGCTCCCCCTAGGTCGATCAATGTAAGATTCCTGGATGCAGCAGTAAAGGACGCAATCATCAGGCAAGCATGGAGCCAGGGTCAGATTCACTGCGAATATTCACGAATATTCTTCGACCAAGACTACTTCTCCTGACCTTCAGTAGAAAAGAGCAAAAGTCTACGAAGTCATCAAACAGCTATGAAAGAAGGGAATACAGGCAAAATGCATATACCCGGCATAACTAAGACTGAAACTCAACACCGGAGAGAAAACATTTGCGACGTTGACTGATGCAACAACAAAGCTGAAGGAGCTGGATATTGAGGTACGCTGTGGAGAGAGGAAGATAATAGAACGAGCTGAAAGAAAGGCCAGGGAGCAAGAGAAGACGAGACACAGTACTGCCGATACATGACATTAAGGCTCTGATTCAAGAAGTGTAAAGTACCTCAAAATAGTACCTCAAAAGAATAGTAAAGGCCTTTGCACACTGAGTCCAAAGTTCACATGCAAAATTTTTGCATGTTAAAAAATAAATTTGACCTCACGTTATGTCAATCACGTTTACACACTTCCTCCGAAACTTTCGTCCGTCATAAAAATATTCGACTCAGGTTTGTTTTTCGCATCCGTGGCATGCATTTTGAGAGACGTTTTGACAAATCAGAGCCACCGCATGCAAACGCAAAAATCCAGAATGCCATCTGACAAGTTGATCCACATCCTCTACAGCACAAAGCAGTAGTATTGTATGACAAACTATAAAGTCAGATTGTGCCAGTAGCAAAGCATCAAACTGAGCCACTGATATCTTGAAGTAAACTTTGAAACGCTCAGGATAATCACGCAGTTTCTTGATGAGGTGAACTCTCCTTTCTCTCTATGCTATCTGGGGAATGGATGGACCCAATATTTCCTCTTTCTTTTTCTCTTTTTAAGAAGAGAGAGGATAACTAAATCGTGTTCACTGCTTAAAGACTTATTTTAAAGATTTTATTTTTTTCGGATTGGCAAGTCCATATCTGATCACTCTCTTTATCAATGTTCTGGCAAGAGGAGAATCTGTAAAGAAAATGTAAATAAAAAGTGAGTAAAAAGTAATCTCATTGTACTAGTGATGATCCAGTTAGAAAAATAAATAAACTTACCTTGTGTTGATAATGATGATGATTGGCCAGCGACATGTTGGACGGAGAAGTGAGGTTGCTGTGAGCTCTCAAAGCTTACTTCATTTCCACCTGTTGACTGACAGGCTCTACTTCTTCCTCTTCCTTCCCCTACCCATGAGCCCCGGGCCCGAGCAGAGCGAGATCCGCATGTAGGAATCCGGCGTGTCACAGTTCTCTATCCAGGGCTACCTGGTTGATCTGGAAGTAGCATATACACTTCTTCACTCATGCTGGTGCTGCTGTATTCACCTGAAACAATCAGGACAAACTCCATCACAAGTAAATGCAACAAGACTGCTGAGAAATCCAAGAGTGCGGAGAACTTGAGCCACGAATCACAGAAAGAACGAGCCATCTGAAGATACTGCTGCTTCCAGGTAGGTTATCCTATTGGATAAGTTACAGGCTTTGATCATACCTGGTATCCCTAGCTTTTCTTTGGCTTTTCTTCCTCCAGAAAGACAGCCGAATGTGGCAGCCTAACTTATATAAAAACACAGAAGAACTACAACACAAACAGAAAGGTTATTAAATATAAAACAGACTAACAGTCACTCTGAAAAAACTAGATCTATAAAAAAATTACAAACAGAAAGTTATCAAAACGATAAGAACACACTTTAGCAACAAAATAACAATAAACCTTAATTATATGAGAATAAACAAAATTAATCCAAGTACAATAACTAGATACAAACACAAAAGTTAGCAGATTGCTGCTGTTGGATATCCGTTTGCAGTCGCCGTACTAGCAAGGAGGCTAAGGACGGCCCCTAGCATCAGTTGATAGTGCGGCGACTAGGGCTGAAGGGTCAGATTAGCAGGAACCAATGCGGCAACCATGCATACACAAACAGTGCATAACAAAAAACAGCAATAAACTAAGAACTCTAAAACACAACAATGAAAAACAACATAAAAATCTCTCCTGTTATGAGGAGAGCATGAAGACGGGCATCAGCCTCTCTTTGCCGTAGCCGTCTGGGTCCACTTGCTTGAGTCATTGAATTACTGGTTTCACGTCACTGGGTTAGGGTTACTGTGGCATGAAAACAGGAAACAGGCAGTTACGTGACTAAAAAGATGCAGGTCACTGACAAAACCTCATTCACCAGACACATGGAAATTTTTGGACTTGTCGTAGACGTCTTGTTCCACTCGCCTGAGCCACTAAATCTCGTCGCTTAGTGTAGTGGAGACGGCTGCCTGTGCCAACTTCCTCTCTGAAGAAAAACAGTCTTTGCTGAATAGCAATCCTCTCCAGCGCCAGTTCCTCCAGCCCAGGCCATCTGCATCAGTGTGCATGTCTGGGCCACAACTTTGCTCCTCCAGCCTGGCACTCTGTCTTATCGTACACATGAAATCAAAAACGTATTTATTTTGTTAGCTCAAATTGCTAGTTTTCATCCATGCAAGTCAATCCACACAAAAAAATTGTTTGTCGTGGTAATATTTAATCAAAATCTGAAAATGTTCATTCCCTCTGTAACAGTGCCCTTCTCTGTGATGTCAGTATGACAGCTTGGGTTGAAATCGCTTAAACGACTCCCCTCTGACCGTTAGTCTGCTATGAGCGAGAGATGGAGAGAAGGAGCGCTAAAGTAAAACTCTGCCCTCTATTCAATAATCCGTTTCACTTGGGAATACGTCACAACACTGGAGAAAAGTTGTTTGCAACTTCCGGTTCACGCGGACTTTAAACACAAACAATACATTCTATTATAGATGTTTTATCACTAAAACATATATATATGAATAGGCAAATAAAATAACTACAATAACAGACAAAAAAGAACAGGAATTAAAATACAAAACATGACTGAACAGATGACACAGACGATAGCTGCTGCCTCCTGGTTTGACTCTCTTCAGTCACTGGATCACTGACGACACATGCAACATGAAGCCTGAGTTTGGCCCTGTTCAAATTGCAGTGAAGAACCATCTGTACAGTACATCACTATTGACATTTATGGACGAGATACTGTAATATCAGGGCATCACAGAGTTACAGTCCCATTCTGGTTATTGACATGATCAGTGCCTTGAAGCAGCAGTGACTGGTTCAGACAGCTCGTTCTCTCTCTCTCTCTCTCTCTCTCTCTCTCTCTCTCTCTCTCTCTCTCTCTCTCTCTCTCTCTCTCGTGGCTCAAGAACTCTGCACACATTGATTTCTCAGCAGTGCACTTACCTTGTGTACCCTAGACCTTGTGATGCAAGTAAATAGACAGACCACCTCATGATCGATTGGCTTGGTGTTGTCCTCCACATGTGATGCATAAGAGAGATGCTGTCGGACTGGCAACAAACAAGCCTGAGGCTGTAATAACTATATACAATAAATAAATACAATTATTAGTATAAATATAAGCCCACAAGCCTCCTGGCTCATCAGGGATGGAGCCCATAGCAGTGATGTTCGGGTATCTGACCCATTTCTGCTCCGATCATTGGGAACATGGGCCATCCACTAGTCTTATTACCCCTGGCTTCCTACTTGCTCAGAAATGTTCATAATTTACAGATTAGGCTCTATTGAGAGTAGTCCAGACATCTGTGTTCTTTGCAAGCTTTTGCAGCATAGGCCTGTCTCAATGGGTTGTATCATATCCAGCTCTTTGACCTAGTATTGTTCCAGTATCCATTCAGAACTAATGCTCTTAATGCACTGCTCAAAAAACAAGACTTCTTCAATGTTTATTTTTCAGATGAAAAGCCGTGGCTTCTGTGTGTGATAAATGTGTCGCATACTGTTATGAGATCTTCTACAACACTTTTCTGTACAACTGCTGGCACTGTTTGTTTTTCACACTTTATAAAAAAAAAAACAAGCAAAGGCTTTTTTTAAAACTTCAATTCATTGTTTGTCAGTAAGGTTGCAAGACAGATCAGTCTGTACTAGGTCACAGAGTACATGCTCATCTTCTTCCGGGATATCTGATCTTAAATCATGCTCATCTACTTCTACTATGCCTGATCCGAAATCATGCTCAGCATGTTGATGGCTTTCCACTGAACGATTATGTTTTTACAGTTCCTGATAGAATGGTAAAACAATTACTGTAGTGGCTGCATCCATTAAGTCCACAAGTTATGTGGAAATGAGGCTCATGTTGATGGCATAGTCCAGTGGACTCATGGCCCCACCGTCCATGTGTTTCATGTGTCTTGTTCTCATTGGCTTCTTTGTCTATGTATAAACATAGACTGGGGATGCTGAAAAATTTGTGGGCGACCTGGCTAGTCAGGTGAGCAATCCAGCAGTGGTTTTACAAAATCCTAGGATGTCTTCCTGTAGGCCTTTTCTCAATAAACCAAGGTACTACTCCATCTCCCCTTTGGCAGTGTCAACTACACTTGAGTTGCTCTCATATGAGCTGAAAATGCGGGCCTTCTTGGCAGCACTTCAGTCACTGTGTCCTTAGGGTGTTTTCACACCTATGGATCGCTTGTTTTGTTCCGAAACAGGGACTAAATTTGTTACAATGTTGCTTTTTTTTCTTGGTTCGGTTCGATTTCACAAGGCAAAATTTCAAAGCGTACCAAATGCGTTAAGGTAAGTCACATGGGAGTAAAACTGTCCTCTTATTGGTCAGAATTTTCTCTGCGTCATCCATCAAAATAATGATTGACAAGTTCGCTCCATGAGTTTATTGTGGCTTTATTTGTAACTGTCGAGACACACACAAACACTTTATAAATGTAGCTCTCTCCCGCAGTTAATTCATATTTGCTGCGGCAAATTCAAACCCGCGCTCTTTCTCTCTCTCCATCTCTGGATTTCCCAGCGCTGTCTAGTAGGCGACCTGTTGTCCGTGTGTCTGTCGAGAGAGACCATTTGAATTTTATAATGTAGCAGAGCGGGAATTGAGACTTCGTCGGGACAGCATTCTCGCACGGAGAAGTGTAATTACACACCAGAGGCGCTCGTTGGCTTTCAGATATGGTAAATAATGTGCTCACTCACAGAATCTGACATTACTGATTTTTGTATCATATTTTCCGTTATGAAAATGATATCATTTGGTTCGTTGGTCCGTTAACTGGGTCGATTGCTTTCACATCTCATGCGAACCGCTCCAGAGTTCGTTTGAAAGCGTACCGAGACCACCTCTTCAAGCAGGTCTCGGTACGCTTGTTTGGTCCGCTTTTGGTGCGCACCCGAGTGCGATTGCTGCTTTCCCACCTGCCCAAACGAACCGCACCAAAGGGGCAAACGAACTCTGGTATGATTCAACCGAACTAAATGAAGCAGGTGTGAAAGCACCCTAAGACTCCACATTACTGCATTCTGCCTCCTCCACCAACAGTTTGTGAATCTCTGAGAGTTGATTGCTCACTGTGCCGTCCCTAATAATCCAGTTTTAAAACATGGATCCAATACAGCCACCATTCCAAGTCCCCTCATCTGACTCCAGCATTATGGACATGGCTACAGACAAGGGCATGAAATGCTTGTATCTTTCAGGGGACAACAAAATTTTTTTAGTACCACCAATAACCAATCAGATGAGTTTAGATTAGTTACTAAATTAGTTATTAAAACTGCAGATTCGCAGGAGTTTTGCTGCATTTGTGCCATGTGTTCAGCTCAGTCAGTCACTCTGACTTAATACTGCCAATTCTCTTGTGGAAAAGTGCAGATACGAAGTAAGATTTTAATTAATTAACTTTTGTTTTTCATGTTTATAAAATAACAATGATTTGATTTTCTAATACGTAAAATTCATAAACGATTCTTGTCTATGTCGGCATAGCCTACAATAATGACCCCACATAAAACAGTTTACTGTATTCTTTTAATCGATAAGTAATGATTATTACATTATCACAAGCCTTAATAGGTTGTTTGCAATCATGTGGTTCTGGTGACGTGCGAAATTCCAGTGGAGGGCAAGCAGTGAAAATTAAAATGGACGAGATGGAGAAAAGTCCTTTCTGTGCTGGTTTAGAAAGGTATAAACAAAAAAATCACAACATATGTTGGATGTGATCTTTAGGTTTTGAAGATGAGTGACTTTTCCATTGAATTGAAAGATTTTCCTGCCATCGAGGAGTTAGATAGAGGATGTGAAGCTGCCGTCATGCTGTGTTCAGTTCTATTCTGGGTTTGTTTATATCGCGCTGCCTTTCTGCTAGTGAAGTTAGGGCAGTATTTTTGATTTTCTGTCACGATTGTGAAAAATGTCACCATTGTAGGTCATTTATGCTGAATTGAGAATTGCAACAGGAGCTCACATCATCGTTCAAAGAAAAAAACTGGACGGTGTAATACAATTGTTGCCTTTTATACGTGTAAAAACACACTAAGGGAAGCAGGTTGAGGAGGTGACGAGAAGACGCCGTATATCAAATCTAATAATGTCACTGATTTAACTCACTCCCTATCACTCAATAAAATAATCACATAGCTGAGTGTTTTTGAAAGTGTTGTCTTTGTTGTTGAATTGACTTCTGTCAGCTTGTTAAACATTTATTTATTTATTCGGACATTTTCTACCATATGATGGCTGAAGCAGAAGCGCGTGACACTGTTCTCATGGTAACCACATCAACATTGTGAACGAAATTCTACAAAACTGAAGTGAACAACACCAAATTATTATTCAATGGGATAAAATAGCTTCTCTTCGCTGCAAACGATACCATGAAGAATGTGGATATTTAACCAAGTCAAAAACAAATGAGGTAATCAGGTATCCATATTTATTTTAGTATCAGCAGGCGCAAAACGCTATTAAAGGCGACAACTTTTAAAGTTAAAAAACGATATAAGTTATTTAAACAATATAAAGACCTTCTGAGTTCTCGATTTTAGCAATTTGAGCAATCATAAACGACGCAAAACATACGAATTTTGGTTTTTGATAGAATTCCTATATAGAAAAATCACTCCCTGCCCTCCAGACTCATTCGCGCTGCTGCTGTGACGTCATGTGCAAACAACCTATTGACAATGATGATGTTTTTTAGTTACAAAGCAAAAAATTGCTGTCATAACAGCTTTAAACTTTCTAGGAATGCTGTCTGTTAGATGTATTCTTCATCTTTTGTGTCAAATTCTTACATTTAATCAAATTAAATTAGAGATACAAAACCCAACAGAGCTGATGAATTCAGTAACAAAATTAATCTTTGCAATGCTGCGGAAATACAGAAGCAGCATCTGAAATAGCTTACAGGGGATTAGTAATGACAATTAATAGCAAATTAATAATGGACATTATTAATGCTTCGTTTTAAACATAAAACGTTGAATACATTTATTTTTGAAATAATAAAAAATTGAAACTACTTTAAATGTGAAATTAAAACCACCCATAGGTGGCAGAAAGTTTCTTTTATTTAGTGAGTCATTGAGATTCAACAGATTCATTCAAACGGCTTATTAATTCAGGAAAGAAGCAGCGAGTCATTGGATCATTTATCAACCAATTCATTCAAAAAGCTGATTGATTCATTCATTCAGTAATGAAACACGCCATGTGCAAGTAAAATAGTCCTGTGTCTTTGTTTGGAACTTTTCGTTGATGAAATGGAGCAAAAACAGATAATGTTGTGTCTAAAATGTAAGTCACTTAATAAATAATTGTTTATTGAATTGAATCGTTTATTTGTTGTATAAAATCAATATCACATTTGTAATCATGCTGGTTTTTGGAGGAAAAACAGTATCTTCATGTGATGTTAGTTAACAATGTTAAATGATATAAATATAAACTAAAATAATTTAAAATAATAAAATAATTAGACCACCATTTACTTTTATTATTATTAGTACACTAAATGTATTGCAACACTTTAATATGCAAATTATATTATCAGAAAATGGAGCTGTACACATTTGGGTTTATGACTGCTGTAAGGGCCATGCCACCAAATGGGTGACATTTGCTTGTTGTAACTCTTCAAAATTAAACTTTTTTTTCTTTTTTGTATCATTTTTTCAACACTGAATCTAACACTACACATATTTAACTATTCAAAATATGTATTGGTAAATCTCAGGCCACTTTATTTATTTATTTTTTTACAAGGTTTCAAAGCAGAAAATGGATGCATGTTTTCTCAGTCCCGTTACCAAAACTCATGTGCCATTTAAAAAGCATGTTTAAAAGCATGTCAATTAATTCCATTGTATTCACCTCAAGAAAGTAATTATTTTAAAGAAATAGTTGGTTTTATGTAAAAAATAATTTATATTTGTGACTAAAAACCACTTTATATTAAGGTAAGGTGTATTTTGATAAACTTATAAAGAAAGTATAAAACTCTTGTAGTTCAAAAAGCTTCCCTATTCAACTTATGGAAAAAGCTTAACTGACGCAAAACCAGTTTACACTTTTTTCATAAGTTGAATATGGAAGGTGGTCTGGCAGAAGCTAGATATTTTATTTCATGACTTGTTAAATATGGATATTTTTTTACACAAATGCTTCGCTTCAGAAGGAGTTTATTAACCCCCTCACAGACTCAGATAGTCTCCCCTGGCGAATAGGTCTTCTTCACCCGTGACTCACACAGATGGTGGACAAATGGCCTCCCATGCAGCATTTTCTGCCGCTTTGTCCAGGGTTAGTGGTTCTGTCCTGAATTTAGTAGATGTCTGGCCAAAATATACATTTTGGTAGCCATAGCATAGCATGTGCCTAGTGTAATCATCCAATTCTGGCTCTTCGTCGTTTTTTATATATATATATATATATATATATATATATATATATATATATATATATATATATATATATATATATATATATATTATATATATATATATATATATATATATAAATATAAATTTGTGCCATCACTTGCAGCACTTAAACTTTTTATCTGATAATTTTCCACTTAAATTTCCATGTTGATGTTTGTGAAGGTTACAGCCTTTCTGGTGGTCTTATTGGCAACGCATTTGCACCGAATTGGTGTTGGGCAACTGTACGGGCTTTGTGTTGCCATCCTGAGGGTAAGAGAAAATATACAGAATACTTATGAATACGTATCTATTATTACATAGAATATGTAATTTTGGTTATGAAAAATATCAACAAATTGTAAATATTAAATTATTGTTACTATCCTGTCAGAGAATGGGAACTTTACATCAGTAATGACAACCTAGGATCATAGTTTGATACTTTCTAATCTCTGACAGTACAGTATTTATTTATTCATTTATTTATTGAGGTACTAATCATCGATAAAAAGTTTTGTGAAGTGAAAATGGGTCTCAAAAAATGGACTGCCCTGTCAAACATAGGCCTATGTTATGTCACTATTCTCATGACAGACATTTTATCTTTTTTTTATTTAGACAATGCATTTGTCATGATAACAGTAACATAACAGAATTATAGTTTAAATAGAATCGTTTCCTATATCTGACTGGATAATCTCTGACAGGATTTTTTTTACTTCATACTCTATGACATGATTATTGTCGTTTTTTACTTCATTCTTCACAAGGATTTATTTATGTACCTACTTCAGCCACAACAATCTCAATCTCCAGAGTATTAATCACCACCACCCATTTCACCTGCAGCAGTTAAAGGATTAGTTCACTTTGAAATGAAAATTAGCTTAAGCTTTACTCACCCTCAAGCCATCCTAGGTGTACATGACTTTCTTCTTTCTGATGAACATAATCACAGAAATACTAATAAATATCCTGATGCATCCAAGCTTTATAATGGCAGTGATAGGGTTCAATGAGTATGAGCTGAAGATAGTGCTTCCGTCCACATCCACCCATCATAAAGATGTGCTCCACATGGCTCCGGAGGGTAATAAAGGCCTCCTGAAGTGAAACGATGTGTTTGTGTAAAAAATATCCATATATATAACAAGTTATGAGGTAAAATAACTAGTTTCCACGTGAGCCTTCTTCATTAGGATACGCATTAGGATACCACAAATGTTTTTTTTTTTCTTTTCAGGGATTTCATTTTGCATGCACAAATAGCAACATCAGAGCATTAGGATTTACATATCACAAACCTGCAACGCAGTGAAAAACAGATTAATATACAAGGAATGAAATACTAGGACCACACACAATATAGATTATTTCACTGAAATAATTACCAGACTAACAAAACAAAAGAGAAAAACTGTGCTTTAAATAGCTGGTCAGTGGAAATGGCTGGTACATGAATCAATACCACAATTTCTCTTAGTTGTAACACCATTTGCCATATCTCATTTTCAGCAGGAGATGTAATTTTCTCTCCAGTCAACACAAGTAACAGTCTTAGTAAACACCAGTGGCCACACAGTCTGTCACTTCCTTGCCTCATCTCACAAGGTTTGTCATTTGCATCATTACCTAAATATCTGAACTGATCAATTCTTCGATTCAGTTCAATGTAAGTAAACTCTTTGTCAACAGTAACAAGATGGTTGATGCACAATGCAAGGTCAGAAGTAACAACGCCTTAAAACAAATCATGCCCAAGACAAGGAGGCAACCCAGGCTGACATACATGAAATATAGACAGGTTGTTAAATAAGGATTCAAATTCAATACCTCCTCTATGCATGGAATATTCTGTAAGGTTCTGAACAGGCCCTTTGTTTGGCTCTGGTGTCCAAGCTTTCAGCTTCAGTCACATGTGCTGAGGTAACAATGGATTCAGTTAAATTTACCTCAGTTGAATTTTTATGTTTTCTTGACAGGTGAGAGGTAAATGTAAATATTACTGTAAATTATGTATCACACTGCTTAAAGGGGCATGCCACTGTTCTTCCCTCTTTAATGTGCACTTTAAGATGAGAATAAAACTTTTTAAACTTTATGGTTTAAATTATACCCATTCAGTCTGAATGGTTAATGGTAAAACAAACTTGGCTTGCTGTCCCCACCCACCGAAAATAGAGCCTTTAATCCAGAATGGACAGACTAATTTCTGTTCATACTTACCACTGGGAGCACTAAACCAGTGTGTCTCATATGTTCAGAAACTGTGGCACTTATTAAAAGTGCCAATGTGAAACGTCATTATGACACAAAACATAAATGTTTTGAACAAACATGCCCACTCAAATCTGAAATGTAAATAATGAAAATAAGTAGTCTCAGAGCCCAATATGACCAGTCCACCAGGATCCCGAGCCACACATTCACTGCCCAACAACGTGCTTATGAGTGTTCCCTCAAAGTCCACAGTAGCACTACTTGATGGAAAGCAAAAACAAGTGCTTTGTGATAAAATGAAGCAAATACCCATGTCAGCATCATCTGCCACAAACAAAAGTGAAATATTAACTCAGGACGTGCTAACCCAGCTAGATGAAGCCATGCATAAGGCATCATGTGTAGGCTTAGCTGTGGATGAGTCCACTGACATGTGTGAGAATGTCAAATCTGTTAGTCTATGTCAGGTTTTTCAACACAAACCAGAAAGCATTCTGTGACGGTGTTACTCACCTTCAGACCAGTACAAGAGGAGAAGACATCTACCTGGCCATTAAGATGTTAACAAAGAGAGGAATAGAGTCAAAATAAGTGGTTTCATTAACCACAGATGGAGCCCCTGCTATGATAGGGAGAGAGAAAGGAGCTGTAGCAAGACTGAAAGAGGACAATCCTGAGCTTATAGCTTACCATTGCATCATCCATCAATCTGTCATCTGTGCCTCCCTTTCAGATGAGCATGCTGAGGTGATGAATACAATGATGAAAATGATCAATTTTCTCAGGGTATCCTCTTCCTACCATCATCGCATGCTTAGGGAATTCCTCAGAGAAGTCGATGCTCCAAGTGTGATGGGCATTGGAGTGTGTTGATTTTTAGTACCTTGCTCTTCTCTCTATTGATGTTGAGGCCCAGACTTGCTGAAGTTTAGATCATCCAATTGTGTCCATAATGTCCACTGGATGCCATTTCACTTCTGGGCTGTAGATGTCTTCATATCCACTCTATTGCCAGCAGGATGGGCAATAGTAAACAGCCTTGCCTCATTCCAGTTTGTACTAGAAAGGCTATCCTGCAGGTTATCCCTTCATAAGAGTTTTTTGATATCTGTGATCTTTTCTGGCACTTCACACTCTTAAAGTAATGGTTCTATTTAGAACCACAAATGGATCTGTCCCCCGCGTCATATATGGAACCCCAAAATGGTTCTATATAGAACCATTTTAATGAGTTCATTACAAAGAACCCCAATTGATCTTTGAATCCAACTAGATGTTTTTTTAGAGCCATTTAAGGGTTCTTTATTATTAAAATAGTTATTTATTATTGAATAAGTAAATATAACCAATCCAGAAAATTCAAAAAGCTTAAACTTATTATACAAAATATTAGTGTCATATTTAAAATTGCACCTCTGTATACTCTGTATTAGACAGCAAACTTTATTTTACATTTAGTACACTCAACCATTTAGTTTTAATTATTTAAGCAGTTTCAATTTTTAATAAACATTCATTTGCATACATACATAAACTTGATTATGTACTGCATGTTCATATACAGTCCTTAACTTTTACATGTATCTCTGAAATGAGGAAAAACAAATCATAAACAATTAAAACATCTATTAAATAGCACCACAATTTACACAAATTGACTGTACATTTTTAGTACAGGTATTGGTGTCATTTTGTACTGGCGACATCGAAGTTTAAGCATGCATTTTTGAATAAAAGTCATTGTGTGCTTAATGGCAACCGGGTACTGCACATTAAAAAGAAAATGTCAATGTCTGCCTCTCTTATAATGTTCACATTGTCCATTATAATGCTGACACTTTTAGCCTTGAGGGGATCAGGAGAGCTGTTAAACACTCCTGTAGTACCTTTGGGTGTTGGGTGTAGGACCTTTGGGTTCCTGTAAAACAAACATTTCAACTTTTGAGTGCTTTTCACCAATTAACAAAGTCATCAAATAGATTTAAAATGTCTGAATCTCAATTTACTCACCAACTATCTAGATGTGTATGACTTCCTTTCTTCAGTTGAACACAATCTTGAGTTATATTTAATAATATCCTGGCTCTTCCAAGCTTTGTGATGTGTTTGAATGTCAACATTACTGATGACTGAAGCAAATTAAAATGCTACCATGTCAGCTCCACTTTGATTACTTTGAATCTCATTGGTTCTTGTGACTGAATCGTGACAACACAGATATGACAACTAGGCATGCAACACGCAAGAATCAACGAGACTCATAATTATTGTTATAACTGTCCTCCACTATTTAAAAGGCACAGCTAATGATAAGTTAAGGGAGGGGCCCACCAACCACATTTAATATAAGCACCTTAAATACGGTTCGATCATGATCAACGAAAATATGAAATAAAGTTCGTACCAACACAGATAAATGTGTAATACCTGGACTATTATTGAGCAATATGTATGGGCAAAAACAACAGTAGGCATAAAGGCAATCAACACTGCAAACAAAGTGAATTTTGAAATGAAGAACCCTTATCTGTCCATTGTCCTTCCAGACTCCCAACTGTCCTTGGGTGAATGACCGTTGAACTTAATGAGGAGGATAAAAATTACGATGATTTATAGTTCAGTGAGCCTCAACCAATAATCCAACCTGTTAACCATTCACCATGTGCTTCTCCACAACCGCTTCAGTCCTTGAGTAGCGAATAATCCAAAAAGATCCACTATAAGGTTCTGTGTAGTAGACCCCCAGTGGAAATGCTCCTCACATCATTGTTGTACATATTAGTAGTATTTAACTACCAAATATAAAGAGTCCTTCTAAATAGAATGTACAAAAAATGGGAGCTAGCTTACTAACAAACCCATATCACACAGAGCAAACATGATAAACAAAATTACAAGACATGAATAAAGTTTTCCGTTTACAAAATTACACGAGTTAACTAAACAGAAAACACTTACTTGATTGAGCTTGAAACAATTGTTTCTCAATCTGGACTCTACTGTGTTGGAAATACTGGAAGAGAACGCCATGCTTCCTTTTCACAAAACAGATCTCCCTTCCTCTACTACCTCACCTGGATTTAAACTAGAGGAGCAGAGCACTTAGGGCCCCTAGCGGCCAGGAGTAGTACTGCAACCTTCTAAACCCATAGGAACAGAACTATGGACTGTTACATTGTTGTGGAGCTTATGTGCCACCCCATTTGGATGATATTTTCTTATCTATACATAGTCTAATATTTACCAAGATAGGTTGCTGTAATTAATCTTTTTCTCTCACTAAAGTACCATTTTGCTTTAGAAGACAGTATAAAATATTTAAGATTGAAACATCGATCTTAAAAACTGTTGCATCACTGATGGAAAACTAACCCAAATACCTTCTGTGAACAAGCAGAATCATTCTATGCCATTATATCCAATGGTTCTCTTCTACATTTTGTACTCTGAAATAATAAAGTCAGCATGTGTTTCATGTCAGGCAAATTAAATTTGTCCTTCGACATTAAATTTATTTAACTGAAGTTGCCTTTTGTTGTTGACTAAGTCCCTCAGAGTCTGTTTGTCCAGCACACTTCCTTTTGATCCCATACTTCTCCATTTGCAGGACGATTGAGGAGCCAAGGGAATCCTTTCTTTTTTAAATTTGTTTCTAAGGCATTCCAACAAGGTATCTTGAAGACACATTTATACTTTCTTGCAGACAATGAGGGGAGTTTGATCGCAAGAGCAAATAGGAACAGAGGTGGTGACAAAAAGGAACAGTTGGGGTTTTTTTTTGTTTAATTTTATACACTATTGATTTGCATATGGAGAAGAGACTTTCCTCCCTGGAGAAACTGCTGTTTCTTAGCCTGTTGGATTTTTCAAAAAACGTGGAGTACGATAAGACCTTTCCAGACACTGCATTTAACTCATTAAAAGAAATGTATGCACATTTTTCGATGATGTCCTTTTGCACAGCGAGCTTAAAGTATTATATACATCCCCTGAACTTGTAAAGAGAAATGTCTCTGGGTTGACCTTGATCAGGCGTTCTACTGGCCTTTGTAATGGCATGACCCAACTTTATAAACTCTGAGTTGTTTCTAACGGTGCCATCTACTACTGCGTCAGTAGAAAGAACATTTTCTGCATATTATAAAGTATTAAGACATTTCAGTGCAATGCTACAGGACAACCGCGCTTCAGTGGTCTTGCTCTGATGTCCATTGAAAAGCAGATGCTGCACCAACTGAAGACATTTGACAGCTTCTATGAGAAGGTCATAGACGAGTTCACAAAAAACAATCAGAGAATGAATTTTAATTTATAAATAAGGTTAGCTTGCATTTAAAGCCAGACCTGCCATAGTGTAAATTCTTATTTGTATGTTTTAGATCTCATTTGAGTGTGTTCGCCTATGCGTCGGTAAAAAAAGAGTATTACAAATAATAGAGTAGCCTATACAAGAAAATACATGTAATAAAGTTGCACAGTAAGGTGGCTTAATGTAGATCAGCATTTACAAAATTTCTAAGTTTTAACTTTTTCCTTCATAGAAAATCAATTTGAAGAGTTGAGTTGAGTTAAGTTGAAGAGCTTTTGTAGTATAAAGGAAAGTAAAAATCTTTCCCCACAATCTTCCGTTCAAGGACCATCCTCCAGACAACACACAAAAAGTCATTTTTCAGTTGAGCATTAAAACAAATGTTTCCCAACTAGGACTCAAGGAGCACATGGCAAGGCCATGCGTGCTTCTCAATATCCCTCCTCCGTCCTCCATTCTATGACCCGGAAATAGTGATGGGAAGTTCGGATCATTTTACTGACTCAGACTTTTGAGTCTCGTTCAACAAAATGAACGAATCTTTTTTCGAGTCATTTCGTTCATTTTAAACACGTGACAGACCCATACACTAAGCCAATGCATTCTGAGCCGGAAAGAGAACTGATTAGTTCATTTCATGAGTCTTTCGGGTTTTTGAGTCGTTCCTTAAACACGTGACAGACCCATACGCTATTTCTGACATTTCTGTCACTGTTTTTGTTACAGTTTCTTGAGGATCTGTGGTGTGTTATTATAAATAAATAAAGCCCTGTTATAAATAAAATATTGATTAATTTATATTTTTGACTGTCTATCTGTAAATAAACACTAGGCTATATAATAATATAATAATCCAAGCCTACAATACAAAGTATTTATAGCCTAGTTTGTTCATTTTTACTCCAATTTTGAGTTTGCTGTTATAATAATTGCTTTTCCCAGGCAGACTTGACATATTGGTCTAATATATGTATAAGAAGATTGCTCAAAAAGGACATAATGACATAAATTAAAAGCAAATAACATTTTGAATTTGAATTATTAATGTTAGTTTAAAACATCAAGGTTATGATAACTTCAGCTTTAACAGTTGTAACACAAACTCAAACAAAACTGGAGAGTTAACGGTATTTACTAATAAATATAATGTGCTTGGGTCACACAGCATAGCATATGGGTCTGTCACGTGATTAAGGAAGGACTCAAAAACCCGAAAGACTCATAAAAAGAACTAATCAATTCTCTTTCCGGCTCAGAATGCATTGGTAGCGTATGGGTCTACGCTATTGGTAGCGTAACGACTCAAAACCCAAAAGACTCATGAAATGAACTAATCAATTGAATCATCAGGTTAACTACTACTAGCAGTACAGAACCTGTAGAATATTGCACATGCGTGACTGAACGAACCACCCCCAGAGACGACTCGTTCTTCCCGAGTCACATTAAAGTCCCTCTTCCCGAGTCACAATAAAATTCAAAATGAACGAATCGTTCAAGAACGACACATCACTACCCGGAAACCAATCAAGCTCAGCCATCTTGTAGGACATCTCAATTCTCTAATTGCACTGCGAGGAGGCGACACGGCAACACGTTTCAGCACTAGGTTGCTTCTTATTTAACTGGATGTTTAATTTGCATTATATCCGTGCATTGTCGTGAGTCATGCTCTCGCTGATATCTGATGCAAGGAGAGTTTGAGTTTGAGCACGCGCATGTATCTGATCGAGAGCAAGGCCATTTGTGCTCGCGCATCACTTGGATGCACTCTCGAAGTTTGCCATTAAAATATTGCCTTAAATAAACTATAAAAAAGGGTTAAGATCGTGTCTGAAAGCTCCAATCGATTTTTTATTGGTTAAAATCAATGGAGAATGTCTCGTATTTTTCCGTGGGTGCTCGACCATTTCCGTGGGTTCTCCAGCCCCTGAGCAACCACAAGATCGGCGCCTATGTCTGACACAGTCATTTAAATGTGTACTTTACTTCAGCAACTTTACATCTCACATATTCAATGGGACATCTTGTTTTATTAATATTTATTATATATTTTTTTTAAATAACTTTAACAACATGTGGGTAGATCCCTCGAGTGCAGCTGATGATGCTTTAAAATGACGCTAAAGGGAGTGAGGATATACCATTTCACTTCATTCAATTCCTCCGTCCTCACATCTATTCCTTGCGTCCTTCCCTTGTATCCTCAACGGGTGGAGTTAAGACGTGAGGAAAGGAAGGATGGACAAATAAGAATTGAGAAGCACCCCAAGTCACAGATTTGTCAAGACTTTGTGCACCGAACTCAACATCCCCCTTTCCACACCTGAAGTTCGGGAAAAATGTCCATAAGTTGTTTTAAAAGTTAAAATCTGCATTTGATAAGAGACCAAAATAAACAAGATTTATGCATTTTGTTTGCCCTTTGTGTCATGTATATATGACTGTTGTACATCAAACATAATACATAATCTGGTAAATGTGCTGTCCTAGTTATAAATAAAACAAGCACAATTATGGAAACTGCCACCACATAATCCGTTATTTTGACTGCAAAATTTGATTGATAAATATGATATCATAAGTGCTTCAAAGCAAGCATTCTTGGGGAAATATTCATGAAAATATGAGGAAAAGAAAATGCCACAATGTCTCATTATTCTCTTATTTATTTATGTAGGATAAAGAGATACAAGGATCAGTAACAAGCTACACTTAAAAATGTATTATTTAACATTCTAGATTAAGATCCATGATTTTCATCTTAAATCGCAAGTTGAAGGAATTATTGGAATCACATTCTGCAAAGTTCCTGTTAACTTAAAGGAAACAGTAGGAAACCACTGAAAGTGTTGTAGCAATTCTCGTAGCTATCTGATATCCTCGTGCCAAACCCAAGTCTCACATAGACAACATCTCCAACCTCCAGGATCAGCACAACTCCATTCGAGGCGTTTAACCGTCCCTGAGCCTGAACATCACGTGCCGTAACCATGTGCTCTCCATTCTTATAAATAGATACAGTTGCTGGAATTTCACCAGGACCATGTATAGAGATTCTGAACATGTACGCTCCTTTCAGTGGGGCTGTGAAAAAACCTGAATGAAATAACAAAAGATACAGAATCAGCTGTTTCCTGTATGACTGCTCAATTACCAAACACACTGAGATAATTGAATTCTCTTCTACACATTACACAGCTGCAGAGAGGTCTGAGTTTTATGAATCCATTTCATTGATAATTACCTGTAAATGGGTCGTAGGCGTCCCCTATGTTTGTGAAGACTTTCTTATAGGCTAGTGTGGAGTCAGTGGTATAAGGACCAACATCTCTGTAGCCAGATCGTATCAGTCCAGCTGAAAAAGCTATTTCTCTGTCTGTTATTGAAAAACATAAGAAATATTGTTATATTACTGTATTACATTGAGAAAGTATAGACTGATTTGAACATCATTCAAGAAGGTTCACCTCTATTTTCCTTTTTCAACTCCTCCACTTGACTCAGAGTAAGATTTGACATTTCTGTGAAGGAATAATGATTCTGTTAAATGACATTTATACTACAATTTACACAATATACACTCAACATTTACACTATACAATGTGCATTTATGTTTTACTTTGAGGATCAATTGATAAAAGAGTGAATGTTTTGGTGAGGTACCTTCAATTTTCTTGCTCATCTCTTCCAGGATAAATGTCTGTTGTTCCCTCAGTTGCGTCTCTAAAGCTCTGATGTTTGCTTTCTGCTCTGTAACGGTGGCGGTCAGTTCTCTCAGTGCTGTATAGATGTCAGGGATGCCCATGTTGTATTTTTGTTGGCTGTCAGTTGAAGCTTCATCTCTCAAAGTGTCTGTTTGAGGTGGATTCTGTCTTCCGTCCTTAGAGCTGATCTGTTGACTTCCTCCATCTACCTGCTGCTGGACGACATACACAAAGGTTTCCAACAGCAGCAGTATACATACTAAAGCCTTCATTCTTCACTGATGTTTGTTTCCAGCTCTTGTTCTGTCATCTCCACAGCCTCTCATGTTCCCTTTATAGTGTCCTGAGTTACTGTCTTTTGTACATGATTTATATTGCACCAGATAAAAAAAATAGTTCGATTTAACTGTTAATCATTAGTGGGATGTTCCAGGCTCAGTAGATGTTTATCTCTATTCACAACATTTGTGACATTATGTTGATCTCAACAGAAAATAACTTTGACTCAATTTTTTTTTTAAATTTTTTTTATAGATCAGCAGTCGGCATTCTTGTTGGACAGATCACAGATATATTAGATAGATTGTCGGATCAGGTTAAAATCTCACAATTTAATAGTATTTATGGCACCTAATTTAATAAAACAGGCTGTTGTGACTGAGGAATGATTACCTCAAAATGTACGTCCATATGCAAGTTTGAGTGACTTTATTTAAATTAGATACATTAGCTATTATGACGTGTCAGTGATTATCCTGATATATTTCTGACCTCTGATATAGATGGTCACTCCACTCTCTAGAATCCATGTGAATATCTTACAAAAGTTACCAGGTTTACCAGTTTTATGACAAAAAAAAACTTTGTATGTAAATTTACACAGACAAAATTAAAAAGTGACATTTACACAATGTTTAAGTCCTGTGGCTATACTGTTGAAACAGTGTGTATTTAAATGTTTATTGCTTGGCCCATTTACATCAATTGTAAGTGCCTGACATTTTTTTTACATTTATTTCTGTGGTGATTGACATCATGCCACACAAAAAAAAGTAAATAATAATTTGTTACATTTAAAGCTATAGTATGCATATTACAGCTATTCTCAGCACTCTAAACACTGAACATAGAAGGGGGAATCTCCTCAACCACCACTAGTGTGCAGCATCCACCTGGATGATGAAGCGGCAGCCATATTGCGCCAGGAGGCCCACCACACACCAGCTTATTGGTTATTGGTGGAGAGGAGACACTGATGAAACCAATCAGTACGATTTTTAATGTTTTTAAAAGAAGTTTCGTCTGCTCACCAAGGCTTAATTTATTTAATTAAAAATACAGTAAAAACAGTAAGATTGTGAAATATTATTACAATTTAAAATAACTGTTTTCTATTTGAATATATTTTACAAAGTAATTTATTCTCGTGTTGCAAAGCTGAATTTTCAGCATCATTACTCCAGTCTTCAGTGTCACATGATCCTTCAGAAATCATTCTAATATGATTAGTTCCTCAAGAAATATTTGTTATTATTATCAATGTTGAAAACAGTTGTGTACTTTTTTTTTTTCAGGATTCCTTGATGAATAGAAAGTTCAAAAGAACAGCATTTATCTAAAATGCAAAGCTTTTGTAACATTATATACTACTGTTCAAAAGTTTGGGGTCAGTAAGAATTTTTTTTTTTTTTAAAGAAATTAATACTTTTATTCAGCAAGGATGCATTAAATCAATCAAAAGTGACAGTAAAGACATTTATAATGTTACAAAAGATTAGATTTCAGATAAACACTGTTCTTTTGAACTTTCTATTCATCAAAGAACCCTGAAAAAAAATATTGTACAATTGTAAACAATAAATGTTTCTTGAGCAGCAAATTGACATATTAGAATAATTTCTGAAAGATCATGTGACACTGAAGACTGGATTAACGATGCTGAAAATTCAGCTTTGCCAACACAAGAATAAATTATATTTTAAAATATTTTCAAATAGAAAACAGTCATTTTAAATTGTAATAATATTTCACAATATTACTGTTTTTACTGTATTTTTAATTAAGTAAATGCACCCTTGGTGAGCAGACGAAACATATTTTAAAAACAAACAAAAAAAAACTTACCAATCCCAAACTTTCGAGCAGTAGTGTGTGTGTGTGTGTGTGTGTGTCTGTGTATATATATATATATATATATATATATATATATATATATATATATATATATATATATATATACACACACACACATAAATATAGGGATGAATAGGGGGACAGAAGCCAATGGGCAAATTTGGCCAGGATGGCAGGGTTAAACACCTACTCTTCTTTTCTTTTTTTTCTTTTTTTCAAAGGACATCCAGGGATTTTTAATAACCACAGAGAGTCAGGACCCCAGTTTAACATCTCATCCAGATGGTGGGGATTTTTGACAGTATAGTGTCCCCATCACTATACTGGGGCGTTATGACTTACACAGACCACTTACACCCCTTCCAGAAGCAACCTAGGCTTAAGCTTAGTCCCAGCTTAAAATGCATGTTTGAGCTGTTTTATCTGAAAGCAACTTGCACTGACATACACTATATTGCCAAAAGTTTTGGGATGCCTGCTTTTACATGCAAATTGACTTTAATGACATCCCATTATTAATCCATAGGGTTTAATATGGAGTTGGCCCACCCTTTGCAGCTATAACAGCCTTAACTCTTCTGGGAAGGCTTTCCACAAGGTTTAGGAGTGTGTTTATGGGAATTTATGACCATTCTTCTAGAAGCGCATTTGTGAGGTCAGACACTGATGTTGGATGAGAAGGCCTGGCTCACAGACTCCGCTCTAATTCTTGTTCTATCGGGTTGAGGTCACTGCACTCTGTGCAGGCCAGTCAAGTTCCTCCACACCAAACTTGCTCATCCATGTCTTTTTGGACCTTGCTTTCATGTTGGAACAGGAAGGGGCCATCCTCAAACTGTTCCCACAAAGTTGGGAGCATGAAATTGTCCAAAATGACTTGGTATGCTGAAGCATTAATCATGCGTTCATGCCGTGAGCGGTGGCGAGCTCCGGGAAGACCGGTGCGGTGCATCTTGGATGGTGAGATCGTCGAGGAGAGTTGAAGTCAGGTCAACTTTATGGTAATGAGCTATGACGCAGTTCGGCTGCAACCAATCAGAATGTAAAGGTCCATGCTTGAGAGGATTCCAATTGGTTGCCACAACTTGTCATTTACTTTGACCCTCCCGCCCTCCCGAATGCTCAGTACAGCGTTGTTGGCAGGGCAGCCAGGGCGAATTTTGTCTCTCCAGCAGCGGAGTGCACGCACTGTTAGAGTTCCTTTTACTGGAACTAAGGGTCCAGGGCCAACCCCTGAAAAACACCCCACAACATAATCCCATAATCCCCAGGTGGCAACCTATCACAGTACCACGCTTGAATTCACTGAGCTCCTGAGAGCGATGTTGCGCGCTTCTATAACTGAAACTTGGCAGCCACACACATACAACAAAAGTGGAGTATTGAGAAAAAAGATCACCCATAATCTTTTTTTTTTACTATTTTGTTTTTAAAGCAGAATGTTTGGCAGGAGAGCCTGATGACAACATCGATTGTTTTTCTAAAGTCAAGGTTGATCGAGATTGTCTCATTGTGAAATCATTCCTGCATTCAACAGGTGTGTGGTCTCGCAGTCTGGTCGAATCATCTAGTTTGTGCGTTCAGAGGATTAGAATGCTAAAAATCGGTTGAAACTATCATGTCTGTGGTCTACCATAGTTTTAAAATCGGTTAAGATTTGAAAATCGTCTAGTGTGTCCCAGAACTAACTTTAAACCCTACTTAAGTCTTAATAAATAAATTGGGACATTTTGTGTACATATTCTGGTGCTGAATGTATGTAAAAGCTATCAAAACTCCTTTTCTTTTCCCTTTTCAGTTCTTGTCTGATTAAATCAGTCATGTTGTTTGCCAAATTGAACAGAATTTATAACAACTGGGAAGAGGATATGTTTTAGATTTACCACCCATCACATGTGGACACATATGACCTGTGTGTTCTGTAAAGCAAAGAGGACAGCCTCAGGCAAATGCAAGTATTAATAAGAAAAAAATAACTCGTATAACTTAATATCTATCATTTGCATTCTGCCTGGTATAATTTCTTCATCTCTAGTATCTTGGATTTGTAAATCTGGAAAAAATAAAGAGTGCTACTCCATAGCTAACATTTGAACCATGGCTAAGAAAAGCTTTACCTTTCCATTCACCTAGCCATTGTGCCACCTGATTATTTATATCTGTGTTTCAGCATCACAACATTCATTTTGGATTCAAAGATCCAAAGTTTAAGGATGTCATGATGGTGACTATTAAAAAAAAAAGAGATAAATGACATCAAAATGCAAGATACATATTTTTTTCTCTTTTTTAAAAAAAATATCAAACCTTCTTTACATTGCAGTTGATCATGCCTTTTAACCTTTGCTATTTTCACGAGGCGATAACACTCAGGTCTAAAAAGTTCTCAGAAGGTAGATTTTTTCATTGCAGTTTTACTTTTATGACATCACTTCAAATCAAGGAAAAATGCCTCAATTTGTGGTTTGCAAGATCCTTTAGTTTAATCTAGAAAGTCATTAATTTGCTTTACTGTGTACAATCTAGAGTCAAAAGACTGCTTTATTATTTTCTATTCCTGTAAGTTCCTTTTTCATTTACTGTCAGCAACCTGGAACAAGGACATTATTTTGTCCAATATGTTGCTCAATTGTTTGCAAATTAGATGGCTTATCTGTTTGTTTGTTTCTTTGGACATGTTTGTCTAACTTGCCCTTGCTATCCACACAAGATCATGTCATCTGAGCTAAATATTGTGTAATCTTTGCCTTCATTTGATAGCTTTACAGCCAAGTGGAGTGAATCTTATTGTGCATTCAATATCTTGTCGTATATCGCTGAAAAGTCATAACATGCTTGATATCCGGATGTTTCAGAAAGAGTGGAATAATTTTTATTGGTGCTGTTAATCTGCCATATATTTTCAAGAACGCCTTGAATAGTTTCGTTCTTTACTATGGGAACCACAAATTAACCATGGTTTTGATACACTATAGTTTATGGTATTTGTAGTAAAATTATTGTTATACAAATAGTAACCTATCAATCCAACAAAAAAATTATAGTCAACACATTTTTAAAGTCACAATATGCAGTAAAATATCCAAAAACCACTAGGCCAGTGTTATATATCTTGTTCACTTGAGTACTTACAATATGAGAAAATTGCAATTTTAACCAAGACTCCGGGACGTGTGAGGAGTTGCCTGTCAATTGCGTCGTACCTGCGTTTCCCTCAGTTTCCGGTTTTATTTTGTGGAAACCATGGAAACCCCAAAGACGCTTTAATATATTACATGTTTTAATAGGCAAAGGGAACAACTGTTTTGATATATTTATAGACAGAAAACTAATTATTGTTATATAGCTCAACATGGTCTTATTGTTTAAATCTAGTTTTCTTGATTTTTTTGCGAGTACCATGCTTTACCATGCCTCAGAGAAAAACACTATTTTGTCAAATAGCTAACATAGCATAATCAGATGCAGCTTTATTTTTAGTAACAGTAATACAGAATTTTCTCCATCATACAATACGTTTTAAAATTAATTGCATGCCATTTATTAACACAAGCCACAAGCGATTAATATGATATTCTAAAATCGATCTATTTTACTGCAGTGTGTAACAAGTGTCTCACAGCAGCTGCCGAGCGAACACTCAGAGTAACGTCATATCATTTTCAACACACTCAAATGTATCTAATATGATAAACAGAGCTGCGTTTCCTCATACTCATGACCAGAAAAGTGTAAGCAGCGCCGACAACTGTGGCATAATAAAAGTTCTGCTGCTCGAAGGCATGTTTTGTGCAATCGCTCCAGCGGCCTCGTTCAGCTCCCACAACACTCGGTCCTGCTCTGCTTCATACTACAGTAACGTTAATGAACGCATCCATGAACATGATTTCTGCCCGAGTCCTATCCCAATTATTTTCCACCGGTTGTGAGGTGAAGACCACATGTCCCAAGATTCCGTGTTTAAACTTGGCGTCATCAAGCTACGCCTTTGTTTTATTTTTGTGTAGGCCTTTATCAACCTCTAGTGGACAGAATTTTTTACATATTGTACCTTTAACCATTAATTTTCATAGCCTATGTATTGACAACACATTGCAACTTTCTTGCATTGCAAACTATTGTTTATCTAACTTTTTATACATGCAAATAAAACTAGCGAATAATACAAATTTACAAAATAATCTCAGTGGGCGCGATGCCATTTTGTCCGATGACTTTATGATGAGTTTTTTAGTCTCATGAGGCATGACGCATTTTCATTGTATGACTGAGGTTTGAGGATGTCCTAAAATGTACTCCTGTCTTACAGTGTCTTCTTTATTATTTTACAGGTGAGCAAAACTGATTCAAAAACTTGTTTAAACGAATGTAAAACTGTATTTCAAAGATGTGTTTACTTTTGAGTTACTGAGACTTTCTTAATACGTATTCAGTATTACTAGCTTATGTATTCGATATAAGAGAGACAAATATGTGAATCTGAATCATGAATACATGTCAAAAGCGTTCATTGATGTTTTAAAGAGTTTATAATGTTGATTGTTATAGAATGAGAAAGTTTAAGTGAGTTAAATGTGCGTTTGCAACTTGGTGACAAAAAACAAAACATGGTGACATACATGTAAAAAATGAGGATTGCATGAAATGAAATGCTATATTCATTTGTGACAGTCTAAAAATGAGGTTAATGTCTCATGAATGTTATGGTGATGTGAAATACATGACGTTTGTATTGTGAATTGTTGAATGTATTGTGTTTGATAGTAATATGTTACAGGACTAAAGACGCAAATAACTCTTGAAAGGTCTTTAATGTAATATAACTGTCTTTATTCGTAGTTCCAAACGTAGGTTCGGGAGGAGCCTAAACATTCAGTCCAGTCAATCATCATTACGAGCGTATATAAGCAGCAGTCACTGCGTCATCCCAGTGCAATTCTTCCAGCATCCCTCCTCTATTTCTCTTATTCTCTCTCTATGCAGTACTGTTATAGGGGGGTTTAACTCAGAACTCGAACCGAGCCTCAGGTTCCGTGTGATTGGCTGTTTGCCGCATGTCACATTTTCAGGTGCACCGCTTTGCAAAATCTGGAGTTAACAGAGAAAATTTATACTGAGAGTTGTGCAACAGTTGATCCAGATCTAAACCAGGTTGGATTTATCTGGATTTGTCAACTCCAAACCTACTCTGAAACTCAGAGTTTATTCAACTAGCTTCATGCAACAGGCCACAGGTGTTCAGCTTAATCAACCTGACTCAAAAAACAGGTAACACTTTAAGGCTCATGTGGGAAAAACACACTATATATGTACACACACACACACACACACACACACACACACACACACACACACACAGATATATATATATATATATATATATATTTTATACAACAGTTCTGTCTGGTTCTCGAATCTGATTGGCTGATAGCCATGCGATATTTCAGTGATAACAGCACTCCTACTGCCTTTTCACCGTTTGTATCACTCCGCTTGAAGTGACCGTCATGGCGGCCGATCAAATCAACCGTAATTTTTACAAATACTACTTCTTGCACCACGAACTGTAGTTTTAATAGTTTTTTAGGCGAGAATGTAGTTGTTTATACCTGAAATATGTGACTCATATTTAATAACAGCGCCTATTTTACAAGTTGTAATGTTATGACGTTGTATTGTTTTGACGTTTTCGGAGATGCGAGCTCGAGTGCGTCAGTGCTTCTGTAACCGCCGAGAACAGCTTCATCTCGGCCATGCCTCTGGGATTTGCCGCTGGCTCTTATAGTGGTTAAACATGAGACATAATTCAATTTGAGTACATAGAACGGGCAATCTTTGGTCTTATTAATCTATTATTTGTTCCAGAGCAAGTCGAATTGTGCTATATTAAATTTGATAATAATAAACGTTACGTTACATATTTATATAGCATATTGGCTACAACTAGACGGGACATATCAGACTCTTCTCCGCTCTTTAAATACGTAAAACATTAAACTTTATACACATATGGTTTTTTGAGTAAAGAAAACGCTTTACAATTTTTTTTTTCAAACATCAGATCTTTATTTACCTTTGCATTGCACAGAGGAGATGTCCAAACTGCATGCCCACTTCATTCAGGAGGTGAGGCGAATGAATGAGGCTTGATTGACAGTTTGAGGATCCAATGGAGTTAGGTTTTGTCACAAGCTCTTTAAAATCCTTTTCATTCGTTAAATATTTGTAAAACCCACATACAAGCGTAAATGGTGACCTATTTTTATTTTTTTAATAACTAGTGCTTTATGTTTGACTGAACTGTACAATTGTGCTTATTTGTTGTTCAATAAATATTATTTTATATAAATATGTCCATTAAGTAATATGGATTGAGTGAACATTACATTAATACGCCATTAGATGGCGGCAACACTTTACAGGAGAATGAGTCAGTGAAGCACAAGAGACTTTTAAATTGAAAGGAACTTTTGCAAAAGGATGTTGTTTTAGCGCTGTGGTGCTATGGAAAATTCCCAAAGCTGTAAAAAAAGATCGCTTTCCTCAGCGGACATTCAAACGGACTTGTATAAAGGATATAATATTATGAACATTGACTTGAAGAATGAATGTAATGCAATATACCAGACACAGGTAATAGCCTTCTCTCTCTCTCTCTCTCTCTCTCTCTCTCTCTCTCTAATACTGTAGAAAATTCAATGTGTTTCAATGAAGCGACTCAACGTTCCTTCGTTACTAGTTCTAAAGTGACGTTTTAGAGTTAGCAACGGAGGCTTGGTCCAACTGTCAAATTGAGATTTGAATCCGTGGCGGAAGGAAGTAGTGCTGCACAAAAGAGGGTTTTAAAGACACTCAATTGTTGTTCTTATTTATTTACACACTCGTGCCGTCGAACTGTTGTATAAACGCAATATCACACGAGTAGCCGTGCGATATGGCTGTATATCAGCACGCGGTGATTACCTATGGCACTCGGCCTGCGGCCTCGTGCCTACGGACGAATCACAACGTGCTGATATACAGCCATATCGCACGGCTACTCGTGTGATATTGCTCATATATATATATATTATATATATATATATATATATATATATATATATTATATATATATATATATATATATACACGGGCGGACTGGCCATCTGGCATACCGGGCACTTTCCCGGTGGGCCGATGTGCTTTTTTGGGCCGACGGTCGCCGACCGCATTAAAAAAAAAAATTCTCTCGGCCCATGAAAAGGCCCATAAAAGATCGGCGGCCGCGGCCCAATGTTTTTTCATTTGACACTGGGCTGCTGGCCCAAAAAATTTTAGTCAAAAATATCACATATACTAGTTTTTTTTCCTTCTGACAGACGCGGCCCGGCCCATGAAACCTGACGGCGGCCCATTGGTTGTTTTCTTGATTGACACTGAACTGGCCCAATCATATCTTTAAACAGCACCATCTATAGGATTTCTGCCTGCACGCAGTTTCAGTGTGATCATGGAGAAGAAACGTAAAGGGGGTGCAGAGAAGCTGCGTGACAAAAAAAAACAAGCTCTTCAGGCAGATGCTGCCAAATGTGTTAAATTGACACAAATGTTTTCAGTAGCAGGAGCTTCACCAGCTCCCGTGGCTGATGAAAGTGGCGGTGGTGTCGGCGGCAGTGACATTAAGAGTAGTGAAGAGGAGACTCAAGAGGAGAGGGACAGAGATGAGGGAGTGAGGGTAACGTTAGAACCTGCGGTAAGCCTTGATAAAAATGAGCCAAAAACAAGTGGTGGACAAACTGCTGATGATAACACTACAACAATAAAAGAGAGGCAAGCTATGCTATACACTGACTGACTGTATGATGGCAGTTTGGCGAAGTGTGCAGGTGTAGAAAGCCATAAGGTCGGAGCAGCTAGTTAACAAGTATCAGTTGACCTTTAAGCTAGTTGTTTTACATCTTCCCAGCTAAGTAAAATATTTTTTTATATATATATTATGATGATGATCCATTGTATTATTGTGAAAACGTTGCAATTAAAGCTCATGGCCTCTTCAGTCATGAAATTATACATATAACTACTAATAAGTGTAATATATAACTATATAGTCATGAAATCTTAACTTACCCAATGTCTTAACTTAATCATCTGCACTGTTAATGCCCTGTGGTTGTTGTACAGTCTAGTTTATAAGGACTCATAGGTGGCAACTAACCATACACTACCATTAAAAAAATTTTAATACTAGAAATTAATACTTTGTTAACACTTTACAATAAGGTTCATTAGTTAAACATTAGTTAATGTATTATCTAACATTAAGAAACCATGAGCAATATTTGTTAATATATTTACTAATATTTGTTAACGTTAATGAAAATACAGTTGTTCATTGTTTGTTCATGTTAGTTCACAGTGCATTAACTAATGTTAACAAGATTTTAATAATGTATTAGTAAATGTTGAAATTAACATTAACAAAGATTAATAAATGCTGTATAAGTGCAGTTCATTATTAGTTCATGTTAACTAATGTAGTTAACTAATGAACCTTATTGTAAAGTGCTACCCATACTTTTAATTCAGCAAAGATGCATTAAATTGATCAAAACTGAGAGTAACGACATTCACAAAAGAGCTTACGACTAATGCACATTAATAATAATGACTTTTTTTAGGGATTAATTAGAATCATCATCATTTATCAACATACAGTGAATCAGCTTGCAGTAGCCTTTTCTTGTTCTGTTCCTTATTTACTAGGTAGGTGCTCATGGACAGTACACAGAAATGAAATTGAGACATCTACACAGCTGTATTTGTTTACAAAATAAGCAATTATTTGATGTTTCCTACATCATATTGTTATGCCAGTGCAATTTTGTGTGCCCCTTTGTCAGAGGATCCAATAATGCTGGACCTGATTGCATCATTATGTTGAAAAAACTCACCCTAGTTTCTCCTCATTTCTTGTTGAGCCAGGTTGAGGTAGCATCCCCAAAAGAGGACAGAGTCAGCGTGAGAGAGGAGAGCAGGGAGCAAGAGGAGTACATAGATTACTTTGTACGTCCTGAGCCTTCTATGCTTCAGAAATTCTTAGATCACCACCCGCAACAGATTTCCAAAAACCCTGTAGTACAGAAGGTATTCACGTGTAAATCCGGAACCAGCAGGAAGTGGCTCACATATTCCGAGAGACATCATGCATTGTTTTGTTATGTGTGTATGGCTTTTGGGAAGACAACTGACACCAGCATATTTATGACTGGAATGTCAGATTGGAGGCATATGCACCAGCGCACAGAGGAGCATGAAAAAAGTGCAGCACATCAAAAGTGTGCCGAAGCTTTTTTCTTGAGGTGCTCCAAAGCAGACATCAGCAGCATGTTAGCTGGAAGTCAGATGTCTGCTCATAGAGAGCAGGTGAGAAAGAGACGGCAGGTGTTGGAGCGTGTAGTTGATGTTGTGAAAGTGCTTGGCAAAAGGGGGTTGAGCTACAGGCACAAGGAACACGAGGCAGCATATTCACTGGATGATAACTCCATAGATCATGGTAACTTCTTGGAATTAATCATTTTGTTAGGGAAGTATGATATCTGCCTCAAAGAGCATTTCAATGATTGTATAGAGAAGAGCAAAAAATTGCACCAATCAAGTGGAACGAGGGGTAGAGGGTCACTAATCACCCTACTTTCTAAAAGCACTATCGATTCTACAATTGATGCCATTGGGCATCTAATTAAAGAGTCCATTGCTAATGATGTCCGGAAAGCTGGAATGTTCTCTGTTCAGCTGGATACCACACAAGACATAACTACTCAGGATCAATGCTCAGTGATCTTGAGATATGTTACTGACACTGTGCATGAGAGGCTTGTTGCTTTAGTGAGGTGTAAGGCATCTACTGGGCAATACTTTGTCAACCTACTCTCAGATGTCTTGGATCACCTAGGTTTAGACAAGGCCCTATGTATAGGCAATTCAACTGATGGGGCGTCCAATATGCAGGGCCAATACAAAGGATTTTCCGCACTTATGACCTCCCAGTCTCCCACTCATGTGCATGTGTGGTGCTATGCACATGTACTCAATCTTGTGCTTGCTGACACTACTCAGGCAGTCATTGAAAGTGGAACACTGTTTAATCTTCTAAACGACATAGCGGTGTTCATCAGGGAGTCTTACCAGAGGGTCAATTTGTGGGAGAAGAAAAGTCAAGAAAAAAGCCACAGGCGCCTCTCTCCAATTGGTGAAACAAGATGGTGGGCCAAACATGAGGCACTCAAAAAAGTGTTTGGACATTTTGGAAAGCCAGAGGATGGCCTTTTCATTGATGTATTGTTCACACTGGAAGCCATCGAAAAGAAGGTGCACGAAAAGCCAACTGTACGTGCCAAAGCACGAGGCTTTAAAGAGGGCCTTCTTAAATATGAAACCGTGTTAACTGCACAGATATTCCTCAGAATATTTGACCAAACTACTCCACTCTCCAAGTACCTCCAGACAGAGAGGATGGACATCCTCTCTACCCATCGAATGGTGATGGCCACACAAGAGAGCCTCAAATGCATAGCCAGGGATTTCTCAAGTGTGAAGGCAGCGGCGGACACGTTTGTGAAATGGACAAATAAAAACATTGAAGAAAGGGAGGAAGGAACAGACATTGAGGTAGAGACTACATTGCCTCAGAAAAGAGCAAAGAAAACAAAAAGCAGGGCTGGAGAGATGGCTCAAGATGAGCCTCTAAGTGATGCAGAGAGAGTGTACGAGGTCAATGTACACCACTCAATTCTTGATACAGCTGTTGAGACCATTCACAGAAGATTTATGACACATGGCACTCTTTTTTCAGATTTGGCCTGGCTGGATCCCAGGAACTTTCAGCAGATCAGGGCCTCTTCTCTTCCAAGTCAGGCACTTCAAGACCTAAGTAAATGCCTCATCAAATTTGACAGCACAGTTACAGTGGACAATCTACATTCAGAACTAAAAAGTTTAGCAGGACAGTGGGACAGGCTCAAAGCATCACATCTGGATGAGTACAAGATCAGAACAGCGGAGGATGTATCAACAGGACAGGAAGAGGAGACTGACATTGTGCATAAAAGCTGTGCCTCCTGCAAAAATTGCCCACTGTGCTGCTATGAAATACTCAGGCGGTTCAACATGTTGTCAGGTGCATATCATCTTCTTGGGCTTGCATATAAGTTCCTTCTTACCCTTTCCCTGACTCAGGTGGCCTGTGAAATAACTTTCTCAACACTGAAATTCATCAAAAGCAGACTTAGGAGCACTTTGTCAGCAAACAAACTGGAGGCATTTATGATGATGGCCACTGAAAAAGATATTCTCATGGCATTGGACTCAGACATAGTCATCGATAGGGTCGCAGAGAAGAGTGAATTATTGAGAAAGCTTCTCTTGTAGCTTAATAAGGTAAGATGTTTTTGAAATGATTATGAAAATATTCAAAGCAATGTAGCAGCTGTCTTATGCTTCCTTTAAACCTGAACCTCTCCCTCCCTCTCTCACTCTTACTTTTATCTAGGAGACATTGATCTTCTGAGTGATTATTTATCATAACTACTCTCTCTTTCTCTCTCTCTCTCACACACAGACACACATACACACACACAATGCTCTTTTGTTTTTAAAGGTTCATCCAAGGAGTTCACCTGCATTCTTCTGACTAAGTGAGTTTACAGTTTATTCAGTGCTATATTTTGGAAAGCAGTGAACATTTGATCAATCATTTATCATGAGTATTTTCTTTCACTCTCTTTCTCCTTCACACACAGGATGTTATCACTTGTTCTTTATTGGAGGAGGAGTTCACAAGCATCCTTCTGACTAAGTGAGTTTACAGTTTATTCAGTGCTATATTTTGGAAAGCATTGAACATTTGATCAATCATTTATCATGAGTATTTTCTTTCTCTCTCTTTCTCCTTCACACACAGGATGTTATCACTTGTTCTTTATTGGAGGAGGAGTTCACAAGCATCCTTCTGACTAAGTGAGTTTACAGTTTATTCAGTGCTATACTTTGGAAATCATTAAACATTTGATCAATCATTTATCATGAGTATTTTCTTTCTCTCTCTTTCTCCTTGACACACAGGATGCTATCACTTGTTCTTTATTGGAGGAGGAGTTCACAAGCATCCTTTTCTACTTGGTAATTTGGCAGTTTATCTAATGCCAAAGACACTTATCCTATGATCAATAATTTATCATATTTACTTTCTCTCTCTGTCACAGTCTTGAGTTTTAAGGATTAATCTAAGCAGGGTTCACAGGGCTCCTTTTGACTTTTCTGAGTTTAAAATTTATTCAACACCACTTTGCTTGGAAAACAGTGATCATCGGATTAATCCTTTCTTATGTCAGTTTATAAACTGCTACTTTTATCAATCACTGATCAATCTTTTACCATCCTTCTCTGTCTCTCTCTCTCTCTCTCTCTCTCTCCCTCTCTCTCTCTCTGTCACACGCACACAGACAAGATGTACAAGGAGTTCACCTGCATCCTTTTTGATTGGGTAAGTTTACAATTTATTTTGATGTACAGTATTTAATGTGTCAACTCTCAGTGAATCTTGCTTACATATTACATGGCGTTAGTAGTTTTAAAGAGTAGGAGTTGGTATACATATTCAGGGCAGGGGAGCGCAAGGACGGTTGGTATTTGTGATCTTATGTGGTGGTGGGCTGGTCTGGGCCAAAATGCCAGGGCCGATTTTGGGTCCCAGTCCATTCATGTATATATAATATATATATAATATATATATATATATATATATAATATATATATATATATATATATATATATATATATATATATATATATATATATATATACACAATACATTGGTATAGAGGGAAAAAAAAACATTGAGGGGGGTGATTACGAGAGGAAGCTGTCACAAAGAGAATGTTTTTGGATTTACAGACTAAATACTTTGTCATCATCAGGGTTGAATGAGGATTTTGATATTAAATCTTTTTTTATAAGGATTTATTTAATTGCTGTTTTTTAATAATTTAGATCTTGTTATTTTACGACTTTATATGTTTCTAGAGTTTTCTCTCGACTTTGTATGTTCTTGTGAGGTTGAGGTGTATTTTTTTTTTTGTATGTCTGTGTATACATACAGTGGTGTGAAAAAGTCCTGATTTTTTTTGCATGTTTGTCACACTTTAATGTTTCAGATCATCAACCAAATTTAAATATGAATCAAAGATAACAGTAAGTAAACGCAACATGCAGTTTTTAAATGAAGGTTTTTATTATGAAGGGAAAACAAAATCCAAATTCACATGGCCCTGTGTGAAAAAGTGCTTACTCCCCCGCTATTAAAACAAAACTTAACTGTGGTTTATCACACCTGAGTTCAGTTTCTCTAGCCACACCCTGGCCTGATTACTGCCACACCTGTTCGCAATCTAGAAATCACTTAAATAGGACCTGTATGACAAAGTGAAGTTAGACCAAAAGATCCTCAAAAGCTACACATCATGTTGAGATCCAAAGAAATTCAGGAACAAATGAGAAAAAAAGTAATTGAGATCTATCAGTCTGGAAAAGGTTATAAAGCCATTTCTAAAGCTTTGGGACTCCAGCGAACCACATTGAGAGACATTATCCACAAATGGTGAAACAGTGGTGAACCATCTCAGGAGTGGCCGGGTGACTAAAATTACCCCAAGAGCACAGCGATGACTCATCCAAGAGGCCACAAGAGACCCTACATCCAAAGAACTGCAGGCCTCACTTGCCTCAGTTAAGGCCAGTGTTCATGACTACACCATAAGAAAGAGACTGGGCAAAAGACAAGTTCCAAGACGAAAACCACTGCTGAGCAAAAAGAACATAAAGGCTCGTCTCAGTTTTGCCAGAAAAAAATCTTGATGATTTTCCCAAGACTTTTGGGAAAATACTGACGGGACAATAGTTGAAATTTTTGGGAGGTATGTGTCCCATTACGTCTGGCGTAAAAGTAACAGCATTTCAGAAAAAGAACATCATACCAACAGTAAAATATGGTGGTGGTAGTGTGATGGTCTGGGGCTGTTTTGCTGCTTCAGGACCTGGAAGAATTGCTGTGATAAATGAAACCATGAATTCTGCTGTCTACCAAAAAATCAAAGGACAATGTCCGGTCATCTGTTCATGACCTCAAGCTGAAGCGAACTTGGGTTCTGCAGCAGAACAATGATCCAAAACACACCAGCAAGTCCACCTCTGAATGGCTGAAAAAAAAAAAAAAAAATGAAGACTTTGGAGTGGCCTAGTCAAAGTCCTGACCTCAATCCTATTGAGATGCTGTGACATGACCTTAAAAAGGCGGTTCATGCTCGAAAACCCTCCAATGTGGCTGAGTTACAACAATTCTGTAAAGATGAGTGGGCCAAAATTCCTCCACAGCGCTGTAACAGACTCATTGCAAGTTATAGCAAATGCTTGATTGCAGTTGTTGCTGCTAAGGGTGGCCCAACCAATTATTAGGTTTAGGGGGCAAGCACTTTTTCACACAGGGCCATGTGGGTTTGGATTTTGTTTTCCCTTCATAACAAAATGAAAAACAATTTCTTTGATTCATATTTAAATTTGGTTGATGATCTGAAACATTAAAGTGTGACAAACATGCAAAAAAAAAAAAAAAAAAATCAGCACTTTTTCACACCACTGAAGAGACTCTTTCCCCTAGACATCATCACTTAAAGACTGTCTGTAACCCAAATTAGTAAATACAAAAAACTCCCAAACCCATTTTATTTAAAATTTAATTGATGTTCAACAAATAAGAAACAGATATAATACTGATAAACAAATGATAAAGCTTGGGTTGCTGAATATTAGATCCCTTTCTACAAAGGCACTTATTGTAAATTATATCACAGATAATAAATTAGATGTGCTGTGTTTGAAAGAGACTTAGCTACAACCAGACAATTACATTACTGTAAATGAGTCTAGCCCTCAAGGTTATTATTATCGACATGAGCCGCGTCTGGAAGGCAAAGGAGGAGGTGTTGCTGTAATTTACAGTAATAACTTCAGTATTACTCAAGTTTTTCAAATATAATTTCTTCGAAGTGATGGTGCTTTATGTAATGTTTGACATTTGTGCTGATTTTGACATTTTTGCTGATTTTCCATCGGAGTTAATACTGGTGGTCAAATTCTATTGTTTCTCTTAGTAAGATGAAAATAATCTGTTATTTAAACTGATTAAATTATATATTAAAAGTGATTAAAGAATGCTCCCTTTACAATAATTGGAAGTCACTCAAACAGCAAGAGTGCTCTGGACTCTCGCCAAAACTCCTGTGAGTTCATGACCTCTTTAAATGTCTAAATGTTTTGATGTTATTTGCTTTGAGCTATTAAACTGGGGGTACATTTTTTTATTTGTTATCACCACAGACCTGGTGCTGCTGAAAGAGGAAACTAAAAAACTGAAACATTGCTCTTGACAGATGACCAAAACACAATTATCAAATTAAATTTTAGATTTCCTGAGGGGGAATCCTCTAATGCAGTAGTTCCCAACCCTGGCTATGATGGGTAATATGCTAAAATGCTTTTGAATAATTTTTTTACCTAAGGAAAACAAAATAAAAAACAAAGTGGTCTGATTTCTTTCTGAATGCAATGTAGATAGAAATAAACATATTGTATGAATCTAAGTATTATATTGAAATTTATAAGCAACAATTCTATACAATAGAAGTTGTAGGACACCTACCACAACCGCTGAATATTTTAAACTATAGCAAAAGGACATTGTTAGGTGCTGCCACAGGCATAAAAAAAAAAAAAAAAAAAATCAATAAAAATCAAGGCAAAAAAGACGAAAGATGAAAACAGAAGAATTGAATATGACCAAATCACTGAACATTGTGGAGTATCTGAAACAGGCCACATTTAGAAGGTCATGTGTACAAACTTAAAAAAAACAAAAAAACAAAAACAAAACAACATTTGAGCAAAAATCCAATTTGGGCCAAATTCATCGGTGACATGAACGTAGCTTTGATTTCACACAGGTAGATAATTTCTGGTGCCATTTTAAATTGCTGAGCCATTTAAAACACTTTCTACAAAAAGAACAAGAATAGGGTCTCACATCTGTGTGACTTTTCATATGTATCTTTAAATGTAATGGCAAAAGAAATTTCTTTTTACACTGATCACAACTAAATGGCCTTCCTCCAGAGTGAATGTGCAGGTGATTTCTTGAATTGCTCCTTTTCATTAAACTCTTGTCACACTCAGATCTTTGTAATTTCTTACTAGAATGAGTTTGCAAATGTAATTTCAGGTCTCTGTGATATCTGAAAGTCATCTCACACCTAAGACAACTGTAAGGCCTCTCTCCAGTATGAACCCTTGAGTGAATGTTAAGGTTTCCTTTAGCTGTGAAACTCTTTCCACACTGAAGACAGGAGAAAGGCTTCTCTCCAGTGTGAATTTTTATGTGAATCTGAAGGTTTGCATTGTTTTTGAATGTCTTTCCACAGTGATGACACATGAAAGGCTTATCTCCAATGTGAATTTCAACATGATTCTTAAGGTCTTCTTTGTTTGTGAAACTTTTTCCACACTTATGACATATATAACTGTTCTCTTTTGAGTGAATCCTCATGTGGTAATTAAGGTCTGCTAAAAATCTGAAACTCTTTCCACATTGATCACATAACGGCTTCTCTCCAGTGTGAATTGACATGTGGTTAGTAAGGCTTACTTTTCGTTTAAAACTCTTTTCACACTGGGAGCATTTGAAAGGCTTTTCTCCAGTGTGAATTCTTGTGTGGCTGTCAAGGCTTGTTTTTTTAGAAAAACTTTTTCCACAATGTTGGCAGGTGTAAGGCTTCTCTCCAGTGTGAACTCTCATATGGACTTTCAGGTTTCCTTTTTGAGTGAAACTTTTTCCACATTGTTGGCATGTGTAAGGGTTCTCTCCAGTGTGTATTCTCATGTGATCTTTAAGGCTTCCTTTCTGAAAGAAACCTTTTCCACAATGTTGGCATGTGTAAGGGTTCTCTCCAGTGTGAACTCTCATGTGCTCTTTAAGTCTTATTTTTTTAATGAAACCTTTTCCACATTGTTGGCATGTGAATGCGGTCTCTTTAAAGTGAATTCTCATATGTATTTTCACGTATCCTTTTTGAGTGAAACCTTTTCCACATTGTTCACAGGCAAAAGGGCGTTCTTTAGTGTGAACTCTCATGTGGGAGGTAAGAGTAGTTTTTTGAGTGAAACTCTTTCCACACTGCTGGCAAGTAAATGGCTTCTCTCCTGTGTGAATTCTCATGTGGTCTTGAAGGTTTCTATGGTTTTTTAAACTCTTTCCACACTGCTGGCATGTGAAAGGCTTCTCTCCAGTATGAATTCTCATAATGTGGCCATTAAGACCTTGTTTATATGTAAAACTCTTTTCACATTGATGGCACGTGTAAAGCTTCTCTCCAGTGTGAATTTTCTTGTGGTAATTAAGGTTTCCTTTACTGCTGAACCTTTTTCCACACTGGTTGCATGTGAAAGGCTTCTCTCCAGTGTGAATTCTTATGTGGGCATCAGAAGCTTGTTTTTGTGTAAAACACTTTCCACATTGAGGGCATTTGTAAGGCTTCTCTCCAGTGTGAATTTTCATGTGGCAATTAAGGTTTCCTTTACTGCTGAAATTTTTTCCACAGAGGTTGCAGGTGAAAGGCTTCTCTCCAGTGTGAATTCTAAAGTGCCTGTCTAGATATATTTTTCTAGTGAATTTTGTTCCGCATTGATGGCAAGTCGACAGCTTTTCTCCAGTGTGAAGTCTCATGTGATAATTAAGGGTTGCTTTTCTGTTGTAACTTTTTCCACACTGTTGGCAGGTGAAATAACATCCAGTTCCTGTCTTCTGAGCTCTTTTTTGTGATGAAGTCTTTTCAGTCTGTGAACACCTAAATGATTTTTCTACAGTTGTGAAATCATGTTTCTCATTCTGATCTTTCTCTTCCATTTTATTCAGTACTTCAGTATCCTCATTCAAGGCCATCAGTTCTAAAGTGAAAAAAAAATAAATGAATACAAATGCAAGTTAAACCCTGTTTAATGGCCCAAAGCAATGAACATCAAAATCAATGTAAAACTAGTCAATTTCAAACAGGTATGGAGTGCCACAGAGCTCATTATTAGGTCTTCTGCTTTTCCCATTGAGGCAGTGGTTCTCAACCCCGGTCCTGAAGTATCCCCAGCAATGCATATTTATTACATAGATGTCTCCCTAATCAAATACACCTGATACAACTCATCAGCTCACTAGTAAAAAACTCCAAGTCAGATAAGAGAGACTTTTTTTTGTTGTTGTTGCAATTTTGGGGGAATTACAGGACCAGGCTTGGGAAGCACGTTTCTAAGGGACATTGGATTTCACAATGTTATGTCAATGATACTCAGTTCTTTAGCCCCTCACAACCTGCCAAAACTTAACAACTCTCAAAGTTAAGTGTATTATGTAAAAGTTGGAATAACTACACATTCACAAAAATGTATATTTTTTTAAAAAAATTTTACCATGTACAAATACATGTTTGCTCAACAGTATTCTCAAAAATATTAAAGCAACATTTTTTACAAAGTTGTCTGGATAAATTTTTATATTGAAAACAATATTTAAACTGTTTGTGCTATTGTGATGAGCCATGCCATTCACGCCAAAATACTGGGTTTTCCAGTACATTGTTTGCGATAAATTGCACTTTCCTAACTTGATGCTGTGTTATTAGTCATAAGAATTGAGTAAAATAACCGTTAGACAGCGGGCAATCCACATATGGTTTTCATAAAGTCTTATGGGGTGTTCACACGAGACGCGACTTGCGCAAATAAATCGTGCCTTTCGCGCGTAGTTAGACGCTTGAACATTTTGAGTTTACTCACTTCATTCGTGCATGAAATTCACTTCACAACAGACGCGAATTCGCGTCATGAGAGGGGCTCTCCCCCTTCTTTAAATATGTGTCCCAGACTCTTCCACACAACTCCTCTGAAGAAATATACAACTTGTCAGCGGGAAAGTAGTTGTATAACACGGTGAATAAGCTAAATTTGCCAGCTTTAGTTAGCTTGTAGTCTCAATATTTACATTTATATAGCTCAAATTGAGTAAAGACCGTTTTTTACAACTTACCAGATTGTCCGAATTCCTCACTCACTCACTTTCTTCCAAGCAAGATCATTTTTATTCCTGTTTCTATTAGGGGTGTCGCAATATACCGGTTTTGACGATAACCGTGATATTCAAAGCATGAAATATCGATATTGTGTTAATTTAGGGTGTGACGATTATACCGGTATTGGCGATAACCACGATATTTAAAATGAATAGGACTCTTATGATATCATGACATGTAAATACTCCAGTGCCAGTACCTGGTTGAGCTCTCAGATGGCAGTATTGCACCTTAAAGCTGACGCCTGTCAAACAAGAAGACGCAGCGCGCAGCTATTCCGAGCATGAGAGCGAGAGGCTCAGTCCACACACCCGAAAAAAATTAAATTAAAAAAACGAAAATTTCAAAAGTATGAACAGCAGAACAAAGCCCCATGCAACAGAAATGTTTTTGTTATACTGACTGAATCCACGTTTAGAATGAATGAATCCGAGCTTCGTTCCTGAATGAAGTCATGAATCAGTCATTTGAACAAATCGTTTGACTCACTCACTCATTAAGACAGTGACTTGCTGCCACCTACTGGCAGTTTAGTTTAGTTTCATATTTAAGGGACATTAAAAAGTTAAAATTAGAAAAATTTATTTAAATATTAAATTAAATTTATGTAGACAAATTGTAAATGCTGTGTAAATATATTAATGTCACTTCTCATTCTGTGTCCCCCCAAGGATTCTATAAATATCGCAATATATCGATACCGTGATATTTTTTGGCCACAATAACCGTGGTGTGAAAAATCCAATATCGTGACAGCCCTAGTTTCTATAAAAGTATGAAGATGTATCTTACAGCGACAGCGAATTGCATCTTTGCTTTGACTTAACATGTAAATCACTTGCGCTTAACGCTTCATTCGCGTCTGGTAAAGTGCTGCACAAAATTTAAAAAATAATAAGAAATAAATGCTCTATTCAAACAATAAAAACTAGTAAAATCGAATAAGAGCAATACAATAAAAAGGCATATAAATAAATAAGTATTCAATTAAAAAAAAATAAAACAAACCAATAAAAGACACAGGACCACACATCTCACGCAGAATAAAAGTGGGTCTTAAGACGAGACTTAAAACATTCAACTGTGGTGGCCGTCCTAGCCTGGGAAGGCAGAGCGTTCCACAGTCTGGGGTAGAGCTTAGATCGGGCCCAACAAATCAAGCCCGACCCTACCAGAGCCCGAGCACGTTGTGTCCGAGCCCGGCCCGGCCCGACACGTCCACTGTAATTATGAGCCAGAGCCCGATTTAAACCCGACCATTTTTAATATGTGGGCCGTTATAACCAGGGGCGGCGCCAGATTTTTTTTTTTTTTTTTTTTTAACGCAGGTGCTGCTGTGCTAGATCATTTAGGCTACAGGGGGGAGCTGCGCAGTTATATAAATTATATAAATACTATTAATAAATGAGCAAAAATTGTCCACTCAATATTAAATATTAAATTATTTTAATTATCATAATTAAAGTTTTAATTTTAAATTGAACAAGCTCAACATTCAGCATTCAATCAAATATTCTTAAAGATTAATTATTATTAATAATGTTACTTCAACATATTGTTATTTCAACATAATATGTGTGTGAGCAACAAGCAAGATGTGCATTTGTAAATTCGGTGACAGCGTGTGTTACCAGTTTCAAAAGGTGTGTGACCGCGGCGCGCCGGCGCCTCCATGTCATAATTACATTGTCTGCTATATTGCTTTTTACGTATTAAATCCAGGTAATTGGATGATGAAAAATGTATTAAAATTAAGATACAATTTATACTAAACGAAATTCAATTTAAAGAAAATATTTCTTCAAAACAAAACTTAAACTAAATGTGCTTATTTAATGGCTAAAACACGTAGACTAAAGACTCTTTTTGTACAAATTGCAGCACATTCATTTAATTCTGAATTTTGCACATGTAAGTTGAAAAGCATTTGTTTGTGCATAGTAAACATCTCTGTAACATTTATCAAGTTCATAATTGTGCGTTCATCTATTAATTATTATCTTAATGAATAATAGGCCTACAACAAGGAAGAAGCATGTAAACTGCGTTGTTTATTAAAACTAGATTTTCCTCCAGACTTGCTCAAAGTTAATTCTCCTGTTTTAATTTTTTTCTTTGCTTCTTCAAGCTCCATGTTGTACTTAAGCCTCGTTTACACTGTTCGTATTGGTCCGACAAGGTTTTGTTCCGTCTTCTGCGCGGTGTCAACTCACACCAGAAGCATTTCAGAAGCGAAGCGGCTGGATTCGCGAGACCACTAGATTAGCCTGGCCAACATTGTTTTCGTTAAATTTTTAATGTTTTTAATGGCTAAATGGTTATATTTTGATTGTAGTGATGTGAAATATCAGCAGGAGTTTATAGGATTATTTTGACTTTATTTTGTATTTGAGCTGCGCGTCAAAAATAGGCGAGGCGCCTATCTTTAGCGAAGCGGCGCAGTGAGCCCCTTCTGGGACGCTTCTCAAACGCACCGCAGCGCGGCTGGTGTAAACACGAGCATTGACTAGAGTAGCCGCGAATCAGCTCCGGTAGCCGCGTCGCAGCCATTACGTGCCGCACACGCGTGCAGTGTAAACGAGGCTTTAAGCTACTGAATAGTAGGCTACAGCACGCACAGCAGGTGTGATGCGTCACGCGTGCGAGACTGCGAGTGGACGAGACGCTGCGCATGACACGTGACGTGCTTTATCAAGGGCCCGGCCCGACCCGGCCCGGCCCGAGGACGTTGGCGGGAAATATCGGCCGAGTCCGGGCTCGGGCAGAGAATCTAAGCTCTAGTCTGGGGCCGACCACAGAGAAGGCCCGGTCCCCCTGATTTTAAGTCTGGTCTTAGGAACCAGTACAGTACAGTAGTCCAGACATGACGAAATAAAAGCATGCATGACTTGCTCAAAATGTTTAAAAGATAAAATAGGTGTGATCTTAGATAAAAGACGAAGATGAAAAAAAAAAAACGATTTTACGACACTTAATTTGTTTATCCAGTTTAAAATCACTGTCTATAGTGATGCCAAGGCTGGTGGCTGTGGGACGCACATGGTTTCTGAGTGGGCCCAAATCAACCTATTGTAATTATATAAAATATTCACAGGCCGATTTGCTTTATGTATTTCCCCGGCGTCAAATCAGGCACATATAAATGTCAGGAAACACGACTCCTGGCTTACATGTCAATATCCATGGATTAGGTTTATTTGACAAGCTGTAAGAAACACTTTTGAGTCCAACCTATAGTGTAATTCGTTTGGTTTACTCGCTTTTTCGCAGTTTCCCCTCTTAAATCCAGTCACGCAACAGGTTCTTTTGCTACTCAGTCCAGCTGAGGGAGCGTGTTCTGGTGGGAAAGTTACGTCGATGCATAACCTCTATTATTATTTACTGCAGAAAGTGAAACTAAAAGCTCAGCAATGACAGCTCTACTTCAAAATGTTATGATAACACTATTTAACCTTAATTTATTACTTAAAAAAAAAAGGATGTAGGTGTTAAACAAGTTTTTTTTTTAAATGAGGAGTTAGCTAATCTTATTACAGAGTGTCTGTTATGCATGATGCGCTATAAATTATTGTGGGGCAAATTAAACTATTAATTTAATTCTAAAAGTAGCCTAATCATCATCATCCAGATCATCGCAGTAGGGCTTGAGATCGCTGGGCCTGGTATATGCTATTTGCAGCACGTTTCTGTATTTGCATGTATTGTGAACTTTTGCAGTGCATGTGTTGTCAAACTGATGAAGATGTTTTCTTTATGTGCTGGTGTTTTTTTCTATTTGCATGTTTTCCTCATTTGTAGCGTGTTGAGCTTATTTGGCCACCGTAATTATATTATATATATTATTATTTTCCCTAATTTAATGAGTGACGTCATAAATGCCCAAAGAGGAAGTACGATCTTTTACAAGTTCATTCGAAGGCAGCAATAGTATTTGTTTGGTTATGTGATCTCAACATGTCTGTCCACATGAGGGACCCACTAAATGCTAAATAAAACCACTTTAATTAGGACTCTCATATGACAATCTTCAAAAATATCATTTATTTCTGTAGAGCTGAACATTTAAATAAGGATCAAATGACTGAGTTCAGCTTTGAGAATGAAACCAACCTGTTTGTTCCTCAGTATCTTCTTGTTTCACACTGAATGTTTCTTCAATCTTCAGGTCTTCACTCTCCACTTTAATAAACGCCATCTTTAAAACGGTCACGTGGATCTCAGCTGCTTCACCAGGAGTTTTTCTGTGGGTATAGACATTTTGTCATGTATAAGATGAGAATAAAGCTAAATGAAAAGTCTCACACTGGTAGCTCTTTGTAAAGACTATATTTATAAAAGGTACAGTAGTCAACATTTGAAGTGGATCAAAACCTTTCAAAGTTGTCCTAAAACCTACTTTTTGATCCACTTCAAATGTTTACTGTACAATAGCTATGTATCTAATTGAAAGATTATTTTGCATAGAAATGCTGAAATAGTTAATAAAACAATGTCATTTTAGCACAGACTTGTGTAATTCTATCTCCCATTGCAAAGTATTATAATGCTCTTAATTTTGTAATCTTACGATCGGCAAACCTGGATTCAACCAGTACCGAATTAAAAAAGCTCTCCGTTATGAAATGTTTCCTACAAACATATTTTCCATGTGTGTTGGTAGGTCACAGCAAACCAACACACATGCACCTAAACTTCAGCTCTGGTCACGTTGCGGGAAAGCACAAACATCAATTTGTGTTGTTGCAATGAGAAAATGTGCAGGGATTGGATTGAACAAGCTCTTTCTCATGAATGAAGGCAGAGAATACTCAGAACCGGATGATGGATGTACACACACGCATACTATTTATACATACATACATAATATATATTTACATGGATCGGTAAGATTTTTAATGATTTTAAAAGAAGTTCTGTCTGCTCACCAAGGGTGCATTTACTTAATTAAAAATACCGTAAAAACAGTAATATTGTGAAATATTATTACAATTTAAAATGACTTTTCTATTTGAAAATATTTTAAAATGTAATTTATTCCTGTGATGCAAAGCTGAATTTTCAGCATCGTTACTCCAGTCTTCAGTGTCACATGATCCTTCAGAAATCATTCTAATATGCTGATCTGCTGCTCAAGAAACATTTGTTGTTTACAATTGTACAAAATATTTGTGTACAATATATATATATATTTTTTCTGGATTCTTTGATGAATAGAAAATTCAAAAGAACAGTGTTTATCTGAAATCTAATCTTTTGTAACATTATCAATGTCTTTACTGTCACTTTTGATTGATTTAATGCATCCTTGCTGAATAAAAGTATTAATTTCTTTAGTTTATTTTCAAAAACAAAAACAAAAAATTCAAACTTTTGAACGGTAGTGTATAATGCTACAGAAGCTTTGTATTTCAGATAAATGCTGTTCTTTTGAACTGTCTATTCATCAAGGAATCCTGAAAAAAAAAAGTACACAACTGTTTTCAACATCATATTAGAATGATTTCTGAGGGATCATGCGACACTGAAGACTGGAGTAATGATGCTGAAAATTCAGCTTTGCCATTACAGGAATAAATTACATTTTAAAATATTTTTAAATAGAAAATAGTCATTTTAAATTGTAATCATTTTTCACAATATTACTGTTTTTTACTGTATGGTTACTGATCCCAAACTTTTGAGCGGTAATGTGTGTGTATATATATATATATATATTATTTATTTTTTTATTATATATATATATTTATATTATTTATTCTTTGTGAAACCCAAAAGCACATTTTATGTTTTTTTTTATTAGCACATTTTTTATATATATATATATATATATATATATATATATATATATTACGGCTGTCAAACGATTAATCGCGATTAATCACATACAAAATAAAAGTTTGAGTTTGCCTAATATATGTGTGAGTACTGTGTGTAATTATTATGTATATATAAATACACACAAATTTATGTATATATTTAAGAGAATTTTGTTATTTATGTACAAAATATTTGTATTTATATATAATACAAATTCTATAAAAATATAAATAAATACATGTACTTGTAAGTATTTCTCAAATATATACATAAATGTGTTTGTATTTATATATACATAATAATTACACACAGTACTCGCACATATATTAGGCAAACTCAAACATTTATTTTGTATGCGATTAATCATTTGACAGCCGTAATATATATATAAAAACATAAAATGTGCTTTTGGGTTTCACAAAGCTTTAAATGGCATGATTAGCCAAAAATATTAAAAAGTAACTTTATATTTAAATTTGATATTTAAGCATATGATTTATTTTTTAATTTAATAACTTGTGGATGACATGAATGCTTTATAAAAGTTGTCATTCCTCAAGTTTTTGTTTTCGTTGTTTTTATTCACGTTCTCTGCCTTAAAACAAAACAAATTTAGCGTTTGTAGCACAATCTATTCGGCAGAACAGCTGTTCACATAGAACGCGATTTTGCTGTTAAAAACGGTAGACGCAGGTCTGTGAAACTAAAAAACACGCCTAAAAGGTCTAGAGATCGTTTACAAAAAGTTACCTTTTTTATTTGCACGCGTGAGACGCTTAAAGACGTTCTTCTGTCGCTAGTTTACATAGGAAAACTATAAAAAAAGTATGTCAGAGTAATGGAAAAGCGCGTTCTGTGTGAACGGACTCGTACACTTTTAACAAGCAGATGTTGAACGCATTGAATCACTAATTCGATTGACTCGGAGTTTCGAAAAGCTCAGTTTCTCCATAAAGACTACTGTTGTGTTTACGAAATGAGACGCACATTTTCTATTACTTATGCGTGGATGCGTTTTACTTAACAATCCTTAATGTTATATTTAGCATTTTATAATGTCACATTCAATGATAATTAATTTTGCATCTATTATAAAAAAAAAAAAAAAACTATAAACTTCTTGAACGGCTTGTACAGATTTAAACAGCTTAACTGTTTTAAAACACAAACCTTTCTTCAGCCGAATCCCAACAGATGCAGGAGCGCGACGCAGCCTTATGACGTCTTCTTTTTCTTTAACTTTACTGGCGGGTTTCAAACCAACTGAAAATGAAAATGAACTGCAGTAAAGATAGTTTGAGGTTCGATATTCAGAAATTGTTTGGCTATAAATCCGTAACGCGCTGTTGTAGACATGAAAATAATATCGCATTACATGTCTTTTTTATTGCATACAAAATCTGAATACAACAAAATGGCAAAAACGTCAATATAAAAAAAGCATCTGGCAAGGAGGGCTCAACACACAAAAAACAAAATTAATAATATAAATATAAACCAATATAAACTAAATTGAACAGGAATACCAATATAAACTAAACATGAAACATAAGATTAACTAAATACGTAATTCATGTAAATATATTTGAAATATATATTTCAATATATGAAAATATAATTACAATAAATTATATAATACGAAAAAAATAGTTTTAATGCATTTTTATTTTTCATTTTACTAAGGGCATCTGAGAAATCTCAAGCAAAGGAGGGGATTTAAGAAATGAATATTTTGAACATTTATGAATAAAGTATTTCGCCAATAATATAATGTTATTAACCAAATAGTACAAAATACAGCAATCTTAGGTTATCCCAAGTATTACATTTTGTGAAGCAAGAGTGAAACCATCAATGACCACCTTTTTATCTATCATCCAGTCCTGCAATGTTCTCCAAAAAGAATTAGAAAAATTTTATGAAAACAAATGAAAAAAAGTTCTGTATCTTCTGACAAATAGTTACAAAAATGACAAGGCACATTTTCAAAATTAAATTTTAAGTGTAAAAAATTATTGGAAGGACATATGTCATTTAATATTTTAAAATGTGTTTGTGTGTGTGTGTAAAGTGTGTTTGCTTTTGGGGGAATAGGAAATCAAAGATGAGCTGCTCTAAAGTATTTAACCATATAATTTATTTATTAAAATTTGACAGGGGTAACATGACTGGATGATAACTTGTCTTGTATATTTGTAATTGCAAAGTTTATTTTCTATATCAACATCACCAACATACAAAGAAGGAAGGACTGCAGAAATTTTGGTGTAAAAAAAGGAAACATCTCAATAACATTTTTATACCAGAGGGTATTGCATTAAAGGGATAGTTCACCCAAAAAATGAAAATTCTATCATCATTTACTCACCCTCAAGTTGTTCCAAATCTATATATATTTCTTTGTTCTTTTGAACACAAAGGAAGATCTTCTGTTTTTTTTTTCTTCTTTGTTTTCTCTTATTGTGACTGCTTATTTTAGGTCATGGGAGTTGCTGTTATTCAAGGTGCAGAAGGGGATCAGATTGAGAAGGCATTGTACTGGGTTTGCAGCCTTTTGTAATGTTTTTGGGTTAAATGGTGATGGTTAGTGAATTGATGTAAATTGAGTAAGATTTTATATTTTTTAATAAGATTTTATAACTCTTCTTCTCAATTTTTGTTTTAAGGCAGGAACACACCAAGGGGACACCAACTAATTAGTTGCTACGAAAGCAGACTGTGGGGTTTGCTCACGTCGGCAGCATCTGGGTCCAAAGTTGCCCTGACACCCCTGCCTTTAGAGGTCCTCTGCAAGGATCCTCTCTCTGAAAGGGGTGGGCACATTTTGTTTTGTTTTCTTTTGGTTGTCTTGTAGATGTCAGTGAAGTTTTGTCCCTTCCTTCAAAAAGATTACTTACCTTGCTGTTGTGAGGCCCAGTTATTTGCAGGTTGCAAACAGGAGTGAAAAAATCAGCCAGAAGTTTGTACATCTGGAAGGTGCAATGCTGGCAGAGTTTGCCAGGAAACCAAGATCTCTGACTGAACTTGATCGCCGGAAAGCAACTGAACTATGGCGATTTCTGCTGTATACAGGAGCACTTATATTGCAGGATGTTTTATCTCAGGAGCATTATCATCACTTCCTGTCATTAACAATCAGAATGACTATTCTCTTGGATGATAATGATGCCAGAAGAGGACACTACCTGGAATATGCCCAAAACCTGCTGGAACACTTTGTGGATACCTGTTCTGAACTCTATGGGGAGATTTTCCCATATTAAAGGCTCATGACATGGGAACATATTCCAGTAGCAGTAACAGTCTAGATTCTGTGCTATTCTGTGCCAGTCAGACTGCTGTGGAATGCTTGTGCATAGGATGTGACTGCTTTAAGAAATATAACTTTTTGGATAAAACCATCATTCTTTACATCACATTTACATGATTTCAATCTTTCCTTTCATGTTATAGTTTGTACTTTCCCTGTGCCACTTGACAAATATGGTACGGTCTCCAAAGCTGACACTGCCTCAGGCAAACACAACATTATAGTAAAATAATTATTTTGGCCATGTCCACGTTAGTTATTTTTAATTAGCCTGTTTTCTGAATCGGATATGTATCTTTTGAAATTAATAACAATTACTGATGCCAACAATATTTCTTGTAGCAACAAAAAACATCAATGGGAATAAGCAGAAAAACATGAACATTCACACTGAATAGCCGCTTTATAGTACAAAATCAAGTGGTGCTTCTGATGAAATGAGGCACTATAACTGGTTTGTACTTACTTAAAAGCTGCTTGATTTTAAGCAATATATTGAATAAAGTGCTATATGAAGACGTGATGTGACTGGAGTGCTACTTTGCAGAGCTTGTGCTAACATAATCATGTTGTTATGATCAGATGCTTTTCTTACACTTTCTATTAAAAATGCTTGCTGTTTTCTCATTTTTTGTGTGTTTATTTTGTTACTAAGAAGAAATTGCATGGCACATATTTACATATTCATCTAACTGTCGATCTCAGCAGTGTGTATATCGCTGGTCACGCATTTTGAACGTCGTTTTACCTAAACGAAGAACGAAAAAGAACTTCGTTTGAAGTATCAGAACTGGATCAGAATTGCTGGTTAAATCACTTGTCTTCTAATGGCAATGCTCTGGCTTATTTAAGTGGTGTCTGCCTGTGCATTCTATGTGTAGTCTTGTTAGTATGTTACCACTGTGTGTCTGAGCTCCTGTGATCTAGTCTTCTGCCTGGTTGTTTGTATTTTACCCTGTTTGGATTATCTTGATCTCAGTGTGTTTGGACATTTGCCTGCTTTTGACAACTTTTTGGATTACCCTTTATAAAGGCTGCATTTGGATTTTCAGCCAAGTCTCAGAGCAGTGATCGTAACAGAAGACTACACCCTGTTCAGATTCAACAGTCTCTTTAGATCCAGATCCATCATGGACTCCGCTGACCAGCTCAAAAGAGGAGTAGCCTATGTCCAACGGTTTTGCGAGTTATCATTTCACGTACCGTTTGATGAAATTGCACTGAAGGACATTTTCTGCTATGGACTTAACAAACCCATTAAGTCATGGCTCCTGGGAGGGGAGAACTAACCACTACAGATGTATATGGATCATGCACTGATGCTGAGTGACTCCCCATACCTGTAGGAGTGGTGGAGGTTGATACAAAAACCCTTAAAGATGTTTTGGGGAGGAGCTATTCGTCACCAGATCCAGGGGCTATGGAGGTGGGTTTATTCTTGTCCCAATCTTCTCCAGCCGGCATGGAGAGTCTTTTGTTGTCATGGCCGCTATGCTAGAATCTGTAACCATTATGATCAACATTCTGTACCTGAGGAAGACTATCCATGGGTGTCTGGCATGGATTTCCAGTGAGGCAGTCCCACTGCTAACGTCAGTATAAGCGGTTAGCATCCCCAGCCAGATAGTCCCAAGTCCGTGGTCTCTGAGACTCTTCTACCGTTGAGTCCGTTTCCTGTGATGGTGGTGGGCATCTTGTGTGTGTGTGTGTGGGCCATACACATTTCTCCAGCTCTTCCTGAGACAGAGGTCGCAGATGAACTCTCAGTCTGCCCTGATACTATGAAGGTCATCCCCAAACTCTCAATCTCCCCTGACACGATTACAGAGGTCACAGATGAACTCTCAATCTCCCCTGACACAACTACTGAAGTCGTCCCTAAACTCTCAGTCTGCCCTGACATGACCACAGACGTCGTCCCTGATGGCCTACTGCTCCCGGACAGATTCTGAAGGACTCATCGTTAGGTACTTTTCTGTCCCAGCCTGAGTGGCTCATGAAGCCCTCTTCACCTGAAAGTGGAATGCTGCCCTCAAAGGCTTCGAGTGAGTAGCCTATACTACAGAAATAAATTAAAAATCTTGGCAATGGTACAGTGCCATGGATGAGACCCTCCATCACTCCACCTGCCCTCATTGCCTCATCTGGCCTGGATGTTGCTGTGGTCTCTTCATCCTCAGTGGGCCCAGAACCAGTGAGAGCAAGAAAAAGACCAAAAGACATTGCATATTTGATCAGAGAGATGGAGGAGAGGGAAGCAGAGAGATCATTTTTCTCTTTAAAAATCGAACATATCCGCCAGCAACTTATGTCCACTTCTGCTGCAAACTCGCCTGTCCGTTTCATTTGCCCCTCCGATTCACTCTCAGCATTTACCTTACCCTCAGTAAATGAAATGACCAAAGTCATTAAAAATCCAAATCTTCAACCTGCAGATTAGACCCCCTTCTTACTATTCTTGTAACAGCCACCATCCCCTCTCAACACAGACATCATTCACTCTTCTCTTACCACTGGAATTGTTCCTTCTCTTAAAACAGCTGCTGTAACTCCAATTCTCAAGAAACCTGTCTCTGGATGAGTAATTAATAATATAATTTTCATTTTGAGGTGAACTAACCCTTTAATCCGTTAGAAATGTCTTAATTGTTTAATGTATGTTTAAATACATTTTTAATGAAAAGTTATGACAGTAACTGTGTAAATAATTGTATTTCAAAAGTGATTTGGATTACATTCACTTTATAATTAGATTTAAAAGTAATGCAAAACCTGCCTTATGTGAGCTTTGATTATTATATCTAAAAAAATAAATAAATGGCAACTGAATTGAATAATGTGGGCTCTGTTGTTCATTGTAAACTTTGATTTTATAGTAATGTGAAAGTAAGGGCTCCCCATATAGTTTACAGAATTTGCTAAGATTTTTTATCCTTAAGAAAATTATAATTGAATTTATTTTAACACAGAGGCACATTTGTTCAAAAAACAGCTTAGTTAGTTTAGTTTTCTCCCCCCTACTGTACCATACCCATTCCGAGCCATGGCTTTAAAACCGAGGCATGTTCCGAACCATGTTTGTGTTTGTGTTTTTATTAATTTGGTGTTATGCGCAGCTGAGTAAATTACATTTGCTTTACTCAAAGACTATATAGAATAACACACGTTGCTTATATTGATTTCAATGGGAGAAAGTGCAACGTGCAATATGGCGGTGTGAGTCCTGCCTTCTAAATAAGAACCAATTGCAGATTGGTAAAGTCATTGCATCAATGCAGCAGCAGTTAAAAGCTCCGGTTCCTATAGAAACAGTCAGACGTGTGCCTCTGAAAAGAGAGACTGCGTATGTGTGCATTAGCTTGATCTAGCCTGAAAAATACTTTTTTTTTTTTTTTGTCAATATTCAAGCGTTTAGAAACAAAATTTGAGACAGTTGTTGTCCAATTTTATTTGTGATTTCAAAAATGAAATTTAATCGAAAGCTTGGCAAACAGCTTTGGAGAATTTGATGTTTCCCCATTCAAAGAGATAGGAGCTGCACTTGCATGCCCGAGAGGCGCTCCAAAGATGGCCGCCGAGTGAAATTGCAAAATATGCCCCATATTGTGAACTAAACTGCCAGTGTGAAAATGCCCTAATGCAGTAGTTCTCAACTCTGGTTATGATGGGTAATGGGTAAAAAAACAAAAAACATTTAAAGCATTGTAGCATAAGGTATACAAAATGACAAAATGCAATGTAGATAGATTTACACAAAATATTTATTTCAAAGTATTATACTGAAATACATTATATTGCCAAATGTTTTGGGACGCCTGCCTTTTCATGCACGTGAACTTGAATGACATCCCATTCTTAAACCGTAGGGTTTAATATGGAGTTGGCCCACCCTTTGCTGCTATAACAGCCTCAACTCTTCTGGGAAGACTTTCCACAAAGTTTAGGAGTTTGTTATAGGAATTTTTGACCATTCTTCTAAAAGCGCATTTGTGAGGTCAGGCAGTGATGTTGGCGAGAAGGCCTGGCTCGCAGTCTCCGCTCTAATTCATCCCAAAGGTGTTCTATCGAGTTGAGGTCAGGACTCTGTGCAGGCCAGTCAAGTTCCTCCACATCAAACTCACTTATCCATGTCTTTATGGACCTTGCTTTGTGCACTGGTGTGTAGTCATGTTGGAACAGGAAGGGGCCATCCCAAATTGTTCCCACAATGTTGGGAGCATTAAGAGTTCCTTTCACTGGAGCTAAGGGGCCAAGCCCAACCCCTGAAAAACAACCCCACACCATAATCCAGTCAGAGAAGCATGATTTGTCACTCCATAGAACACGTCTCCACTGCTCTAGAGTCCAGTAGCAGTGTGCTTTACACCACTGCATCTGACATTTTGCATTGCACTTAGTTATGCAAGGCTTGGATGCAGCTGCTTGGCCATGGAAACCCATTCCATGAAGCTCTCTACACACTGTTCTTGAGCTAATCTGAAGGCCACATGAAGCTTGGAGGTCTATAGTTATTGACTCTGCAGAAAGTTGGTGACTTCTGCGCACTGTGCGCCTCAGCATGCACTGACCCCGCTTTGTGATTTTTTACGTGGCTGGGTTGCAGTTGTTCCCAATTGCTTCCACTTTGTTATGATACCACTAACATTTGACCATGGAATATTTAGTAGTGAGGAAATTTCACAAATGGACATTGCACAGGTGGCAAACTATCACAGTACCACGCTTGAATTCACTTAGCCTCTGAGAGCGAACCATTCTTTCACAAATGTTTGTAGAAGCAGTCTGCATCCCTAGGTGCTTGATTTTATACACCTGTGGCCATGGAAGTGATTGGAACACCTAAATTCAATGATTTGGAGGGGTGTTCCAAAACTTTTGTCAATATAGTGTATAAGAGCAACATCTCTATGCAATCAAAATAAGACATCTACCTCAATCACTCAATATTTGAAATTATACCAAAAGGAGACAGGTGAGCGTTTCCACAGGTATTCATATGCCGAAAAGAAAAGAAAAAAATCAAGGCAAAGTATGAAGAGATAAAAGATCAAAATATAAGAATTTAACACCACTAAATCAATGAAGATTTTGGAGTTTTGTATGAACATCACCTGTTCAGACAAGTATCTGATTTGGGCCACATAAAAAAAAAAACAATAATAATAAAAAAAAAAAACATTTGAGCAGAAAATCCAATTTGGGCCACATTCATCTGCGGCATGAACGTAGCTTTGATTTCACACAGGTAGATAATTTCTGGTGCCATTTTAAATTGCTGAGCCATTTAAAATGCTTTCTACAAAAAGAACAAGAATAGGGTCTCACATCTGTGTGACTTTTCATATGCATCTTTAAATGTGATGGCAAAAGAAATGTTTTTTTACACTGATCACAATTCAATCGCCTTCCTCCAGAGTGAATGTGCAGGTCACTTCTTAAATTGCTCCTTTTCGTAAACCTTGTGTCACACTCAGATCTTTGTAAATTCTTTCTAGAATGAGTTAGCAAATGACATTTCAGGTCTCTATGATATTTGAAAGTCCTCTCACACCTAAGACAACTGTAAGGCCTCTCTCCAGTATGAACCCTTGAGTGAATGTCAAGGTTTCCTTTAACCGTGAAACTCTTTCCACACTGAAGACAGGAGAAAGGCTTCTCTCCAGTGTGAATTCTTATGTGAATCTGAAGGTTTGCATTGTTTTTGAATGTCTTTCCACAGTGATGACACATAAAAGGTTTTTCTCCAATGTGAATTTCAACATGATTCTTAAGGTGTTTCTTGTCTGTGAAACTTTTTCCACACTGGTGACATACAGAAGAGTTATCTTTTGAGTGAATCTTCATGTGGTAATTAAGGGTTACTGAAAATCTGAAACCCTTTCCACACAGACCACATACGAATGGCTTCTCTCCAGTGTGAATTGACATGTGGTTAGTAAGGGTTCCTTTATGTGTAAAACTCTTTTCACACTGGGAGCATTTGAAAGGCTTTTCTCCAGTGTGAATTCTTGTGTGGCTGTTAAGGCTTGCTTTTTGAGAAAAACTTTTTCCACAATGCTGGCAGGTATAAGGGCTCTCTCCAGTGTGAACTCTCATATGGACTTTCAGGTTTCCTTTTCGAATGAAACTTTTCCCACATTGTTGGCATGTGTAAGGATTCTCTCCAGTGTGTATTCTCATGTGATCTTTAAGGCTTCCTTTTTGAGTGAAACTTTTTCCACATTCTTGGCAGCTGAATGGGGTCTCTTTAAAGTGAATTCTCATATGGACTTTCAGGTTTCCTTTTTGAGTAAAACTTTTTCCACATTGTTCACAGGTGAAAGGGCTCTCTTTAGTGTGAACTCTCATGTGGGATTTAAGACTACCTTTTTGAGTGAAACACTTTCCACACTGCTGGCATGTAAATGGCTTCTCTCCTGTGTGAATTCTCATGTGAACTTGAAGGTTTTTATGTTTTATGAAAGCTTTCCCACAATATTCACAGGTCATATTACTTTCTTTATTTTGAGCTCTTTTTCTTTTTGAAGTCTTCTCATTCAGTGAGCAATTCAAGGTTTTTTCTCCAGTTATTAAATCATGTTTAGCATACAGATCTTTGACTTCCTTTTTAGTGTCCTCTTGACTCTCCTCTTTCACTGCCATCAGATCTAAAGCAAAAAAAAAAAGACAAATAACCTCAGTTTAATGGCACAAAGTGACACAATTCAAAACTTTCAGACATATAAAGCATTAAAAAAATGACATGTACACTAGGATATGCATTCTCTACTAAGCTTAAAGCCTTTGCACACTGAGTCCAAAATTCATATCTGAAATGTTTGCACTTTAAAAAATAAATACGACCTCACGTTATGTCAGTCACGTTTACATACTGCCTCCGAAATTTTAGTCATAAAAAAATTTGGATTAGGTTCAATTTTCTGCGCATCCGTGGCACTCATTTTAAGACGTTTTGACAATTCAGAGCCACCATACAAGCGAATGCCAAAATCCCCAATGCCATCTGACAAGTTGATCCACATCATCTACAGCACAAAGCAGCAGCACTGTATGACAAACAAAGTGCGGAATACAAAGAGACAGAATATTAAGACAGATTGTGCCAGTAGCAAAGCATCAAACAGAACCACTGACATACTGAAGTAAACTTTGAAACGCTTGAGATAATCACACAGCTCCTTGATGAGGTGAATCTCCTTTCTCTCTATGCAATCTTGGGATTCGATGGACCCAATATTTAGAGGACAACTGAATCATGCTCACTGCTTGAAGACTTTCGCAATTTTTTCGCAACGGATTCGCATCGGACTTAGTTTGCAAGGTCTCTGTGCATGACGAATTTTTAGGATTACGAACACGAAAAAACAAAAAAAAATTCAAAAGTGTGCAAAGGCCTGTACTCTTCTCAACATTGTTAAGTCTTAGCTTTGATATGTCCCAAATACTTTCAGGGCTGGGCGATTTTCCAGATTTTTTGTGATTAATTCGAATTTAATGTTTTGTCTCGATTTTATTATTTTTTAAATCGAGAAATCACGGTTTTGAATAAAAATGTTAGCAAGCGTTACAATTAGACATGTTGACAATACAGCAATGAAAACTACATTAGGAGAAGAAAATGATCCGACCTCATGATGGGCGCCGGCGCACCTGATTAACTGCTCAATGAACATAGAACCTATCACTATTCTTAAGTGGCTGTTCATTCAAAAATGCATTATAAAAATGAGACGCAGACAGCAGAATGAGAAAAAGGGCAAAGTTATTACACGTGAGTTTACATGTCTTTTTTTAACTTGACCGCCGTGTTTTTAGAATGCCGTTTCATGAGTGAGATGCTGCAAAAGATGCGCGACCAAAGTGCAACACCTAAACATATCCGCCAAACATAAAAACAATAGGACAAATAGTGCAATGGAATGCAAAAACCTGTAAAGGACTTCTACTGTATGTTTGATATTTCATGTTTTTGCATGATTGTGACAGGCTGAAAGCTGCTGGTGTTTTCTGTTTTTACCAAGCATTTGCTGTTAATAATAGCCTATTACTGGTGTTATTTATTGCTATTACTTTTTGGCTAAGAAATATTTAACATTTTCTTATTTTAAATAGGATGTATTTAAGATAAGTTTGTACAACATTTGCCTTCATATTTCAGGCATATTTTCTGCAAAGATATTTAACATGTATGTTTTACTTTTACACCATGTTGATAACTTCATGTGTGGTGCACTTGGAATGGAACTTAACCAGATTGTTAATAAAGAGAATGTTACTTAAATCATATCGTAGTTATATTTTTAAGTTGACTAGTTAAACAATTAAACAAAGTTATAAAATAAATAAATACATTTTTTTTTTTAAAAATGGAGATTTTATTTTTTTGCCATATCACCCAGCCCTACTTTCAAGCTGGCAATAATCAAACACCTCTTATCAAAAACAAAGAACAAAAAAACAGAAGAAAACCAGAAGAACTAGTCAGGTATAAACCAATCTCAAATCTGCCATTTGAATCTAAAATATGAGACAAATACTGTCCTCTCAACTATGTTCAGTTTGGCAGAAACAGTAATTGAAGAATTTCAGTCAGGATTTAGGCCCCATCCGTCAGAGTTATGTTCTGTTTTGGTTGTTTCTTTGTTTTTTGATTCTGCCTTCGTCTCATTTATTAGCCCATTAGTTCCCTTTGTTTGCTCCATGTATTTATACCGTGTTCTCCTTCATTCTCTGTCGTTCTCGTGTATTTATATGGTGTTTTCCTGAGTATCTCCTGAGAGTTTATTAACCCATTTGTGCCCAAATTTTTCTGAATGGTTTCATGCTATAGTCCTGTTAATAGTGTCCTATGTGAACATGTTCTGCATTTATTTTCCCCAGGTTTTTTTTTCTTCTTGTCATTCAAATCATATTGTGGGCAAATATGTTGTATGCACCCCCTCAATGTAAAATTTAAATAGGAGAACATTTGGCATCTAACTCAAAATAACTGCTTTCAACTGATCAAACTTTATTCATAAACAGATTTATTATGTATAAAAGTCGAAGAATCTAGCATCTAGCTTATAATCTCTTGAATATGAAAAAAAACAACAAATCAATTTGTTCTAAAGTGGTGAAACAAAGTGTACAACAAAGTGCAGCCATTAAGTTGCCCTAGCAGGGCAGTGTGCATCAAAAATTTAAATGAAAAAAAAAAAAAAAAAAAAAATAGATGAAATGAAGAAAAACACATAGGACATGGCGGTGGGACAGTAGAGCTGTGGAAAGATTGCTCTCTCATCTCCTCCTTTTGACAGATTTATTCATTATATTCTATTTTTAGAGATGTCAATTAAAGGGTGAAGTTGTACTCTTAAAAACAACCCAAAAAGTTGGGTTGAAAATGGACAAACCCAGCAGTTGCGTTAAATGTTTGCCCAACCTGCTGGACAGATTTAGTTCACTCAACTATTGTTTAAAAATTACTGTATTGCTCACTTAAAATGAACCCAAAGTATGTTGGAAATTAACCTTTATTTAATGTTTAATAAATGAGCATTTATTAGTAAGTTTAATGAATAATAATTAAACAATAGACATTTATTAAATTGCTTATTAATAAATATTAACATTTTGATTATTATTGTTGCCTCAAGTAATTTTGTCTGATTTTTAATTTCCAACCTATTTTGGGTTCATTTTAAACCAGACATATAGTAATTTTTAAACAATAGTCGAGTTAAATAACACTGTCCAGCACGTTGGGCAAACATTTAACACAACTGCTGGGTTTTTTCATTTTCAACCCAACCTGGGTCGTTTCTAACCCAGCATTTTTTTGAGTGTATGTTTTAAGTGGGATATTATGAAAGAAAAAAGCACTAAACAAGACCAATAACCTTGATTTATTAATCTATCCACAGTATACCCCAAGCCTACCCCCCAATCCACCACAAACACATGTACGAGTTAAAATGCAATTTATCATAATGCAAAAAAAAAAAAAAAAAAAAACACCAACAAAAATAAAATAAATAAAAACAACTGATTAGCATTATACTATAATGCTAAAACTCTAGTATTGTGTGTATTAAGACCCATCAAAACCTGATGTGAAATCCACCAATCAGACAGGTTACTAAATATAAATCTTTTTTTTTTTTTTTTTGATTGGTTAAAATTAATGGAGAATATCTTATTTTTCCAAAGGTGCCTATGTGTCAACATGTCTGTCCACAAGAAGGAATGTCAAATAAAACCACTTTAATTAAAACAATCATATGACATTCTTCAAAAATATTGTTCATTTCTGTAGAGCTGGACATTTTAATAAGTATCAAAGTTCAGATTTAAAAATGAAACCAACCTGTTTGTCTCTCAATATCTTCTTGTTTCACTCTTAAGGTTTCTTCTTCTTCTTCAATCTTTATGTCTTCACTCTCCTCTTTAATAAACGCCATCTTTATAATAGTGTAACATGGATCTCAGTTGCTTCACCAGGAGTTTTTCTATGTGTATGGACACTCTGTGAGAATAAATAACAGAAAGAAATCTAAATCTGTGTGCGTTTCAATTAGCTCCCTAGTTCAGTAGTCAACACAATGAATATTTATATATATAATATATTTATAATATATATTTCATATTCACACTACATGTATGCTTTACATTTGATATTTATCAATTTGTATATTAACATTTAACAGGTTACAGTTTTATGAAAACATTTGCAGTTGGTTTGTAAAAAAAAATTCTCATTACACATGTTTGTGTTTTCGTCGTCGCCGTGATTCCTGCGCTTCGAATCAGTAATTCACAGAATTATGGGCAGTTTTTGGTTCAAGCGACTCCTGAGTTTCAAAAACCTCGGTTTCTCTCATCTCTACTGGTCAATGACCGATTCATAATAGTGAGCGACTTGTGTTAGGCGCCTTTTGTTAATCATGTGCGGATGCGCTTTATCAACAAAAAGAACGTTCTTCAATGTTATATAAACCATAACGTTACATTCAATAATACATGTATAACTTTACATCTCTTGTAAAATTAATTAAACAGTTTGAATCGATTTAAACTGTTTAAATGCTTAAAATACAAACCTTTCTTCAGCCGAATTGCAGCAGTGCGGCGCCGACTTGTGACGTCATGTTGTCACGTCAATGTAAAAGTCCCTTTTCTTCTTGTTTTTTTTTAGCACATCTGATATCGCCACTTACTGTGCTGTTATGCAGACAGGATTTATTCAAGATATTTTATTAATTATCTCTTCCATATGTACACACTTATATATTCATATATGTATTACTTGTTACTCTGTCCCAACTCTAAATCGACCAGAGCTCAAATAATTATATTTATATATATATATATATATATATATATATATATATATATATATATATATATATATATATATATATATATATATATATATGTATATGTATATATATATATATATATATATATATATATATAATGTATACACATATGAATTGCAATCAAATTACATGACAAAATTTGTAATCGGTTATATAATCTTTTAGATTACACATTTTTGGTAACATAATCTGACTACTTTTGGATTACATTTAGATTACTTTTGTGCCCCCCTTCCACTTAGACTGCAGTCGCACCTTTACCATTAAGGGACAATACTTGCCCCCTAAATTGATTTTCCAGTGCATATTTTTACCTTTATGAATAACTTTATAAAATAAATAATGCTTTAAATAAAAATGTTCTATAGAGAAATATGCAATGATGGTAAAACTACGTAAAACTTTTAAATATTAAACTAAAACTCCCAGTAGGTGGCAGCAAGTCACTGTTTTTATGAGTGAGTCATTGAGTAATTAATTCATTAACCAAACAAGTGGCTGTGAATGAACCATTGAATCACTGACTCTCACGATTTGTTCAAAGCCGCAGAATTGTGCGCGAAACACAGAAGTGTGTTGTGGCTCTGCTGTGGTTATACTATTTTGACAGATACAGACTTTTTAAAGTGCAATGTATGGACAGTTAATACTTAAATGCTAACACTAACGTACCTGTTAGTGTTTGCTGATAGTAACACTGAATAAAACAAAATCACATCTTATGATTTTAAAACATATTTACTTGAGGTCAGTTATCACACAATTAAGGTGGAAACACTAAGGGGCCTATTTTAACGATCTAAGCACATGGTCTAAAGCACACGGTGCAAGTACATTTAGGGCATATCCGAATCCACTTTTTGCTAGTTCAAAGATGAGAAAAATGGTCGATGTGCCCAGTGCATGGTCTAAAAGGGTTGTCCCTATTCTCTTAATGAGTAATGGGTGTGTTTTGGGCGTAGCATACAATAAACCAATCAGAGTCTCATCTCCCATTCACTTTAAACACCAGATACACTCGCGCCATGGCGGATTCACTATTTACACGGTGGAAATTGCAAGTGGGAAAAACTGAATGCTTCTCTAGTGAGGAAACGGATCTGCTCTTGCGCGAGGTTAAAGTGCACCACAAGACCATCTACGGGACAAGCCAGATATCACCAAAGCATTTTTATCTCTATGCACGCAATAATAATCTTTTACATTGTAATCCGCTGTGCGTCCCTGTGTGTGTAATAAACAGAGTATGCGCGTGTTGTTCACACACATATAGGAACATACTACTAACGCTCTATTTAAATAATAAAACAAATATTGTGCCATCGACTTCAGACCAGGTTTCAGTTGGTCAATGGTGCAGTGAATTTCAGTTGCCTCAAAATAGCAACCAACAATACACCTGAACATACCTTGTTTTCAGGCCAGTGCGCCCATGGGCGCACAAAGGGGCGTGAGTGCATTTGTTATGTACACAACGTGGTGCAGGACTTGAAAATGATAACTGCGTCATGATGATGCCTTATAGCATCTGTTAAGAACAATCCTCTTCATACATTGTTTGGGGTCACAATCACACCATGCAAGAAGAATCTGTCCTGCTGTCAAAAACTCACTAGTGTGTGTTTTGTGCAATCAAAATGCATATTCAAATGAATAATTATCCCATACTTTATATTATTTTATTGGTCACTGATTTAACCCTTTCATGATACACGAGTTTCTAAGACATATATTGAATCAGTGAGAGCAATACTTTCTTTGAAAACCTGTTGTATGTATTTTGATATGTGTATTCTGCCATCTTGTGGAATTTCACTGTACTGCAGGCAGTAGAGGGGTGAATTTTTAGCTTTTCAAAATGGCGGCTGCGATTGGATCAAGCCAGACGCTTTCGGCAGGAAAATAAAGGCTAATTTCAAGTTGTTAAGGTAAAAAATAATATTGGATTGCGCCTGATATAATTAATTTAACACTTTCTGAATTGAAATAATGCATAATTACTTAATAATTTAATCGTTAAATTACAAGTAAATCGTGTTGGAAATTGTGTATCAAATTTGATAATGCAGGTATTAATGGTGCTTTATGTCTAAACAGTAATGTCAAATTGTAGTAACGTTATCTACTTTATGACTACCACAATGCAAACACACACAATATTGGGATGATTCAATTAATGGCAATTAATGACTGAAATGCCATATTTAAAATATATATTGTGTTAAAAATGCACATATTAAATTTGAAACTGCAGGTATAAGGTTCTTTATCCCTGAATAGTCGTGTCACATTTTTTTTTATGTAATCTACAATATGCCTACCACAATATCATCTTACAATACATTTAGGTTATTTTTACAGTAACAATTTCTCTAAAATTATAATCAATATGCTGGAATCATCAATTTTTTATGTGTATTTTTAGATGTCAAAAAGATTAGAGGAAGAAGAGAGAAAAAAAAGCATCTTCAAAATGTAATCGACATAATAATGGATGGCAATTCAAGTGACCTAGAGCAGTTAGAGGAAGAGGAGGATGATGATGAGGAATGGATTCCTCAGGCCATGCATGATGATGGAAGTTCAGACAGCAGTGATGAGGAAGATTATCAAGTCGAAAGTGTAGTCCAGAGCAGCATAGAAGTTGAGGGCCCAACAACACAGGACACATTCAAAAAGCAGTCGGTGAAGGATAATGCAAAAAAGAAAGAATACAGATGGAGAAAAAAACAATTTCAACCTCCATCTGTCGATTTCATTGCATCTGATGAGGAAGGGACAGAAGACAGATGTAACTGGACTCCATAAATGTATTTCAAACAGTTTGTCACTGATGAAATGCTACAGGAAACGGCAGAACAAACAAATCTGTACAGCGTACAAAAAGAGGGCAAGTCAGTAAACACAACTGCCAAAGAGATAGAGAAAGTTCTAGGCATGTACATGCATATGGGGTTAGTACAGATGTCCTGTGTGAGAGCATATTGGGAGATGGAGACAAAGCTTCCTGCAGTTTGTGATGTAATGTCTCGAGATCGGTTTCTGAAATTGCTCACACTGATTCACTTTCAGGACAATTTCAGTGTTTCTGATGATGCAAAGAAAGATAAACTGTGGAAGCTTAGGCCATAGTTACAAAACCTGCGAGAACAGTTTCTTTGCATACCTCCTGAAGAATGTCATGCAGTAGATGAAATTATGGTGCCATTCAAGGGAAAATCTCATTTACGTATCTACATGCCTGCAAAACCACACAAATGGGGTTTTAAGATGTGGGGACGTGCAGGACAAAGTGGCTTTCTTTATGTCTTTTTAGGTTTGTGCCTATTGTAGAAACAGTAATGGAGGAACACTGGCTGCCTCTGGCTTTGGATCTGCCCTATGCTAGAGCACCCTGAGGATACCTAAATACTCTCCCCTCTCAGGAGTAGAGCACATTGGAGCCTTGCCGTATGTGTTCCTCACAGATGAGGCATTCCAGTTGCGCCGTAACATCCTCCACCTTTACCCTGGACACAACACTGGAGAAAGTATTTCCCATGCTCAGAGAATGGTGGAGTGTACAAGATGTACTTGCAGCACAATGGAGAGTATATTGCAGGGTACTGGGAGTGTCTCCAGCGGTAGCTGAGAAGCTTGTGAGGGCCACCTCTATGCTCCACAATTTCTTGAGGAGGGATTTGCTTACAGCTCCTGCTCCAACTCTGACAACAGAGCCATCTTTAGGAATGCAGAATGCACCCTGGCTTGGCACCAACAATGCCAGTAGAGATGCTGTAGCTGTGAGGGATAGGTTTGCTGAGTACTTCATGTCTCCAGCTGGTCGAGCTCCCTAGCAAGACCAATACTGATGCAGTATCATTTCTCAAAATAACAATAATAATTCCATCACTATTAAACACAACACACACTTTACACAATTGACCATTCACCGGGAGTTTGATTGACAAGCGATCTAACCAGTCAGAACGCCAAATCCGCCATTTTGTCCGACAAAGCAGTCAGGAGTTAGAAGATTAACCTCAGTGGTCTTAAACTTGAAAAATGGTGTGTATTGATGTCTTTCCGCGTTTGAAACAACATTCCTTCTCATGTTCATTTTATGCTATAAATGAACTAATAGGAAAAGACGATCTGTTTATGAGCCTCTCCCGCTACAGCAATCTGTCACGACACATTTAAGAGCCACAAAATGTTTTTTTATTGTTTGAATTTCTTAAACTACACAGTTTGAAAGCTGTGACTTTGTTTAATATCATAAATAACCTGCTCTGTCTTGTCTGTCGATGTGTTGTCAGTATCCTCTTTGCTCCGTGATGCATTTTTCACTGCGTGTGGCATGACGGTGCCATGGCTTGTTGGACAAAGCAACAGTATAAGGGGGGCGGTTCTTTGCGAAAGGTCAATTGTTGTTATATTGCAACCTCTTCCAAGTATCACATTTACAGTGTTTGTTTGTTTGGGTGAAGATTGTCTATACAGAAACACAAACTTGTGGCTGCTTTGAAACATGCTGGGACCCATGACTTGGACAGTGACAGGTTGAAGATGGTGGTAAAGACCTCTGCCAGCTCGGCCACACAGTCCTTTAGCACCCGGCCCAGCACTCCATCTGGACCAAATGCCTTCCTGGGGTTGATGTTGCCCAGGCAGAGTCTCACTTTATTAAGTTTCAGGACTAGAGCAGTGTTGTCCATTTTATCACTCAAACCACTACCTGCTGCTGCTTTAGAGGTCAAACCCTTCTAGACTATGTTCAGTTAAAGGACTGTGTGGCTGATCTGGCAGAGGTCTTTACCACCATCTTCAACCTGTCGCTGTCCAAGTCATGGGTCCCAGCATGTTTTAAAACAGCCACAATCATTCCTGTTCCCAAACAAGCCAATGTCACATGCCTGAATGACTACAGACCTGTGGCACTCACACCTATCTCCGCTAAGTGCCTGGAGCGGCTGGTCATAAATCATTTAAAAAAGGCCCTACCACCTGCTTTTGACCAGTACCAGTCTGCACACCGGGAGAACAGATCAAAGGAGGATGCCGATGCCATTGCTATTGTGCTTTACATACTTTCGGAACACCTGGAGCACAAAACATATGGAAAGAAGATAGGGGTGAGTAAATTGTGGGATCATTTTCATTTTTGGGTGAACTATCCTTTCTCTGTGATACCACCAGCTTTTCTCTGCAATAAATCTGACTTATGCAACCAGTTAACAGATCAAATATTCACATATCCCTGTGATCTCCCAGATGAAAGTTATTTTTAAAGTAACCAACAGTTTAATGTTTAACAGTTTGTGAATGACTCAATTATATCCTAATTTAGTTACTTGGTGTTTGGTAACAAAGGGCCTACTTTGCATCAGCAACACTGACTCAATGTCATTCATAAGAAGATAACTGATGGCACCTGTAATCATAGAAACTAGTTTCTAACTAATGAAACATTTGATTGTTAATCATAAATATAGAAGGCTGCTGCTAGGTATAATTGTTTTCAAGAACATTCTGTAAATTGGTAAACTATGTAACCTGGGCTATTAAAACAAACACCAAACCTTATAGCAATTTATGAAAAAAAATGTATTTTGTACCTTGGCCACCTTCTTCCATATGGATAATTTTCTGTTCTGATCTCAACAAGTCTTGGCAAACTACTGAGTAGGCACCAATCATCATGTGGACTTCTTACAAAGTATTTTACAGTATTTTAAAACTACAAAATATCCAAAACAATAAAGTATTTTGATACAAAATATTAAGCCATTTTCATCAACCCTATCAAATACAAATTACAAAATACTATTTTATATTTGAAATATGTATTTGAAATACATGTATCATACTGCTCATTCCTGCTTGTGCGAGCTGTCTGATGCCCCCATTGTTAGTAGTTGTCTGTGTTGCATAGTGTGTTTGTTATTTTGGGAAAGCAATGAAGGGAGAGGTGTGTTGCTTTTGGGTAGGATGTGTTTGGGCATCGATTTTAAATATCAACAGTGTTTCTCAGAAATTGCTTACCTCACCTTTAAGTCTTCAACATAGTATAAAAAAAACAGGCAGACATGTAGAGAGAAAGTTTGAGACAGTGTTTAGCTCTTTTTGCAACCTACAGCTGGAACCAGCTCCAGATGTCATCAGGGGAGCCCCAAAAGTAGCCATAATCATGTCCAGATTGAAAACATGTTTACCTGTGCATTCATGCACAAAAGATGAATCAAATAATGTAGTGCAATGTTTACATTCAGTTGATGTCCTGCATATTTTCTGGTTTCATTTTAAACTGCTGAGCTATTTATAACTCTTTCCACAAAAACTTCTGAATCTGTAAGTGTGATAGCAAAAGATATGTATTACACTGAACAAAAGTGCCTTCCTCCAGAGAATTTGTCCATTTTGTAAACCACTTACCACATTCATAACACTATAATTTCTTTACAGAATGCGTTTGCAAATGACGTTTCAAATCTCTTTGATATGTGAAATTCTTCTCACACTGAAGACATGTGAAAGGCCTCTCTCCAGTATGAAGCCGCAAGTGAGTATGAAGGTTTCCTTTAACAGTGAAACTCTTTCCACACTGAGGACAGGTAAAAGGCTTCTCTCCAGTGTGAACTCTTAAGTGAACGTCATGGTTTGATTTGTTTATGCAAGTCTTTCCACAGTGATGACACATGAAAGGCTTCTCTCCGATGTGAGTTTTTACATGCATCTTAAGCCGTTTCCTGTCTGTGAAATTCCTTCCACACTGTTCACATTTAAAGCAGTTCTCTCTTGAGTGAATCTTTATGTGCTTATTGAGGGTTATTTTACATCTGAAACTACTTCCACACTGACCACATATGAACGGTCTCTCTCCAGTGTGAATTCTCATGTGAGTTCTAAGACTTTCTTTTCTTGAGAAGCTCTTTCCACACTGTTGGCAAATGAAAGTGCTCTCTCCAGGGTGGCTTCTGATGTGGGCATTAAGATTTCCTTTGTGTCTGAAACTCTTTCCACACTGATTGCAGGTGAAAGGCTTCTCTCCAGTGTGAATTCTCATGTGGATTTCAAGGCTTCCTTTTTGAGTGAATTTTTTTCCACACTGTTGGCAGGTGTAAGGGCTCTCTCTAGTGTGAACCCTCATGTGGACCTTAAGGTTTTCACTTTGACAGAAACTCTTTCCACAATGCTGGCAGATAAAATTACTTCTAGTTGTTTTATTTTCAGTCTGTGAGCAAATAGATTTTTCTCCAGTTATGAAATTGTTATGTTTCTCATGCTGATCTTTCTCTTCCATTTCATTCTGTTCTTGATTCTCCTCTTTCACTGCCATCAGGTCTAGGGCAAAAAAAAACAAAAAAAACAAACAAACAAAAAAACATTTTAACCCTAGTTTAATGGCACAAAGCAACAGATATCAAACATTTAGACATATAAGCATCAAAACCAACAACATACAACTAAGTTCTGTACCAACTTAGCTACTGAAAGAGGTGTTACATGTAATCTCAGAACATATTCTCAATTGCTGGTTATTTATAGACTGATAAATACTTGTAACCAGAAGTTTTATTGAGATTAGGTTTAGTTGATAAGGTTCACTGCAAAAAATGTTTTCTTACTTAGTATTGTTGTCTTGTTTCCAATCCAAATATATAAAAAAATCCAGATGCTTTTACTAGATAAGTAAAATGATATAAGATATTTATTCTTTTTTCTGGGGAAATTTTTTTTTCTCTGCTTAGTTTTTGCTTAAAACAAGCAAAATTATCTGCCAATGGGTTTAGAAAAATAACTTTGTTGCTGTTTGAAACCTTGTTTCTTGTTTCGGTCCAAAACAGAAACAAGATTATTTTTCTTACCCCAGTGTGGAAGTAGGATCTTCTCAGGTTCACTTGAAAGCAGCATTTGTATTTGTCTGGTAATGTGATCTCAACATGTCTGTCCACATGAGGCAAACCGCTCCATGTCAAATAAAACCACTTTAATTATGACACTCATATTACATTCTTCAAAAATATCATTCATTTCTGTAGAGGTGGACATTTAAAAAAAAATAAAAAATAAAAAAGGATCAAATGACTGAGTTCAGTTTTGTGAATGAAACCAACCTGTTTGTTCCTCAGTATCTTCTTGTTTCACACTGAATGTTTCTTCAATCCTCATGTCTTCACTCTCCTCTTTAATAAACGCCATCTTTATAATAGTGCGTCACATGGATCTCAGCTGCTTCACCTGTTTTTCTGTGTTTGGACACTCTGTCATGGTTAAGATGAGAATAATTAAAGAAAGAAGATATAAAAATAATGGTGTGTCTCAATCAACTCTCTAGTTCAGTAGCCAGTCAGAGTAAGAGTTAATGGCCTTAAATGATCTGATTAGCCAAATGAAAAAAAAAAAACACAAACTAGTACAAATGAAATAAACACAAACACACTTTATATTTAATCACAGTTTAGTATGTAATGATTTGTATTATTGATTGATTGATTGATTATATTTATTATATTACACTTTCATATACTCATTTGCAGTTGGTTTGTTAAACTTGTCTTTACTGTGTTCTCGTTGCATTTACACTGTTTTGATCGGCAGGTCTCGTCAGCGCGCGGTGATTCTAGTGATTCGGATCAGTGAATCATTTTGCGGAGCTTTTAATTCAGTTGACTCGGAGTTTTGAAAAGCTCCATCATACTTGCCAGTGACAATGAGAAGGACCTTTTCTGTGTGTGGATGCGCTTTACTCACAAAAATGAACGTTAATAGATGTTGAAAACACCACAATGTTACATTAAATAATAAAAACAATTTTAAATTTTTACATTTTAATTATTTACATGTATAGCCTAACTATAAAATAGACATAGATTTTAAACACATTAAATGCTTAACACAAACCTTTCTTAAGCCGAATAATAACAGAGCAGGCGCACGATGCACCCTTATGATGTAATATCACCACACCAAAATAAAAGTCCTGCTCTAAAATTATAAAAGTGCAAAATGTAAATTTTTTCTCTCTCACTAATATAAAAATATATGTCAGAAGAATTTAAAGTTGAATGTTTGGTGAAATGCATATTTAAATATGTTTTGTCAAATGATGAGCTGAAAATAATAAAAAACCACTAATAAATAATAAAATAAAACTGTTAACACAGAAGCATATAAAAATACATGACATAAATGACTTTTACAAAAAAAAAAAAAAAAAAGGCATTTACAGTTGAATTCTTGGTTAAATTCATGTTTAAATATTTCTTTAAAAAATAAAAAACCCAAAGTGAGTTCATTAGAATTGTTAGAATGGAAACTTTCTTTCTTTCTTTCTGCAGCAGCACTGCACTTCCTTTGATGTTTGTCTATAATGTAGTCAACTATTTTAAGACATGGTACCAGATTAACACAAATAGGACAAAGTGCCATTCTGCTCATTCAGTATGCTGTTTGCTATGGACATTGTCTTTTTTCTCCACAGCATATGTCTGGAGGGCAGACAGGGCTTCCAAAATCTCTGGCAGCAGGTAATGTACCACCTTCATGCTATCAGTTTGAGCCTCCCATCTTGTTGTTGAGAAAGATTTAACTTTTAGATGCTTCACATGTTGCTATAGTACTGCCCAGCATTGCACATATGAGCTTAAAAGATTATACAATCTCTGCAGAACACCAAAGAAAGAGACTTGTGCCAAGACCAGGTTGCATAGGACTGCAATGTAACTGCTGCATAGGAGACACCATGTCTTGTTGTTCAGCTGCAAGATTCCTGCCTAAACTCATTGTCATAGGATTTGCCTTGACAATCTGAAATCTTTAAGTTGTGCTTTTCAAGTTTTTCCAAAAGGGTATTTTATAGACCTTTTCCAGATGTGTCTTTGTATCAATGAATCCACAGAAGTGTTCAGTGATGAAGGCTCCAACAGAAGATTCACAATTCTCATCGCTCTCGCCTTAAAGCGATAAGGGGAGGAAACAGGTGAATATGGAGACTGCTGGTGAATAGGGATTTATTTATTTAAACTTGAAACTTTACCAATAAAGTATTATTACAGCTACTTTTGCATTGAAAGTTTTCTGTCGCAAGTTTTAATCGCTTGGGACACTAACAAAAAACCCACACTGTAAAACTCAATAAGTTCAGAATACTCAAAACATTTGAGGAAACTTATTACCTCAAAACATTTAAGTTAACTAACTTATTTTTTTTAAAGTTAGTAGAACTTAATTTTTTTGTGACAAGTGGGGCGGGGCCGAGAGCCATGGAAGTGGAGCAATGCTAGTGTGGTGCACAGGTGTCTCTCATTAACAATCACATCACTGGCATTCCTTCACTCCCACAGTTCTCAGCCTCGCCCTACTCAAGTACATATAGTTAATTTACATAAACATCACATTCAAATCTTGGTTAAATGTTAGTTAGCAAAAAACACATGCTATTATAATTATCAAAGAGACTGTCAATATATACTTGCATGTATATAATCAAACAACATACAGTATATGTGGTCTTAAAAGTTTTGCAGCCCATCCTCAACCTAACCACACGGTCTACTCTTCACCAGAATGGTAACCCTACAAAACTAACATAACAGAACCCCCTGTCAATCCCAACATAACACAACATTAAACACTAACTTATGTCTCCCTATGTTAATCTTATGCAAAAACACACAAAATAACACTTTATTTCAACATTTAGACAGTCTGATGCAAAGCATGCTGGGAATTAGAAATCTGCTGCAACTAAAACAGTTTAGTTTACTTGAAATATGTCAGTGCTGTGAACTCAAAAGTAAAAGAAAGTTTTAAATACTCATAACTGTTAATTTAACTGAACTAATTTGTTTAATTTAAGTTTGTCCTACTCAAACGAATTAAGTATTTTGAGCTTTAGGGTTTACAGTGCATGTATGACATTTAACTGTGTTCTTATGATTAATAAGGACTGTTTTTATATTTTTGTGTTGAATTGATATAATTAAATATAATTGTTCAGGCCCTACAGGTTTTGGAACATTAGCTGTCCCACATTTTTGAGATGAGCAGTGTTCAGGTAAAATGGTCCAGTCAAACTGCAAAGTGAAAACAGAGACATTTCTGATAAAACACATTTAATTATTTTTAATTTTATAATGTAACAGAGTAACATTGCATTTAAATTACATTAAAACATCAGTTTCAATCAATTTCATCAATAAAACATAAATGTCATGAAAAATGTAACAATAACCTGAACAACTAGTGTGTGCGTGTGTGTGCAGTCTGAAGGTTTTTCAAAAACTTGACAAATAAAGCCGTCCAGGGTCAAAAAACTAAAATTTTAGTTTTGTGATAAAGAAAGTTCTATTTTTTTTTTCAGCCTGTGAAACTTTTTCAGTTAATTAAAATGTATCTGATCACTCTGCACAATACTCTAAAAACAATGCGAATCAACACCACAACAACTGAAGCAGCTAACTTTGCGAAACACAAAATTTATGTCACTGCCAATACTTTTAACCATGGGTGTACAGTGTAGGAGAAAGTTTCAGCAACGTAATTCACACAATTCGCCACAGGAGTTCACACTTGAATTTTAAATATATTATAAATGAAACAATATATTTCTATTAAAAAAAGTCATTTATCAAATGTATTTTTATTGACATTTAATAGTAGGTTCATGTGTTTGCATCCCATTTAAATGGACGCTTGGGGTGAGTAAATAAAATTAAAGTAAATGAATTAATCTAGTGCAGCACTTTGATAGAGGCAGTGACTTTAAATTTATTAAGTGGATGTGAAGTTTTATGGACAACTACACATTAACACAATATTACATTAAACATTACATTAATACTGACACAGCTTTACATAAAATCATTTTATTTGATGCTGATCTACAGAAAACACTTTCTATTTGTCTGTCTCTGTCATATAATACACTCTAATTTAAAATTAAAACATTTCTTTGATGTGTCATTTTGGCTCAAAATGATCAGATATTTATTTTTAGCTCCTATAAGCACTAAGCGGTGTGAAAGGACATATGTTCAGATATATGGATGTCTGAAGCAACATTAGTTACTACAAAAGGGTGGAATAAGCAACATGCTGAACATGGGAAAAGATTGCTGAGAAATTACTACATTAAAAACCCTACATGGAGGACTAACGTTGACAGAAGATAATTTCAATTACAAACAAATGTATATATAATTTTTTATGTGTGTACGTTTTTTTGGTGTGTGTGTATATTTCTATACACTTCTGTGATTTAAGAGTTTAAACAGGACTTTTATTTTGATCTGGTGATATGACATCGTAAGTCCGCGCAGCAATGTGTTTGTTGTGATTCAGAGGTTTGTGGTTTTAAGTGTTTAAATCAATACAAAACCTTCAATCCATTGTATAGTTTTTACAAGTGATGTAAAATAAGTAATTGTTTTTGAATGCAACATCTTAAAGTAATAGAGAAAACAAACCGACGTTACGCCCCGTTGCATGCCGGGGCGGCGCCGCCATTTTGACAGGATCGCCCTCTATTACTTGTACTGAAATTAATACAGATTCTTGCTTACATTTTGTTTTGTTTCTACCATTAAGTGGAACGTTAAAATTTTTAATGGTATCGTTTGCAGGGAATAAAAGCTATTTCATCGCATAGCATGATCATTTTATTTATTTTTATTTTTTTCACTGAAGTTTTGTAGAATTTTGTTTACAATGTTGATCTGTTTACCGTGTCACACGCTGGATGCTCACCGCTGCTTCAGCCATCGTATGAATATCCAAATAAATCTATGTAATTAACACATTGAGAAAAGTCGATTCATTTATTTGTTGGAAACGTTTAAATGATGCTTAAACGAGCATATTGAGTAGGCCTACTTGTCATTGTAATTCCCCTTTTCCATGATCACAGATGAGGAGAATCAGAGATTATGGGTCAAATTCAGCGGACAGACGGACACGAACACACTGTATTTTTATATTAATTTTAACAAATGAAAACCACACTAAGCAATTTCCTACCTTTATAAAACCGTTATGAAGAAAATGTATAAAATGCTTGCATTTTAAGTGATACTGAAAGTTTATATTTTGGTCTCATCCATTTTTCTGCATGTGCTTTATTTGTAAATAGAATTTGGTCTCTTTAATATCAGTCTAAGTGCAGTAAGCGTTTTCTTGAGAGGACATGAGAGGAAACCGTTTAAGATATAAACGTGTTGCGTTCATATTTTGGGCTCATTTGCGTATCTCCACACAGTATGCTTTACATTTACATTTACATTTACATTTAGTCATTTAGCAGACGCTTTTATCCAAAGCGACTTACAAATGAGAGTAGTAGAATCAATTAAATCAACATGAGAACAACAGTATGTAAGTGCTGAGTGAAGTCACAGTTATGTCAGTAAAGTGCTCATAGCGAAATTTTTTTTTTTTTTTTTTTTTTATAAATAAATACACAGATAGGAGAAGAATATTAGTCAAGGTAAGTGCTACTACTACTGGGTCAAGTGCTGACGAAAAAGATACGTCTTTAGCATTTTTTTGAAAATGGCTAGAGACTCAGCTGCTCGGATAGAGCGTGGTAGGTCATTCCACCAGCCAGGAACAGTCCCGGAGAAGGTCCGTGAGAGTGATTTTGTGCCCCTATGTGATGGCACCACAAGGCGCCGTTCACTTGATTTAATAAATATGTACAGAACTGTTGTTTGTCACATGAAGTGTTTTTCTTGTTAAGCATTTGAATGTCCCCGTCAAGTTCTGCTAATTCACGAGCGCAGTGACAGTCAGACTTGCAAAGGTAATGTTAATTATTAAACCAAACGAAATCAAAACGTTCAAAAACACTCAGCAATGTCATTCTTTTATTGGGTGATAAGCAGTGGGTTTAATCAGTGCCATTAATAATAGATTTGCCATCTCCTTGACTTGCTTTTCCTTGGTGTTTTTACACGTAGAAAAGGCGAAAAAACGTTTTTCACTGTCTTGTTTTCTCTCAGAATTATGATCTGAGTTACTATCACAATTATCGATGCAGCATTAATGACATACAAGAGTGACATTTTTCACAATCATGACCGAAAACAAATTACTGCACTAAACTCAATAACGGAAAGGCTGCGCGATCCTGTCAAGATGGCGGATAAACAAAGAAGTTTCCCAGAACTCAATGCGGCGTGACGTCAGATTCGTATTCTCTATATCTAAAATTAACTTGTTTTTATGAGTGAAAGCGCTTCCACAGTAACATAACAGAAGATTATTAACAGAAAAGGGTGCATCTTATTTAGTTCCATTTATCATGAATCAATTGATCATAAACACGAACTCGGTCACTATTCAAAAGTGATGATAAGAGAAATTGAGCTTTCGAAACTACGAGTCAATTGAATCAAATGCCTCGCAAAGCGATTCACGGTTTCATTCACACAATTATCGCACATGCTGGTCAAAACAGTGTAAATGCAACAAAGACACAATGTGTATGACAACTTTTACAAACCAACTGCAAATGTTTCCATTAAAGTCAAATCTATTTTCATAATATGCACATTATTAAAGGAACACTCCACTTTTTTTGAAAATAGGCTCATTTTCCAACTCCCCTAGAGTTAAACAGTTGAGTTTTACCGTTTTCGAATCCTTTCAGCCGATCTCCGGTTCTGGCGGTACCACTTTTAGCATAGCTTAGCATAGTTCATTGAATCTGATTAGACCGTTAGCATCGCGCTTAAAAATGACCGAAGAGTTTTGATATTTTTCCTATTTAAAACTTGACTCTTCTGTAGTTAGACCGACAGAAAATGAAAAGTTGCGATTTTCTAGGCTGATATGGCTAGGAACTATACTCTCATTCAGGCGTAATAATCAAGGAACTTTGCTGCCGTATCATGGCTGCAGCAGTGCAATGATATTACGCAGCGCCCGTGAGCCCCTGCTTGCACAGGGAACGTGCCTTGCAACCATGGAGACGTATGTGAGAGACGCTGCGTAATATCATTGCGCCTGCTGCAGCCATGATACGGCAGCAAAGTTCCTTGATTATTACGCCTGAATGAGAGTATAGTTCCTAACCATATCAGCCTAGAAAATCGAAACTTTTCATTTTCCGTCGGTCTTAGTACACGATTTAACTACAGAAGAGTCAAGTTTTAAATAGGAAAAATATCAAAACTCTTTGGTCATTTTTAAGCGCGATGCTAACGGTCTAATCAGATTCAATGAACTATGCTAAGCTATGCTAAAAGTGGTACCGCCAGAACCGGAGATCGGCTGAATGGATTCGAAAACAGTAAAACTCAACTGTTTAACTCAAGGGGAGTTGGAAAATGAGCCTATTTTCAAAAAAAGTGGAGTGTTCCTTTAAAATGCTAAATATTACTAAATATTAAGTCTCTGTATATTTTTAATATTCTTTATTGAGATGCACTTTTTTAATTATTGTCATCATTTTAAACATGACACATTATCCAAAACAAAAAAACTCCACGTGAAGCAGCTGAGACCCACTATTATAAAGATGGTGTTTATTAAAGAGGAGAGTGAAGACATGACGATTGAAGAAACATTCAGAGTTAAACAAGAAGATACTGAGGAACAAAAAGGTTGGTTTCATTCTCAAAGCTGAACTCAAGTCATTAGAACCTGTTTAAAATGTTCAAATCTTCAGAAATTAATTATATTTTTGAAGGACTTAAAGTTGTTTTATTTGACATGGAGCAGGTTGCCTCATGTGGACAGACGAGTTGAGATCACATGACCAGAAAAACAAATTTTTGCATAAAGAGAACTGTGAAATGTGAGTGAACATCACATTTGTTGTCTATAAGATATTTTTTTCTTCCACTTACATGGCAACAAGGAGATGTCAATAGCGTACTTCTCCCTTCTGGTCTGCTGCTTTGCACATGCATTGGGTAGAATAATTAGGAAAAAATAATAATATTATGAGAAAATAATTAACTAGAAAGTTTCCCAGTAGAAGACAATAAATCATTAATGCAACAAATTAATCATTATTACAAAAATTTTCTCAATATAATGAGATTAGTCATTATAATAAGTCATGAGCAAGTTGCTTATTATAATGACTTACAGAATAATAGTTTTTACTCAAATGCATTTTTTTAATGTATCGCGATTCTCTCCCGAATTGATTCTGAGCTTTGTTTTTAACAGCAGATGGCGTTCTTGCAGGGGTGCATATAACTGGTGTTCATGCATGGTAAAAATAAATTATTTGCATCAGAAAACATGGAGGGAAGCGCTTTTGAGTGCCAACATTTTTGAGGACCGGTTCACAGGGTGACATTTACTTACTGGAGTAGGATTTTTCTCCATCGTTCGTAAGATACCAATCATGATGATAAGTGTGTTCTTTAATTATTAGGGGTGCAACGGATTGCAGTTAATCCATGATCCGTATGGATAGAACCCAACAGTTTGGCACACATGTGATTCGTGGATTAAATTCTAAATTTAACCATGATAGAATGAAAGTTTATTATTTGGATGTGTTTTGTCTCGCCAGTTAACACATTCGAATAATAATAAAAAAAAAGTAACAACAAAACCTGCACAATTGCTCCTTAATACTAGCCCAATTGCATTTTAGGGGGGGTCCCACAATAAAAATCACGTTCCAGGATATAAAATCCACGTTTTTGGTGGGGCTCCCCTGGTAAAATTTGCATTCCATGGGCTACATAGCACGTTATTTGGGGTCGATTCAACCCGCGGACATGAAAAACAACCCCGGACAACAGTGTAAAAGTAGAATCTACGGACTTGGCAACACTGGTCACAACTTACAAAGTCCAATTCTCTCCATTTTTTCAGAAATTTGTCCAAATGTCAGATTTCCCATGTTTTGGTTTTGGATAGTAAAAATTTTTCAGCTTAATTTGTTGACTCTATCCTTCTTGTTAAATCTTGGGACCCTCTGTATAGTTTTTGATTGCCCATTTCCTTCAGCAACCAGCTGCTCCTGTGAGATTGTGTTGGGTCCCACTGGATCACAACTCCAATGCAGTCCTCTACTGTGGGTTTTTGATGAGGGGTTTGATAACCAAGAATTTGGGAAGTGTAACTAAAGAAAGGAAAGTGTCACAGGTTACACCTCATTTAGTAGCTTTGATCTAGAATACATGTTGTCGGATTTAATGTTTACATGTCTAAATGTTTTGATGTCCTTTGCTTTGTGTCATTAAACTGGGCTTAACTTATATTTGTTTTTTGTTTTTTACCTCAGACCTGATTGCACTGAAAGAAGAGAGTCAAGAACTGAATGATATGGAAGAAAAAGATCTATATAAAAAACATCATGAGATCATGACTGGAGAAAAATCTTTATTTGACTTCGAAATCGAAAAGACTTCCTCTAAAGAAAAAGCCCCCCAAAAAAGAAATAGAACCTGCCAACAGTGTGGAAAGAGTTTTGCCCATAAAGGTACCCTTACTTACCAACATGAGAATTCACACTGGAGAGAGTCCTTATACCTGCAAACTGTGTAGAGCTTTTCACTAAAAGGAAATCTTAAGACTCACTTGAGAATTCACACTGGAGAGAAGCCATTCATATGTGGTCAATGTGGGAAAAGTTTCCGATTTAAAGAAAACCTTAAAATCCCTATGAGGATTCACTCAAGAGAGAACTGTTTTATATGTCATCAGTGTGAAAGAACTTTCACAGACCAGAATCACCTTAAGAAGCATGTAGAAATTCATACTGGAGAGAAGCCTTATACCTGCCCTCAATGTGGAAAGAGTTTGACAGTTAAAGGAAACCTTAACATTCACATAAGAGTTCACACTCGAGAAAGGCTGTAAGAGTGTCTTCAGTGTGAGAAGAGTATCACATACCACACAGACCTGAAACGTCATTTACAAACACATCGAGGAACAACATTATAATGTTCCTCAGTATTGGCCAACGCTGTACATGTAAACAGCACGATGTATGTACGTGATGTTGACACAGGAGCTGGCCAATAGTGAGTCGCTGTAGTTGAACAGCCAATCAGAATGATCAGATATCCCAACTGACCGATGCCGATTCAACATGTCGAATTGGCCGAAAAAAAGTGACGAGGACCAACTTCAGCTGATGGTGCAGAACACACTGAGAAAACAGCCGACCGTTGTTCCAGGCATAAGAGGATTTCTGAAAGCACACTGCAAGCAGCTTGAGTTAAGAACCTATTAGCCTGTGCCATCTAGAGTTCATGACAGAACTTTGTATGAATAAAAATAATGAGCTGCATGCAGTTACCTTTCAATTAGTCTATAAAAGTCTAAATTCGCTTCCGATGGTGTATCAAATTTGAGTTCAATACTGTCGATGGTGATTCAATAGCCGGTTAGATCTCTCAGGCCATATTTCACATCAGATCAGAACCTCAGCACTCGGCCGTAATATTCTGCTCACTTTTTTGCCGTCTCAGGAGGGAAATCCAGGAAAATGTGCACAGTTTTGTCTTTGAATTTGAGCTGTTTGGCTTGGATGGCCTTCCGTAGATCATCTTCCTTGACGTCAAATGGTGAAAGCATATGACAAATGCCTGCGGCTGATGACGCTCTGAGGGTCATGCTGCGAGTCTACATTAGGCTCGGGCCAGAAGCAGGGGTTCAAGGAGGCTGGATATTTATTGCAGTACCTCTGCAATGAATTTTGTGAGCAGTGGCCCCTTCATACCCTCAGGAATTCCCACAAGATGTAAATGGCTTTGTCAGAAAGAGGATTTCAAATCTGTGCATTTGGCCTGAAGAGCAGTATTCTTGTTCCGCAGAGGGGCGGCAAGTGGGTTCTAATGCTTGCAGATTAGTTGTCCACTCCGATGTTGTAGAATTACACACAAGAGAATAAAAATGAATATTGTCAACCTCTTACTGAGAGTACATTTTATCATTCCTGATCAGAGCTGAAGTTTGACCAACTCCAACCTTGAAGAAGCTGTGTATCCGGATGTGTGCATCAGTATCCTTTGTTACAGGTCCTGACTTTCATAAGGTGAACAAATGGCACCCAGGGGAGATGAAATGACCATCTTTCAGACAAACTGAAGCCTAGAAAAGCTGATACATGATCTTGGTGGGTCACTTTGTGCCTAAACCAGAACTCCAGGTGTCATCTGGATAACCAGTGGAGATATGCTTTGAACCATATGTCCATGTGTGGAGATTTAAGTTATCTATGTCTTAACCCATGGGTAGGCAAGTTTGGTCCTAGAGAGCCGCTGTCCTGCTGAGTTTAGCTCCAACCTTAATCAAACACACCTGAACAAGCTAATCAAGCTCTTCAGGGTTACTAAGGCTAGGCAGCTGAAGGTTTTTTTTCAGGGTTGGAACTAAACTCTGCAGGACAGCGGCTATCTAGGACCGAACTTGCCCACCCCTGTCTTAACCAATCAGAATCTTTCAACCTGAAGAGTATAAATGCTGAATGTGTACGCAGAGTGGCCTACAAACTCTTGTTGAGTGCTGAAGCTGACTTCTGCTGATGAAACTGCAAACTATTCTTCAGTAAAAATTTTCTTCAATTGATTGCATCTCTGACTTCTGGTCTTCATTCATCACATCTTGTCCTAAGGTCTTAACTGTAAATTCCCCTACAATTCTTGTATACGCAGTTAAATTTATTTATTGCCTTGATTAAAGTTGTTGCAAAAGCCATATACAATAGAAACAGAATGGATAACCATAGTTTGCAGGCACTTGCACTGAAAATTTGATGTTTATCTCCTTACCCGCAGAGCATCCAAGAAGTAGGTTACTTTGTTTCTTCAGTAGAACACAAATGATGATTTTTAACTCAAACTGTTGCCAGTCTTATAATGCAAGTCAATGGTAACACAATTTATAAGAGTAAATAAAACACAACAGACAAATCCAAATTAAACCCTGCGGCTTGTGACGACACATTGATGTCCTAAGACACGAAACAATCGTGTGAGAAACGATTGTTTGTGTAAGAAAACGAACAGTATTCATAATATTTTTTACCTCTAATACACCACTATGTCCAACTGCATTCAGCACTCGCTTTGTGATGTCTGATCGCGCTCTGACAACGGCAGTAATGTCTCGCACATACACTTCAATGAGTGCTAGACATCACTGCCGTTGTCAGAGTGCGATCAGACTTCACTAAGCGAGTGCCGAACGCAGTTGGACATAGTGGTGTATTAGAGGTAAAACATGATATAAATACTGTTCGGTTTCTTGCACAAACTGATCGTTTCGTGTCTTAGGACATCAATGTGTCGTCACCGCCTCTCTCCTCCTCATTAGCATTTAAAGCTACAGACCCAGAAACAGCATGTCCTGATTAAAGCTCATTGTGGGACTGGCTTGTAGTGGCTGAAATTCTGCACCAAGGCTGAATTTCGGAAAAGACACTTCAGATACAGTATTAGGGACCACTTAGGCCTATAAAAAACCTGGGACCTTTAAAAAAAATGTAAAATTAGGAGAATCAATGAATTGTGAACAACTTACTGCCATTGTGTAAATAATATGTAATCATGTAAACCATAAAGTAACTGTAGTTGTTACGTATGGAGACAAGGCAGGGGATCCAAGTGCAGCGTTTATTTACAGTGTAAGTGTGGTCGTACAGGCAAGGTAAATCAGGAGCAAACAGGAACAGCAATGGACAGGCAGAGTCGTAGTCAGGGTACAGGCAGTAAATGGAGGCAGGCAGATAACACTCACAGGTAAGCATACAAGGCAAAGGTCAGGACAGGCAGCAATGGGTCGATAAACAGGAAACAGGCAGGATTGGTAACAGGATATAACGCTCAGAATTGTAACAGTGTTAACAATACTTCGCGGTGAGGTGGTGTGAGTGGAAGTCCTTTATAGTCCTGATAATGAGCAGCAGCTGGGTGTGGTGATCGGTGTGGTGATCAGTGTGGTGTGCTAGGGTGGATGTGGCAACAGGTGATAGGTGTGGTGTGAACATGTGACTGACAGGGAGAATTGTGGGAAGTGTAGTCCGGGGAGTGACAGGAACAGACGGTGATCATCACAGTAGTCTGATTAAGGGTATTTTAAAAAATTATTCTAATTACAAGTCCTTGATTTTTGGAATCTGATTACGTAATCCAGATTACATGTAATCTGTTACTACCCAGCTCTGATCTTTTCAAAGAAGATCTGAGCTACTAAAACACTACAGACTTGGTTATAACCAACAATGCAAAGGTCAATTGTATTCACGCACATATGTGAGCATTCCCTGCCGCTTTAAAACCTTGAACTCTTTACTAAGCCATTTATCAAGAGGCCATGCAGCTGAGGAACCACCTCAATATGAAGAAACTGTTATATAAATACACTATATTATCCAAAGTTTTGGGATGCCTGCCTTTAGTGCACATGAACTTTAATGACATCCCATTCTTAATCCGTAGGGTTTAATATGGAGTTGGCCCACCCTTTGCAGCTATAACAGCCTTAAATCTGCTGGGAAGGATTTCCACAAGGTTTAAGAGAGTTTTTATGGGAATTTTTGACCATTCTTCTAGAAGCGCATTGTGAGGTCAGACACTGATGTTGGATGAGAAGGCCTGGCTCGCAGTCTGCACTCTAATTCATCCCAAAGGTGTTCTATCGAGTTGAGGTCAGGACTCTGTGCAGGCCAGTCAAGTTCCTCCACACCAAACTCGCTCATCCATGTCTTTATGGACCTTGCTTTATGCACTGGTGCGCAGTCATGTTGGAACAGGAAGGGGCCATCCCCAAATTGTTCCCACAATGTTGGGAGCATTAAGAGTTCCTTTCACTGGAACTAAGGGGCCAAACCCAACCCCTGAAAAACAACCCCACACCATAATCCCCCGCCACCAAATATTATACTTTGCACAATGCAGTCAGGCAAGTACTGTTCTCCTGGCAACTGCCAAACCCAGACTCGTCCATCAGATTGCCAGACAGAGAAGTGTGATTTGTCACTCCAGAGAACATGTCTCCACTGCTCTAGAGTCCAGTGGTGGCGTGCTTTATACCACTGCATCTGACACTTTGCATTGCATTTGGTGATGTAAGGCTTGGATGCAGCTGCTCGGCCATGGAAACCCATTCCATGAAGCTCTCTACACACTGTTCTTGAGATAATCTTAAGGCCACACAAAGTTAGAAGATCTGTAGCTATTGACTCTGCAGAAAGTTGGTGACTTCTGCGCACCTCAGCATGCGCTGACCCCGCTGTGATTTTACATGGCCTACCACTTTGTGGCTGAGTGCTGTTGTTCCCAATTGCTTCCACTTTGTTATGATACCATTAACAGCTGACCGTGGAATATTTAGTAGTGAGGAAATTTCACGAATGGAAACGCTCCATGCAAACCACACAAAGGTTTTCCTCATCTGAGGTGTCAGAATCCACAGTGTTCAACATTTTCTTGGTGGACTTTCTCTTCTTTTTCTGTTGCTTGCCTTTATTCTTTCCTAAGATACTCTTTCTTACATTTTTGTTTCCTGATCCTGCTAGTTGATTTTCTTGACCCTGCTTTTGGAAATGGCCGTATGGCTGATGGACTGAATTCCTTACCTGCAGACAACCCTGAGGTCCCTGGCTCATCTGCAGCACAGGACATGGGGACATCATGATTAGTGGAGGAGCCAAAAGTAACCAGGTGAATTGAAGGAGAGGAGGCAGTCCTCAGGTAAGTTGGAAGAGAGGAGGCAGTCCCCAGGTGAGTTTCGAGGAGAGGAGGCAGTTGCCAGGTAAGTTGGAGCAGAGGAGGCAGTCCTCAGGTGAGTTGGAGCAGAGGAGGCAGTCGCCAGGTGAGTTGGAGAGGAGGAGAGTCCAGGTGGAAAGCTTCAGATGTCAATGATGTACCTGGGTCTGGCCAGTCAGTGACCTGTGAGGGTGCAGTCACACACCTGAAAATGTCAGGATTGAAAGGCCAATTCCCAGTGGATTCAAAACCAGCTTGAATGTTCTTTATGTGTTGCAGCTGCAGGCAGAGCGGTCTTCACAATATTTGGAATATCATATAACGTCATTGTCTTGGCAGGATTCATCCTCATCCACGCATTACTTGTAGTGTTAACCATTTTCTTAAATGGGCCATAGACACTGTGATCCAATGGTTGAAGTTTGTGGCTGCAGTGGGGTAGGAAGGTTAGTAGCACAATCCCCTTTTCTTTGCAGAAGTCGATAGCTTTGACAGATATATGAGAACAGTGATTGTCCAGCAAATGTAACGCCTTCTTTTCTACGCTGACCTTTGTGTGTTTTGCAAAGTGATTAAGGAATAACAGAAAGTCTTCCTCTTGTATCCAACCTGATGCGTTTCCGCTTCCAGCACTCCGCTGGCCCACTCTGAACAAAGTGTTCCTTGTAATGTTTACGAGGGAATACAAAAAAAGGGGAATTGCATTTCCCAGCGCTTACACAGCACATGCTACTGGCTCAAGCACACCTCTCTCACCCGATATCATCGCACCCACCTGCTTGACTCCACAATGTGCAACAACACGGTCTGGTGACTGGACTGTTGTTACACCCGTTTAATCCACGTTCCATATATGGTTACAACCATCCCTGCCCTGTCAGCCATTGTTTAGCTAGCAGTATTACTTATAGTGGTTTGAAGTAATTATTTACTTGTGATAAGCTGAAGTTGCTATGAGAAAAATATTTGAAAGAGTCGACGTTAAGTATCTGCTGGATTTTGCAAGTCATTACATTTTCTTATTACTAAACCATCAATTTGTTATTTGAGAGGGAGAATTTCTTTAATATTTTTTTATATAGACACACCAGTCACTGACTTCATCAAAATAACTTTGTAATAAATGTCTTGTCTTCGTCTTTTATTAGGTTGTTTAGAAGGATGAAGCTGAATCTGAGCTTCAAAGATGTACAATGGCAGTGTATGTCTTCAAGGAAGATGATGATCCTTTCCAGCCACCACATCACATTGGAATTGTTATTGAAGGCGTGAAGGTCCTTAATGATTTTCCATCAGTCCCACAATGCATGTGCCATGTTGTTTGGCCTCATCTATGTGCTAAATTTGAGCTACCCAAGTAACTTCAAAAACACCTTTGAGGCTCTACAGAAAATATTCATGGAGGTAGAACCCAAGAAAATTCAATTCAATTCAATGGTCCACTCTTTAAGGCAGTTTAATTATTTTTTTAAATGCATTCAATTTATTATTTAATGTGTATTGCACAGGTTGAAATCTACAAAAAACTAAACATTGCAAAGGATACATTCCAAGCATGTGGTAGAGGAGGCACATCATGGTCAGCCATGATTAAGGATTTAGCTGTGGCAGTTTTTGGGAGGAGCATGTTAGCCTTTCTGGAAAAATTGGAAATGCCAACAAAGAATCGCAAACCAAGCCTTACTTGGACCCCATAAACTCCTTAGCAGGTTTTACATTTTAATTATTTTGTTTTAATATTTTAAGTGTTATTCATTTTACATTTTGTTTCACATATCAACTAATCTTTAAAATGATCATTTACAGTTCTTATAATTGCAGTACCTTATATTTCAGCATTTACATATACTGTATATATGTGTACGTAATATATGTATTGTAGAAGGACACTGTTATGCTGCAACACTGAGTGGTGAAGGCAAATTCACTAGAGAATATGAATGTAATTATATTTATACATATTTTATTAGCTAAGTTAAGGCAAAAATGTCTCTTTTTCCAAAGTCCAGAGTTATTGGTTTCTGCAGAATGATAGACCACATTCTGTTCTGTCTCATTTGATCTTTAAGCTCTTTTGACTCATCTGTTTGATGACTAATTTATCTGTTGACAACTCCTTGAGCCAGTTTAATTATTTCTTAAACGCAGATTAAATTCAATTTATTATTTAATGTGTATTGCACAGGTTGAAATCCACAGTTATTTTATGGTGATATCATTGTATTTTATGTTATGTTATGTATTATTGAGCTCCTATAAACATGTTATAATACGACAGGACATGAAGGACGAAGAAAAAAAATGTTGTATTCCTGTAAAACGAATATTTCCAAGTTTTCACTTACTTTGTTCTACTTCTAATTTTAAAAAATAATGAAAATTTTTGTAAATTTTTTATTTTTTACACTTGTTAAAGTCAAGAACATGTTAAAGTTGGTGTATTTTAAAGTTCAAAGCAGGAATTAAGGGCAGTAACATTGCATGACTAATAATGCCGTTATTTGGAATCATTATACAACCATTCTTTGTCAAATTTTTGTTATTCTACTTTTCTGTAACATAATTACGTATCCTTCCTTAATACATATTAACACCATCCAGATAATACTCCAAATTTGGCAATGCTAACCCCCCATTTCTTTACTATTTTGTAACACCTTAAGTTTTACTCTTGGTTTGCCCTCATCCCAGATAAATTTTCTAAAAAATACTATGCCACTTTTTGAAATTACTAAGATGTATAGAGACAGGGAGATTTTGAAACAGGAATAGAAATCTCAGGAGTATACTCATTTTAATAGTACTTATTTTTTTCAAACAAAGATAATGATAATATTTTCCATCTTTTAAAATCGTTTCTTATAGTAGTTTCTAAAGTATCATAGTTGCACTTACATAAATTTTCTACCTTGTTTGGAAATATCACTCCCAAGTACCTTATCTCTGTTTGGTTCCATTTAATATCATACTTCTCTTTAAAACCCTCTTGTAGTTTACCCCCTATTTCCATAGCTTCTTTCTTATTAAAGTTCAATTTATATCCTGACATATTTCCATATAATTCTCTCTTTTAACACAGAGGGTAGTGATGTTTCTACTTCTGTTAAAAACAAAATCACGTCATCTGCATACAATGCAAGTTTATGTTCCTCATCATTTTAAAACCTTTTATTAAGGAATTCAATCGTATACTCTGTGCTAAGGGCTCTATACATAAAGCAAATATTTGTGGCGATAAAGGATCACCTTGTCTTGTCCCCCTCATTAATGTAAAATTCTCTGAACAAACTCCATTGGGCCTGACTCTTGCACTCGATTGATTATATATATATTTTTAACTAATTTAATAAACCTCTGATTAAAACCATATAAAATAAACAAAATAATAACTAAGAAAACTTAACTTCCCTGATTTTTCTCTCTGCTTTCTTTCTTTGAGGGTTATTTAATCATTAACCTATATTAATACATTTCTCTAAATTTGTAACGAGGCAGGACTCAGGCAGGGATCCAATTGCGAGCTTTATTAAATGTGAGCGTGGTCGTACAGGCAGGGTAAATCAGGAGCAAACAGGAACAGCAAGGGACAGGCAGAATCGTAGTCAGGAAACAGGCAATGGTCAGGCTAGGCAGATATCACTCACAGAACAGTATACAAGGCAAGGGTCAGGACAGGCAACGACGGATCGATAATGGGAAACAGACTGGCAGACAGGATAAACAAATTGTGACACAAGGTAAACAACACTTCGCGGTGAGGTGGTGTGTGTATGAGTCCTTTATAGTCCAGGTAATGTGTGGCAGCTGGGTGTGGTGATTAGTGTGGAGTGATTGTGAAGTGAGTGCAGGTGATAAGCAATGGAGGATCATGGGAAATGTAGTCCGGGATGTGACAGGAACAGATGTGATCATGACAAAATTAAACATTTATATAAAAATAATTTATTTTATTTTCAAAGAGGAAGTAAAATAAATAATAAAATTAATACATTTCTCAAATTAAACCTTTATATAGATTTTTTCCTCATTTTTTTAATAGAGAAGATAAACAAAAAAAGAAGAAAAAATTCATAAATTCGAGATTTCAAGGAGGCAATTTAAACTATTTAACCCTTACTAAATTATATACATTTCATTCCACTTTTTCCTTCCTCAACCGATTAAATCAAGCTTAAGTTCCCTCCTTCGTCTCCCCTCAATCCATCCTTCTTTGGGGGTTATTTAAATCATTAAACTGATCTAAATATTTCTCTAACTTGACCATAAAAAACAACTCTTGAAACTTAGGTTTTAGGAGGAAATTTACACTTTTTTAACCCATCTTATATACATTTAATTATTTAATTTGACTCTTTTCCTCCCCCACATAAATCAAAACAGTACCTTATTTTTTTTTTCTCCCCAAAGCATCTAGAAGGTACTGCTCCCAGTAGTCCAAATTTCCCTGATGAGCCGTTGAATTTTTGTCCATCCTGTAGTCCCCAATGATCGCTGGAATTCCTGCTCCCTTTCGTTCATTCTTTCCATCTCCTCCGGGAATTGTTTATTGTATTCCTCAACAACCGAATGAATACTGTCATATGTCTGGGTATCGAAAGTGGGACTTGATGTGTTTTTCTTGAAGCTTTTGCCGCATACATCTAAAAGAATTCTGCTGTTCTAGGATTTTTGTTGTGAAGCCTGTAGCACTCGTTGTTTCATGTTCCATGTCAGAAATCTGACCACAATAGATCTTGGTTGTGATCTTTTGTTGGGGATTTTCATTGATGAAATACGATGCGCTTGTACTATTGTAAAGTGTTCAGTAATACCACAGGCCTCTTTCAAAAGCCTTTCAACAAATCCCATGATGTCTGTTCCTTCGCTTCCTTCTTTTACCCGGTAGATCTGTATATTATTTTGCCAAGATTTATTTTCTAGATAATCAGGCTTTTCACGCAACAATTGTATTTGTTGTAAAAGGAAAGTTAAAGCTTATGTTGAAAGTTGCTGTTTTTCCTCCACCTCAGCGACTCATTCCTCCACTTGTTGAATTCACACTTTCAAATCTCCAACAGTTTCTTTTAACTCCTTTACATCCTTCCGTAACTCGCCGATCTCTTGTTTAGTATCCTTGGAAAAACCTTGAAATTCTCCTCGAAATTCTTTAATTTCACCTTTTAATGACTTAAGGAGATCAATAACTTCTTTTCCTTCCACATTCGCTTCTTTTCTTCGGTTTTGTTTCTCTTTACTCTTTGTTTCCTACTTTGCTCCGGATCTCAATAACATATCAAAACAATCATCCCAAAATGTACGAAGAGAAAACAAACAATTTTGTGATTGTTCCAATGATTGGTGTATTCTGTTAAAGCCTTATTTATTCTTGGAATGAAAACCAAATGTAACGCTCTAATGTGGATGGGGTTGTAGATTTGTAAAATTCTTTCGGCCTCCATAAAAAGAAACAAATCTCCAAAGTATTCTGTTAGGACCCTGTTTACCTCTGCCCATAGCCTTTCTATCCTCTGGATGTGCACGCTTGGTCCAACCAGAAAACTGCCACGGTTAAGTCCTCTATATTTTCTGAGCCTGCATCACCTCTTACTCTTCTTGGTAATTCAAACCTATCCACAGCATCTCTGAAAAGTTCCAAGGCAGTTGAAGATCTGTTGTTATTGCAACATCTCAATTATGTGATGCATCTGCTGTAGCCGTCAACACAGCCATGATAAACAAGGCCCCAGTTTGCAAGTTTGTGATTGGTATCCACATGCCTGTGTAAGACAAAATTCATAAGTTTTAGTATTACACAAAATTAAGCCATATCAATAAAATAAAATGTGGTGTACTCACTTATTTCCTAATTACAGTCATGCAGTATTGGGCAAGTTACTTTGGGAAAAAAAAAAAATGAGTAGCTACTAATTACATCTTCAACAGTGTAATCAGATTAATTTACTAATTTATCTCTCTGAAAAAGTATTGCATAACATAAGGAATTACTTCTTAAAGCCCATATCAACCTTGACCAGTTGAACAATACGCAGATAGACAATAATAATTAATGTAAATAACTTAAAATTGCATAAATTATTCTTAAACTGGCTACAGTATTTAAAGGGAGAAGGTAAAATTAAAAAATATATATATAGCTGTAATGACTGCTCGGAGACACGAATGGTTAAGGATCCAAATGCAGTATTTATTAAGGGATAATCCACAATCATAATCCAAAATACAAGCAACAAGTCAAACACAGGTGAGCAGTCCAAACACAGATAATGTCCAGGGATAAGACAAAAACAAGACAATCCAGGGAACATGAAAAAACAACAAAGCTTCATGAAACCCCTAACAAGTCTCAGAAATGCGGTACAAAAGACTTACAAGACCTAATGATAAGTGACTGAATGAACCAGGTTAATATAGGCAGACACTAACAGTTAAATGAGCAACAGCTGAATGTAATAATGGCTGATAGCCTGGGCAGTGGGTTATGGGAAATTGAGTCCGTGATAGTGAGGCAGTAGTCCTGGGTGAAGTGTTCTCTGGGACTTTAGTGTCCAGGGCACTTCCACTGGTAATCATGACAATAGCCTTATTCTTTAGTTTATACAGTTTTTAAAGCTGCACTTTGTAACTTTTTTTGTGTTCAATTTTACAAAATTTATACAATGAGCAAGTACATCATGAATTTCACAGACAACGCTTAAGCTAGTCCTATACTAAAATGCATGTTTGAGCTGTTTTAAACTGAAAGCTATTTGTACTGACATATCTTAAAACATGTCAGTGTCATTGTTTTGTCTTAAGATGCACACCAGTAATGTTTTTGTCTAGTGTACATTTATAAAATCTACTTAAATATCCTAATTGAACTGTAGCTCATAGACTCGTACATCACATGCAGATTGCGGGGCACAGAATCATTCAGTAGCGTGGAAATGTATTGTCGACACTGTTCGGTGATTTCTCAAATATTTCTTAGTAAGTAAAACCCACAGCTTCACTATTAGTAGAGAGATGCCACTAGGTAGAATTAATTCACAATCGCTCTCTCACTAATGCATTCTTATAAATGTAATCCATACTTTATCTGTATCCGTTTTAGAATGAGCAAAAATCTGTGCGAAATATAAATATAATGACCCACAGACAAAAAAAAAAAGGATAAAAATTAGTGGTTATGTAGGAGCAATAGTCATGTGGGCAGTGTTGTGTTATATGCAATAGCTGTGCACAAGGCAATGCATTTGAGTCTGAGCTGTCAGCTCAAGGTTCAGGTTTAGTTGTTTGTTAATGACGTCAACAACGACTACACAACGTTGACTCGACTTTCATCCAGGGTTTCTGCAGGTTTCATCAAATCTAATTTAATGCTTTTTAGTGACATTTTTTATTTTTTTAATGCCATATATATAATATATTGACATTTTAATCAGGTCCTTGTCTGTCTGGGCAAGTAAAATTCACTTTCACTTGCCCCTTCAAAAAACGCACTTAAACCAGATTAATTGAAAAGCATTTGTGTCAAGCGCTAACATGTTAAACCAGCGCTAAACTCCTGATTTATAATCGAGATGTTGTCTAACAAAAATCACAATACACATAAGTTAAAGACATTTGCTGTGATCTTGGGTATGTGTACACATAAAATGATCACTCAGGTTAGAAGCAATAGTATCTATTTTATTTGTTCTCTGACAGAGCGCACAGCCTAAACTGAATGCGCTGCTCCTCTCAGACACTCACTGAACAGAGCAGACGCAGGTATGCCTGCGGCAGGAAAGAAAGACCTTGCGCTCGTGTGGCAGTACCGGTGGGACTAGGAAGCTAGATCAGGTTAACAAGTTTATTCGTCACAACGCGCTTTCTTGGAAAAAAGTTGCAAATGGGGTCAGAAGAATGGCTTCTTGAAAACTGGTTAACATTTGTGACTGATGGTGCCAGCGTCATGTTAGGAAAAAAGTCTGGAGAAGCAACCAGGTTGACCTTGAGATTCACAACGCTTTTTGTATGGCACTGTATGAACCATAGACTTGAACTAGCTCTGTCATATGCAGTTGATAAGGTAAACTCTGTCGATCACTTTAAAGGTCCCGTTTTTCGTGTTTTTTGAAGCTTTGATTGTGTTTATAGTGTGCAATATAACATGTGTTCATGGTTCACGTGTAAAAAAACACAGTAGTTTTCACATAATTTACTTATCTGTATACCGCTGTTTCCACCGTCATAAAAACGGGCTGATGACTTCCTTGTTCTATGAAGTCCCTCCTTCAGAAATACGTAACGAGTTCTGATTGTGCCAGCAGTTCCTGTGTTGTGATTCGACAGCAGCTTAACGAACCTTGCCCTGAAAGGTCACGCCTCTTACCATAACGTGGAGATGCATGCGCTCAGTTTTATTGTAAACATGTCTTTAATTTTACCCTATCAATTTGAGCCGGAATCAGACCCGGTGATTGGACTGCGGGATGTAAATAACAGCGTTTCGACGACATGGCGACAAACACACTCTACAAACGCAACTCTTGTGTATTCCTGTGGGTGGAGGTTAGTCAAAACTGTTTTAGTGACGTTATTAAAGAAGGAAGTAGAGGGATGTAGTCCAAACTGGCCGTTCGATGTAGGCGACTTCTGTTAAATAAAATATCTCGCTTGGCATTGAACTTTGAGCTTTAAAATTTTACAGATTTTATTTATACTCTAACAACAACATTACACACCAACTAAAGTTTGAAAAATGGGATCACGAAGAACGGGACCTTTAAAGCTTTTATGCACAAGCTATATTCTCTGTAAAGTATGTCAAACAGCAATCCAGCAGCTGAAGTAGACTCACAACTTCTTAGCATTAGCAGAGTCTTGGATGTACACTGAGTGGCCAGTAGCTTTCAGACTGTTCATGCTGTTTGGACATCACTGGAGGTCCAACACAGAGAAGCAAATGTACAGAGGTTTATTGGACCGTGTTCAAAGTCCTGAATTTCTTTGTGACCTTGGGCTGATGTATGACAAACTCCTTGAACTAAGTGTCCTGTCACAGGAGCTTCGGGCTCCTTCTATAACTCTTCTGAGAGCATAGCATCTACTGAAATGCACAATCTGAGTGAGGCTTTAGAAGCAAAAGAGAGTGGGGTGTATCGATCTATAGCCTTGATAAGAAATATAAAGCTCAAGTCCATCAATCCAGGACAGTTCATACAAAGCCATGTGAACAATCTTGAGCAACGCTCATCTTTCGAAGATGAGACCATCAAAGACCTCTGCATCCTTTATCAGAGTAAATGGCCATCAAACCCCAGCATCTGCCATGGTGAAGAACAAGTTAAGAGACTGTGCAAGCGATTTAACTTGTGCACAGACCAAGCACTGAATGGGATTGCGGGATCTACTGGAAGAACCCAACAGTAAACCCAATGACCTAAAACCGGAAAACATTCCCTGCCAGCACAGCAAAGTAAGGAACTTTAGCCTTATGAATAATATAAGCACTGAGAAAAGGACTGTCCTACTGGTCTCAAACATATCAAACTTAATGATGATTAACACCAACGGACCCCCTACTTCCAAGTTTGATCCTAGGAAGTATACAAGAACCTGGTTGAATATATGCCTCTACTGTGCTAGACAAAGACAAGTCTGTCTGGAATATATTGTAGTACAGGGGTAGACAGGCTGTTGACAGGTTTAAAAACTGACAATAAATCTTATGTTCAAAATCAGTTATTTGTCTTTATTTCATATTCAATATTTTTCATATTTCATAATATTGCACTACTCACCTACATGAAGTTAAACTGTTAGTTCACCCAAAAATGCAAATTCTGTCATTAATTACTCACCCTCATGTCGTTCCAAACCTTCGTTCATCTTCGGAACTCAAATTAAGATATTTTTGACGAAATCCAAGAGCTCTCTGACCCCTCCATAGGCTGCAATTTAATTACCACTTTCAAAACCCAGAAAGGTCACAAAGACATCATTAAAATAGTCCATGTGACTACAGTGGTTCAACCTTAATGTTTTGAAGCGACGAGAATACTTCTTTTGCGCAAAAACAAAGCAAAAATGATGTCTTTAGTACCTTTCTGGGTCTTGAAAGTGGTAAATAAATTGCTGTCAATTGAGGGATCAGGAACCTCTCAGATTTAATCAAAAATATCTTAATTTGTGTTCTGAAGATGAATGAAGGTCTTGGAACGACATGAGGGTGAGTACTTCATGATTCACATTTTTGTGTGAATTTCATAAAGATCAAGCAGTCAAGTCAAGCAGCAGAAGTTAAATGACAATGTGCAAATACTTCTGGCCCATTTTAGGGTGTTAAAGAAAAAGCTTGCTACAAATACTGTTATAGACTAACTGGAACTTGTCACAACACCAATCACCACAATGGTGACTTCAGAAATAACATCAGTAACACTCAGTAAAGCTAAATCTGAACTAATACTATTCTGAGAAATTATGAGTTTTAATTAATTACTTAAATATGTATTTTATTTGCAGTTGATTTCCATAAGTCTGTTGCTGCAATTCTGCTTTAGTTTCTTCTTTTTTTCTGCAGAAAAGAGAGAACAAAAGAAAGCAGACTTGCTTTCTTGTTCTTCCTCTTTTCTTCAGTATCCAGGTAAAAATATACTTAAATGCAAGCAAATACATTTGTAGTTCATTCTTAGATTTTGTACTAAATAAAATTGTAAAAGTTATACACTATAAATACACTATTTAAAAGTATATTTCTACTTCAGTATTACTTCAGTGCACTTGAAAAAGTATATTAAATACCACTAATACTTAAATTGATTTTTAATGCATTAAAATAAAGTATACTACCGCAAAAATATACAGAGGAGTTATTAGAGTATTTCTTAAATATGTGCTTTGAATGCTTTAAAAAGTAGCTCAATCTTAGGGGCAATTTTACAAGACACCATTTTCAACTAAAAACGGAAAACTTTTAATGTGTTTTTGCCATTCATTTACACGGCAATGGTGTTTTAGTGGCCTGAAAATGCAAACTTTTGAAAAGGGTTTCAAAGGGGCTGTTTATAAGACACTGTTTTCAACTAAAAACAGAAAACGTTTTATGCGTTTTGGTTGTTCATTTACACAACGACGGCCTTTTGGTGGCCTGAAAACTCAAACTTTTGAAAATGTGTTTAAAAGTGCAAGTTTTTGAAAACTACACCTTTGTCAGATCCGTGTAAACTGCAAAACGGTGACCTAATTATCATGCGCTTTACATGTTTATTCTATCCACCTTATTTGTCAACGCAGAATTAAGGTAATTCTGTGAATGTGTGGGACTTCTCATTTTCCTATTGCGGCTAATAAATCAGAAGAATGTGCAGTAAACTATAAAAATAAGGTGGATTCTCAACTGAGTCTTCCTCCTGTTCAGAATCAGACTCTGATGAAGCAGCCAATAGGGCTAACTTTCTCATTTGTGGCTTTGATGTTGTTGCTTCCACAGGTTTCTCTGCAACAACCCTCTGTTCCTTGAGTAAGTTGGTGTCTGAGGCTCTGGGTTTACACTTGAAGTCCTTGAATCTTGGCTCCAATGTGGTAGCAATCTTCAGATATGCTATGTTGGCATTTCCTTGCGTGTCTCCAGGTCTGTTCTGAATGTAGACCCAAGAGAGATGGCATAAAGCAGGCAGAACCACAGAGCATGAAACATACTTTTCCATCTGGTTGGAATGTCTTGTATAAGCGACTCCTTCTTTTGACTATGTTCAATTAGTTGTAGTTCTAATTCGGCTAATTCAGGGAAACCTGAACGCACGACTCACAAGCTCAAAATGTGTTTACTTGCGGAGTGTCTCGATCACATGACCACTAAACAGCCAGTGAGAAGTGTTCAAGTTCGCTAAAAGTTGCCAATCGCTGACTTAATCAACAACAATAATGTGTAAATCAGGAGAAACATAGAGCTGATCCAGTTAGAATACTCTTCAACCAACAATTCACCAACATTTATCATGGATTTACTGTGGCAACACTAACTGTAACGTGGTGTTTTGTCAGACATATAGGCTAATATATTATTCTATATAATTTTTAATTTAGACATGTATTAAATGAGTAATAAAGGCCAAATTACAGACTATTTTTTTGTGCAATTGTATTTATATTAAATGTGTTTATAGACTAAATACCATAAAACCATTCTAGATATAGAAATAACATTTTTACATTTTACCATGTAGTGAGGTGCCATGTGTGGTTTTACCTGTGGTGATCTAAATAGAGTACTTGTTTATTTAAATAAGAATAGAGTTCTAACTCAGTAATAATATTTAAATTTCACCTTTAAAAATGAGGTTGTTAAATGTTTTACAGAATACAGATATTGTTTGTGTATTAAATTTACATCTGTGTCTTATCTCATAATAGAAAAGGAACTGGCTTCTAGGTTTGTCCACAGCATCGAATCTGTCCTCCTTTTAAAAAAGTTTAGACACCCCTGGTTTAGCTGAACATGCTTTTTGTCACCATTGTTGAGATTCATACACTGATTCTTGATGTGTGTGTGTGTGTGTGTGTGTGTGTGTGTGTGTGTGTGTGTGTGTGTGTGTGTGTGTGTGTGTGTGTGTGTGTGTGTGTGTGCTTTTGTTTATATTACATTGTGGGGACCAAATGTCCCCATGATGTAATATAAACCTGAGTTCACCTACATCGTGGGGACCAGCCAGCGGTCCCCACAATGTAAATGGGTTTATAAATCATATAGAATGAGTTTTTGTGAAAAAGTAAAAGTTTGCACAGTTTCCTGTGAGGGTTAGGTTTAGGGGTAGGGGCAGGGTAGGGGGATAGAATGTACAGTTTGTTCAGTGTAAAATGCATTGAAGTCTATGGAAAGTCCCCACAATTCACAAAAACAAACATGTGTGTGTGTGTGTGTGTGTGTGTGTGTGTGTGTGTGTGTGTGTGTGTGTGTGTGTGTGTGTGTGTGTGTGTGTGTAAATGATAGAATACACCCCTGCTGTAGACTCACTGCACTGCTATAATCAAAAAAGTAAATCTAACTCAGTGATTAAGTTCTAAATGGGATCAGAGATATGATCATAACATGATGATTGTGTCAAAACATAATTAACATCTGACCACATTTGTTCTTTGCTTATCTGACTGTTATAAATAAATTACAGCAGGCAGACAAAATGTCATGCTCAAAGTCAAGAGCCCAACTAAAGTAAACACAGATCACCATAATGGTGACAAATTTGTCACTCTTTTCTTTGATGATTCTACTTGTTAACATCAGGTGACTTCAATAATAGTTCATTTTAACTTTAACACTGCTTCTGTGTTAATATTAACACTCTTGAGTGTGGACGCAAATAAGCTCTGAGGAGGGTTAATTTAACAGTATTTTTTTTTTTTTTTTTTTTGCTGTGTATCTATGGACCTTTAAGGTAATCAGCTAATCTACTCTTCTTCTTTTTTTCTTTTTTCTTCTTTTTTGTGTAGCTACCAACACATAAATGATAATATCTAGACATAAGTCTAGGAAGTCAGCTTTTCACTTTGCTTTAAACTTACACACAAAAACTTCCCTATAAACACTTCCCCTTGGGGGAATCCCAACTGCCATTGTGTAAATCCATTCCACGTCATGAAGTGGATGAGGAAATTTTATATGGACAGAACTTAAAGCCATTGGTTTTGATCTTCTCATATTTAAGCCGTGTTCTTTTTTGCGGACATACTGTGCCACTGTATGCATGTGTCCGTTACATCCACGAGACCAGGGACCATTTGTAATTTCAGACTGAAGGTTCATTGTGCACTATTGCCAAGCTTGCACTGAAGCGATCTCCACGACAGCCGTCTACCTGATGATCAAAGTGGCAGTATGTCACAAAAGTGTGGTATTAGAAGAAGACCACAAGATATTAGGGATCCATTTGAGACAGGACCGTACACTTCAGGCAGCCCAAAATGCAATCTGTTGTCTCACGTTTAATTTACCTCCATGTACCTTGTCCATGTTTTTTCTTTTTTTCTTTTCTGACTTGCTACACCAAAGAATACAATGGAGAACTGAGTAGCAAGCTAGAGCAAAGAAAAAAAGGAACAAAATTTGCTTGCTATTTGATTAAAAGAAATTAAAATAAACTAATAGCAGTATTACAATGTGGAAATACTTAATGTGGTCAGTTTTTTTTTAACCCCTTAAGCCCTGAAGGCATTTTTAGGGTTATTTTTCTTAGTGACATACACAAAAGTAACTTCAAAACTATAGCAAGGAGAGTCAAAAGGTAGGTATTGTTTGATAGAAAACTAAATGTAAAAAATCTTTTACATTTGGACATTCTAATGCTGAGAAAACTGCTGGTATATAAAATAAAATACAATAACTCAGGAAAGCAATAAGGTAGGAGGAAAATTCGGTCCCACTTTATATTAAGTGGCCTTAACTACTATGTACTTACATTTAAATGAATCATTTGATACAATGCACTTATTGTGTACATACATGTTTTTACATTGTACTTATATTTTAAAAACACCTGCATGTAATTACATCTGTAATTAATTTCTGTAATTACATTTATAATTACACTGTTGACCCATCCCTTACACCTTACCCCTACCCTTAAACCTACCCATACCACCAAACCTGTCCTTAACCTTACCCATATCCCACCTCAATAGCAGCAAATGTGTTTTGCAATTCAATATGAACCCAATAAGTACATTGTACTTATTTTTTGATGTAAATACAGAGTAGTTAACGCCACTTAATATAAAGTGGGACTGAAAATTCTTTTTTGGTGAAGTTCCCCTATATGTGAGCTGCATCTGGATCAAATTTTGTAGTGATAGAATAAAGTAATAAAAGTTACAGCATCTGGAACCAAGGTAGCCTTTTTGTTTAGCCCTTGACGCCCTTTATTGGGCATTTTTTAAATCGTTTCCTCCATGAGGAATATCTCATGATCGATACAAGGGATTTTGTTGATTTTGGACTCATTTCAATTGGAAGCATCCACTGTAAGTAATGATGTGCCATTTTTCTATGATCTATGCACGTGAAAACTACATCTGATTTTAGTTAGCATCTTTGCGCCTTTGGGGTTTTATGTGTCATAATTATTTGAGGAATATCTCATGATTGACTGAATTATGTTGATTTTGGACTCATTTTACTCATGAGAATTTGCTGTAAATAATGATGTGCACAATCCACAGTCGGAGCATGTTTCTTGAAGTTACGAGTGAAAACGTGACAAATGCAGCATCGGTATATTATTTACATATAGGTCTTGCAAGTTCACGTACAAAAATTTGCTCAAGTTTAGTCAAAACAATTATGTTTGTTGTATTCTACTCTGTAAGACCTTTCAAATGACATATGACACATGATTATCTGAATGGATGATGTTTTTGACACATTGCAGTACACAGTACAAAAAAAGTATTTCATAAATTACTCAGCACTACTTGAGTTAATCAAGTTGGCTACATTCATTGTAATGTTTAGACTTTAAGCTTTCTTATTTTGTGTTGATCAAGGCAGTAGTTTTGACAAATGATTCTTTTTATTTTTTGTAGCTAGGTGCTGCCCGTGGGCGGTACACTCCAGTTTAGTGGGATGACTCAGCTCTCATTAAGAGTTGAACAAAATAAATGCATTAAAAAGCTGAGTTTCTAAAATATAAAATTATACCTATTTTTTGTTATTCCTGTCAGTGGTTGCTTAGTAAATTGATTATTGATTTTTTCATGCGTTACACTTCGGGTTTAAAGGGTTAATTCATTGGAATGTTGATGGCAAGCTATCCAGTTGAATGCTTGGAAGAAAAGAAGATTAAGAAAGATTGAAATTAAATGTATTTATTGTCACAAGGAGAAGGACTAGATGGTGGATGCATCGTTGGATTAGAGATTAAGTGAACATGAAACAGAACCTAAAATCAGTGGCTGATTAAACTGAACTGTGCCTTATTATCCAAAGTGGATTCTTTGAAGAAAAGTGGTTATCTTTTCATACAGTGAACTTGAGTTGTAAACCTGATGTTTACTGGTTTCAATTCATTTTAAGGGTAACGGGTGATTATATGCCAGTGAGTCTTCTGAAGAGATTTTCCTCCGTTACATTGGACTAATGTTATGTGTTTGTTGATTTCCATTGTTTTACTATTTTAATATTTGGTATTGTTATTTTTTTCTTTATGAAAGGCCTATTAGTTAATTTGGGGGAATTATTGTCAAAAGTAAAATACTTACCATGTTACAGATTCCTCTGTGGTTTTCAGTGGTTTTCTACCTGCATTGGCCGTTTCTGTGATTTTTCTGATGCACAATTGGTCTGTATCACACCCAAAATGGTGTAAAGAGCATATGAGTGCTGTTTTGCTATTAGGACCTAGATCCTGATACTGGCGCAAACTCTTATTTATTGTCTCACACAGCTCTACAGCATAATAGATTATATTAACATTTAATTGCATATATACTTGTAGCTAAATCAAATTTACTGTATTTTTCTTCATATAGTTTATTGCAGAGCTTCCCAAACTTCAAAGTGGTAAGGCCCCCCAAAAAACATAGCAAAAGCTCCACGACCCCCCCGCCCCCGCCCATTATAAACAAATATATAAATCAATAGTATATATATATATATATATATATATATATATATATATATATATGTATATTAGATATATTTAATAAAGTCTCTTTGCACAAAATTATCAACATTTATTAACCAGTTTGTAAGAATTTCTTGTGAATTATGAGAACTACCATAAAATGTAATGTTTTTATATTCCTGTGAAAGATGACGTAAACATTCTTTACAAATATATTTGGAGAGTTCATTTGCAAAAACAGATAACTCCGTTTTTATGAATTCTCACAAATCATGTTTTTTTATCAATCACACTGCAGTTGGGTTGTTTTGATTAAGTAATAACTCCAAAAAATACAGGTAACTTACAAAATTAAAGTTCATTAAAAGTATGGTTTTTTTTTTTGTTTTTTTTTAAGTTTTAGCAAAAGCAGATAACTCCAACAGTCGTTTTTTGGCAAAAGCAGATAACTCCACATTTCATGTTTCAGAGTTAAACAAAACCAAGTAATTTAAAACACACTCAAACACACATGTGCACACAAACACGCTAACATTGGCACACATACAGGCACGCATCCACGCACTGCTGCATACACGCGCGCATGCGCACACACACATACACAAACGCAAAAGGACAAACAAGGGTTCAGCATGTAAGTCGTGTAAGGTGTACAAGGACTTGCAGGAGTCGAAATTTTAAATCCTCGATCACTTTAAGTCAGCTTTGACTAAAATACCGGCTTTTTGACAAAACGGATTTTGAGTTCAGAACGTGCTATATGTGGAGAATAACGCACACGCACAGCAGTCAGTTATTTATTTATTTATTTTAAAATGGCGTTTATCGGTTTTTGCAAATGAACTTATCAGGTTCATACAGGATTTACATTTACATTTACATTTAGTCATTTAGCAGACGCTTTTATCCAAAGCGACTTACAAATGAGAGTAGTAGAATCAATTAAATCAACATGAGAACAACAGTGTATAAGTGCTGAGTGAAGTCACAGTTATGTCAGTAAAGTGCTCATAGCGAATTTTTTTTTTTTTTTTTTTTTTTTTCTTTTAAATAAATAAATACACAGATAGGAGAAGAATATTAGTCAAGGTAAGTGCTACTACTACTGGGTCAAGTGCTGACGAAAAAGATACGTCTTTAGCATTTTTTTGAAAATGGCTAGAGACTCGGCTGCTCGGATAGAGCGTGGTAGGTCATTCCACCAGCCAGGAACAGTCCCGGAGAAGGTCCGTGAGAGTGATTTTGTGCCCCTATGTGATGGCACCACAAGGCGCCGTTCACTTGCAGAACGCAGGTTTCTGGAGGGCGCGTAAGTCTGAAGTAGTGAGTTAAGGTATAACGGTGCAGAGCCAGCTGTCGTTCTGTAAGCAAACATCAGAGCCTTGAATTGGATGCGAGCAGCTACTGGCAGCCAGTGCAGACTGATGAAGAGAGGAGTGACGTGCGCTCTCTTCGGTTCGTTGAAGACCAGTCTTGCTGCAGCATTTTGGATCAGTTGTAGAGGCTTGATAGTGCATGCTGGAAGGCCAGCCAAGAGAGCATTACAGTAGTCCAGTCTGGATAGAACAAGAGCTTGGACAAGAATTTGTGTGGAATGTTCAGATAGGAAGGGTCTAATCTTCCTGATGTTGTACAAGGCAAATCTGCAGGACCGGGTCGTTGCTGCAACATGATCTGTGAAGGTTAGACAATCATCCATCACCACTCCAAGGTTTCTGGCTGTCCTGGAAGGAGTGATGGTTGAAGACCCAAGTTGAATTGAAAGGTTATGATGAAGTGTTGGGTTTGCACCGATCACAAGCAGTTCCGTTTTTGCAAGGTTGAGTTGGAGGTGGTGGTCCTTCATCCAGGCAGAAATGGCTGTCAGGCAGGCTGTGATGCGACCAGCAACCGTCGGATCATCTGGTTGGAATGAGAGGTAGAGTTGTGTGTCATCAGCATAACAGTGATGGGAGAAACCATGATCCTGAATGACCGATCCTAGTGATGACGTGTAGATGGAGAAGAGAAGTGGACCAAGCACAGAGCCCTGAGGTACCCCAGTAGCAAGATGATGTGACTTGGACACCTCACCTCTCCAAGATACCCTGAAGGACCTACCTGAGAGGTAAGACTCGAACCACTGGAGCGTGGTTCCCGTGATGCCCTTCGACATGAGTGTAGACAGGAGGATCTGGTGGTTCACTGTGTCAAAGGCAGCAGACAGGTCCAGCAAGATGAGTACTGATGATTTTGAAGATGCTCGTGCCAGTCTCAGGGCTTCAGTGACTGAGAGCAGGGCAGTCTCAGTAGAGTGGCCACTCTTGAAACCAGACTGGTGGTTGTCAAGGAGGTTGTTCTGTGAGAGATAAGTAGACAGTTGGTTGAATACAACTCTCTCAAGTGTCTTAGCAATGAAAGGAAGAAGGGATACTGGTCTGTAGTTTTCTAAAAGAGCTGGATTCAGAGTGGGTTTCTTAAGCAGTGGGGTAATCCTAGCCTGCTTAAAAGCTGTGGGAAATGTTCCAGTGTGAAGGGAGGAATTGATAATGTGAGTGAGTGCAGGTAGAATTGAGGAGGAGATGGCCTGAAGAAGAGGAGTGGGGATAGGGTCTAGCGGACAGGTAGTAGGGTGATTGGAAAGAATGAGTTTGGAAACATCTGCCTCAGAAAGCATGGAGAAGGAGGGGAGAATTTGTGTGTTTTCAATTAAGATGTTCTTGTCAGTGTGTGGTGTGGAGAATTGGCCGCTGATGGTTGTTATTTTATGTGTGAAGAAAGTGGCAAAGTCATCAGCTGTAAGAACTGATGTGGGAGGGAGGGGAGGAGGGCAAAGAAGAGAAGAGAAGGTTTTGGGGGAGGGGAGGAGGGCAAAGAAGAGAAGAGAAGGTTTTGAAAAGTGTTCGGGAGTCATTTGAGTTGTTAATTTTAGTGTGATAGTAGGAGGTTTTAGCATTGGTGACATTAGTAGAGAAAGAAGAAAGGAGTGACTGATATAAGCTAAGGTCAGTAGGATTTTTAGATTTGCGCCACTTCCTCTCTGCAGCCCTGAGTCTAGACCGATGCTCACGGAGAACATCAGAGAGCCAGGGGGCAGAGGGGGTGGCGCGGGCTGGTCTGGTTAAGAGGGGGCAGAAATCATCTAAGCAGGATGATAGAGTGGTGCAGAGAGTGTCAGTAGCAGTGTTAGTGTCCATTGATGAGAATTGGTTAGCGGGAGGAAGTGTGGATGAGACCGAAGAGGATAGATGAGATGGTGAGAGGGAGCGTAGGTTTCGGCGAAAAGTGACGTGTGGTGGGGTGTGTGATGAGTTGGGGGTCAGGTTGAGTGTGAAAGTAATGAGAAAGTGGTCTGAGGTGTGTAGTGGAGTAACCAGTGTATTGTCGGTGGAGCCACAGCGTGTGTAGATGAGGTCCAATTGGTTACCTGATTTGTGGGTAGCTGAGGTAGCCACTCGCTTGAGATCAAATGAGGCAAGCAGCGTGTGGAAGTCAGCAGCCTGAGGTTTGTCTAGATGGATGTTGAAGTCACCAAGTACTAGCAGAGGAGTGCCATCCTCAGGGAAGGATGAGAGTAACACATCCAACTCCTCCAAGAAGTTACCTAGCTGACCTGGGGGACGATAGACAACTACAACATGAATTTTGGTAGGGTAGGTGATGGTAATTGCATGTGATTCAAATGAGCCATTTTCAGAGAGAGATGGTAAAGGATTGAACTTCCATTCATTGGACATAAGCAAACCAGTACCACCACCCCTCCCAATCTGGCGTGAGGTGTGAGAGAAAGTGAAATTAGAGGAGAGGGCTGCTGGTGTGGCAGTGTCCTCTGGTTTGATCCATGTCTCAGTCAGAGCCATGAGATGGAGATCTGAATAAGTAGCAATAGCTGTGATGAACTCTGCTTTGTTGACAGCAGACTGACAATTCCAGAGCCCAATCGAAATAGAAAACAATGTACTAGGTGACATGGGTAAAGAACGCAGGTTGTTATGGTTGCGCTGGTTACAGCGTGTAGCTTGCGATTTACGAGGGTTAGTAATAGTGGGAATTTGGAAGCACATATCTAAAACAAGTCAAAAGACAGACAAGAACACACGGTATAAAGAGGAAAGAAAGAAAAGAGCAATACTAAGTGCCTTGTCGGTGTCGTTGCTCGGTGGAGTCGCACAGGTAGAGTCGCTGGTCTTTACACTCTTCGGTCTTCACACGAGGAGGGCTTCACATGAGGGCTGCCGTTGTCCGCTGCCGCGGTACACTGTGCACTTATACCAGCTTATTACAACGTTAGTTCAGCAGACCACGCCTTACTGACTCAGAGCAAACGAAACCAAACGCGATTTGCCACGTGACCTCAGTAAACAAGCAGTAAAGCAACTATACAGCACTAAAATCAACTAGAAACGACAGCAAAACACTTACAGTATGCAGATCCTCTTGTAGCTTCAATGATTCTCTAATGAATGCTAAATAACAACTGTTTATATACTAAGCTGGCTTTGACCACGCCTTACTGACTCAGAGCAAACGAAACCAAACGCGATTTGCCACGTGACCTCAGTAAACAAGCAGTAAAGCAACTATACAGCACTAAAATCAACTAGAAACGACAGCAAAACACTTACAGTATGCAGATCCTCTTGTAGCTTCAATGATTCTCTCTAATGAATGCTAAATAACAACTGTTTATATACTAAGCTGGCTTTGACCACGCCTTACTGACTCAGAGAAAACGAAACCAAACGCGATTTGCCACGTGACCTCAGTAAACAAGCAGTAAAGCAACTATACAGCACTAAAATCAACTAGAAACGACAGCAAAACACTTACAGTATGCAGATCCTCTTGTAGCTTCAATGATTCTCTCTAATGAATGCTAAATAACAACTGTTTATATACTAAGCTGGCTTTGACCACGCCTTACTGACTCAGAGCAAACGAAACCAAACGCGATTTGCCACGTGACCTCAGTAAACAAGCAGTAAAGCAACTATACAGCACTAAAATCAACTAGAAACGACAGCAAAACACTTACAGTATGCAGATCCTCTTGTAGCTTCAATGATTCTCTCTAATGAATGCTAAATAACAACTGTTTATATACTAAGCTGGCTTTGACCACGCCTTACTGACTCAGAGCAAACGAAACCAAACGCGATTTGCCACGTGACCTCAGTAAACAAGCAGTAAAGCAACTATACAGCACTAAAATCAACTAGAAACGACAGCAAAACACTTACAGTATGCAGATCCTCTTGTAGCTTCAATGATTCTCTCTAATGAATGCTAAATAACAACTGTTTATATACTAAGCTGGCTTTGACCACGCCTTACTGACTCAGAGCAAACGAAACCAAACGCGATTTGCCACGTGACCTCAGTAAACAAGCAGTAAAGCAACTATACAGCACTAAAATCAACTAGAAACGACAGCAAAACACTTACAGTATGCAGATCCTCTTGTAGCTTCAATGATTCTCTCTAATGAATGCTAAATAACAACTGTTTATATACTAAGCTGGCTTTGACCACGCCTTACTGACTCAGAGCAAACGAAACCAAACGCGATTTGCCACGTGACCTCAGTAAACAAGCAGTAAAGCAACTATACAGCACTAAAATCAACTAGAAACGACAGCAAAACACTTACAGTATGCAGATCCTCTTGTAGCTTCAATGATTCTCTCTAATGAATGCTAAATAACAACTGTTTATATACTAAGCTGGCTTTGACCACGCCTTACTGACTCAGAGCAAACGAAACCAAACGCGATTTGCCACGTGACCTCAGTAAACAAGCAGTAAAGCAACTATACAGCACTAAAATCAACTAGAAACGACAGCAAAACACTTACAGTATGCAGATCCTCTTGTAGCTTCAATGATTCTCTCTAATGAATGCTAAATAACAACTGTTTATATACTAAGCTGGCTTTGACCACGCCTTACTGACTCAGAGCAAACGAAACCAAACGCGATTTGCCACGTGACCTCAGTAAACAAGCAGTAAAGCAACTATACAGCACTAAAATCAACTAGAAACGACAGCAGAACACTTACAGTATGCAGATCCTCTTGTAGCTTCAATGATTCTCTCTAATGAATGCTAAATAACAACTGTTTATATACTAAGCTGGCTTTGACCACGCCTTACTGACTCAGAGCAAACGAAACCAAACGCGATTTGCCACGTGACCTCAGTAAACAAGCAGTAAAGCAACTATACAGCACTAAAATCAACTAGAAACGACAGCAAAACACTTACAGTATGCAGATTCTCTTGTAGCTTCAATGATTCTCTCTAATGAATGCTAAATAACAACTGTTTATATACTAAGCTGGCTTTGACCACGCCTTACTGACTCAGAGCAAACGAAACCAAACGCGATTTGCCACGTGACCTCAGTAAACAAGCAGTAAAGCAACTATACAGCACTAAAATCAACTAGAAACGACAGCAAAACACTTACAGTATGCAGGTCCTCTTGTAGCTTCAATGATTCTCTCTAATGAATGCTAAATAACAACTGTTTATATACTAAGCTGGCTTTGACCACGCCTTACTGACTCAGAGCAAACGAAACCAAACGCGATTTGCCACGTGACCTCAGTAAACAAGCAGTAAAGCAACTATACAGCACTAAAATCAACTAGAAACGACAGCAAAACACTTACAGTATGCAGATCCTCTTGTAGCTTCAATGATTCTCTCTAATGAATGCTAAATAACAACTGTTTATATACTAAGCTGGCTTTGACCACGCCTTACTGACTCAGAGCAAACGAAACCAAACGCGATTTGCCACGTGACCTCAGTAAACAAGCAGTAAAGCAACTATACAGCACTAAAATCAACTAGAAACGACAGCAGAACACTTACAGTATGCAGATCCTCTTGTAGCTTCAATGATTCTCTCTAATGAATGCTAAAATAACAACTGTTTATATACTAAGCTGGCTTTGACCACGCCTTACTGACTCAGAGCAAACGAAACCAAACGCGATTTGCCACGTGACCTCAGTAAACAAGCAGTAAAGCAACTATACAGCACTAAAATCAACTAGAAACGACAGCAAAACACTTACAGTATGCAGATCCTCTTGTAGCTTCAATGATTCTCTCTAATGAATGCTAAATAACAACTGTTTATATACTAAGCTGGCTTTGACCACGCCTTACTGACTCAGAGCAAACGAAACCAAACGCGATTTGCCACGTGACCTCAGTAAACAAGCAGTAAAGCAACTATACAGCACTAAAAATCAACTACAAACGACAGCAAAACACTTACAGTATGCAGATCCTCTTGTAGCTTCAATGATTCTCTCTAATGAATGCTAAATAACAACTGTTTATATACTAAGCTGGCTTTGACCACGCCTTACTGACTCAGAGCAAACGAAACCAAACGCGATTTGCCACGTGACCTCAGTAAACAAGCAGTAAAGCAACTATACAGCACTAAAATCAACTAGAAACGACAGCAAAACACTTACAGTATGCAGATCCTCTTGTAGCTTCAATGATTCTCTCTAATGAATGCTAAATAACAACTGTTTATATACTAAGCTGGCTTTGACCACGCCTTACTGACTCAGAGCAAACGAAACCAAACGCGATTTGCCACGTGACCTCAGTAAACAAGCAGTAAAGCAACTATACAGCACTAAAATCAACTAGAAACGACAGCAAAACACTTACAGTATGCAGATCCTCTTGTAGCTTCAATGATTCTCTCTAATGAATGCTAAATAACAACTGTTTATATACTAAGCTGGCTTTGACCACGCCTTACTGACTCAGAGAAAACGAAACCAAACGCGATTTGCCACGTGACCTCATTAAACAAGCAGTAAAGCAACTATACAGCACTAAAATCAACTAGAAACGACAGCAAAACACTTACAGTATGCAGATCCTCTTGTAGCTTCAATGATTCTCTCTAATGAATGCTAAATAACAACTGTTTATATACTAAGCTGGCTTTGACCACGCCTTACTGACTCAGAGCAAACGAAACCAAACGCGATTTGCCACGTGACCTCAGTAAACAAGCAGTAAAGCAACTATACAGCACTAAAATCAACTAGAAACGACAGCAAAACACTTACAGTATGCAGATCCTCTTGTAGCTTCAATGATTCTCTCTAATGAATGCTAAATAACAACTGTTTATATACTAAGCTGGCTTTGACCACGCCTTACTGACTCAGAGCAAACGAAACCAAACGCGATTTGCCACGTGACCTCAGTAAACAAGCAGTAAAGCAACTATACAGCACTAAAATCAACTAGAAACGACAGCAAAACACTTACAGTATGCAGATCCTCTTGTAGCTTCAATGATTCTCTCTAATGAATGCTAAATAACAACTGTTTATATACTAAGCTGGCTTTGACCACGCCTTACTGACTCAGAGCAAACGAAACCAAACGCGATTTGCCACGTGACCTCAGTAAACAAGCAGTAAAGCAACTATACAGCACTAAAATCAACTAGAAACGACAGCAAAACACTTACAGTATGCAGATCCTCTTGTAGCTTCAATGATTCTCTCTAATGAATGCTAAATAACAACTGTTTATATACTAAGCTGGCTTTGACCACGCCTTACTGACCCAGACAAAACGAAACCAAACGCGATTTGCCACGTGACCTCAGTAAACAAGCAGTAAAGCAACTATACAGCACTAAAATCAACTAGAAACGACAGCAAAACACTTACAGTATGCAGATCCTCTTGTAGCTTCAATGATTCTCTCTAATGAATGCTAAATAACAACTGTTTATATACTAAGCTGGCTTTGACCACGCCTTACTGACTCAGAGCAAACGAAACCAAACGCGATTTGCCACGTGACCTCAGTAAACAAGCAGTAAAGCAACTATACAGCACTAAAATCAACTAGAAACGACAGCAGAACACTTACAGTATGCAGATCCTCTTGTAGCTTCAATGATTCTCTCTAATGAATGCTAAATAACAACTGTTTATATACTAAGCTGGCTTTGACCACGCCTTACTGACTCAGAGCAAACGAAACCAAACGCGATTTGCCACGTGACCTCAGTAAACAAGCAGTAAAGCAACTATACAGCACTAAAATCAACTAGAAACGACAGCAAAACACTTACAGTATGCAGATCCTCTTGTAGCTTCAATGATTCTCTCTAATGAATGCTAAATAACAACTGTTTATATACTAAGCTGGCTTTGACCACGCCTTACTGACTCAGAGCAAACGAAACCAAACGCGATTTGCCACGTGACCTCAGTAAACAAGCAGTAAAGCAACTATACAGCACTAAAATCAACTAGAAACGACAGCAAAACACTTACAGTATGCAGGTCCTCTTGTAGCTTCAATGATTCTCTCTAATGAATGCTAAATAACAACTGTTTATATACTAAGCTGGCTTTGACCACGCCTTACTGACTCAGAGCAAAACGAAACCAACCGCTATTTCCCACGTGACCTCAGTAAACAAGCAGTAAAGCAACTATACAGCACTAAAATCAACTAGAAACGACAGCAAAACACTTACAGTATGCAGATCCTCTTGTAGCTTCAATGATTCTCTCTAATGAATGCTAAATAACAACTGTTTATATACTAAGCTGGCTTTGACCACGCCTTACTGACTCAGAGCAAACGAAACCAAACGCGATTTGCCACGTGACCTCAGTAAACAAGCAGTAAAGCAACTATACAGCACTAAAATCAACTAGAAACGACAGCAGAACACTTACAGTATGCAGATCCTCTTGTAGCTTCAATGATTCTCTCTAATGAATGCTAAATAACAACTGTTTATATACTAAGCTGGCTTTGACCACGCCTTACTGACTCAGAGCAAACGAAACCAAACGCGATTTGCCACGTGACCTCAGTAAACAAGCAGTAAAGCAACTATACAGCACTAAAATCAACTAGAAACGACAGCAAAACACTTACAGTATGCAGATCCTCTTGTAGCTTCAATGATTCTCTCTAATGAATGCTAAATAACAACTGTTTATATACTAAGCTGGCTTTGACCACGCCTTACTGACTCAGAGCAAACGAAACCAAACGCGATTTGCCACGTGACCTCAGTAAACAAGCAGTAAAGCAACTATACAGCACTAAAATCAACTAGAAACGACAGCAAAACACTTACAGTATGCAGGTCCTCTTGTAGCTTCAATGATTCTCTCTAATGAATGCTAAATAACAACTGTTTATATACTAAGCTGGCTTTGACCACGCCTTACTGACTCAGAGCAAACGAAACCAAACGCGATTTGCCACGTGACCTCAGTAAACAAGCAGTAAAGCAACTATACAGCACTAAAATCAACTAGAAACGACAGCAAAACACTTACAGTATGCAGATCCTCTTGTAGCTTCAATGATTCTCTCTAATGAATGCTAAATAACAACTGTTTATATACTAAGCTGGCTTTGACCACGCCTTACTGACTCAGAGCAAACGAAACCAAACGCGATTTGCCACGTGACCTCAGTAAACAAGCAGTAAAGCAACTATACAGCACTAAAATCAACTAGAAACGACAGCAAAACACTTACAGTATGCAGATCCTCTTGTAGCTTCAATGATTCTCTCTAATGAATGCTAAATAACAACTGTTTATATACTAAGCTGGCTTTGACCACGCCTTACTGACTCAGAGCAAACGAAACCAAACGCGATTTGCCACGTGACCTCAGTAAACAAGCAGTAAAGCAACTATACAGCACTAAAATCAACTAGAAACGACAGCAAAACACTTACAGTATGCAGATCCTCTTGTAGCTTCAATGATTCTCTCTAATGAATGCTAAATAACAACTGTTTATATACTAAGCTGGCTTTGACCACGCCTTACTGACTCAGAGCAAACGAAACCAAACGCGATTTGCCACGTGACCTCAGTAAACAAGCAGTAAAGCAACTATACAGCACTAAAATCAACTAGAAACGACAGCAGAACACTTACAGTATGCAGATCCTCTTGTAGCTTCAATGATTCTCTCTAATGAATGCTAAATAACAACTGTTTATATACTAAGCTGGCTTTGACCACGCCTTACTGACTCAGAGCAAACGAAACCAAACGCGATTTGCCACGTGACCTCAGTAAACAAGCAGTAAAGCAACTATACAGCACTAAAATCAACTAGAAACGACAGCAAAACACTTACAGTATGCAGGTCCTCTTGTAGCTTCAATGATTCTCTCTAATGAATGCTAAATAACAACTGTTTATATCACAAGCGGGCTTGGACCACGCCTTACTGACTCAGAGCAAACGAAACCAAACGCGATTTGCCACGTGACCTCAGTAAACAAGCAGTAAAGCAACTATACAGCACTAAAATCAACTAGAAACGACAGCAAAACACTTACAGTATGCAGATCCTCTTGTAGCTTCAATGATTCTCTCTAATGAATGCTAAATAACAACTGTTTATATACTAAGCTGGCTTTGACCACGCCTTACTGACTCAGAGCAAACGAAACCAAACGCGATTTGCCACGTGACCTCAGTAAACAAGCAGTAAAGCAACTATACAGCACTAAAATCAACTAGAAACGACAGCAGAACACTTACAGTATGCAGATCCTCTTGTAGCTTCAATGATTCTCTCTAATGAATGCTAAATAACAACTGTTTATATTCTAAGCTGGCTTTTACCAAGTCTTACTGACTCATAGCAAACGAAACCAAACTCGATTTGCCACGTGACCTCAGTAAACAAGCAGTAAAGCAACTATACAGCACTAAAATCAACTAGAAACGACAGCAAAACACTTACAGTATGCAGATCCTCTTGTAGCTTCAATGATTCTCTCTAATGAATGCTAAATAACAACTGTTTATATACTAAGCTGGCTTTGACCACGCCTTACTGACTCAGAGCAAACGAAACCAAACGCGATTTGCCACGTGACCTCAGTAAACAAGCAGTAAAGCAACTATACAGCACTAAAATCAACTAGAAACGACAGCAAAACACTTACAGTATGCAGGTCCTCTTGTAGCTTCAATGATTCTCTCTAATGAATGCTAAATAACAACTGTTTATATACTAAGCTGGCTTTGACCACGCCTTACTGACTCAGAGCAAACGAAACCAAACGCGATTTGCCACGTGACCTCAGTAAACAAGCAGTAAAGCAACTATACAGCACTAAAATCAACTAGAAACGACAGCAAAACACTTACAGTATGCAGATCCTCTTGTAGCTTCAATGATTCTCTCTAATGAATGCTAAATAACAACTGTTTATATACTAAGCTGGCTTTGACCACGCCTTACTGACTCAGAGCAAACGAAACCAAACGCGATTTGCCACGTGACCTCAGTAAACAAGCAGTAAAGCAACTATACAGCACTAAAATCAACTAGAAACGACAGCAAAACACTTACAGTATGCAGATCCTCTTGTAGCTTCAATGATTCTCTCTAATGAATGCTAAATAACAACTGTTTATATACTAAGCTGGCTTTGACCACGCCTTACTGACTCAGAGCAAACGAAACCAAACGCGATTTGCCACGTGACCTCAGTAAACAAGCAGTAAAGCAACTATACAGCACTAAAATCAACTAGAAACGACAGCAAAACACTTACAGTATGCAGATCCTCTTGTAGCTTCAATGATTCTCTCTAATGAATGCTAAATAACAACTGTTTATATACTAAGCTGGCTTTGACCACGCCTTACTGACTCAGAGCAAACGAAACCAAACGCGATTTGCCACGTGACCTCAGTAAACAAGCAGTAAAGCAACTATACAGCACTAAAATCAACTAGAAACGACAGCAGAACACTTACAGTATGCAGATCCTCTTGTAGCTTCAATGATTCTCTCTAATGAATGCTAAATAACAACTGTTTATATACTAAGCTGGCTTTGACCACGCCTTACTGACTCAGAGCAAACGAAACCAAACGCGATTTGCCACGTGACCTCAGTAAACAAGCAGTAAAGCAACTATACAGCACTAAAATCAACTAGAAACGACAGCAAAACACTTACAGTATGCAGATCCTCTTGTAGCTTCAATGATTCTCTCAATGAATGCTAAATAACAACTGTTTATATACTAAGCTGGCTTTGACCACGCCTTACTGACTCAGAGCAAACGAAACCAAACGCGATTTGCCACGTGACCTCAGTAAACAAGCAGTAAAGCAACTATACAGCACTAAAATCAACTAGAAACGACAGCAAAACACTTACAGGATACATGTACTCCTCGCTGTACTTACGAGTTTTTCATTTACTTGAAGTGCAGGTCTGTTATTGGGTTATTGTCATCCTCTGCTCTTCTGACGTCAGTTTGAAAATAAATAATATATCTCACCTCGCTATAATGTGAAGAAATAATGTTTTTTATATGTTTTATGTTTGTGTAGTAAGGAGGGAAGAAATCACATTTCAGAACAATTAGAATATTTAAATTTTTTAAATTATTTTAATATCTTGATTTAGCCTATCCACGGCCCCCCTGCAATACCGCGACGGCCCACCGGGGGGCCGCGGCCCACAGTTTGGGAAGCACTGGTTTATTGTATTCATAATTAAGCAAGTAATTCAACAGCTCCATATATAGCAAAGTAATCATTGGTCTTAGGAGGCGTTACATCTAAAACTTATTCATGGGTTTGGCAAAAATGGGCGGGTCTGTTCTAAATAAATAAACAGTGCTCATTCTACTGCAGCTCATCTGTTAACTGTAACTGTAACTGCAGGAATCAGGAATGGAACCAGGAATCTTTTATCTACGTTTTGAAAACAAAGATACTGAGAGCACCAAATCTCAGTTGATTTTACTGAGAGTCTTGGTCCCAACACCAAGACACCAAATTGCAGCCAGGATGAAGGAAATGCTCAAAAGCACAGTAAGTATAAATTTTATTCTGAAACAGATAGTGTTAATAATATTTGAGGAACTGAGAAATGTTACATAACATTTCCACCTTTGTTCTCTAAGAACAATATGTCAGTTCTTACATGAAATTTATAAACAGAATTTTTCCCAGTAATTCCCTGGTGTTAAATTAAAGGATTAGTTCACTTTAAAAAATAAAATTTTCCTGATAATTCCAAGATGTTCATGTCTTTCTTTTGTCAGTCGAAAAAAAATTAAGGTTTTTGATGTAAACATTCTAGGATTTTTCTCCATATCATTCATTTCAATGGGCACCAAACGGTTGAAGGTCAAAATTACAGTTTCAGTGCAGCTTCAAAGGGCTTTAAACGATACCAGATGAGGAATAAGGGTCTTATCTAGCGAAACGATCGGCCATTTTCGAAAAATATACAACTGTATATGCTTTATAAACACAAAATATCGCCTTGAACGTACTTCCGCTTTCCACATTCTTCAAATGTCCTACGCCTTCCCTATTCTACTTATGGGAAAAAACGAAACTGGTGCCGCGTTCGTTCCATAAGTAGAATAGGGAAGGCGAAGGACATACAGTGTAAGCTTTTTGAAGAGTACGGAAAGCAGAAGTACGTGCAAAGCGATATTTTATGTTTATAAAACATATACAGTTGGGTTTTTTTCGAAAATGACCGATCATTTTGCTAGATAAGACCCTTATTCCTCGTCTGGTATCATTTAAAGCCCTTTGAAGCTGCACTGAAACTGTAATTTTGACCTTCAACCGCCTGGAAGCCATTGAAGTTCACTATAAGGAGAATAATCCTGGAATGTTTTCATCAAAAACCTTAATTTCTTTTTGACTGAAGAAAGAAAGACATGAACATCTTGGATGACATGGGGGTGAGTAAATTATCAGAAATTTTATTTTGAAAGTGGACTAATCCTTTAAGTATGTCATCAATGTTTAGATTAATATGTTGATTCTATATGTCTATGTCTAAAAAACCTTTCCTACAATGTATTTAAAAAAACAATTGTTGGTGAAAATCAATTAATATTAAATAACTACTTTTGGTAAATGTATTACAAAGACCACAAACTGACATAGAAAGTCAAAACTGGAGTCAAACTGCCCAACTAAAGGAAACTGATCACCATAATGGTGACCACATATTTTCAATAAAATATCAACATCGAAACCTCTGTTAATTCTTAAACTGTAGACGACAGACAGAAATGAATTCAGTCTGGTTTGTAATAAGAGAGATTTACTGTTTTCATCTAAGGGTGTGGCTGGAAGTCAGTTGTTTTCCTTTTTCCTTCAGTGATTCTGTTCATTATCATCAGGTGTCTTTATACTGGTGGAGTTAATTTAACTCCAGAGAATTTGCTTTGAACACTTGAACAATGCCTTATCAATTAATAAAAAAGGTTGGTTTTAAGTGTTATATCTTATAATATGGAGTGAATAGTTGTTAATTGATATTTGTGTGTTTTTGTTCTGTTTGTCAGGTGGAAGCAGATGTTTGGTGTTGATGACAGTGTGTCTTGGGCTTATTTGTGTTCTTCTGCTGGCCTACATCGTACTGCAGTACTTCTCCGTCACAGCAGTGACAAACCTGTTCAAGAGTTACAAGAACAAAGTCGAAGAGTTCAATCAGACAATAAACAGCTTACAGGACAATTACACTGATCTAATGAATGAAAAGGACCAGCTGCAGAACAACATCAACTCTTTGACTCAAAAGAAACAGGAGTTGGAGACCAGAGTCAACAATCTCACTGCTGAGAAAAGCCAGTTACTGGAAAGCATTGACTCTCTGAGTCAGAAGAAACAGGAGTTGGAGACCAGAGTCAGTAATCTCACTGCCGAGAACAGCCAGTTACAGAGCACCATTAATGCTTTGAATCAGAAGAAACTTGAGCTGGAGACCAGAGTCAGCAATCTCACTGCTGAGAAAAGCCAGTTACAGAACAGTTTCAACTCTTTGAGTCAAAAGAAACTCGAGCTGGAGACCAGAGTCAGTAATCTCAATGCAGAGAAAAGCCAGTTACAGAGCACCATTAACGCTTTGAATCAGAAGAAACTTGAGCTGGAGACCAGAGTCAACGATCTCACTGCTGAGAAAAGTCAGTTACAGAGCACCATTAACGCTTTAAATCAGAAGATACTGCAGTTAGAAAGCAAAGTCACATCTCTGAGTACTGAACTAAGACAAGCTATTGAAAAAGGTTAGTACAGATCTATTTTGTAAATCCTTTTCCTTATTTTCTTTTACATATAGTTTTTTTTAAACTGCCTGTTAGGTTCACGTTGGATTTTCTTATCCACTGGAGTGGGTACCTGGTCTGAGGGCAGGCAGTACTGCTGGAATATGGGTGCTGACCTGATCATTATCAACAGTGAACAGAAGCAGGTGAGTTTGTGTATTGATGAATCAGTAAATTCTTTGGCATTGAATTAAAGGATTAGTTCACTTTGTAGCAAATTAGCTCAAAATAAATATGAATAATTAATCATAACTAGTTATAATTAATTATTAATATTTTAATCAGTTAATAAAATTAACTTAATGTAATAAAATTAATATTACAATCAATTAACCTGTTGTTCAATGAACACACAGTGTTAATTGTTTATTAATTCTAAGAAATGTTCATTTCCAGGTTACGGGAAATAACAATCTTATTCTACTAAAAGCCTGTAGTCAGGACCGACATGAATAGGGACTCCCGTACATGAGCGCAAAACACGGACAACCTTACGTGTGACATGAACAAGACTTTATTAACTAGACTAAACACTTAAACTACTCTAACATTCACACACATACATGCATACAGTTTACCAAGAGAGAGAGAGAAAGCAGAGTACAGGAAGCAAGAAGTTACAGCATTGTTGGACATTCAGCAGATCAACAGCCTTGAGCAAACCATCAGTTTAGTTTTAACAGGCCCTTCTTTAAAAGGGGTAAGGATACTCAATGTATCCGATAATGAGACTAAGTTTGATACTTGCATGTCTCTCCAAGTTGAATTAAAACTGTCCTGATGCAATTTGTGGAGGCTCCTGTTGAATCTTTGCTGATATTTTCTTGACGAAAGAGAACCGGCTGGATTCAGAGGATCTTTGGTGAATGGAAGGTCTAGGCCGAGGCCTGGCACAAGCTTGGGGTTCCTTAGAAGCTTCTAGCTTCTTAAAGCATCATCTTGACGTCAGCATTCATCAGTAAAAGAGAAGAAGAGGAGGAAGAGCAGGAAGAGAGAGGTTTTATCTTGTGATCCATGAATATAAGGGGTGGAGACATCACACCCTCTTAAGGTGTCTGAGCCAATAAGGAGTTCCCCCTCGGAGGGAAGTTTTACGAGTCTTTGTTCTGTAGCAAGATATTAGCATAAGACACTGGATTGGATGTTTGAGAGAAGAACCCTCTAGATTCTTATAATACTAATGTGTCACAGAGTTAGTAACATGTGACATAAATTACCAAATAGGAAATGAAAGTTGGAGTCCGTAGATACCAAGCATGCTGCCAATGTGATCTCAGTTAACTATACATTTGCAACTATGGAACATTAATACCAAAATAGTTCAAAAGAGAGAATTAATACATAGAATAAAGCCTATAAAAGGAAAGTCATGAGATGGGAAACTTGGATACATGTTTATACATTTCCCAAGTGGTTATATAGAGAATACGTAGGATTAAGAGAGTTTATTTGTCCTTCTCAGGAAGGATGAGTCACTAGTCTCTACAGCATTCTTATGGATCATAAAAGTACCATATAACTGTAACAGGACACCTAGTTGTGCCTGTGTGCTAGCTACACTTGGGATGTTGGTTGCAGTTTTAGGGGGATGAGTTCAGAGAACTTTGATAGTGAGAGTGAGTTTATGGGTAATTCATTAAATACCATGAATAATTGTGTGGCTGATTGGTCCAGACGCTACATCCCCCCCTTTCGATCGTTGTTGTTCTTTCTATGGACAACAGCGAACGACGTTGAAGGTGTAGAGAGATCAGACACACCACTGGTACACAAGGCTGGAAGGCTGTGATGGGCTCTGGTTGTATGTGTCTCTTGGAGTGGTGGTCGTTCCATTGCGGTTGATGTAGACAGTAGACAAGCTCAGGTCTCTGAGCTGGTGTTGTGTGAGTGGTCAGAAGCTTCTACTTCTGAGTACTCCTCAGGTAAGAACTGTTCAAGGAGCTATCTTACTAGCGTTAGAAGCTCCTGCAGGTCCGATGCAGGCGTGTCCAGTCGTCCTTGTGCTGCCTGCTGTTGGAGATCCTGCTGTGTCTGCAGGAAGAGGATGCTCCCATCCCTGGCTTCTCCCTGTGGTAGGTCTGGTACCTGGGTCTGTCTGAATTAATCCTTCTCCTTCTGCAGCTGCAGAGGATTTCAGGAAATTGGCTGATAAGGTGTCAAGCAGAAGGCTTTGGCTTCCCCCTCTGTACCTCTGTGCTTGGCTGGGGGAGGTTCTTCTGCTGACTCCATGCAGTGAAGTGAGATGTTTCTCCTGCAGTGGTTCTGTTTGCTGCAGGTAAGAGAGTCTCAGTTCTCTTTTCTTCTGTGTCTCTATTCTGTCAGGGTCCTTGTGTCTGTCCCGAGCCTCCATCTCTAGCTGGTCTATGTGGCTTTTAGCATGCATCAGCTCCTTGTGAGTCTCTGTGATCTGGAGTTTGAGGTTGTTCACCTCCTGTTTCAAAACAGCGAGGATGTGGGCCAAGAAGAAGTTGACTTCAGTCAGATAATTGTGATCACACCTCTGGTTTGAGTCATCTGCCTTTACTTCTCTTCCATCTTTGTCCAGTTGCTTTTGGCTCTGGTGCTGTAATTGATCAGCAGCACTGGTTAGGAGGGTGTTCCTCACGACACATAGCCAGTCCTTTTGGTCTGCCATCTGGGCAGTTAGGCTGAGCATCTGCAACATTTAGGCACGCTTGTGGTGAGAGTAAGGGCAAGAGACTACTGCAAGATCAAACAGAATTTAGGGCTAAAGGCACAGTGAGCAGCCAGGTGTATAAAATGCAGCTAGGTTTAATAAATGACTTAAGATGGTTCTTGTGGTCAAATTATTTCTTAGTATTTCTTACTGATGGCTCACAACAGGCTTGACCTCTGAACAAATGGAGAAAAGAGAAAGAGAGAGGAAGAGGAGAGCTTTCCTATTAGATTGTGCTTATTAGTGGTGCTCAAAATTATGCCATAGCAATCATTCAGATTCCTTTGTAACTGGCTCATAAAATTGAAGCAACTGTTGTAAATAAACAAAATCAAGAAGGAGAGTATGTCTAGTTGCTTGTGGTTATATTGGGAAATTAAACCACACAAGACTAAACAGGAAAATGTAAATAAATCACATAGATGAAAGAAATAATTCTAGTAAAAACAAATAGCTGACTGCTATTATAATTAAAACCAATAAAATATTTAAAGAAGTGATTAAAACAGCAGAATGACCTGGTATTGGGAATAGTCAATAGCACTAGTGATTAACAATTAGATTAGCTTTGGAAATCACTGTATAGTTGGTCACAGCTGCAGCGTGTTCAGGACCACACCATGTGTGTGTCCCTCCCAGAAAGTTTAGTCAACGTGCTATTGAAAAATCTCAATAAATCCTAGAATTCTTCTTTAGTTAAACAGTTTACATGTAATTAAATTTAGATTTAATTACCCTAGTAACTGCAGATTTAGCTGAACAGTGTTCAGAGAGAAATGCACCTAAGTGCAGGTGAAATTAGCTGAGAAGAATTAAAGGTAAGGAAAGAGAGAAATCAGAAAACCAGGACTATGGTTAAGGAAATTGGTTTAGATCAGTTCACACTGCATACACACAAGCTATAGTTAAAGGCTTCACGTAAATGATGCTAACCACTAACTGTAGAAGCTATTAGTTAGCTTAGCCTGAGGTGCAGGGCTGCTAGGTGAGGTTAGCTTAGCCACCTAGCTTGGTTTGTTTACAATATGGCATCACAGGGTGATGAGTTAGCACTTCCTGTGACAAGTCGTTGTCATGGGAACCAATGCACATTTGGGCAATTCAAACAGTTTATTGAGACTGTCTGCTCATTTCAAACAAGTTACGTATAGAGTTAAAATGTGACGCTTATACTTTCAGATTTTCAAAAACTTGATATTACATTCAGTAAAATGCAAATATGTTTTGGCATTTGCAAATTTTACTCATGTAAACTCTTCTCTCTACTTTAAACAACGTCTTGTACTTGTTTAAAGGGTAATTACACAGTTTGCTGTAAGTCAAAGCTTGTTTAAGCATATATAGTTAAGTCCGTCTTGTGCATGAATACTGATATTCCTTTCAGCGAGTGAAACACAGTTTTGGTCAAAAGATAGCTATGCTTGTAGGTGCAGGCAAAGTTTAGATGAATGACATCAATCTTAACTATAAAAGGGGAGCATTACCCAAATCTACATTTATATAACACTGTACTGAGATTCATTCATCAGAAAGAGGTTAAGCAATACTGCAATTGGTATTTCTCCAACCAAAGCAGAATAATCAATTCTGGTACAGTTTACATGCCGCTGAGCTGAGATTCCTTCGTCAACACAGGCTTATGCTCTAATACTGAGATTAGGATTTCTTCGCTAAAATCAGATTAACTTTACACTGATACCATTTGAACATATGCTAAAATGTGTCAAGAGTAGACTCTTTCAGTTACAGTAGAGATGTCAATTCAAGCTATCACTTTATCAGCATCTAACAAGCCCGCAATTAGTGACCAAAATGCGCATCGTCTGACATATTCTGACTGGAATTATCAAATGCACACTTTTAAGTTGACAGTGGTTTAAGCTCATAACCTTTGTTTATTCATGCCCGCATTCTCCACCATTTGTAGCAAATTAGCTCAAAATAAATATGAATAATTAATCATAACTAGTTATAATTAATTATTAATATTTTAATCAGTTAATAAAATTAACTTAATGTAATAAAATTAATATTACAATCAATTAACCTGTTGTTCAATGAACACACAGTGTTAATTGTTTATTAATTCTAAGAAATGTTCATTTCCAGGTTACGGGAAATAACAATCTTATTCTACTAAAAGCCTGTAGTCAGGACCGACATGAATAGGGACTCCCGTACATGAGCGCAAAACACGGACAACCTTACGTGTGACATGAACAAGACTTTATTAACTAGACTAAACACTTAAACTACTCTAACATTCACACACATACATGCATACAGTTTACCAAGAGAGAGAGAGAAAGCAGAGTACAGGAAGCAAGAAGTTACAGCATTGTTGGACATTCAGCAGATCAACAGCCTTGAGCAAACCATCAGTTTAGTTTTAACAGGCCCTTCTTTAAAAGGGGTAAGGATACTCAATGTATCCGATAATGAGACTAAGTTTGATACTTGCATGTCTCTCCAAGTTGAATTAAAACTGTCCTGATGCAATTTGTGGAGGCTCCTGTTGAATCTTTGCTGATATTTTCTTGACGAAAGAGAACCGGCTGGATTCAGAGGATCTTTGGTGAATGGAAGGTCTAGGCCGAGGCCTGGCACAAGCTTGGGGTTCCTTAGAAGCTTCTAGCTTCTTAAAGCATCATCTTGACGTCAGCATTCATCAGTAAAAGAGAAGAAGAGGAGGAAGAGCAGGAAGAGAGAGGTTTTATCTTGTGATCCATGAATATAAGGGGTGGAGACATCACACCCTCTTAAGGTGTCTGAGCCAATAAGGAGTTCCCCCCTCGGAGGGAAGTTTTACGAGTCTTTGTTCTGTAGCAAGATATTAGCATAAGACACTGGATTGGATGTTTGAGAGAAGAACCCTCTAGATTCTTATAATACTAATGTGTCACAGAGTTAGTAACATGTAACATAAATTACCAAATAGGAAATGAAAGTTGGAGTCCGTAGATACCAAGCATGCTGCCAATGTGATCTCAGTTAACTATACATTTGCAACTATGGAACATTAATACCAAAATAGTTCAAAAGAGAGAATTAATACATAGAATAAAGCCTATAAAAGGAAAGTCATGAGATGGGAAACTTGGATACATGTTTATACATTTCCCAAGTGGTTATATAGAGAATACGTAGGATTAAGAGAGTTTATTTGTCCTTCTCAGGAAGGATGAGTCACTAGTCTCTACAGCATTCTTATGGATCATAAAAGTACCATATAACTGTAACAGGACACCTAGTTGTGCCTGTGTGCTAGCTACACTTGGGATGTTGGTTGCAGTTTTAGGGGGATGAGTTCAGAGAACTTTGATAGTGAGAGTGAGTTTATGGGTAATTCATTAAATACCATGAATAATTGTGTGGCTGATTGGTCCAGACGCTACAACTTTCAAATAAAATTTTACTGATAATTTACTCACCCCCATGTCATCTAAGATGTTCATGTCTTTCTTTCTTCAGTTGAAAAGAAATCAAGGTTTTTGATGAAAACATTCCAGAATTTTTCTCCTTATAGTGGACTTCAATGACCTCCAGACAGTTGAAGGTCAAAATGACAGTTTCAGTGCAGCTTCAAAGGGCTTTAAACGATACCAGACGAGGAATAAGGGTCTTATCTAGGGAAACGATCTATCATTTTCTAAAAAAATGTATAAGCTTTATATAAACAAATGATTGCCTTTGTATGTGCTTCCGCCAAAACCGTACTTTCGTATTCTTCAAAAAGCTTGCACTGTATGTCCTACGCCTTCCCTATTCTACTTACAGAACGAACACAGCGCCAGTTCCATTTTTTCCATAAGTTGCATAGGGAAGGCATAGGACATATAGCGTAAGCTTTTTGAAGAATACAGAAAGTGGAAACACTTACAAAGGTAATCATTTGTGTTTATAAAGCATGCACATTTAACATTTTTTTGAAAATGACTGATTATTTCGCTAGATAAAACCCTTATTCCTCGTCTGGTATTGTTTAAAGCCCTTTGAAGCTGCAATGAAACTGTAAATTTGACCTTGAACCGTTTGGAGGCCATTGAAGTTCACTATAAGGAGAATAATCCTGGAATGTTTTCATCAAAAAACTTAATTTTTTTTTGACTGAAGAAAGAAAGAAAGAAAGAAAGAAAGAGAAAGAAAGAAAGACATGAACATCTCGGATGACATGGGGGTGAGTAAATTATCAGGAAACTTTTATTTGAAAATGGACTAATCCTTTAACACCACTCGGTGTTCATATGGAAACCACCAGCAGGGTCTTAATGTAACACAGAAGCAGTTTTAGAGTTACTTATATTCTTAAGTGATTAACTGAGTGTTGTTTGTTTGATTATTGAACATACCTGATGATGACAAGCAGAACCACTCAAGGATAGAGAAACACAACTACAACGGACTTTCAGCCATTGCCTTAGATGAAATCAAATGTAAAGACATTAAATCTAATTTGTTACAAACCAGACTGACTTTATTTCTGTAATTTTTCTACAGTTCTTTTTGAGAATTAACAGGTTTATATGCTTGTTTTCTGAAAATGCCTGGTTACCGTTATGGTAATCGGTGTTTGTTTTTAAATATATTTTAGGAAATCCTTCTTGCTGTTTTCTTGATTTTCTTTTTTGAATTCTTTGTTGAAATTCTTTCTTGATGTCTGTGTGTATTTAAAAAAAAAACAACAACAACATATTTTTCCCACAATGTATCCCACAAAATTCAGAATGTCTGATCTGTGCCAAAAATGTCTTCAGTGGAAATCTATTCATTTCAAATGTCTATGTTTATGCCGTTATTTAGTCAGTCATCTTTCTTTAAGATAATTTAAACAGTATCATCTGATTGTTTTTGTTTATGACTTCATTTGCAACAAATGAGTTTTAATAAAAACTGTTACAAAGGCTACAAACTGACATTGACTGTAGAAAGTCAAACTGTCCATCTATAGGAAACACTGATCACCATAATCGTGGCCATACATTTTCAATAAAACACATATCTAAACCTCTGTTAATTCTCAGAAAGAACACTGCTGTTTACAAATTAACACTGCTTGTGTTACTTTTACCACCATGTTCATGGTTCCCATATGTACACCATGGAATTTTATGTAATGAGAGAACTCTCACTTATTCTTGTTTTTATACACTCACACACAGAGGTTAATGAATTCAGTAGTCCCGGAAAGAGCATGGATTGGTTTGAATGACATACAGCAGGAGGGGTGGATGAGATGGGTGGATAATTCGTTTCTGAACCAAGGGTATGTGATAAAAAATACTGTGTATTTATTTGTTTACTATTTTATTCTCATTTTAAAAATCCATCACAACCAACAGGAAATATCTGAAAACACACATCTTCCACAACCACAAGCAAAGGAACTTCTAATCAAACTTATTTTGTTATTGTGATTATTGCTGCTTCATCAATTTTGGGGTTCTGAATTATTGAAAATCTGACAATTTTATTCAGGTTTTGGGCCAGAGGTGAGCCGAATAGTTGGGGTGGAAATGAGGATTGTATTGAACATATCCCAACTCCCCAATATCCCATCCAGACCTGGAATGATCTCCCATGCTCCGACAGAAGAAAATCGATCTGTGAGAAAATTTTTTGATTTTACTTTATTTTATTTACATTAGTTTATGGAATAAATCATATTGTGATCGCAATTTCTGATCGAGGTTATTGCCCTTTAAAACAGTTTGCAACTTTAAATATATCTAAACCTTCAGGTTACAAGTCGGACTCTTTTGCCACAATATGATGTCAATTTTGGTTTGTAATTTCCTATAATGTACAAAACGATGAGTGGATATTCAGACTGCAAAATGTTACGTTTTCTAATACATTTATTTCATGCATGGATTGTTCACTTTTTACACGTATGCGAGGGTCAGCGTGCAGTGTGTGTGTGTGTGTGTGACAAATGCAAATTTCATCATCAGAAGATTTTTGTAACAGTGGTTGTGATGTAATTATAGAAATAAAGTCTGATGTGGTGCATGTTTCGGAGTACAAAACACCTGGAACATTCCATTCACAGTAAATTCTTCTCTGCAAGTGCTGTGTGTTTGAGTCGCTTATAATTTGCATTTGGGAACGCAAATGGCAAACATCTTTTAAAATGCATAATGAGAATAGTTTATAAATCTTTTGTTGTCAACAAACAGAGTAGCGTTAAGATTGAGTGTTGTTCAGGCAAAATAAAAGCTCAATAGTTTAAGCAAGAAATTAAGACAGCCATAAATGTTAGTATTGTAATTTTACTGTTTTTCTGTTAAATAAAATGAAAATAAAATAATAATAATTACTTATTTGTAGTTGATTTCTTCTGCTCTTTTGCACATTGCTATGTTTTAACCAAAAGCAATTAAAGCTTGTTTACAGTAAATGCACTGTCTGCTGGATTATTTAGCAACTTTTCAGTACACCACATAAAGTATGCCTCTGAATACTGTAAGACTTGGAATATCTAACAATTTAATAGTATTTTTAATAATAATTTTAGTATTTGCAATTTAACACCTGACCACACTTGTGGATTTGCTACTGTTCTAAAAAATGTAGAAGGGTAAAACATGCCAGCCAGACGTTGACGTAAGCAACACACCTACAACTAATAAAGTTGATAATGGATGCGTTAGATTTATAGGCTGCATTCGAAACCACATACTCACGGATTAGGTACTTAATTTCAATAAGTATTTACTTAACGAGCGCTAAAAGAGTAGGTACTTTAAAGTCTGATCGCGTTAAGTATGAATTTGATCTGAACATCATCTGCCATTTTGACCTTATAATGTGACCTAAGATGTTATCTCAAGCAAAGGTATGAGTGACAGGTTTAATTGACCTATCTGTAAATATCTTGATATTAATTAAACTTGCTCATTTTGTGGTCTTGTTGAAGAAACAGCTGCCAATTTTGTGTGATTGTAGTATAATTAATACATTTTGGGTTCATTTCTCAAAGTTCTTATATTTTTAACCCCATTAAATATTTTTATTACGAAAACCCAAAATTGTGTTCCCTTAAATATGTTGTTAATTTCTTTATTTTATATACAAAAATTTTTATTCACAACCAAAAGTGGCTTAAATCTTCTTTTTGTTTTCCTCTTATTCTTGTTGAATTTAACATCCCTCAGGCTTATAAATAACAAACAAACACAGAAATCTTTTTTTTTTTTTTGTGCATTATGATGAATTATTCAAAGATATTTAACCTTGTCACTGTGCTTTTTTTCTGTGTATATAATCTTGCACTATAATGTACGCAAATCCATGATGTTTTTTATCATTATTGTTGTTCATTGTTAAAGATACAACGATGGTATTTCCCCTGATTTTGTATGTAATTATAAGTTCTGCAATAATATTAAAAAAAGATATTAACACCTCATAGCACCAGTAACTCGACAACCCTACCTATACTCAGCAAAAAAAGAAACGTCCCTTTTTCAGGACTGTGCATTTCAACCGGGTGTGTCTCATACGTCCTGAAAAGTGAAGCCGCGGTGTCTTTGATCGCCCCCTGGTGGCTGGATGCAGTACAAGTCATAAACCCGCCCTCTCAATGCAAACTAATGGCACTTGTCAAAATAACAAAAAATTAATTATATATATTCAATATATATTCAATAGTTAATTTTTGTGATGAGTTTGATTTTTGCAAGCAATTTGGTGCTATAGAAACGGGGCGTGTCGTCACGATTTAAAGTTGATTGACAGCTTCTCTGAGGACTGTCGGAGCTTTGAGGGGAGATTGAAGATGAATAAATAACTATTATTTTTTGATTTCTGTGTTATTTCTCACTGACAAAAGTTGTTGTTCAGCAGTAAACTGTCCTAACCGACCTACAGATCTGACGGATCACTGAGTTTTTTTCGGTCACGTTAAATGTGGGCTTTATAAGCTAAATGTTATTAGCCAAGATAACACGGCTAATGTTAGCCATGACGGAAAAAGCAGGTGATCATAATCTGGCAGTTACTAATTATCTTTATGGGTATAAAATAATAATTATCAGGGCAAAACTAATCCTACTCTAGTTAATTAAAGAGCACTGTCTAACGTTACAGCAATCGATCTGCTGTAGAGTTAGTTCAACTTTACCGAGGTTTCAAAAATATTATTGCTCTAGAAACAATATTTTTTTACAAGTATAATTTTAATTTGTGTATAATTTATTTATTTAAAATACATCAATTACGATATGTTGTTTTGACCTAGTTATGAGTAATTTAGTATAAAACTGAACAATGTGCATTAATAAACATTCAAATAAATGTAAATTCCTTATTGCCAGATGTAATTAGCATCGTTTAAGCCAAATGAAAAAGGGAGGAGGAAAAGAAAAATATAATAAACAATAGATAATAAAACAAATAGGTGATCTGATCTTGATGACGCAGACGACTGGGCGGAAGTTTGATACCGCGACTCCGCCTCCGCCTCCTGGTTTCACTGACGAGTCTTTCTGCGCATGCAGGTTCCAACATGTCAACGCCCATCATCGTCCGTTTTACCTTCAGTTCATTACAATGGAAGGAAGTGGTCGTCCATCTTTTTTTACAGTCTATGATTTCAACAATAATGTTGTAAAAATCCAAATAACTTTACAGATCTTCATTGTAAAGGGTTTAAACAATGTTTTCCATGCATGTTCAATTAATTAACATGCACCTGTGGAATGGTCGTTAAGACCTTAACAGCTTACAAAAAGTAGGCATTTAAGGTCACAGATCTAAAAACACAGGACACTAAAGAGACTTGTCTGCCGACTGTGAAAAACACCCAAAGAAAGATGCCCAGGGTCCCTGCTCATCTGCGTGAACGTGCATTAGGCATGCTGCAGGGAGGCATGAGGACTGCTGATGTGGCTAGGGCAATAAATTGCCATGTCCGCACTGTGAGACGCCTGAGACAGCGCTACAGGGAGACAGGAAGGACAGCTGATCATCCTATCAGTGGAAGACCATGTGGAACAACACCTGCACAGGATTGGTACATCCGAATGTCACACCTGCGTGACAGGTACAGGATGGCCACAACAACTGCCCGAGTCACACCAGGAACACACAATCCCTCCATCAGTGCTCAGACTGTCCGCAATAGGCTGAGAGAGGCTGGACTGAGGGCTTGTAGGCCTGTTGTAAGGCAGGTCCTTACCAGACATCACCAGCAACAACGCCGCCTATGGGCACAAACCCACCTTCGCTGGACCAGACAGGGGTGTCAAAAAGTGCTCTTCACTGATGAGTCATGGTTTTGTCTCACCAGGGGAGATGGACGGATTTGTGTTTATCGTCGAAGGAATGAGCGTTACACCGAATCCTGTACCCTGGAGCGGGATCGATTTGGAGGTGGGGGGTCCGTCATGGTCTGGGGCGGTATATCACATCACCATCTGACTGAGCTTGTTGTCATTTAAGGCAATCTCAATGCCTTGCGGTACAGGGAAGACATCCTCCTCCCTCATGTAGTACCCTTTATGCATGCTCATCCGGACATGATCCTCCAGCAGGACAATGCCACCAGCCATACTGCTCGTTCTGTGCGTGAGTTTCTGCATGACAGCAATGTCAAAGTTCTGCCATGGCTAGCGAAGAGCCCGATCTCAATCCCATTGAGCACGTCTGGGACCTGTTGGATCGCAGGGTGAGGGCTAGGGCCATTCCCCCCAGAAATGTCCAGGAACTTGCAGGTGCCTTGGTGGAAGAGTGGGGTAACATCTCACAGCAAGAACTGACAAATCTGGTCCAGTCCATGAGGAGGAGATGCACTGCAGTTCTTCAAGCAGCTGGTGGCCACACCAGATACTGACTGGTACTTTTGATTTTGAGCCTCCCTTCATTCAGGGACACATTGTCAAACATTTTTAGTTTATGTCTAATGGTGTTGACTCTTTTAGTGTTCATACAAATATTTACACATTAAGTTTACTGAAAGTAAAAACAGTTGAAAGTCAGAGGACGTTTCTTTTTTTGCTGAGTTTAGTTGTAGTTTTCCACGTTTGCAATGTCTGGCAGCTGCTTGAAGATCTCGCCTTTTGTGAAGACTGTTGATTTTATACTCTAAAAATGTAAGTATCACTACTTAAAAATTAAGATTTCCCCTAGAATGAATTGCATTGCTAGACCAACCCAACACTTGTGTGCAATAATAGTGATAAATGCTGACCAATAATTAATTTAATTAGTTTTTTTCTTAATTATATTAAAAAATAAATAACTTTTTTTTTTTTACTGAAAATTATGTTTTACTAAAACAAACAAAATGCAAATTGTTTTGTTATATGATACTGCTCGATCTCTTCAGCCGTCACCACCAGTGTGTCCTTGAGCAAGACACTTTACTCCAGGGGTATCGTCCCTGTAATAAGTGCACTGTAAGTCGCTTTGGAATAAAGGATCTACCAAATGCATAAATGTAAATAAATGTAAATGTGATACTGTAAGTAACGTATTTCATTTTTAAACTGGTATTGTGAAAATTGTGAGTGTGAAATTGCATTGCAATGACAAGATCACTGCATTCAAGCCATCAACATACTGTCATCTGTTCAATGTTAAGCACTGCAACCTTCCATGTGATGGAAATAGATTTAAATATAATGAAATAATCAGTATTTTTCACAATTCGACAGCTGTAACAGTGAAAAATGTGGGAGGATTCCAGGTTTCAATTGTAAAGATGTCAGCCAATCACAGCAGTGTTCAAATCAGAGGCTTAAAATCAGGGTAGAAAATTATAACAATTATTTGATGTAAAAATCATTAACATTATAAGTGCACCTCAGGAAACATTAAAATTATTTTATGTCTTATATTGCATTTTCCTATTATTTGCAATTTACATCTTTGTTCTTACTTTTAATAACAAAGATAAAATAATCAGGTGCCATAGAATTGAAAATTGAATTTAACCTCCTCAGCATAGTTAAATAATTATAGTTCTGTACATGGAAATGACATACAGTGAGTCTCAAACACCATTGTTTCCTCCTTTTTATGTAAATTTGATTTGTGCAAAAGACCTCTGAAGAACAGGCGAATCTCAACATAACAACGACTGTGACACAACAGTCGGGATCATTAATATGTACACACTTTTGCATATACCGGCCCATGTTCAAGGCATTAGACAAGCCAGTATTAACGTCTGGAGCAGCACAGAGCCAAATCAACAGACATTATGCAGGTAAGCAAGCAAGGACAGCAGCGAAAAATGGCAGATGGAACAAAAATAACTGACATGATCCATGATATGATATTTTTAGTGATATTTGTAATATACTGTCTTTCTAAATGTTTCGTTAGCATGTTGCTAATGTACTGCTAATGTGGTCAAAGTTACCATTGTTTCTTACTGTATTCATGGAGACAAGAGCGGTCGTTATTTTCATTATTAAACACTTGCAGTCTGTATAATTCATAAACAACTTCATTCTTTATAAATCTCTCCAACAGTGTGTAATGTTAGCTTTAGCCACGGAGCACCATCAATCTCATTCAGAATCAAATGTAAACATCCAAATAAATACTATACTCACATGATCCGATAGGCTGCATGATGAACACTTTGTAAAGATCCATTTTGAGGGTTATATTAGCTGTGCGAACTTTGTTTATACAATGTATTATAGAGTCGCGAGCTTGGGGGCGGGGAGTGCGAGCATTTAAAGGGGACACGCGCTGAATCGGCACATTTTTAATTATGCCCCAAAATAGGCAGTTAAAAAACTGAATAACAAAAACTAATAGGGTATTTTGAGCTGAAACTTCACAGACACATTTAGGGGACACCTTAGAATTATATTACATATTGTGAAAAAAGGGTTCTAGGGCACCTTTAAATATAGAATTTCATCTTCTTCCACCCCTGCTTCGGGAAATTAGTTTGGCTGTACTGCTCAGTGTTGAGTAAATCCAACATGAAAAATAATCGAAAAATTGTGAATTATGATCTTCCTGAAAAAAATTGTGATATGATATTTTTGCCATATAGCCACCCCTTTAGGAGCAGGTAATAATTGGTTGAATTTGGTAATGCAGGGATTTTTTACCCCCTATCTTTCTTGGGTGTTTTGGAAGGTTAGCACTTGGGGCTAATGCTAGCACTTTAGGTTTTTGGCTGAATTTCAGACCACTGCCACCAGGAAACACCTTGAAATCCAATCAACAGCCAAGCTCAGTGGTTACCTTCACCACAAGAGTGAAATTAAAAACACGATTAACATAACATTCCATTTTGCAGCTGTTATCTTCATACAGTGGTGAATGAAACAATAATCAGTTCCAGAACTTAACAGGCTCTGGGTATAAAGGAAACTGTATTGGTTTTAATGAAAACTGTGATGGTTCTAGTGGGCCTCTATTGGTAATTTGCTTTCTTCTATTGGTGGTATGTTTTGTCTATTGGATACCATCAAGGGGCAATAAAACACCTTTGGCAACTTAGGCTAGGTTACATGCTTGTTTCAACTGGACACTGTCACAGTCACATTTGGTTTGTCTTAGTTTTCATGGACTTTTAGTTTGTTTTCATTCATAACATGTGTTCCTTTGTTTAGATTCCTGCGACTCATCCATTACAGTGGATACTACACTAATCATCACAGCTGTACATCTTTTAGTTCATCACCATTATATACTGAAGTTTTTCCTTTTTTGCTCACAGTTATGTTCATTGTGTTTGTTGTCTGTCTGCTTGCCTTCGTGGAAATTATTATTAAAACCTTTTGTTTTTTGGAACTTTATTCATCTGCCTTGTCTGTCTTCCTGCAAACACCCTGTCACAGACACCAGTATGAACCATCTTTGGTTTTATGATAATTATTACAACCAAATTAAATACATTTAAAAATTACATAAATCAACTCTTTGTATAAATATTACATATTGCACCTTTAAGATGACGCAGAAGTGCGTTCTAAGTAGTAATTTTTTTGACCCCTACATCCTTCATCCCTTCGAAGCTCTCACTCCGGAGGTTAAACCCTTTGAAAGGATTAGGGCATAGGGATGAGCAGGTTGTGTCTACATCAGACACGACTTTTTTTTTTCCGTCACGTAGAAGCTGTCTACACTGAACGTGACAAACCGACCGTTGCAAAGCACTTGGACTTCGTCAGAAACCGAACGGGGAATCTGTTCACTGTTGGGAATGTGTTGTGTCACGTGACTCGCGTCACCACATCCAGTGTAGACAATATCACTGATTAAAATGTGTTCTATTATCTTTTGACACATAACAGACATGATGTTATATTCTTTGAAAACAGTGACAACTTTTTTGCAGATAAGACACGTACGCATAGTCACGCATAGTTGTCTTTCTATTCTTCTTTGTATGCCCTATTTTCGCTGTCAAATTTCCTCTTTAGACTCTTTGATAGTGCCATTTTCTCTCACCAGCTAGCTTAAATGTTAACATCACTCTGCACACGACATAATAGCATACCTCCAGCAGGCAAACAATAGTAATTAAAAAAAAAAAAAAAAAGCTGTTTAGTACATGAGGATGCCAAGGAATAATTTTGAGTGTAATAGTTGGCTACGTCAAATAATTAGTACAATAAGTTAGGCTCCATTGTGTGACAAGCAAATTAAAATTAGACATTTATTATTCACAATATGGAAAGAGGAAATAAAACATAGTTCCTTAAGAGCATGACTCAAACATGCCATTAATGGGCTTATTCAAGTCCTCTTCTAATTTTTTAGTTATTTTTATGCATTCTTCATCTCCAACATATGTGTGTTTTAGCGATGCGGTCTGTGTTGCAAGTTTGGTGAATGAAGACACTTGCCAGGTTACGTGTCACTACTCCACTTTATTAATTTATCCAGTGTAAAACCTGGACACCGCCACATAAATGTGGCTTTTTGTTAATGACTGTCCTACTACAGGATTTAACACAGAGTAACAGCTCAATACCAGTTACAAAAGACACTGTAACAGTCTGTCACAGGCAATTCTAGTTGCATTTTTCACCAATTAATTGAAATTATCCTTTGACTAAGATCTGTCCCGCCATCTAGTGGCAAAAATTTTTTTTTTGGCCCGATGCCAAACTTAATTGCCAACACCTGCCCTAGGCCCTGCAATAGCTTAACACGGCACTGTCACACCACATTAAAGAGCAACAAAACGGTATTTATTGTATGAAATGAATTATAAAATTGTAGAATTTGAAAGCTGAGATTTTGTTTCAATATCAAAAGCATAATACTTTGCAGTGTAACTTCAGTGTTATCTTAGCATCTTCCAAAACCATCATTTGTGGATGCAGGTCTTAGCTATCATTTAAATGTGTTAGAGTATTGGGATCAACATTTCCTTATTTAAAAAAAGTTGTTTTACCACTGGTGACATACGGATCACCAGGGTACTCTTAATATACACACTTGTATTTTTATATTATATTATATTATAGTTATAGTCTCAGTCTGTTCTCCCTCACCGTCACATTCTTAACCCGGCTCACTCCACTCACCAGACTTATCACCTGCACCTGACTCTAATCAATGTGGAATCAAGGACTGCACATATACCCAGCTCACACAGTTTTATTTTATTAGGGGCCAAGCCCCGAAGGGGCTGTAGCCCCTATTGTAATTGTACGTTTTCCCTTTTATTATTATTATTCTTCCTCCCGAATGGGAGTCTATGGCAGCCCTATCAACGGAACATGAGAAAATGATGAAATTTGGCACAGTTGTAGAGATGCTCATGAATAGTGATTGGACCAAATTTGGAGTCTCTAGAACCAACTCTATAGCGCCACCACCAGTTCAAAATTTCAACATTCTAACGGTTTTAACATTTGAACTGTTTGTCATAGAAAAATTAAATTTAGTTCATCTGATTCGTCTCTTCATGCTGATGCTATTCAACTTCTTACATTAAGTCTCCACCCATTACAGTAGCGGCCATTTTGAAAAGTACAGTATTTGTTTTTTTCGCTTCTCCTCCTTCAAAATTTGTCCAATTTTGTCCAATCTTTGATCAGATTATCTTTGGACTGAGCCGCACAGAAATGACTGAACAGATTATTTTTATTCATCTTTGTTCAAAGGTTATGATGTCACGAAGTTAACGAGGTCGACCCGAAATTAGTATAGAGGCTGTATCTCGGCCAAACTTTGAGCAATCGAAACAAAAATTGGTACGCTTCATCAGAACCATGGTCTGAGGGTCTATGCCAAACTTGGGAACAGCGCCACCTACAGGTCATGAGATATGAAAAATTGATATTTTGGCCAATAACTTTTGAACAGTTTGTCAGAAAATCAAGATCTTGGTGTCTATGGATTCCTTGGATCATGCCGAATCCGACGATACTGATTCTGTCAATATTGGATGTATCACGTGTCCGCCATTTTGAATTTTGTCATAAATTGCGATATCTTTTAAACAATTTGACATATCTTCACAAAAATTGGTATGTATGACCTTTAGAAGGTCGTGAAGGTACCTGAGAAGTTTCAGCACAGCGCCACCTACTGTTCCACAGATGTAATGATTATTTCAAAAACGTTTATAACTTTTGAAAACACTTTCCAAAATGTGTATGCTTCATGTCATTTTATTCCCTGGCTTATGCCGATTCCGACAATGTATCATTTGCCATTTTCCTTAAATGTACCTGTCTGTCATATTGAAGTAAATGAAAACAGTTTTTTCACTACTCCTCCTACAAATTTTGGTCAATTTTGTCCAAAATCAGCTCAGATGATCTTTGGACCGAGCCGCACAGAAATGACTGAACAGATTTTTGATATTCACTACCATTTCCGAGATATTCATCTCTGAATGTGACCTTGCTTGTGTTTGTTGTCTTATGCTAGTTAGCTTAGCACAGTAATTGCTTAGCATGCTAAACTATTGCTATTCTTTCTAATGTGGTCTTCAGTCAACAGGTTAACCAAAACTTAGTTGGCATTAAATAACTTTGCATACTAATATGGTTAACATGCTATGAAGCTTTTTTTTTTTTTTTGTGAACTCTTTCTCACACTGAAACCTCTGCTTAGCATACTGATGAACTTGCATGGCTGATTAGCTCAATGTGTTACGCCACGGATCCCGAATGCTCTGCATCGTGGGTTCGAAACTCAGTGTGACACATGCCCAGACCGCATGAGGTACTGTGGCAGGAAAAGATGCAGAACTTGTGTCTGTTCTAGGCATTCTGCCTAAAACTGGTCTAATCTGAAGCTATCACATGCAATTCCTTTATGTCCAAATTCGTAGTTATTCTTCTTCCCCCTGTATGGTAATCAATGAACCATAAGAAGGAAAATTATCAAATTTGGCATGCTTGTAGTGATAGTAATTAAAAGTAATTTGACCAACTTTGGAGTATCTAGGACTAAGTCTATAGCGCCACCACCAGTTCAAATATTCACTTTTGTAAAGGTTATAACTTTTGAACCCTTTGTTCCAGAAAAATGAATGTCAATACAACTGATTCCTCTCTTCATACTGATCACATTCAATATCTTACATTAAGTCTCCACCCAGTACAGTAGTGGCCATTTTGAAAAGTACAGTATTCCGTTTTTTCGCTACTCCTCCTTCAAAATTTGTCCAATTTTGTCCAAACTTTGATCAAGTGATCTTTGGTCTGAGCCGCACAGAAATGACTGAACAGATTTTTTTTATTCATCTTTGTTCAAAAGTTATGATGTCACGAAGTTAACAAGGTTGACCCAAAATTGCTATAGAGGCTGTATCTCGGCCAAACTTTGAGCAATCAAAACTAAAATTGGTACACTTGATCAAGACCATGATCTGAGGTTCCATGCCAAATTTGGGAACAGCGCCACCTACAGGTCATGAGATCTGAAAAATGGCTATTTTGGCCAATAACTTTTGAACACTTTATTAGAAAATCAAGATCTTGGTGTCTATGGATTCCCTGTGCCATGCCGAATCCGAGGATATCGAATTCGTCAACATCGGATGAACCACGTGTCCGCCATTTTGAATTTTGTCATAAATTGCGATATCTTTTAAACAATTTGACATATCATCACAAAATTTGGTACATATGACCATCAGAGTGTCCTGAAGGTACATGAGAAGTTTCAGCACAGCGCCACCTAGTGTTCCACAGATATAATGATTTTTGCAAAATTGCTTATAACTTTTGAAAACATTATCCAAAATTTGTCTGCTTTATGTCATTTTATTCCCTGGCTTATGCCGATTCCGATAATGTGTCATTTGTCATTTTCCTTAAATGTACCTGTCTGCCATATTGAATTAAATCAAAAACAGTTTTTTCGCTACTCCTCCCACAAATTTTGGTCAATTTTGTCCAAAATCAGCTCAGATGATCTTTGGACCGAGCCGCACAGAAATGACTGAACGGATTTTTGATATTCGCTACCATTCCCAAGATATTCATCTCTGAATGTGACCTTGCTTGTGTTTGTTGTCTTATGCTAGTTAGCTTAGCACAGTAATTGCTTAGCATGCTAAACTATTGCTATTCTTTCTAATGTGGTCTTCAGTCAACAGGTTAACCAAAACTTAGTTGGCATTAAATAACTTTGCATACTAATATGGTTAACATGCTATGAAGCTTTTTTTTTTTGTGAACTCTTTCTCACACTGAAACCTCTGCTTAGCATACTGATGAACTTGCATGGCTGATTAGCTCAATGTGTTACGCCACGGATCCCGAATGCTCTGCATCGTGGGTTCGAAACTCAGTGTGACACATGCCCAGACCGCATGAGGTACTGTGGCAGGAAAAGATGCAGAACTTGTGTCTGTTCTAGGCATTCTGCCTAAAACTGGTCTAATCTGAAGCTATCACATGCAATTCCTTTATGTCCAAATTCGTAGTTATTCTTCTTCCCCCTGTATGGTAATCAATGAACCATAAGAAGGAAAATTATCAAATTTGGCATGCTTGTAGTGATAGTAATTAAAAGTAATTTGACCAACTTTGGAGTATCTAGGACTAAGTCTATAGCGCCACCACCAGTTCAAATATTCACTTTTGTAAAGGTTATAACTTTTGAACCCTTTGTTCCAGAAAAATGAATGTCAATACAACTGATTCCTCTCTTCATACTGATCACATTCAATATCTTACATTAAGACTCCACCCAGTACAGTAGTGGCCATTTTGAAAAGTACAGTATTCCATTTTTTCACTACTCCTCCTACAATTTTTGTCCAATTTTGTCCAAAATCAGCTCAGGTGATCTTTGGACCGAGCCGCACAGAAATGACTGAATGGATTTTTGATATTCGCTACCATTCCCAAGATATTCATCTCTGAATGTGACCTTGCTTGTGTTTGTTGTCTTATGCTAGTTAGCTTAGCATGCTAATTGCTTAGCATGCTAACCAGTTGTCATTCTCTTTAATGTGGCTCTTCAGCTATCAAGTTAACCATGAGCTTCATTAGCATTAAGTTAGCTTAGCATGCTAATATGGTTAGCATGCTAAGTAATGCTTTTTTGTAAATTCTTTCTTACACTAAAAGTTCTCTTCCACAGATTGTTGAATGTGCATCCTCAAGTAGCTCAATGTGTAAAGCCAGTTACCTGATGAGCTCTGCACCCCAAGATAGTGGGTTCGAATCCCAGGTGGAGCGGTTTTATGAAATAGTGTGTTTTGATTCCTTTACTGCCTCTTGGATTAGAAATAAATGCTTTTTGTTTCATGCTGTGTTCATTTTCATCTAAGCTTATGTACATAAGTTCTGAGTTCATTTTCGCCCGTAATTCTGAACCAGCTGTTTCATGTTTGTTCATTTTCTGCTGTTTTTCCTCTTCCTGCTCTGTATTGCGCTACAGCATGATGAGCTGCAGAATGATCTAAAGTAGTTATTAAATATAACATTCAGTGCAGTTTTATAAAAATTCTTCATTTTGAGTTCATTTTCACATGAACTAATGAACTTCGGCAGGTGTGCCAACATTCACCTGCACAGTGGCGCAATGAGTTGAGAAATGGACATTGGACCCGGAGGTTGTGGGTTAGAATCCCGTGTGGGGTGCCTTTATACAATTGTGTGTAATGAGTCATTTTGATACCTTTTTTATCCAAATAAGCATTGTACTAATCTTTATTCCTCTTGAATGAGATACAAGTGTTTTTAGTTCATTCCGTGTTCATTCTCTGAACTTCTATTAATTTTCATTTCATTTCCACCTGTCCTTCTGAACGAGCTGTTTAGCATGTACATTCAATTTCTGCTATTTTTGCTCTTCCTGCTTCGTATTGCGCTACTGCCCCTTCTGGGGCTTGGCCCCGAATTGCTGCTTGCAGCTATATTTTTGTTGATGTTATTGTATACTCATATAGTTGAATATTAGAAAAAAATATATATTTACCAACAAATTATTAGTTGTGACACATTGGGCTAGCTATGAGAAAGGTTGAACTGGTCTGTGAACCAGTGTGTCCAGTTGCCTTCATGTTACAAGAATGTAAAATGTTTAATTTAAATTTTGCAAAAGCTGGGATTGGACCCATTACCAAATACCAAAAGATACTAATGACAGTAGACATGGAGAAAGGAAATGAAGGTGTTTTGGGGGGAAAAAACTTTACCAATATAAGTGTAGCATTCTGCTGCAACCCCATCTTACAAGATGTTGAGAATTGGGTAAAGAGGCAGGGTGAAAGGGATTATGCAAAGGCCATAAAAGAACATGTTGAGCATCTCATTGATTTCTCCTCTCCAGATGAGTTTGATGTCCACTATTATGCCTTTTCAAAAGGATGGTCAGAAGGATTCCTGTGCTTTGACCACCATCTGAAAGCAGATATTAATGAATACATGGCTGGAATTCTGTGCAAGACCAACAAACAATTGAAGTGAAAGCATCAACAAAATGATAAAATCCCTAAATAAATAAGAACTTCCATTGGATGCAATGGGCTTACTGCATTACATAACAGTCATCGTACTTATTTAAATTTCAGAGAGCAAATTGTGGCTTGGGAGATTGTAATGAAGTGATTGTAATGTAATGAAGCAGAGCCTTGTTTTTTTTGCAGTGACAGATGTGTCTTTGTAATACATTATCAAAAGGGTCAAGGCCAACACAAAAAAATGAACCATTCAAAGTTGAAGGAGGTAAAATTCTGTCCCCTCAGACATCTTTGGACAAGATGGTCATTGAAATGAGTCTTGTGAGTCTAAACGCATCTTTTCTGTGCATGTGAAAAAAATCAAAAAACATATGGTCAGGAATTGGATACTTATTATAAAATTGAAAATTTGATTCCTCTTATCTTCCTCTATTCAAGTGCAAGAAGACTCGCATTCTGTTTTTTGTGCTGCGTGCACAGAAAGCCACCCCTCATACTGTAATAGTGCACAATACTGATCTGAGTTCACTTCCGCATCTTTTTGCACAGACAAATAAACACAAATGTCAAAATATATTCGTAAACACAATTGGTTATGTCATAAGTGAACGTTAACATTTGTCAAAGAAAACACGTGTAACAGTAGGCTATATTGGATCAGTGCAGGTCTTAAAGTGACAGCAGCCTAATATTCCTCCTGCCATCTCTATAATAATGTTAATCAAACCACAAAAGACCACAAATTCACCTGCTGTTCTTGACTGAATATCTTTTGTTTATTTCAATCATATCTTTGTTCAGTTTTTTTTTTATTTGTGCTATTACTTTTATTTGTTGTTTTTTATTTACTGAGTGTTTACTTGTCTTTAAAAGTGCTTGAAATTTACATTAGTTAGGATAATTGTTTTTGCTATGGTATTTTTAAATCCTAGGCAAAAGTTACTTGTGCAAACAAGCCTGTTTTTTGTTTTTTTTTTCATGGAATTCAGCTACAATTAAATATTTTGCAGTAAGACTTAGAATAAATGTCAATAGTATATGTTTTTTTAACCTTATTGGAATCGAAATTTGGAATTGATAAGAATCAGAATTGATAACAACGATACCCAACTCTAGATGTAAGGCAGCCACAAGCATTTTGGATATAACTAACTTCAGCCACTTAATATCCCATGAAAGGATGCTTAAAACAACTTTAAACAGTGTTGTCAAATCTCTAGGGGTTAAATAACAGGGCCAGTATTGCCGATACCTATATATATATATATATATATATATATATATATATATATATATAATATAATTTTTTTTTACTTTTAAAAGCATACACTTGAATTTGCATTAACTTTCCTTTAAGGGAAAGCCACATCATAATTTATGAGGTGAATGTGTAGCTGGTTTGGGCCCCACGTGTCAGTTTCACTCGGACTCGGCTACCCCCCTGCGTTGTGTTGTGTGTTGTTGGTGCGAAATAAAGACTGGACTCGGTCTGCTGGTTCAGTAGATCTTTCTTTTCAAGAGGCAAAATCTGCATGAGTTGAAAAATGCAGTTAAATGAGTTGTATGTAGACAATTTTGTGTGAACAGCCTGCTCCTGCCAAATATTTGAATAGAAAGAGATTAACAGTCACGCTTTGCAGGCCAATTCACACCAACATACATCATTCTGCATTTAATTGACAAAACCATTCACTTTTGCAAATAAAACAAATTTAAAGAAAAGATAAACACACTCATGCATACTCACTTACTTCTTAGCAAAATACATTATCAATTAATTAGCAATTACTTAACTTAAAACACATTTTTTAACCAGAGTGAACTAAATGAATACCTTGCTCTTCTTGACCTCCCGCGGACTGAAGCAAGAGCGCGCCACGCGGTGATGACGTCAAATTGCGACGGACGCAAAACTCAAAGAAATACATTTTGTTTCTCTTTTTCCTTTTCTCATACATATAAACAGTAGTTCCCAACTGAAAAAAGAAGGATTTTGTGTGAATTAAAAAAAAACTAATTATAATACCTGTTACAAATGCATCATTAATATGCTAAATCTTAATAAATTTTCATGACCACCAAACGATTTTGTGATGTGTTCTCTTGACATGCCTGTAATTAGTCATGTGTATGGTTACTGTAGTAAAACCATTGTTTTTTTGTTTTTTTTGTTTGTTTGTTTTTTTAAGATGTCTCTTCTGGTCACCAATGCTGCATTTATTTGAACAAAAATAAAGTAAAAACAGTAATATTGTAAAATATTATTACAATTTAAAATATTTCTACTTTATTCCTGTTTATTCCAAAAAAATAAAATAAAAAATGTATTCCTGATGCCAAAGCTGAATTTTCAGCATCATTACTCCAGACTTAAGTGTCACATGATCCTTCAGAAATCAGTCAAATATGCTGATTCGCTGCTCAGGAAACATTTCTGATTTTTATCAGTGTTGAAACAGTTTGCTGCTTTATATTTTTGTGGAAACCATGATACATTCACAATGTCACTATGAAATGCCTAAGTTTTGAGTCAATAATGGTTGCTCTAATCGATCCAACCGAGAAACCACAAGGAGCTTTTATCATGTACCAAAAGTTTTTGTTAATCTGGGAAAAAACATAAGAAATTGACTGAAAAACACAGGAAAAAGTGCCTTGTAATCCTGCATCTGCGGTCGGGAGAAGCCAAGTCGCATAATCCTTGTATGTGTAGTGATTACTTTGTCAAAATTTAATACAACTTGCATATGCAACCACTAACAAAAAAGTAGTATGCCTCCATAGTTTTGTATGCTTTCATTTTTTTTTGGAGTAGAAGGATGTCCGTGCCCAGTTGAATAAAACACCTTAAGTTTAATTTTTATTAGGAGGCTATAACATACGTTTTGGAAAGCTTCACTTTAAATGTTACACGGAGTGACAAGGTTCAAGTCTTCTAACGAGACACAATCAACCATTTTATATGATAGATATTTTAATTAGGCATTTATTCACATAAACATTGATCAAATTACATAGGCTACGTGGCAAATCCTGGGTCGCTGTCGTGAAACACTTATTGGTTTCCCTTAGAGAACTGTTTAAGGGATTATATCAAAGACTTTATATGCAACATTCCCATAGGTAAGGGAAAATCACGTCTTTAGTGTCTAATTTTTAAGGGAAAAACTTGAGGTGCTTCACGCCTTCGGGCACTGGAGAAGTTGCTTACTATCTCGATGACAGGCAAATATTCCAGTTCAGTAGAAAAATCTCTCCTCTTTATAATGTAAGGATCATGTCCAACATATGTTGTGATTTTCTGTTCATACCTCTCTTGTAATAATGTCTAAACCAGTACATTAACCTGATCAAACAACAAAGGATTGTGTTTTTCAGTGATTGTTTTCCTTGCAACGGGAGTGTATTTGTTGTCCATTACTTTCAAGAAATGCCTGAAATGCTGATTTTCAACAATCGACTATGGAATGCAGGCAAATCTGAAAATGTGAAGGAATGTGGGAGTTAAAATAATTGAGTGCAGTCAGTATGTCTGTGGATAGCATACTCATATCAAAAAGGTAAACCTTGATCCCAATGCTGATTTAAGAACTTTACTATACAAAACACTGCAATTTTTGTTCCTATAATATGGCCAATCAATTGTGCTTATTTCTGTAATTAATTATTCTCATGTCTGCTGCCTGTATATTTACCCCTTGCCATAGCATATCAGGTCTTCAAATGAGGCCAAAAGCTATAACTTTTGTTAGGAAAGAAATACATTACATGTAGTGTAGAGTATTTAGTAAAACTTGAGACCGTGACTGAACACAAACATTTAGATTCCAATTTAAATAATCTCAAAATTGTTGTACAAATATATTTTGTGTCTCCACTTGCTAAGAATGATGTTAAATAATCACACTGGAAGATGATCGGATAGAAAAAGGGTTAACCTGGTTGGATTTCTGTGCTGAGTGCGCCCTCTATTGCACCTATCAGTTCATGCGTGTAGGGCCAGCGGTGAGTCGTGTGATTGATAGCTCTGTAATTCTATAAATGTCTGTCAATGAAATGTGTGATATATTGAGAGCAACAGCACACTCAATATTGAGAAAAGTGTTTTATTATAGTGCCAGCACGAGGAGTGTCGAATATGCTTGAATATATCAACTCACTCTGTGATACTGTGTTTTCTCAGTGAATAAATTAATGGGAGACAATTTCTTAAAGCATGAGCTTTATTGACACAATGCAAAGAGGATAAAAGACCAGTTACACAAACAGGATAAATGTAGTTCTTTTCTAGCCAAGTTTTGTGCATGCATAGGCAGTGAAACCACCGCGGACATACATCACAGCCAATCTGTGCCAATACGTTTATGCACTACAACTTCATCAGGTATCCACACACAAGGCAGCCTGTTCTTTCTGTGTAACATTATGCACACTTCCATTGTCATGGAGCGTAGTATTGTCACATTTGACAGCATTTTGAACCCTTGGGTTCGTAACACCCTTTCTTTCACTATGTACTTGGATGACAGGTAAGGAATTGAAAATTAAAATACATAAAAATATCAAAGTTTGAAGTAAGCTGCCCATTTCATTATCAAAATAATATTTATAAAACATTATATGCAGCTATACATGTCATTAGAGTTTGCTAAAAAAAATTTAAATGCTTACCCAGTCAGTCACATTTCAAGAAGTGTCCCCCCCCCCCCCCACACAAAAAGCACATGTCCTTTAGGTCATCTAGTCAAAGATGGTAGGAGCAATGTTATCATAAAACATGCTCTGAAGTTTTTACAAGCAACTGAATAGTTAAATAGTCATGTTACTCTTACTTAGGATCAATTTCAACAACTACAGCTGACTTGCAAGACCAAACTGCCTGCGTTTGGTTTTGCAAGTGCTACTTTTTAATAGGCAACTTACCACTATTCTGTAAGAGGCATTTTGAACCCTTGGGTTCGTAACACCCTTTCTTTCACTATGTACTAGGATGACAGGTTGATCTAAACAGAAGAAACTTAGCTACCAGATTAGCCACTCCTTTTACCAGATTCAGTAGTTTGCCATTTATGCTCTTGAAAGGAAATGCAGAATATGCCCATGATGGGCCTCACAACTTGATTGACTTGGCAAGATGACTAAAAAGGTGAATGTTAAATGTCATCTATGCCTCGGCATATAACATCTGAAACCTGAATATAAAATCAAGCCACAAGATCTCAGTTCTTTTGATTTCACATGTTTTTTGTTAATCTTTAAATAGCAGATAAATGGATGATACAAGTAGGCCAAGATGTTGCAAGTACTTTTTGGGAAGAAATCCTTCAAGACATGGTAGGCTGTAGAACAGGAGCCAGGATTTCCACTCTGGTTTTTCCAGTGCATCCTGTTTGACAACCCTCTAGGCAGTCGAGTAATCAGGTGTGGAGGTTGGATACCAACAATTCTAGCATCTATCTCTCTCAATGTGGCAGGGCTGCCAACATAATATAGCTGGGTGGATAAGGTATCATCAAGGATTCTAGTCGTCTGTCTTGAAACCACAAGTAAGACTGCATGCATGAAACCACAGTAAGAAACCACAAGTGAGACTGCATGCATGTAGTCAGGGACAAATCCCCAGACAACAAAGTCCCACCTTCTAGAGCCAACTCCATATCCCTAACCATTTCCACATTTGTTCTGTCACTATATTCTTCTGTTGAAACTGGATACTTCACTACCTTATCAACTAGCTTTCCAGGATGCAGACAGAATCCACAACCATAATCTCCATTAAACTGGGTAGTGTTGTGCATCAGTGTTCATCAACTATATTGTTGTTAATAACAGACCCTTCTTTATGCCATGTGACACCAGAGTTGGCTGGGGTCTTGGCCTGATTCACAAATTACTTTACAAAGTTTCCCATCACAGGTGGTTTTGGCCCAAACCAAAGGCCAGACAAGCAGTACATGCTTAAACCGAAGTTCATACTGAATGCTAAAACTCAGGTGAGTGAGACCTCCGGTGGCTGATTGAAGAATCTTCACCGGCCGTGGCCGATTGAGGAACATCTTCACCGGTGTTCAGTATCAGTGAACATTGTCGGTCTGTCTTTGCTTTTTGTCATGTTTGAATGATTTGATCCATCTTTGACCTCTAGGGCTGCTTAAGAAAAGCGTGTATGCACAATTATCTTGACTAGGTAAACCTAGATCAAAATGCTGGGATTGTGTGAACTTCAATTCCTTTTTAAGAAAACGCTTTAGCCCCAACTTATTCGTTAGGTTCATTCTTAGGCAGGTGTTAGTTTAATTCCTGTTTTTTTTTAGCATCTTTCATGAAACAGCTCTCAGGTTCTCTCAGGTTCTCTTGTTGCCACATTAACCTCCGTTTCCTGGGAAGTGTTACCATGTTACTCTGGACATATCAAGAGATGGACTGATAGTTTAAAAAAAATTTTTTGAATCAACTCTCACTTGGCAATTCAAAGGCAACTTTCCAGTTCGTGTCAGCCATGACAACAGATGGGTGGTGTCCACAGCATTAAAAGAAATGACTAAGATTTCCTGAGAGCGTTCTGTGGCACTGTAGTCCCAGAATGGGACTCAATTGTGCACAATATCCGTCCAACAGCAATGTGATTCTGCAGAGAGAAAAAAAATGTTTTTAAACATATGATGTTAATGTTTTTGTATGTTCTTAATTTAGAGCAAACATTCACAATTTATATAAGTGGCTTAAGTGTAAAAATTGTACAGAATGGCCTACCTTTGTCCTGCAAAAATATCCCATAAACTGTTGCTTGTGTTGTTAAGCTCAGGAGGACAATTTGCCTCTGCAGGCTCAAAGTTCTCTGGAAATGGCTTCTCTGTCTTCATTAAATCCAGTGGAAGTTCCTCTGGGATTCTCTTGGAATTCCACAAGTAGTTGGGTCATAGTGATCACACTACTATGAGTGTATTCTGGCTGATAATGCATACCCAGATTTTCACTGACCATTTCCTAGAAATCTTCAATGTCCTCGTTTTAGGTATTGACTGCATTTTTGGAACAGCCACCACATAGCAGTGCCATTTACCTGATTTAGTATCAAATGTTGAAAGTGTCCTCCCAAACTTACACCAGTTGTCCTTCTCACCAGTGTATACTAAGAAGATTCCCCACAGAAAATTGGAAACACACGGTCAACTTCCTCTGTGTTAGCCTGTTGGTAGAGTGCCATACATTCTTCTTGCCTAGATGTTGTGATGAGTCCTTTTCCCACCATCTCATTCACAGACTTCAGTGCTGGTGGTGAAATATATGTATGGGCTTTCCTGGTCCTATCAAGGTGGTAGCATTCTTTACCAGAATTAACACTTTCAACTTTGATAAACATTTCTGTACATGCATAGGAAGTCTAACACCATGGGAATATTTTGTCAGTCAATTTTTTTTTGGGGTCAATGCATATCATGGGTTCTTGTTCACCGTGCTGCTCTTTTTTTTCATGTTTTCTCAAGTTTGAGGTGGTGCTGAAATGAATCCCACATAGATGGCACACCCTGGTTCCTTGTTGGACTTAAAAAATAAGATGCATTCCATGTAGATTATGATCATTTCGGTTATAATCCACTGTTGTATCTCTACTTCTGTTTGGTTTAAATTTATCAGTGTACTCACCAGAACGTGTTGCTGTCACCATCAGACCTGTTGTGGCAAAGAAAAGGAATAATACATTTATAGGTTACACTTTAATTGTATGGCTATGTGAACTCGTGAGACAGTATTATTTTAAATGTTTACATTGACCTACCTTGATTTTCTAAGTGGGATTTGAAATGTATTTATTATTTTGGCACACTTTGGACAATGCCAATGGCTCCTTCCACCACTTTTCTGATCTGGACAGTGGCTTGTTATGGTGAACTTGCCTATGAAGACAATAGGATGTTTTGTCAATAATATGTAAATTCTATATGTACACATTTAATAGATTATTACTAGATTTAATTCTCAAGATATTACTTGTGCCACGCTTATTAAAGTGTACAGCAACTCTCAGTTGCTTTATGGAAAAATTATTTCTAGATGTTGTAACTGAAGAAGAGCAGTAACAACAATCATGATCACCTCCAAGTTCCAAAAAAATCCTCTTTGTTGAGAAACTCAAATACCTTTATGTCAAATAAAAACAGAAGATGGGATGATGATTAGCACATTTTTACTTCAAGAGAGAGAGAAAAAATTTTTTGGTTTAATTTTTAACCAGCCATTTATTTCACAAATTTTGCACTCAAAACACTTTCAATATAATAACAACCCCAATAATACAAAAGTTTTCATCATCTTACATTTAAAATCAATCCACACACGTTATTATCCTTTTTTTTTTTTTTTTTAAATAGACATAACTTCACATCCTTTCGAACCTTCAGTTTTATTCCTCCTGCTTATATATATTGCCATTATAGGTGAAGTTTAAAAGATTTATTATATTTTTTTGCTGCATTTACCCTTAAACAAGAGGCTACCCTTTGCGAGTTATTTAAATAAGGACTCCCAGCAGCTATTAGGTGATACATTTTAACTTTTCTCGATGTACACGTTACGTTTTAAAAACTCCACTTGGTATATCAAATCTGGTTCCAAACACAGTTGGTTCTTCTAGTAACCAATACAAAGAAGACTCCTGAAACCCTCTTCTTTTTAAAAAAAATAACTCCAAAATCTAAAAATGTATCAGTCCATTCAGTTTAATCTTGCTAGAGTCCATTAAAAGCAAATTAGAGTCCAATAATTTTTATAAACCAAATTCTGCAGTGAAAGCTGATTAACTCCTCGCTAAGTGCTTCCATAAATTGTAGTCTTTCATTGTCATAACCTTTACTTTATTAAAGCATGCTTGACTGTTTCAAGATACAACATGTGGATTCATGTTTTCCAATCATATGTAGTGACTGTTTAAGAGCAGAATACTAAATTCTGAGACATGATATTATGCTGTCTACCCTTCTATTCCCAACACTTCTCCTTTCGCTCCCAACTATTGACTGAATATTCAATGTGCTTTTTAATGTATTTTGCTAAAGGTTAAGTTTTAATATTCTATATTTTGTAGTTGGTGTTTTTATATCCTGTTTAAAGCAGAACTAACAAACTTTTTTTACCTTCATAAAAAGTTTTCTAAGTCCTTACGATGGTTAATTGACTTGTAGTGGTGTGTTTGAGGCGAGAACTAACCCCCTCTGGCACGTTTACGCCAGAAAAACAGCACTTGCAAGTTGAGCTGCATCGACCCGACACAATCTCACCTCATGTTCACGTTCACGCGAGATAGACAAAATGCTTTACGGTAATTCAAAAACAATGTATATATTATGACTTTATAAGACAATTTTGAAAATTACCCACCTCCATCGAGTGTACTGTATTTGCAAATTACCCACCTCCTCTTTCTTGTACTGTATTTGCAAAACTACTGCTGGCGAGTGTTGTAGTCGTTGTAGTCCAGAGCTGCGCTTGGAGTATTTATGACAGTGTCATTCACTGAAGGAAACTGTAGGGGGAGCTTCACAAATCTTACTGAGTTCCGCTTTAAAGGATTAGTTCACTTTTAAATAAACTTTTGCTGGTAATTTACTCACCCCCATGTCATCCAAGATGTCCATGTCCTTCTTTCTTCAGTCGAAAAGAAATTAAGGTTTTTGATGAGAACATTCCAGGATTTTTCTCCTTATAATGGGCTTGAATGGGCACCAGACGGTTCAAGGTCCAAATGACAGTTTCAGTGCAGCTTCAAAGGGCTTTAAACGATACCAGACGATGAATAAGGGTCTTATATAGCGAAACGATCGGCCATTTAAAAAATAAATAAATAAAATTTAAGTTTTATAAGCACAAATGCTCGCCTTGCTCTGTTCTCGGATACGCATTCGTGACGTCACGTAATACGCAATTATGTTGAAAAGGTCACGCTTATATGTTTTATAAGCAGAAATGAACACCTCTAAAGGGGGTCGTACACCGGACGCGCGCATTATATACGCACAAGCTCAATTTTGACTCGACTCCTGATAGAAGAGCTGCACAATGGGAGTGTTTTACATCAACAGGGAAACGTTACATATGCTTTAATATTTCTCACTGAAGTTAGTGTACATGGAAAATGGCACAACAGAGCAAAATGAAAGAAAAGGCTACGTTTATACATTTTTAGACTTTATTCAAGCCGTTAAAGTGTAAAACTAATGTATCTTGCAGCACAGGGTGAAGTCAGTATGTACATTAACGACGATTTGAGAGAAATATAATATACATTTAATGTAAAACAATGTACATGGTGCTCTGTGGCGCGGCAGGGCACCGCGGACAGGCGCCGAATGTCGCCGCACAATGCGTTCGAATTTTAAAGGCGTGGCGCGTTGCTGAGCTTCGCGTCCGGCGTGCGACGCTGTTGCTTAGTAACGGTGGAAATCCATTTTGTCCAGTAATGCAGCGAGATGGAAACAGGGACTCACCGACTGATTCTAATGGCGGGATTGAAATGGTCCAGTCGTGGCGGCATCTAGATTCTTCCTCTGTTGGCAATGGTTGGCATTTGCAACATGTGCACCACCACGTCTGCCCGATGCTGAAGAGGTGTGTGTCGCCGCAGCAGTCCCTTCCATCTGCCTAATTTCTTCCTCTGTATTCCGGTTCAAAAAGGTAGGGCAGGGTGAAAAACTCATCTTCTCCTCGTCCGACATTGTTGTTTTGCCTTTTTTTGGTAAACGCCGTTTGACTTAGTATTTGCACGTTCAAGTTGTAAACACTGACTTGGTACTTCCGCCTATGTCATGTGTGACCTTTTCAACGTAATTTCGTATTACGTGACGTCACGAATGCACATCCGAGAACAGAGCAAGGCGAGCATTTGTGCTTATAAAACTTAAATTTTATTTATTTATTTTTTAAATGGCCGATCGTTTCGCTAGATAAGACCCTTATACATCGTCTGGTATCGTTTAAAGCCCTTTGAAGCTGCATTGAAACTGTCATTTGGACCTTGAACCGTCTGGTGCCCATTCAAGCCCATTATAAGGAGAAAAATCCTGGAATATTTTCATCAAAAACCTTAATTTCTTTTTGACTGAAGAAAGAAGGACATGGACATCTTGGATGACATGGGGGTGAGTAAATTATCAGCAAAAGTTTATTTAAAAGTGAACTAATCCTTTAAGTCTGTACATTTGCATTAGTTATTCATTTATGCTTTCTATGCCTGGGAATTAAAAAAATGCACAGTTGCAATAATGTAAATGTTACTCTTTATTTTTAATAAGCAAATATTAATTACCAATTTATTTATTTTTAGCAACGCTGATGTAGAACAGTGGAACTTTTTTTTTTGTAATTTAACACAGAAAGGAAGAATGTGTACACAAAATAAGTGTTGGCAATGAAAGAGAACATAACACTTTATATCATTGGAAAACATGAATAAGGTTGTTCTTGCCAGATTTGATCTACATGAAAGTTGAATAAGTGTGAAGGTTACTAGAATTGAATATTTCAACTTATAGAGGTACTAAGAGCAATAAGATTTCAAGAGTGTTTAACATACTGTTTAAATATTTAAAAGATAGCCTACAAAGATTTAAGACATCATATGAATACAGTTTTATATATAAAGATACTATAACGTGATGATCCGCACTCAGTCTAAGTACGTGGCGGAATATGTACCATAAACTGGTTTGCCAACTTTCCAAAAAACTATAAATAAGAAGGACTTTTATTTTGGTCTTATGGTGTGACGTCATAAGGCGGCGCTGCGACTCCGCGTCAGTTATGTTATGACTGAAGAAAGGTTTGTGTTTTTAAGCATTTAAATCGATACTAGTCGTTTAGTCAAATTTATAGCGCTTACTAACAATGCAAACTGAGTGAATTATTACTTAATGTAATATTGTCTTGCTTTATTTAACATTAATGAACGTTATTTTTGGTGAGTAAAGGCATCCAAACAGAAAGGTGTTTCTCATTTGGCTCTCTATGAATCAGTTTATCGTAAACATGAATTCGGTCACTGGTATGGCGTTATTTTAATGACAAATATCAAATGTATAATATTTCCTTCCCTCTGGACATATACAGTGCTCCAGTCGTGAACTGCCTTTCCTCTCATTCAGATGTTACGTGTGCTCCACATGGAAAAAATACTATAGTAATTTACAGTAAATACTATAGTGTTTTTGAACCATGTGGTAATATAAAACTATAGTAATATAATCAAATGACTTTACCCAGTACTGTACTAAGTTTTCTACAACTATATGGTATATTATACTACAATACACTACAGTTTGTAGTAAAATTAAAGTATACTACAGTTTTACAGTTTATCAGTTCACTAGTTAATACTACAGTATGCTATAGCATTCATTAAAGTGTTGCAAATACTATAATATATATAGTATAATATATTTTACTATAGTATGGTTCAAAAACACTATAGTATTTTTTCATGTAGGCGTGCTCAAACAGTATCCACTGGAAAATCCGTCTGTGCTCTTAAGCTAGAATTTTCTAGAAATTCTCTTCGCTTCCGGATAAACATTGTAAAAAGTTATCAACCAATCATTCTGATGACTGACCGATGAAAATGCTACATGAAATGTTATTAGCTGAGAGTGAACTGCAACGAATTCTTTCTACAATCAAAGGTAAATCTTAAATATTACTACACTGTAAAGAAATTAAACAATATTAATCAAATGTATCTTAGAAATGGCTTGGAATGGGGCACTTGGATGATTTGTACATATTCAGTACTGGTTGAAAGTTTGGAAACAATGTTTTTTTTAGTGTTTTTGAAAGTAGACTCTTAGTGAAATACAGTAATACTGTGAAATATTATTACAATTTAAATTGGCTTATGTAGCAGTATATTTTAAGTATAATTTATTCCTGTGATGTAATATTCAGCAGCCATTACTTCAGTGTCCCATGATTCTTCAAAAGATCCTAGGCTAAAATCTGTAGTCTTTGGTTGTTAGTTTGACATGTTCACCGACAGCCAATTAATCAATAGAATTTTACCTCAGACGAAATTCTGGCAGTGTCAGAAGATTTGGTGCACAGTCCTGCAGTGTGACTTGTCCTACAACAAACGTTAAATTGACTTTGTTTTTTCAAAGACAAGCCGTGATCAAAATGAACGCTAGAGATGTCTATGTTAGCCATAATTTCAGTCCCGCGTGTAATGCAGCTCACAGTCTTCGAATATTTATGGGTTTATGTAAAACTCCAGAAAAGTTTTCACGTGCGCATCCATTTTTAACGCGTCTTGACTGTTGTACAGTCTGACATAAATGAAAGCTGAGATCCCACAGTGTGACATGAGGATCATATTCGTACAGTCTGAAGAGCAACAATAGTAAAGGACTATTATAAATCGCACCTGGCTTAAGATCAATTTTTCTTATTAACAATGTTGAAAATAGTTTTAGCTGCTTTTTTTTTTAAAATCATGATACACTACCATTCAAAAGTTTAGGTTAAAGGTGCAGTAAATGATTTTTCAAAAACGCTGTTGAAAAGACATGTACGTCTGGAACACAACAAACATGTAGCCAATCAGCATTAGTGGGCATATGATGGTGGAGGAGAAAGAGTGAGCAAGAGGGAGATTTAAAGAAAGATTTTAGAAAGAGAGTTGGGATGAAACACAATAATGTGGAATATCACTGGAAAAAGAAGAGTTATGATCAGGCAAGAGCTTTAGGACCCACATTAGCATTAAAAAAAGCTTTCCAGCTCTAAGCAGGAAGACCTGAATACGGACACCGATGTTGCATTGATTTGCTCGATATGCGAGTAACATATTGGTTTTGTGGTTTCACAGAATTATCAGCAAAGGATTCATTGATTTCTAACCCTTACATTAACTTTACCTCTATATATATTTATGGAAATTAGAAATAAGAACCCGCCCTGTACAGCTATGATCAGCTGTTCAGCTGAGCTTTCAATGTGGTTATGGAAAGGCCGCAGCTGATATGTTGGTTCTTGTCACATGACCTGCAGTGCGCTTGTGTTGAGATGTAGAATAGGCAAGCCTGGAAAAAACTAACGCGCTGCACCGCATGCGCATCGCTTCTAGTAGGAGCGCGCTTGTAGCTCGCCTACATTTGAAATAACAAACTTTAGCACGCTAAAGACGCGATATGTGAATGGCTCCTAATGGCAGTGAGCGGGATCTACAAGTATGAGCTGAAGAAAGTGTCTCCTTCCACATCCATTCACCCATCATACTCCACACGGCACACGGTTAAAGGCGTTCTGAAGCGAAGCGATGCGTTTGTGTAAAAAAAAATCCATATTAAACAAGTTATGAAGTAAAATATCTAGCTTCCACCAGACCGCCTTCCGTATTGCATTATTGCCATTGTTCCAGTTGAGATTTTAGTGCAAAATGATTGTAAACACAGTTTAGATATTTATTATATGTAATAACATTTAACTTTTATATGCAGTGGGTCTTAAAGGTAGGGTAGCAGTTTCTGAGCGGCTAGCGATAGCAAGCTGGCTTTGAAAGTATGAAATCTCAGCTTCCCTTCAGAGAGCTCTCCAAATCCACACCTTCTCCATATCACATGAACGTGTAGGTCATGCACAGCCATAGCAGATTCAGCAAAGCGTCATAAGAGACGGCGTTAAATTACCTCATGTCTCAAAGCATATAACATTACAATAATAATGAACGTAGATAATTTACAGAGCTCTTATTTGTACCACCTGACTGCTGTAGATTCATTTCAGCGTTGATAGTGTTGACACAGAAATGCATAAATCCGAGTCTGAGGACTAGGGGTATTCGATATTGACAAAAACTAATATCTCTAAATTTTCTGGGATTTTCTTGAAAATGATAATTAGTGTGTTTATTGTATTTTAATTGAATTTGATTATTTTTATTTCTACACTAACTACTGAACTATAGAGACGCGCCCAGTGATTTTAGTTTGGATTTATTTTTCTTTCTGTTAATTATGCTCATCTTAATCATGACAGAGTGTCCACACTGAAAAAACTTCTGGTGAAGAAACTGAGATCCACATGACACTATTATAAAGATGGCGTTTATTAAAGAGGAGAGTGAAGACATGAAGATTGAAGAAACATTCAGAGTGAAACAAGAAGATACTAAGGAACAAACAGGTTGGTTTAATTCTCAAAGCTGAACTCAGTCATTTGTCTTCAGTCAAATGTCCACCTCTACAGAAACTAGTTATATTTTTGGTAGAATGTCATATGAGTCTCTTAATTAAGTGGTTTTATTTGACGTGGAGCGGGTCATTAGTTAGTCATCCGTTTGACGTGATAAATATTTGTTAGGCTGCATTCATGTTATTTTTCCTAAATGAATGTTTATTAGCAGCACTATACCAAAGTCCCTTTCACTCAGTGGCCATATTTCCAACACCTCCAGGCCCAAATAGCCTTAAAATAAAACATTTTTCAGGCTAGACTAGCCACGACATGCAAGTTAGCACACGTACATCTGTAAGATGTCTGTTAAAGATCACTTCATCTGCTGTTTACAAACATCTGATAGACATCTTTAAGATGTCAGTTTTACATACATTCTAAATCATAAACATCTTAAAGACATCTTCTAAACGTCAAATAGACGTCTCCGAGATGTACGTATACTATCAAGGATACAGTGTTCATTCTAATGTTTGATCTGTGATCTGTGATCAGTGATTTTTTTTTAATTTTTTTTATGTGTAATGATTGAAGTTCAGTCAGATATTCTTTGTCTAAAAATCGTTTAAAGCTGTTTATGCGTCAGTAAATCAAGCCAATGTCTTCTTCACATTGTTTCTTTTAGTAGTATGAAACCGACCCGGCACCAGACAGAAATTCACAGACGGGCATTACATTTTCTCAGGGGAGCACAAATGAGATCATATTCATTGCATAATAACATTAATTATGAATTAAATGGACGAGAAAAAAAAACGAGGAAGAACGTACCACTCCATTGACGCGATACAACAGTTAAGCTTTGGACATAGCCTACTGCAACACGCGTCACAGGGCTCTACATTAATGCTTGTTCGCTTGTCTGGGAGCAAGAGAAAGAGAATTAGCCAAACCTGATTAAAACTCCAATAACAAAAAATAACTAGGTAATCACCAAAACGCAATAATGATTTTGCATTCATTAAGTCTGGGCGATCGATAGTGTATAATAATACATAATGTATAATGCACTGACGCCAACAATGTTGTGCTGCCTCTCGAGGAGAAATCAAAGCAAATGAGCGCAGCAGGGAAAAAAAGAAACTCCGTTAACACACTGCCAGTTGTGGCTCCTGGCCATAAATTTAGGTAGGACAGATTCAAATATTTATCATAATGTAAATTTAATCATTTACTCACCTTCATGTTGTTCAAAACTATTCGATCAAATAAAACTTGTGAAATTCACTTTGAAACCAGAATTCATATCTCTCATTGCTGAAAAAACTATTAAAAGACCAGAAAATGATGTCAATTATGTTGGCTACTGAACTGAATTTTATTTAAAGTGCAAGCAATAAAATTTCAGCAAACTTACAAGCGGTTTCCAAAATACATGACACTAGTACTTTTTGTACAAACAACTTAAATTAGTTGGATTCTGCGGTTATTGTGGTTTAAAGCAAAGAAATTCACACATTCATCAAGGTTTAGAGACTTGGCTCGCCTGGACTCTACACTTAAGACACCGAGATAACTCAGTCTATCATCAAAGAAGCTGTGTTCACATGCAGCTGTTCTCATGATTATGGTAACATCAATTTTGCACAATCTAAAGAGCTCATTGAATACCTCTTTAACCCTTAGGGGACTAAGCCCTTTTTGGTCCGTTTTGTCTATTTTTACATTTCGGCTTATAAACCATAAGTAATGATGATGGACCACCATGTATTTGGTATCAATGGATTCAGAAGACCCTAAGCTACCATAAGCATGCATGCAATATGTTTATAAAGGAAGTATGAGTGAAAAATTGTACAATAAACTAGAGCTACAGAGTAAATTTCAAAAACGAAAATGAGATTTTTGTCATTTATTACTGAAAATCCTACCTCACACAACAATAGTGAAAAGTTTTTGACCCAAAAATATATTTTTCAAACCCTTTGCTTGACAGAAATGGGTTAATGTTCAATCAAATGTGTAAAGAACAATTAAATAATTAACTTTATTTACAAACAGTCCTAGGCGTTTTTTTATTTTTGGGACTAAGCCCTTTTTGGTCTGTTTTCTCTATTTTTATATTTGGGCTCATAAATCATATGTAAAGGAGATGGAACACCCTGTGTTTGGTATCTATGGATTCAGAAGACCCTAAGCTACCATAAGCATGCATATAATGTGTTTATAAAGGAAGTATGAGTGAAAGAAAATGTACAATAAACTAGAGAATTTCAAAAACGAAAATTTAGATTTTTGTCATTTATTACTGAAAATCACAAAATATAGAACAGTTTTTGAACAAAAAAAAAAAAGTCAAACTCTTTGCTTGACAGAAATGTGTTATTGTTTAATCAAATGTGTAAAGAACAATTAAATAACTTTTTTACAAACAGTCCTAGGCATGCCAGTGAGCAAAGCAAGGCCTCTCCAGGAAGTTGCAGAGGGGCACCTGGCAAGCCCCACACTGCCAGGGGGTCTTGTTGTACACTTTGCTTGCCTTGCAGTGCTCACAGTACTTTCTGACATCTGCAGGCTTGTGTGCAGAGTTTGCTGGGTCCAAGGGAGCAATGGGTAGGGGTGTGTGGTGAGTTGTCCTGTCTGCATCCTCAGTTGTCACCCCTGCAAGTTGAGCACAGAGCTCCTCCATAAAGTCTCTGTGTGTCAGTGGTGTAGTATTTGCTCTTTACACAGTTCTTTGTGGAGGATGTAGCTGTTACATGTGGCGATGTCCACAAAGTGCAAGAACATAGTCTTATACCATCTGTGCGCTTTGTGGTGAGCAGAGGTGTACTGGATGAGCTGATCAGACAAGTCAACACCACCCATGTGTTTGTTGTATTCCACAACTGGAGTTGGAACTGGAATACTCACTTTCTCCCAGGTTCCATCTGTCTTTTTTTGCCTTCTTGTGACCTTCTCCGATGTGTAGGCTTGATGGATGGTCGAGCAGATGGACACCTCTCTTGTGTCCATCCACTTGACGAAGAGCAAGTCATCATCTCGGATCCACCTGATTGTGCCTCTTTGGGATTTTTTGGAGAGGGCATTCACAGTAGATTTAGGGGTGTCCTTCCTCCCCTGTCTATATGTACCACAGGCTCTAAAGTGCAGAGATGACCGGTGTCTGAAGAGCTGAGGGCTTGTATAAAAGTTATCACAATAAATGTGATAACCACTTCCCAAATGTGCTTTGTCCAGGAGGCCCACAACTGCATCATAGGAAAGTCCAAAGCCAGTGGGGAACTTTGCCTTTCCCGTGTACACGGTAAAGCTAGATGTATAACCATTTGAAGAGTCAGCCAAGATAAACAGTTTGAATCCCCACTTAGTCGGTTTGTCCTTTATGTATTGTGTCATTCCTGTTTTGGCTTTTGTCCCCACCATCCTCTCATCTATTGCCAGATTTTTTTGGGGCTGGTAAAAGGACTTGCATGCTTCCATGATTTCGGTCATCAGAGGCTTGAGGCGAAACAGTGGGTCATGGTCTGATGTTCCTTTTTGCTGTCATTTATAACTTCCTCAGCCGGATCACTCATGTGCACATTTGAGGAAATGGAGAGCCACCTGTCCCTTGGCATCACTTTCTTTGGAAATGGCACTGAAAAATTGTTTTTTTGCCTCCAGTAAGCTTTCACTGATCCAAGTTTTAGCAGTCCCATGAAAATCACAAGTGCAAGATATTTTAGGAAGTCTATGGGAGTGACATCAGTCCATTTGAATTTAAGTCCTTCTGATATCCTCTTTGAAGCTTGCTTATTTGTGTTACTGCATAATTTTCTGATGACATTATTGCTGAAAAAAAGCTGGAACAAATCAAGTGGACTGTACACTTTGGATTTATCGAGTTGCACTCCTGGGGGCCTGGCAGGGGCAAACCTGGGGAGAATGGGTGCCACATCTGGATTGTTTTCAGTTTTCCAGTGTTATTCAGGTCTTGTACGGTGTGGAGAGCGTGATCTTGAGCGGCTCAGCGTGGGCCTCTGAACACTCTCGGTAGAGTGTCTGCGTGTTAGAGTTTCTCTCCTCGGTGGAAGCTGAGGTGCTGTTGCCGGTGTAGATGACGTGCTTGGCTGGCTCAATCTCCTCCTCTGTGGAAGCTGAGGTGCTGTTGCCGGTGTAGATGACGTGCTTGGCTGGCTCAATCTCCTCCTCGGTGGAAGCTGAGGTGCTGGTGCCGGTGTAGATGACGTGCTTGGCTGGCTCAATCTCCTCCTCGGTGGAAGCTGAGGTGCTGTTGCCGGTGTAGATGACGTGCTTGGCTGGCTAAATCTCCTCCTCGGTGGAAGCTGAGGTGGTCTTGCCGGTGTATATGATGTGCTTGGGTCGTTATCATTACTGAAATAAATGTAAAAGGAGAGAGAAAATACACAATAAAACTGAATTTTGACAAAAAAAAGCTTCCAATGTAGAAAAAAATAATACCTATAAACTCGTGTAACCCTATGAAACTCCACTGTACACTAAAAACACATTTCACCTCTCTTGACCTGAGCAGTTTACTTAGTTGAGTAAGTCAGTCTATTGAAACAAATTTCACACCACTCTTGAACTGAGTTTACAGGGAAAGAGTAGTATAGTACACTAAAACAAATATTTCATGCCTCAATCGCTATCTGACTAAAAATCCAAAACATATACATACTCAAGATGTATGATATAATAAATTATAATGATAAAGAGGTTATTTGAAGTTACATACCAGTCCTCAAATGGATCTTCCCCATCCTGGTAAAATACTTCGTCAGCTGTGTAAAAGCTGTCTGCTTCAGAATTCTCCTCGTCACTGTCCAGTAATTGTTCCAGAGCTTGTTCTGCCGTAAATCTTTTACTGCTTGCCATTTTGATAAAATCCGATCGCTCTCTGTAACGCTCAAATTTTTTTCCGCTTTCTCCACCTGATGCTGATTCTCTGATCGCTTATTGGTTACACCCGGCTGCCGGTCTTTTACTATAGGCCAGTCAGCTTTTACAAGGCTACAGCAGAGCTACAGAGTCCTCTGAATGGCTAGAATACATCATGGTAACCTTCCTCTGATTGGGTTAGAAAAATATTCCTCCCAGCGGCAATTTTTACATTGGTTGTTGCGTGTTGAATCTGCCTAACATAATCGTTTTCATTGGCCTGTTTGCGCAGTGGTATTGCGCAATAAGGGAAGCGTGTTTAATATACAAACTGGATACCGCTGTTTTCAGTGGAATCTGAGGAAGACGGCAAAAGGAAGGAAGACCGCATCTCTCTAGCATTAATAGTTTTTGAGATAACTACACATTTGTAAAAGTATGCCATTTTGGGCGGTACCGCCCAATCCGTCCCCCAAGGGTTAAATGGCACAATGAGCACTGTCAAATCTACAATACTTGTGGGCTTCTGTATACCAGCTTGAAATTCCTCTCAAATTCTTTTCAGTTGAAGTTGAATCTCAGGCAGATACAAAACTAATAAAAGCAAAAATGTGTCTCCAAATTTACTGTTGGTGGTCTGAATATGGTTCGTTTGAGGGTCTGTTTTTTTTTTTTTTTTTTGTTCTTCGTGATATGTGAAAGCATCGAGGATGCAATCTCGGGATTGGATGGACCCAATATTTCCTCTTTCTTTTTCTCATTTTAAGAAGAGAGAGGACAACTAAATCATGTTCGATGCTTGAAGACTTCATTTTGTATTGTTTTGCAAGACCTCAGCTGGAAGGACAAAAGGCTCTACATGAGGAATTGGCTTTTTGCAAATTAGACTGTATAGAATGCCCCAAAATGGGATGAAATAATTGCATGAAGTGGAAACTTAGGCTTATGTTGTTTTACAACAAAAAGACAAAGTCATCTTCATTCATTAATATAACGCTTTTCACAATACAGATTGTTTCAAAGCAGCTTCACAGTGATAGTAGGAAAATTAATAGACAGATATTGTTTTGGCTTTACAGCAGTTCTAGGAAAAAGTTATCGAGCTAAAATAGATTTAATCACTTCTGTTGTAAAAAATTGTTAACTTAGGGGCCACTTACATGACACCTTTTTAACTGAAAACAAGACGTTTAATGTGTTCTTGCGGTTCATTTATGTGTTTAGCGAAATTACATGCACAGAATTTAACATATAGACAAGGTGAGAATTATTATAATTATATTATAGCATAACGTACATGGGGTAGCTGTAGGGGCACTAATGTTCCCTCCACCAGGTCTGACAGCTGTATTGTAGACAGTCCACTTTGGTCCAGCTCCATCTTCAGTCCTACCTCATAACCACCAGGGATGCCTGGGTCAATAATGAAAGCATAGCTGTATACATTTCATATTAGCAATGATGTTTATTTGTTACCTTCTAACCAAACATTACAAAACAACCGGCTCTGTGTTGTCTTACTTTCATAGTGCACCTTGTTGATGACACCCAGCATTCTTGTTTCCAAAGAGGTTAGCAATGGAGCGTTGCTTGTTCCCCCTCCCGTTTTCTTTACCTCTTTTGCCTGTATAGCAGCTTTCTTCTTTGTTTTTCTTGCAAGAGTGGTGAATTTTTTTTCTTCACAGACTTTGCTACGAGAAATGCCAGACACCGCAGACACATTTTCGGCAACTTTTGCCCACTCTCTTTCCTTATCTTAGTGAGTGAGTGAAGGTGAAAACTTGCCTAATAAAATAGGCTTCACCTTTTCAACGGAGCTTATCAAAATTTCAATCTCTGCTGCACTGAAACTGAAAGCACGCCGTTGTTTGTCCATTTTGGTTTTATTTTTACCTCAGAAGCAGTATGCAGACCTGACAGTTGATTACCGAACTCGATGGAGCGGTTTAAGATTTCCTAACTACAGATAAGATGAGATTTTGTAAGATAGGATAAGAATCATAAATCAATTTAAGATTTGCTTCTGTAATGCGAATTTGTGAAAAATCCTACTCATATCTTAAGACCTAAAATGGAAAGTTTCTGTAATACGCCCCCTGTTCTACAAACGTTAGAAATCAAATGACAAATTACTGTCAACACAACACTTGGGTTTTTAACTTTAGAAAACCACTTAACAGTAAATCCTTCGAGACCTAAAATCTTTTGTGTAGAGGATTTTGATCCATTAAAAAAAATTGCCAATCCCATCCTTTATACAAATAATACACTCTGCTACAGAATTATGAAGTTTTGTTAGGTTATGAGGAAATATAAAACTGAGTATCATCTGCATAACATGGTGAAGTCTAATGATAATGTCCCTCATAGGAAACATAAGGAGAAAATCAGAGGATCTTGCAGTTGTAGCGGACAGATAGATGGGACCTGAACCATGCTAATGCTTGTCCACAAATGTCAACATAATTCTCAAGCTATCCAAAAGAATGTTGTGGTCTGTGTTGATGAAACATGTAACTTTCTGTGCTACAATTGGGCTTAAATCCTGGATGATTTTTTTTATAGATACATAAATCTGAATATATTAGAAAAATATTGTCCTCTCAGAGTAGAGATTCATCTGTAGTTAACACTCTGAGGTCTGACGGTATCGCCGGCGATACCACCGTGGTAGTGTCTTATCAGTGTGAAAGAGACTCAAAATACTCCGTCAATGTTGCACATACAATTAAGAGTTATACACCATTTTAATCTGTGGAATATCTTCTTTCATTTGTGTACACTCAGAGTAAAAACAGAATTTTGTGCTTTTTGTAAAATAAAGAAAACTAACATGATGCGTGATTTCTCCTCTCCCTCTGAACGAACTCCAATCTGATAGTTCTCAGAAAATGAACTGTAACTTAGTGAATACTAATGACAAAAAAATTACACTTATGTCTAAAAAAACGTTAAGATGTCAGGTTTTAAATCATGTAAGTCAAATCGAAAACAAACCTTCTTTGTTTATGTAATCTGTATGAAAAGAGAGCCATGTCAGAAATCCGTGATTCAGCTCATTATCTGCTAATGCGGCCACGCCCACGGAGCCAGCGCTATTCAGACGCTAATTCAGTCAATACATGCATTTATTATCTCAATCGTGTATTTATTGTCTTGAAAAGTGTTTATCTGGATGTAAAAGTCATGGTTAGCGATCTCTAGAAGACATGCAGTTACTTCCTGTTTACTTGTCTTCTACAGATGAAGTTTAGATGAGTTTTTGTTTCTTTAGCGCCCTCCTGCTGCTGTATGTATTGGAAACTCCATTCATGGAATAGCCTCTTCTTCTTTTAGATGAATTTGTGGACTAAAATGCACAGAGCGCCCTCCGACTTCAAGGATGAATTGAAAACACCAGCGCTCATAGTAATGACAGTGAATATTAAATAAAAATAACTCCTCTGTATAGAAAATTGACATAAGCATATGAGAATCCAATATTTCTCCAAATGTGCATGCTTTTAAACTAAAAGCCTATATTCAGACTCTTTGCATCACAGAAATACATTATATTTTAAAGTATAATATAAAACCATTACTTTATATTGTAATAATATTTTTCTGTATGTTTCATATATCATAATGAGCTTGAGACATCACAGAAGGTTTTTTTTCACAGCCTACCTGACTGAAATGCCTCATTAATATGCAAGTCATTTCAGCTCATTACTATCCAATTCTTTTGTCTTCTCAGGTGAGAATGGCCCATTTTCAGTGGTGATTCACGCCTCCTTGCATACTGTGTTTCTTGGCAAAAAGTGTCTTACAAAAACTAAATCAATATATTGTTAAATATAATTCAATGTGCTTTTTAATGTATTTTGCTAAAGGTTAAGTTTTAATATTCTATATTTTGTAGTTGGTGTTTTTATATCCTGTTTAAAGCAGAACTAACAAACTTTTTTTACCTTCATAAAAAGTTTTCTAAGTCCTTACGATGGTTAATTGACTTGTAGTGGTGTGTTTGAGGCGAGAACTAACCCCCTCTGGCACGTTTACGCCAGAAAAACAGCACTTGCAAGTTGAGCTGCATCGACCCGACACAATCTCACCTCATGTTCACGTTCACGCGAGATAGACAAAATGCTTTACGGTAATTCAAAAACAATGTATATATTATGACTTTATAAGACAATTTTGAAAATTACCCACCTCCATCGAGTGTACTGTATTTGCAAATTACCCACCTCCTCTTTCTTGTACTGTATTTGCAAAACTACTGCTGGCGAGTGTTGTAGTCGTTGTAGTCCAGAGCTGTGCTTAGAGTATTTACGACAGTGTGATTCACTGAAGGAAACTGTAGGGGGAGCTTCACAAATCTTACTGAGTTCCGCTTTAAAGGATTAGTTCACTTTTAAATAAACTTTTGCTGGTAATTTACTCACCCCCATGTGATCCAAGATGTCCATGTCCTTCTTTCTTCAGTCGAAAAGAAATTAAGGTTTTTGATGAGAACATTCCAGGATTTTTCTCCTTATAATGGGCTTGAATGGGCACCAGACGGTTCAAGGTCCAAATGACAGTTTCAATGCAGCTTCAAAGGGCTTTAAACGATACCAGACGATGAATAAGGGTCTTATATAGCGAAACGATCGGCCATTTAAAAAATAAATAAATAAAATTTAAGTTTTATAAGCACAAATGCTCGCCTTGCTCTGTTCTCGGATACGCATTCGTGACGTCACGTAATACGCAATTATGTTGAAAAGGTCACGCTTATATGTTTTATAAGCAGAAATGAACACCTCTAAAGGGGGTCGTACACCGGACGCGCGCATTATATACGCACAAGCTCAATTTTGACTCGACTCCTGATAGAAGAGCTGCACAATGGGAGTGTTTTACATCAACAGGGAAACGTTACATATGCTTTAATATTTCTCACTGAAGTTAGTGTACATGGAAAATGGCACAACAGAGCAAAATGAAAGAAAAGGCTACGTTTATACATTTTTAGACTTTATTCAAGCCGTTAAAGTGTAAAACTAATGTATCTTGCAGCACAGGGTGAAGTCAGTATGTACATTAACGACGATTTGAGAGAAATATAATATACATTTAATGTAAAACAATGTACATGGTGCTCTGTGGCGCGGCAGGGCACCGCGGACAGGCGCCGAATGTCGCCGCACAATGCGTTCGAATTTTAAAGGCGTGGCGCGTTGCTGAGCTTCGCGTCCGGCGTGCGACGCTGTTGCTTAGTAACGGTGGAAATCCATTTTGTCCAGTAATGCAGCGAGATGGAAACAGGGACTCACCGACTGATTCTAATGGCGGGATTGAAATGGTCCAGTCGTGGCGGCATCTAGATTCTTCCTCTGTTGGCAATGGTTGGCATTTGCAACATGTGCACCACCACGTCTGCCCGATGCTGAAGAGGTGTGTGTCGCCGCAGCAGTCCCTTCCATCTGCCTAATTTCTTCCTCTGTATTCCGGTTCAAAAAGGTAGGGCAGGGTGAAAAACTCATCTTCTCCTCGTCCGACATTGTTGTTTTGCCTTTTTTTGGTAAACGCCGTTTGACTTAGTATTTGCACGTTCAAGTTGTAAACACTGACTTGGTACTTCCGCCTATGTCATGTGTGACCTTTTCAACGTAATTTCGTATTACGTGACGTCACGAATGCACATCCGAGAACAGAGCAAGGCGAGCATTTGTGCTTATAAAACTTAAATTTTATTTATTTATTTTTTAAATGGCCGATCGTTTCGCTAGATAAGACCCTTATTCATCGTCTGGTATCGTTTAAAGCCCTTTGAAGCTGCATTGAAACTGTCATTTGGACCTTGAACCGTCTGGTGCCCATTCAAGCCCATTATAAGGAGAAAAATCCTGGAATATTTTCATCAAAAACCTTAATTTCTTTTTGACTGAAGAAAGAAGGACATGGACATCTTGGATGACATGGGGGTGAGTAAATTATCAGCAAAAGTTTATTTAAAAGTGAACTAATCCTTTAAGTCTGTACATTTGCATTAGTTATTCATTTATGCTTTCTATGCCTGGGAATTAAAAAAATGCACAGTTGCAATAATGTAAATGTTACTCTTTATTTTTAATAAGCAAATATTAATTACCAATTTATTTATTTTTAGCAACGCTGATGTAGAACAGTGGAACTTTTTTTTTTGTAATTTAACACAGAAAGGAAGAATGTGTACACAAAATAAGTGTTGGCAATGAAAGAGAACATAACACTTTATATCATTGGAAAACATGAATAAGGTTGTTCTTGCCAGATTTGATCTACATGAAAGTTGAATAAGTGTGAAGGTTACTAGAATTGAATATTTCAACTTATAGAGGTACTAAGAGCAATAAGATTTCAAGAGTGTTTAACATACTGTTTAAATATTTAAAAGATAGCCTACAAAGATTTAAGACATCATATGAATACAGTTTTATATATAAAGATACTATAACGTGATGATCCGCACTCAGTCTAAGTACGTGGCGGAATATGTACCATAAACTGGTTTGCCAACTTTCCAAAAAACTATAAATAAGAAGGACTTTTATTTTGGTCTTATGGTGTGACGTCATAAGGCGGCGCTGCGACTCCGCGTCAGTTATGTTATGACTGAAGAAAGGTTTGTGTTTTTAAGCATTTAAATCGATACTAGTCGTTTAGTCAAATTTATAGCGCTTACTAACAATGCAAACTGAGTGAATTATTACTTAATGTAATATTGTCTTGCTTTATTTAACATTAATGAACGTTATTTTTGGTGAGTAAAGGCATCCAAACAGAAAGGTGTTTCTCATTTGGCTCTCTATGAATCAGTTTATCGTAAACATGAATTCGGTCACTGGTATGGCGTTATTTTAATGACAAATATCAAATGTATAATATTTCCTTCCCTCTGGACATATACAGTGCTCCAGTCGTGAACTGCCTTTCCTCTCATTCAGATGTTACGTGTGCTCCACATGGAAAAAATACTATAGTAATTTACAGTAAATACTATAGTGTTTTTGAACCATGTGGTAATATAAAACTATAGTAATATAATCAAATGACTTTACCCAGTACTGTACTAAGTTTTCTACAACTATATGGTATATTATACTACAATACACTACAGTTTGTAGTAAAATTAAAGTATACTACAGTTTTACAGTTTATCAGTTCACTAGTTAATACTACAGTATGCTATAGCATTCATTAAAGTGTTGCAAATACTATAATATATATAGTATAATATATTTTACTATAGTATGGTTCAAAAACACTATAGTATTTTTTCATGTAGGCGTGCTCAAACAGTATCCACTGGAAAATCCGTCTGTGCTCTTAAGCTAGAATTTTCTAGAAATTCTCTTCGCTTCCGGATAAACATTGTAAAAAGTTATCAACCAATCATTCTGATGACTGACCGATGAAAATGCTACATGAAATGTTATTAGCTGAGAGTGAACTGCAACGAATTCTTTCTACAATCAAAGGTAAATCTTAAATATTACTACACTGTAAAGAAATTAAACAATATTAATCAAATGTATCTTAGAAATGGCTTGGAATGGGGCACTTGGATGATTTGTACATATTCAGTACTGGTTGAAAGTTTGGAAACAATGTTTTTTTTAGTGTTTTTGAAAGTAGACTCTTAGTGAAATACAGTAATACTGTGAAATATTATTACAATTTAAATTGGCTTATGTAGCAGTATATTTTAAGTATAATTTATTCCTGTGATGTAATATTCAGCAGCCATTACTTCAGTGTCCCATGATTCTTCAAAAGATCCTAGGCTAAAATCTGTAGTCTTTGGTTGTTAGTTTGACATGTTCACCGACAGCCAATTAATCAATAGAATTTTACCTCAGACGAAATTCTGGCAGTGTCAGAAGATTTGGTGCACAGTCCTGCAGTGTGACTTGTCCTACAACAAACGTTAAATTGACTTTGTTTTTTCAAAGACAAGCCGTGATCAAAATGAACGCTAGAGATGTCTATGTTAGCCATAATTTCAGTCCCGCGTGTAATGCAGCTCACAGTCTTCGAATATTTATGGGTTTATGTAAAACTCCAGAAAAGTTTTCACGTGCGCATCCATTTTTAACGCGTCTTGACTGTTGTACAGTCTGACATAAATGAAAGCTGAGATCCCACAGTGTGACATGAGGATCATATTCGTACAGTCTGAAGAGCAACAATAGTAAAGGACTATTATAAATCGCACCTGGCTTAAGATCAATTTTTCTTATTAACAATGTTGAAAATAGTTTTAGCTGCTTTTTTTAAAATCATGATACACTACCATTCAAAAGTTTAGGTTAAAGGTGCAGTAAATGATTTTTCAAAAACGCTGTTGAAAAGACATGTACGTCTGGAACACAACAAACATGTAGCCAATCAGCATTAGTGGGCATATGATGGTGGAGGAGAAAGAGTGAGCAAGAGGGAGATTTAAAGAAAGATTTTAGAAAGAGAGTTGGGATGAAACACAATAATGTGGAATATCACTGGAAAAAGAAGAGTTATGATCAGGCAAGAGCTTTAGGACCCACATTAGCATTAAAAAAAGCTTTCCAGCTCTAAGCAGGAAGACCTGAATACGGACACCGATGTTGCATTGATTTGCTCGATATGCGAGTAACATATTGGTTTTGTGGTTTCACAGAATTATCAGCAAAGGATTCATTGATTTCTAACCCTTACATTAACTTTACCTCTATATATATTTATGGAAATTAGAAATAAGAACCCGCCCTGTACAGCTATGATCAGCTGTTCAGCTGAGCTTTCAATGTGGTTATGGAAAGGCCGCAGCTGATATGTTGGTTCTTGTCACATGACCTGCAGTGCGCTTGTGTTGAGATGTAGAATAGGCAAGCCTGGAAAAAACTAACGCGCTGCACCGCATGCGCATCGCTTCTAGTAGGAGCGCGCTTGTAGCTCGCCTACATTTGAAATAACAAACTTTAGCACGCTAAAGACGCGATATGTGAATGGCTCCTAATGGCAGTGAGCGGGATCTACAAGTATGAGCTGAAGAAAGTGTCTCCTTCCACATCCATTCACCCATCATACTCCACACGGCACACGGTTAAAGGCGTTCTGAAGCGAAGCGATGCGTTTGTGTAAAAAAAAATCCATATTAAACAAGTTATGAAGTAAAATATCTAGCTTCCACCAGACCGCCTTCCGTATTGCATTATTGCCATTGTTCCAGTTGAGATTTTAGTGCAAAATGATTGTAAACACAGTTTAGATATTTATTATATGTAATAACATTTAACTTTTATATGCAGTGGGTCTTAAAGGTAGGGTAGCAGTTTCTGAGCGGCTAGCGATAGCAAGCTGGCTTTGAAAGTATGAAATCTCAGCTTCCCTTCAGAGAGCTCTCCAAATCCACACCTTCTCCATATCACATGAACGTGTAGGTCATGCACAGCCATAGCAGATTCAGCAAAGCGTCATAAGAGACGGCGTTAAATTACCTCATGTCTCAAAGCATATAACATTACAATAATAATGAACGTAGATAATTTACAGAGCTCTTATTTGTACCACCTGACTGCTGTAGATTCATTTCAGCGTTGATAGTGTTGACACAGAAATGCATAAATCCGAGTCTGAGGACTAGGGGTATTCGATATTGACAAAAACTAATATCTCTAAATTTTCTGGGATTTTCTTGAAAATGATAATTAGTGTGTTTATTGTATTTTAATTGAATTTGATTATTTTTATTTCTACACTAACTACTGAACTATAGAGACGCGCCCAGTGATTTTAGTTTGGATTTATTTTTCTTTCTGTTAATTATGCTCATCTTAATCATGACAGAGTGTCCACACTGAAAAAACTTCTGGTGAAGAAACTGAGATCCACATGACACTATTATAAAGATGGCGTTTATTAAAGAGGAGAGTGAAGACATGAAGATTGAAGAAACATTCAGAGTGAAACAAGAAGATACTGAGGAACAAACAGGTTGGTTTAATTCTCAAAGCTGAACTCAGTCATTTGTCTTCAGTCAAATGTCCACCTCTACAGAAATTAGTTATATTTTTGGTAGAATGTCATATGAGTCTCTTAATTAAGTGGTTTTATTTGACGTGGAGCGGGTCATTAGTTAGTCATCCGTTTGACGTGATAAATATTTGTTAGGCTGCATTCATGTTATTTTTCCTAAATGAATGTTTATTAGCAGCACTATACCAAAGTCCCTTTCACTCAGTGGCCATATTTCCAACACCTCCAGGCCCAAATAGCCTTAAAATAAAACATTTTTCAGGCTAGACTAGCCACGACATGCAAGTTAGCACACGTACATCTGTAAGATGTCTGTTAAAGATCACTTCATCTGCTGTTTACAAACATCTGATAGACATCTTTAAGATGTCAGTTTTACATACATTCTAAATCATAAACATCTTAAAGACATCTTCTAAACGTCAAATAGACGTCTCCGAGATGTACGTATACTATCAAGGATACAGTGTTCATTCTAATGTTTGATCTGTGATCTGTGATCAGTGATTTTTTTTTTTATTTTTTTTATGTGTAATGATTGAAGTTCAGTCAGATATTCTTTGTCTAAAAATCGTTTAAAGCTGTTTATGCGTCAGTAAATCAAGCCAATGTCTTCTTCACATTGTTTCTTTTAGTAGTATGAAACCGACCCGGCACCAGACAGAAATTCACAGACGGGCATTACATTTTCTCAGGGGAGCACAAATGAGATCATATTCATTGCATAATAACATTAATTATGAATTAAATGGACGAGAAAAAAAAACGAGGAAGAACGTACCACTCCATTGACGCGATACAACAGTTAAGCTTTGGACATAGCCTACTGCAACACGCGTCACAGGGCTCTACATTAATGCTTGTTCGCTTGTCTGGGAGCAAGAGAAAGAGAATTAGCCAAACCTGATTAAAACTCCAATAACAAAAAATAACTAGGTAATCACCAAAACGCAATAATGATTTTGCATTCATTAAGTCTGGGCGATCGATAGTGTATAATAATACATAATGTATAATGCACTGACGCCAACAATGTTGTGCTGCCTCTCGAGGAGAAATCAAAGCAAATGAGCGCAGCAGGGAAAAAAGAAACTCCGTTAACACACTGCCAGTTGTGGCTCCTGGCCATAAATTTAGGTAGGACAGATTCAAATATTTATCATAATGTAAATTTAATCATTTACTCACCTTCATGTTGTTCAAAACTATTCGATCAAATAAAACTTGTGAAATTCACTTTGAAACCAGAATTCATATCTCTCATTGCTGAAAAAACTATTAAAAGACCAGAAAATGATGTCAATTATGTTGGCTACTGAACTGAATTTTATTTAAAGTGCAAGCAATAAAATTTCAGCAAACTTACAAGCGGTTTCCAAAATACATGACACTAGTACTTTTTGTACAAACAACTTAAATTAGTTGGATTCTGCGGTTATTGTGGTTTAAAGCAAAGAAATTCACACATTCATCAAGGTTTAGAGACTTGGCTCGCCTGGACTCTACACTTAAGACACCGAGATAACTCAGTCTATCATCAAAGAAGCTGTGTTCACATGCAGCTGTTCTCATGATTATGGTAACATCAATTTTGCACAATCTAAAGAGCTCATTGAATACCTCTTTAACCCTTAGGGGACTAAGCCCTTTTTGGTCCGTTTTGTCTATTTTTACATTTCGGCTTATAAACCATAAGTAATGATGATGGACCACCATGTATTTGGTATCAATGGATTCAGAAGACCCTAAGCTACCATAAGCATGCATGCAATATGTTTATAAAGGAAGTATGAGTGAAAAATTGTACAATAAACTAGAGCTACAGAGTAAATTTCAAAAACGAAAATGAGATTTTTGTCATTTATTACTGAAAATCCTACCTCACACAACAATAGTGAAAAGTTTTTGACCCAAAAATATATTTTTCAAACCCTTTGCTTGACAGAAATGGGTTAATGTTCAATCAAATGTGTAAAGAACAATTAAATAATTAACTTTATTTACAAACAGTCCTAGGCGTTTTTTTATTTTTGGGACTAAGCCCTTTTTGGTCTGTTTTCTCTATTTTTATATTTGGGCTCATAAATCATATGTAAAGGAGATGGAACACCCTGTGTTTGGTATCTATGGATTCAGAAGACCCTAAGCTACCATAAGCATGCATATAATGTGTTTATAAAGGAAGTATGAGTGAAAGAAAATGTACAATAAACTAGAGAATTTCAAAAACGAAAATTTAGATTTTTGTCATTTATTACTGAAAATCACAAAATATAGAACAGTTTTTGAACAAAAAAAAAAAAGTCAAACTCTTTGCTTGACAGAAATGTGTTATTGTTTAATCAAATGTGTAAAGAACAATTAAATAACTTTTTTACAAACAGTCCTAGGCATGCCAGTGAGCAAAGCAAGGCCTCTCCAGGAAGTTGCAGAGGGGCACCTGGCAAGCCCCACACTGCCAGGGGGTCTTGTTGTACACTTTGCTTGCCTTGCAGTGCTCACAGTACTTTCTGACATCTGCAGGCTTGTGTGCAGAGTTTGCTGGGTCCAAGGGAGCAATGGGTAGGGGTGTGTGGTGAGTTGTCCTGTCTGCATCCTCAGTTGTCACCCCTGCAAGTTGAGCACAGAGCTCCTCCATAAAGTCTCTGTGTGTCAGTGGTGTAGTATTTGCTCTTTACACAGTTCTTTGTGGAGGATGTAGCTGTTACATGTGGCGATGTCCACAAAGTGCAAGAACATAGTCTTATACCATCTGTGCGCTTTGTGGTGAGCAGAGGTGTACTGGATGAGCTGATCAGACAAGTCAACACCACCCATGTGTTTGTTGTATTCCACAACTGGAGTTGGAACTGGAATACTCACTTTCTCCCAGGTTCCATCTGTCTTTTTTTGCCTTCTTGTGACCTTCTCCGATGTGTAGGCTTGATGGATGGTCGAGCAGATGGACACCTCTCTTGTGTCCATCCACTTGACGAAGAGCAAGTCATCATCTCGGATCCACCTGATTGTGCCTCTTTGGGATTTTTTGGAGAGGGCATTCACAGTAGATTTAGGGGTGTCCTTCCTCCCCTGTCTATATGTACCACAGGCTCTAAAGTGCAGAGATGACCGGTGTCTGAAGAGCTGAGGGCTTGTATAAAAGTTATCACAATAAATGTGATAACCACTTCCCAAATGTGCTTTGTCCAGGAGGCCCACAACTGCATCATAGGAAAGTCCAAAGCCAGTGGGGAACTTTGCCTTTCCCGTGTACACGGTAAAGCTAGATGTATAACCATTTGAAGAGTCAGCCAAGATAAACAGTTTGAATCCCCACTTAGTCGGTTTGTCCTTTATGTATTGTGTCATTCCTGTTTTGGCTTTTGTCCCCACCATCCTCTCATCTATTGCCAGATTTTTTTGGGGCTGGTAAAAGGACTTGCATGCTTCCATGATTTCGGTCATCAGAGGCTTGAGGCGAAACAGTGGGTCATGGTCTGATGTTCCTTTTTGCTGTCATTTATAACTTCCTCAGCCGGATCACTCATGTGCACATTTGAGGAAATGGAGAGCCACCTGTCCCTTGGCATCACTTTCTTTGGAAATGGCACTGAAAAATTGTTTTTTTGCCTCCAGTAAGCTTTCACTGATCCAAGTTTTAGCAGTCCCATGAAAATCACAAGTGCAAGATATTTTAGGAAGTCTATGGGAGTGACATCAGTCCATTTGAATTTAAGTCCTTCTGATATCCTCTTTGAAGCTTGCTTATTTGTGTTACTGCATAATTTTCTGATGACATTATTGCTGAAAAAAAGCTGGAACAAATCAAGTGGACTGTACACTTTGGATTTATCGAGTTGCACTCCTGGGGGCCTGGCAGGGGCAAACCTGGGGAGAATGGGTGCCACATCTGGATTGTTTTCAGTTTTCCAGTGTTATTCAGGTCTTGTACGGTGTGGAGAGCGTGATCTTGAGCGGCTCAGCGTGGGCCTCTGAACACTCTCGGTAGAGTGTCTGCGTGTTAGAGTTTCTCTCCTCGGTGGAAGCTGAGGTGCTGTTGCCGGTGTAGATGACGTGCTTGGCTGGCTCAATCTCCTCCTCTGTGGAAGCTGAGGTGCTGTTGCCGGTGTAGATGACGTGCTTGGCTGGCTCAATCTCCTCCTCGGTGGAAGCTGAGGTGCTGGTGCCGGTGTAGATGACGTGCTTGGCTGGCTCAATCTCCTCCTCGGTGGAAGCTGAGGTGCTGTTGCCGGTGTAGATGACGTGCTTGGCTGGCTAAATCTCCTCCTCGGTGGAAGCTGAGGTGGTCTTGCCGGTGTATATGATGTGCTTGGGTCGTTATCATTACTGAAATAAATGTAAAAGGAGAGAGAAAATACACAATAAAACTGAATTTTGACAAAAAAAAGCTTCCAATGTAGAAAAAAATAATACCTATAAACTCGTGTAACCCTATGAAACTCCACTGTACACTAAAAACACATTTCACCTCTCTTGACCTGAGCAGTTTACTTAGTTGAGTAAGTCAGTCTATTGAAACAAATTTCACACCACTCTTGAACTGAGTTTACAGGGAAAGAGTAGTATAGTACACTAAAACAAATATTTCATGCCTCAATCGCTATCTGACTAAAAATCCAAAACATATACATACTCAAGATGTATGATATAATAAATTATAATGATAAAGAGGTTATTTGAAGTTACATACCAGTCCTCAAATGGATCTTCCCCATCCTGGTAAAATACTTCGTCAGCTGTGTAAAAGCTGTCTGCTTCAGAATTCTCCTCGTCACTGTCCAGTAATTGTTCCAGAGCTTGTTCTGCCGTAAATCTTTTACTGCTTGCCATTTTGATAAAATCCGATCGCTCTCTGTAACGCTCAAATTTTTTTCCGCTTTCTCCACCTGATGCTGATTCTCTGATCGCTTATTGGTTACACCCGGCTGCCGGTCTTTTACTATAGGCCAGTCAGCTTTTACAAGGCTACAGCAGAGCTACAGAGTCCTCTGAATGGCTAGAATACATCATGGTAACCTTCCTCTGATTGGGTTAGAAAAATATTCCTCCCAGCGGCAATTTTTACATTGGTTGTTGCGTGTTGAATCTGCCTAACATAATCGTTTTCATTGGCCTGTTTGCGCAGTGGTATTGCGCAATAAGGGAAGCGTGTTTAATATACAAACTGGATACCGCTGTTTTCAGTGGAATCTGAGGAAGACGGCAAAAGGAAGGAAGACCGCATCTCTCTAGCATTAATAGTTTTTGAGATAACTACACATTTGTAAAAGTATGCCATTTTGGGCGGTACCGCCCAATCCGTCCCCCAAGGGTTAAATGGCACAATGAGCACTGTCAAATCTACAATACTTGTGGGCTTCTGTATACCAGCTTGAAATTCCTCTCAAATTCTTTTCAGTTGAAGTTGAATCTCAGGCAGATACAAAACTAATAAAAGCAAAAATGTGTCTCCAAATTTACTGTTGGTGGTCTGAATATGGTTCGTTTGAGGGTCTGTTTTTTTTTTTTTTGTTCTTCGTGATATGTGAAAGCATCGAGGATGCAATCTCGGGATTGGATGGACCCAATATTTCCTCTTTCTTTTTCTCATTTTAAGAAGAGAGAGGACAACTAAATCATGTTCGATGCTTGAAGACTTCATTTTGTATTGTTTTGCAAGACCTCAGCTGGAAGGACAAAAGGCTCTACATGAGGAATTGGCTTTTTGCAAATTAGACTGTATAGAATGCCCCAAAATGGGATGAAATAATTGCATGAAGTGGAAACTTAGGCTTATGTTGTTTTACAACAAAAAGACAAAGTCATCTTCATTCATTAATATAACGCTTTTCACAATACAGATTGTTTCAAAGCAGCTTCACAGTGATAGTAGGAAAATTAATAGACAGATATTGTTTTGGCTTTACAGCAGTTCTAGGAAAAAGTTATCGAGCTAAAATAGATTTAATCACTTCTGTTGTAAAAAATTGTTAACTTAGGGGCCACTTACATGACACCTTTTTAACTGAAAACAAGACGTTTAATGTGTTCTTGCGGTTCATTTATGTGTTTAGCGAAATTACATGCACAGAATTTAACATATAGACAAGGTGAGAATTATTATAATTATATTATAGCATAACGTACATGGGGTAGCTGTAGGGGCACTAATGTTCCCTCCACCAGGTCTGACAGCTGTATTGTAGACAGTCCACTTTGGTCCAGCTCCATCTTCAGTCCTACCTCATAACCACCAGGGATGCCTGGGTCAATAATGAAAGCATAGCTGTATACATTTCATATTAGCAATGATGTTTATTTGTTACCTTCTAACCAAACATTACAAAACAACCGGCTCTGTGTTGTCTTACTTTCATAGTGCACCTTGTTGATGACACCCAGCATTCTTGTTTCCAAAGAGGTTAGCAATGGAGCGTTGCTTGTTCCCCCTCCCGTTTTCTTTACCTCTTTTGCCTGTATAGCAGCTTTCTTCTTTGTTTTTCTTGCAAGAGTGGTGAATTTTTTTTCTTCACAGACTTTGCTACGAGAAATGCCAGACACCGCAGACACATTTTCGGCAACTTTTGCCCACTCTCTTTCCTTATCTTAGTGAGTGAGTGAAGGTGAAAACTTGCCTAATAAAATAGGCTTCACCTTTTCAACGGAGCTTATCAAAATTTCAATCTCTGCTGCACTGAAACTGAAAGCACGCCGTTGTTTGTCCATTTTGGTTTTATTTTTACCTCAGAAGCAGTATGCAGACCTGACAGTTGATTACCGAACTCGATGGAGCGGTTTAAGATTTCCTAACTACAGATAAGATGAGATTTTGTAAGATAGGATAAGAATCATAAATCAATTTAAGATTTGCTTCTGTAATGCGAATTTGTGAAAAATCCTACTCATATCTTAAGACCTAAAATGGAAAGTTTCTGTAATACGCCCCCTGTTCTACAAACGTTAGAAATCAAATGACAAATTACTGTCAACACAACACTTGGGTTTTTAACTTTAGAAAACCACTTAACAGTAAATCCTTCGAGACCTAAAATCTTTTGTGTAGAGGATTTTGATCCATTAAAAAAAATTGCCAATCCCATCCTTTATACAAATAATACACTCTGCTACAGAATTATGAAGTTTTGTTAGGTTATGAGGAAATATAAAACTGAGTATCATCTGCATAACATGGTGAAGTCTAATGATAATGTCCCTCATAGGAAACATAAGGAGAAAATCAGAGGATCTTGCAGTTGTAGCGGACAGATAGATGGGACCTGAACCATGCTAATGCTTGTCCACAAATGTCAACATAATTCTCAAGCTATCCAAAAGAATGTTGTGGTCTGTGTTGATGAAACATGTAACTTTCTGTGCTACAATTGGGCTTAAATCCTGGATGATTTTTTTTATAGATACATAAATCTGAATATATTAGAAAAATATTGTCCTCTCAGAGTAGAGATTCATCTGTAGTTAACACTCTGAGGTCTGACGGTATCGCCGGCGATACCACCGTGGTTTTTTCTTATCAGTGTGAAAGAGACTCAAAATACTCCGTCAATGTTGCACATACAATTAAGAGTTATACACCATTTTAATCTGTGGAATATCTTCTTTCATTTGTGTACACTCAGAGTAAAAACAGAATTTTGTGCTTTTTGTAAAATAAAGAAAACTAACATGATGCGTGATTTCTCCTCTCCCTCTGAACGAACTCCAATCTGATAGTTCTCAGAAAATGAACTGTAACTTAGTGAATACTAATGACAAAAAAATTACACTTATGTCTAAAAAAACGTTAAGATGTCAGGTTTTAAATCATGTAAGTCAAATCGAAAACAAACCTTCTTTGTTTATGTAATCTGTATGAAAAGAGAGCCATGTCAGAAATCCGTGATTCAGCTCATTATCTGCTAATGCGGCCACGCCCACGGAGCCAGCGCTATTCAGACGCTAATTCAGTCAATACATGCATTTATTATCTCAATCGTGTATTTATTGTCTTGAAAAGTGTTTATCTGGATGTAAAAGTCATGGTTAGCGATCTCTAGAAGACATGCAGTTACTTCCTGTTTACTTGTCTTCTACAGATGAAGTTTAGATGAGTTTTTGTTTCTTTAGCGCCCTCCTGCTGCTGTATGTATTGGAAACTCCATTCATGGAATAGCCTCTTCTTCTTTTAGATGAATTTGTGGACTAAAATGCACAGAGCGCCCTCCGACTTCAAGGATGAATTGAAAACACCAGCGCTCATAGTAATGACAGTGAATATTAAATAAAAATAACTCCTCTGTATAGAAAATTGACATAAGCATATGAGAATCCAATATTTCTCCAAATGTGCATGCTTTTAAACTAAAAGCCTATATTCAGACTCTTTGCATCACAGAAATACATTATATTTTAAAGTATAATATAAAACCATTACTTTATATTGTAATAATATTTTTCTGTATGTTTCATATATCATAATGAGCTTGAGACATCACAGAAGGTTTTTTTTCACAGCCTACCTGACTGAAATGCCTCATTAATATGCAAGTCATTTCAGCTCATTACTATCCAATTCTTTTGTCTTCTCAGGTGAGAATGGCCCATTTTCAGTGGTGATTCACGCCTCCTTGCATACTGTGTTTCTTGGCAAAAAGTGTCTTACAAAAACTAAATCAATATATTGTTAAATATGAAGGAGTAGGCAGCATAATTTTTACATAATTTTGAAGCAAAAACTCTAGTCTACAACCTCCAATACCCTAAAGTCTTATGAACACAGATTTATTATACTTTTTTTGGCCTTATTTCAGTGACTTAAGTTTTTTGTTTTTTCAACAACCACGCATAAATGTTATTCCTTCAAAAACACAAACATGTACATACATGTTCCTCACATATTATTGTAGCCTAGTTTGTGCTGAATACAGTGTAATGACACTTTTTCCATTAATATGTTTATGAACAACTGAAAAAAGCACAAATGTCAGGGCATGTCAAAAGTTCTCCAGGCCCCAAATCAGCCTCAGACTCCAGAGGGTTAACTAGTTCCCTTGTGCAACTATGTATATACAGTATGTGTGTGTGGGTGGGTTTTTGTTGTTGTTTTTGGGATAAGGGGTTTGATAACTGCCAGTTTTAAAGTTTTTGGAATGTGTCCTAATCAAAGCAAAAATTTAACAATGTTGAGAAGTGGTTCTGAGATTAAAAGTAACACCTCTTTTAGTACCTTAGTAGTTATGGGATCTAGCATACATGTTTTTGGTTTTGATGCCTGTTGCTTTGTGCCAGAAAACGGGTTAACTTTTATTTCTTTTTTTTACCTTAGACTTGATGCTACTGAAAGTGGAGAGTGAAGTCCTGAATGATACGGAAGAGAAAGATCAGTATGAGAAATGTCATGCTTTCATTACTCAAGAAAAATCATTTAGTTGCTCAGATACTGAAAAGACTTCCTCACGAAAAACAGCTCAGAAGACAGGAGATGGAAGTTATTTCACCTGCTTCAAATGTGGAAAATGTTTCAATCAACATGAAAACCTTACAGTCCATATGGGAATTCACACTGGAGAGAGCCCTTATACCTGCCAACAGTGTGGAAAAAGTTTTACCCAAAAAGGAACCCTTAACAGGCACATGAGAATTCACACTGGAGAGAACACTTTCACCTGCCAACAGTGTGGAAAGAGTTTCGCTCAAAAAGGAAACCTTAAAAAACACATGAGAATTCACACTGGAGAGAAGCCTTATTCCTGCAGACTATGTGGAAAGAGTTTCACAGCAGCACTAAACCTTAAGTATCACATGAACCGTCACAGTGGAGAAAAGCCATTCAGATGTGATCAGTGTGAAAAGAGATTCACCCGTAAAGTACACTTTAATAACCACATGAAGATTCACTCAAAAGAGAACTGTTTTATATGTCATCAATGTGGAAAAAGTTTCCCTGAAAAAGGAAATCTTAAAATCCACTTGAGACTTCATACTGGAGAGAAGCCTTACACATGCCCTCAGTGCAGGAAGAGTTTCACATATAAAAAATCCCTTGATGCCCACATGAGAAATCACACTGGAGAGAATCCTTTCACCTGCCAACTGTGTGGAAAGAGCTTCACTCAAAAAGGAAACCTTAAAATCCACATGAGAATTCACACTGGAGAGAACTCTTACACCTGCCAACAGTGTGGAAATAGCTTCACTCAAAAAGGAACCCTTAACAGGCACATGAGAATTCACACTGGAGAGAACCCTTTCACCTGCCAACAGTGTGGAAAGAGTTTCAGTCAAAAAGGAAACCTTAAAAAACATGAGAATTCACACCGGAGAGAAGCCATATACCTGCAGGCTGTGTGGAAAGAGTTTCACGGTACAGCTAAACCTTAGGTTATCACATGAACTGTCACTGGAGAAAAACGCTTAGTTGAGAAAGTGTACCTCTGCCAATTTTCAACTATTGTAACAATGTCTGTAGTATATGTAAATCAAAAAGGTTTACCCATTCTCCATGTTACTTGAACCAGAGTCCTGCATGGGTCCTGTTTGATAAACCCGAACCCGCCCTGCACACGCAGTAATAAACAGAACCCCCGACCCGGTATCCGTCAGAAACACTCATTTAAGTCCCGACCTGACCCATAAAAACTGCAACCTGAACCGCACCTGCATTAAATCTCCTACATGAGGTAGACAAAAATCATTTTCACATGCAAAGCCTAACACAAGCAATAAAACCAACATTAGGCATTCTGAGTCGAAGCAATTACAAACATTGCATTAAACAACACAAGTAAAATTATAGGCCTACCAAAACATTCTGTACTCTATTTAACTTTAAGGTTAAAGCTAGTTAATATTTTAGCAGATTCACTTAGCATTTAAATGTAGTTGTCTTTTCTGAAACTCAGCAGTGTTTACCTGGCTGCTGGTCCTCTTTGTAGCAGCACGAAAAATAAGCTAAAACTTTTATTCGAATTGAGAATATATTAAATGCATAAAGCGAGCACGCTACCTTTAATATCACTATAGCTTTCAATCAGATGAAGCGTGATTGGCTACAATGCTCAGCGCTGCAAATCGTGCAAGAAGCCTTCCATCTTCTGATAAGAGCATGAACACAAGCATGGCACCATTTGAAAACAGCTGTCAAATGTACTAAATTGAGAAGAAATAGTCTTGGCTATTTCACCCACAGTCCGCCTGTGCCTACCGTGAGTCCGAACTGCACAGACCTGACACGTAATATTATCCCACTTGTTACATCAAATATAAGCAGCGGGTACCCACCCGCTTGCAGGACTCTGATCTGAACCGATTATACCTGAATACGATTATACATGTTTATTTGTCAGCAAAATTCTGGGTGAAAACTATAGATTATACTTCCACATCTTTCTATCCTCACCCACAAACAGTCAGATCGATACAGAGTTATTAACGTAAGTTATTGTAAGGGTAGGTTTATCACTGAAAATTATATTCTACTATGTCTACCCTTTAAACAGCATTATGGTAAAAATGGAACACTATGGCAACAGCTTTCTTACCTGTACGTGACCGTGTTTTGCTTCAGGGGGAACTGGCAGAACGGTAGTTTCTTTCAGGTTTTCTTGTCTGTTTGGCCTAAAACACTGTGGTCCTGGTCATCCAGTTTGAACTGTCAACTACAAACTGTTTTTTCCCTCCATATTTACAGTTCTTTGCAGTCATCAGCCACTGCCTACAATGGTCTGGATGCATCACTGGAAACCAAAAGTAACTTACTCACCCTAAATGTTTACTCTTTGAATTCTTGCACCCAGAAACAAAACAAATCAACAGAGTTATGATTAAAAATTTGCTACACTCTCACATGAGAAATCACACTGGAGAGAACCTCTGGATCAAAGATGAGACGTCACTATTTTGGTGTCCGCATCAAATTAAAGTGATGTGCTTAAATATTAAATGGAAGTAAAGTGTCTATGTTCATGTTTCAAATAACATTTGTGAAAATAAAATATGGGTGAAATAATGCTCCAATGTGTATCATTGTCATTCAGTGTAATGGTTCAGACTTTGATTTTACCTTTACATCTATAAATAAACATATAAAATGCCAAGTTGTCAGCATTACGTTGCAAAACAAACACAAAATTAATGAAAATGAAAAGAAAAAAAAAACAGCACACTGGCAATATAATGGCGAACAGAGCAACCAATGTCATTGTGGCGAGCAGGGCAGGCGGGAGCCATGAGGGAACGGCGCGAGGCCGGTGATGCGAGAGTTCCACCTGTGAGGCGCACCGGCCTTGAGTCTCTCACGGAGGAGCTCCAGGAGCATAAAAGGAGTAGCGACGACAGTGAAGGACGAGAGAGGACCAGGCCTGGATATTATTTTATGTTTTATTACATCCGCTAGGGCAGTGGTTCTCAACCACATTCCTGGAGGCCCACCAACACTGCACATTTTGCATGTCTCCTTTGTCTGACACACCCATTTTAGATCTTTGAGTCACTACTAATGAGCTGATAACTTTAATCAGGTGTGTTTGATTGAGGAAACATGCAAAATGTGCAGTGTTGTTGGGCCTCCAGGAATGTGGTTGAGAACCACTGCGCTAGGGTCTGCCAGCATTACTTTCGTTTTGTATCTGTTTATTTTGGAATAAAAGTTGTTAAACGTTCGCCGGTTCCTGCCTCCTTCTTCCCACATCTACGAACTACGTTAACTCTAACGTCACCGGCCTTGCGCCGTTCCCTCACGACTCTCGCCTGCCCTGCTCACCACAGTCATGATGAGATCACACAATGAACAGAAGAAACAAAGCTTAAATACACAGAGAAACCAATTAACGGAATGACCAACAGGTGTAACAAATAATCAATGAATCACCAAAGAATCTAACTAAAACACAGGAAACTAACTGAAAACTTGGACAGAATAGAAACATGATAAAAAACCCACTCAAACAGAAAACAAACCCAGTTTACCCATCAAGAAGGCACATCCCTGCACCTTATTTAGAGAGAAGAGACATACTCAAATTGCATTACCAAAGGAAGACAACCCCATACAACTGCATTAACATCAAGTCAGATCCACACTACACAGAATCAGTGAGAGAAAAGCAGCTGGTCCAGATGGAGTAATGGGAAGAATCCTTAAGAAATGCACAGACCAGTTAGCGGGGATATTCACTACCATCTTTAATCTCTTGCTATTACAATCCACAGTTCCCACCTACCTCAAGTCAGCAACAATCATCCCGGTACCAAAGAAAAGCACAGTGAACTGCCTTAATGACTATTGACCAGTTGCCTTAACCCCCATCAACACCAAATGTTTGGAAAGACTCATCCTCTCTCATATTAAATCTGCTATCCCTGCCGACCTTGACTAATATCAGTTTGCTTATCGTGCGAACAGATTGACATAAAATGCAGTCATCACAGACCTGGACCAAAGAAAAACCTATGTAAGGATGCTGTTTGTGGATTTCTGTTCAGCTTTTAATACAGTCATTCCCATAAACTGGTTCAAAAAACAACCTGGGATTAGGCAGATCACTGTACATGGATACTGGATTTTCTGAGCAATAGACCACAGAACGTAAGGATGGGAGATCAAACATCCACTTTAACCCTGAACACTGGCACACCACAGGGATGTGTTCTTAGTCCCCTCCTCTATTCCCTCTTCACCAATGACTGTTCCCCCATTCATCCTAGCAATACTATTGTCAAGTTTGCTGATGAGAAAACAACGAGACAGCCTACAGGGAGGAGATTCAACATTTCACAGAATGGTGCTCTCAAAATAATCAGGACTTGTATATGACTAAAACCAAGGAATTGATTGTGGACTTCAGAAAATCCAAGTGCACTGAGTACTCTGCCCTCTGCATACACAACAATGAGGTAGAGAGGGTACAGAGCTTGTAATAAAAGTAAGAGATTGGAATAGCGAGAGATTAAAGATGGTAGTGAATATCCCCGCTAACTGGTCTGTGCAGTTCTTAAAGATTCTTCCCATTACACCATCTGTACCAGCTGCTTTTCTCTCAGTGATTCTGTGTAGTGTGGATCTGACTTGATCCACATAAGTTCCCCCTCCTACCCTCTGGGAGAAGATACACACTAATAAAATCCAAAAGAAACACAATCCCTACACACTTGAGCAATAAACCCATAACTTAAATGAAGAAGTACAATAACACCCATCTTTTTCATAAGTCTCACAGTACTTGCTCTGCAGTAAATTGCTGAGCCATTTCACATTTTGCCTGTTCTTTCTTTTCTGTCTGATTGAAATGTCACTTCATCATTGTGTATCAGACATGGCTACCTTGTGGAATAAAGGTGAAGTGTGCTTATTTCCATTATCAAAGATTCAATTATTGTTGTGCAACAAAAAAATATACATACACTGATACACACCTTGGGTCGTTAGGGACCCTATACAATTTTTTACAAATAATTAATGGGAAAATATGCATTCTTTTATAATTTTGATTTTTTTTCTTCTTATATTCTTTATAATGAATTGATTGAGGAATGCTAAGAAGGTTGATGTCTAACTTTGAAAAATGAATGAGGGGGGAAGGTAGTGAATGATGTCCCGGGTCAATTAAGACCCAAGGTATGCATTTCAGGGTTTACATTTTAACCTTTACAAATTTGTATTTGTGTTTTCCTTAAGTAAAAAAAATTCACTGGTCAAACGGGTACTTTCTTACTTTCTTAATGATTTAATATTTCATGAGCATGTAATGTACCAACTGATACATGTAAATGATAAATACCCTAATGATAAAAGCCTGTTTAATAAAAAAATGCAAGGGAGACATATTATACTTTGAAAGATTGATTGATTATTCATGTTGTCTGCCCTGTCAAGTGTATTGTCAACTATTCAAGTAATGCATCAGACCCTCACATACATCCCTGCCCTCCTCCTCAACAGCCTGTGCAAGTGACACCACAGGCTCTGCGGGTGAAGGTAAATCCAATGCTCATTCTCATAGGCTTCTCCTTGACTCTCACAAAGGTTATGTAGAGCACAGCATGACAGCACCATAGATTTCACAAGGTTGATCGCAGTCATTTATTTTCATAAGGTAACCCCATCTTCCTTTCAGTCTACCAAAAGCATTTTCAATCACTACACGTGCTCTGCAGATTTTCATGTTGTACACCTGTTGTTCTGTTGTCAGCCTTCCAGTGTTAACAAATGGTTTTAAGAGCCAGTTCTGCAAGAGATAGGCAGTCCCACCAATGTTTCTGGTGTAAGCTGGTATGTGGTTTCCACGGCTTGCCAACTCCCACAGTGTGGACTGTCTCAAAACCTGAGCATCATGCAGGCTTCCAGAGAGTCCTGTGAAAACATTCCAGAAAAGTCCCTTTCTATCCACAACACCTTGAAGGATGGTGGAGTGCCAGCCTTTATGGTTGAAATTGTCACAGTGATAGTCCTGTGGTGCTATGATGGGTATGTGTGATCCATCAATAGTACCAATACACTATGGGATCCCCCACCTGTTCTCAATATAGGCAGGCATTTCTTGAAACTTCTCCTGATCTGGAAAACAAATTTGTTCTGCTACCAACAAGATCTACAGGACAGAACTCTTGAACACACCAACACAGTTATGCATGCTCCAAAAAGATGTCCAACACTTCTGTATTCTGAGACAGATGCAAGCTTCCACAGGGCGATGGCTACTCTCTTCTTTAGAGGTACACACAAGCAGAAGTGTGCGTGTTGTCTCTCCATCGCCGGATGCAGTTTATTGCACAAGTATGTAAACTTTTCTTTGGACATTCTAAAGTTCTCCAGAGTGTTTGTAAACCGGGAACAATCACATCCCACCTTTCAAAAACTCGGTTAAATGTCCAAACAGATGGTCTGTTGCAGCGACTTTTTGAAATATGATACATCTGAAATAGACAAAATATGCATTAATACGCTCAGTTCATTATATTCTTTGTGGCAGTGATATAGTGATTAAGACCCTAAACACATTGCTAAATGCAAAATTAGCTTACCCTCGTGCTCCGTCGAGCAAACCAAGTGATCTAGTCGTCTGCGCTTCGTTGTATGTGTTCCCAGACTTTTTTTTAGCAGTATTTTGTTTTGCTCCCATCAGTCTCCTTTGAAACAAACTTCGTTTTGCAGTGAAAAACATACACATGCCGAGAATCAAGTACACCATTCCTTCGATAGGGTCCATTGCTCCTATTTCGCGCGTTTGTTTTGTGTTATGTTTACGATGATGTCGTAGCAGTAGAGGTGCCAACTATAATGTAATCCCACCCACTTTGAAGCAGAACTAACTGCAATGGAAGAGTAAACTGAGCCAAAGCATGCCGAGCCGAATCGTACCACGCAGTGAAAAAGTAAAGCGAGCAGAGCCGAGTTGTACCACACAGTGGAAAAGCACCATATAAGGAACATGTACTATACATCTCCTTATTCATCCAGGGAACTGTGCACACAAAGTGGAAACCACACCTGGAATAAAAGCCAATGTAATCACACCCACTGACACAGAAATCTGATAACTCAACCAATTCAAATTAAGCTTGGACTCTATGAGTTCAAGACACTGCCACCAGAACACTGAGAAAGGTTTGGAAAAGAAATAAAGCATTTCCAAGGTCCTAAAAACATTGTTTTATTTAACTGTTTGGATTGGGACAAAGAACATTTATCAGGTGTGCTCTTAAGTTAGAATGCAGATAGAAACTTATAATTCCAAGGTGATGAACTGTCTCAAGGTTTTCTGAAATCTGCAACCTTCTAATGTTATCAGGGGACAGTATAACTCATAGCAACATTTCCTGGAAATTGATGCAAAACAGAGAGCATTAAAGATTACACAATTTCAATATTTTCATGGCTTTCAATGAAGTAAAAGCCTCTTTAGAGGAAGCAGAATGTTTCCTCCAACCATATATGGCGTCAAAGGGTAATGATCTTGAGGCTCAAGTGTTTCAAAAGATGTTGTTTCAACAATCTCATAACACCTGTTGTATTCACTATACCAAGTGGACAGCTGCTGGCACATGAAAACATACTTTGCTGCAGTCCTCAAGAATGTGCATTATTCTGTGAAACTCTGGCAAACCACTGTACCCAGAGCTGATAAAACCATGCCTTCCTAGTAGTGGATTTTTTTGAAATTTCACACTTGCATCTAGGAGATACCATCTCTCTATGCGGATACGTTTTTTGCACTTCTTTTTTTTGATTGCTGCAACCACAGTACTGATTTTAACAACTTTTAGTTCCCTTTCGAATGGGAACTTTCGCTGTGTCCCCTAGAGGGTGGATATGGGGAATGCCAGACCAGTGTCTGAAGCATGAGTCTAAAAATGACAATGAACTCAACATTGGCGGTTAGGTGCGGCCAAGGGAATAAATGGGCACCTGTAAAATTCATCATCTTCTTTCTGTTTTCAGGAGACCGGCTGTTTCAGCATGTGTATAGATAGGAAAGCTATGGCCAGCACTAGCACTTTGGGTTTTAAAGTGTGTTCCTCCGTGTCAACGTTGTGTGCATTATGTGTTTGGGAGAGGAGAATGCACGCTCAGTCCTTGAGGGGGCTGTTGGCATGCATTGCGAGCGCTTCCCTTTGTCCCTTTTTTTCTAGGGAATTGGGACAGCCATCTGCACCTTGCGGTTCAGGACCTGCTGCAGCTAAGCCGAGTAGGAAACTGCACTTGTGGCATTCACAGGTTCGTCATGAGCTTGTCGACGATTTTGAAAGTGTTATGAATTTTTCTCTGTCATTGGCGGCTGGCGAAAGCGAGCCCTGCATGTGACGAGCTGTTGGACGTTGTCTCGCACTACTGAAAGATTAGATCTGTTGTGGAAGCGCAAGAGGCGCAAGCTCCCTGATAGCCACCTTGATGAACGCTTCCTGTTGGGACATAACTGCCCAGCTTGTATGAGTTTTCCCTTTCTCCCAAATCTTCACGCTGAGGTGTGGAGATATTCGGGAAAGCCATATTCTGCTCGCATCCACCATTCACAGGCAAAATTATGCTGATGTTGAGGGGGTGCAGGAATATGGTTATGATTCAATGCCGCCGATTGAACAGACATTTGCAAGCTGATAGGCGAAGCATCCGCATTGAAGACACCATCTCTGCCAACTAAGCCAGTCAGGCTGTTTTGTGTTGCAAGTGTACCAGGCTGACCTGCTGAAGGACCTGGATCAGGGCCAGGGGCTGCGCCGTACCACGAATTTGGCTCTCAGTGCTACCAAACAGACTGCTGCCATGATTGGACAATCTATGGTGGCAATGTTGGTTATGGATAGCTATCTCTGGGTAAACCTGGCCAAAAGAGAGGAGCTTTCTCCTCAATGCGGCGGTGTCACCTTCCAAGCTCTTTGGCACATCCATTGAGACGGTGATCGGAAAGTTTCGAGAGGCGAACACGGTCTCAACAACTTTTAAAACCTGCATACCATGCTGGTCCAGGCCAAGCCTCAATCCTATTCTGAGGGCTCAAGACGAGACTAGAAACATTATGCTCCCCCTCCTTCCAGGCCCTCCTTCAGAGGGAGAAGGAAACAGCAGAAGAGGGAAGTGTTCCAGAGCAAATACTCTAGGGTCCCGGAGGCTAAGTAACATCTGCCCCCTTCCCCCCTTTTCAGGCCTCCTCACGCTACACAGAATTATCTCCATTGAGGCCTCTGCTCATTTACACTAGGTCTTCATGTTGCAGGTTGTAGGCTTTTTCTGCAGACCAACAAGATGAAATGACATGCATAAGTATGTCCCGTTTCAACTCATCTCCGTTAACATACTGTACATATACGATAAGCACAGACTCTCTTGCCACTGTGGTCGTTTAATCCAGCTGTATAGCAAATTGGACTTCTCTAAGCTTTTCGCGCAACTATTTTTTGCAGTTTTCTGCCATTTTATCAATTCTGTCTTTCACAGTGTTGTTTGAAAGTGGGACAGATTAAACTTTTTCAGCTGCTTGCAGGCCACATAGTCCCTCCACTATTTTAATGCAAGCGGTTTGATTAGCTCCTCTCCAATATTATGTGGCTTTTTTGCCTTGGCAATTAACAGCGAACACTCTGTATGCAATCAAGTTGACAAACTTTTTTTTTTGTTCAATTTGGTTTGGAGCTCTTAAAGTGCACCAGATTGATGAATTTAACTTTAAACTGTACACAATTGGGGGAGCATGACCCCGGACCCCCTAGATATATTTATGCCATATTCCTACCTATTCTCATGTAACTTTAAAAGAATTATGTCAGAGAACTTTTGTCTCTTTTTTTAGGTGGCAGGATTGAAAATTTGACATTATTAAAATGTTGTGTTATTGTTTCAGAATTATAGGCGAAAAACAGTTAGTTAAAAATAAATGTTTACATCTGGCTCCACCCCTGGGGCCTGTACCATGATGGTAGTTGAACAAACTTTAATAGGATATATTATAGGATTAGTTTCGAGTTGACAAAACCAAACCACTCCAATCTGGCTTTGTTAGTACCACAATGCTGATCATCAACTTTCTCTGAGTTTTGGAGTGCATGCACATGAATCGTACTCGGTTACTAACGTAACCACAGTTCCCTGAGACACGGAACGAGTACTGCGTATGGGGAAAAGTCTCCCTTTTTCCCCATCACTGAAGCCTTTTTCAATAACGCAGTGTAACTGCATCGTCATTGGTTCACTCATAGACAAGTTGTTGAACCAATGACGGCGCGGCATAGCTGCGCGACCTATGGCGAGAGAGCGCGAGAACTTTCCCGCCGAAATGGGCGGGGCAAAGGGCTATATAAGCAGGCGTTTCGCCATAGGATTTCAGGCCAATCGACTGAAGCGACGACACTGAAGCCGCAGCCTCGTGGCACGGCAAGTAACGCAGTACTCGTTCCATATCTCAGGGAACCGAGGTTACGTTAGTAACCGAGTACGTTCCCTTTCGATACTTCACTCGTACTGCGTATGGGGAACGAATTCAACCGCGGCAGGGAACGACATAACTTGCTTTGGACACCGAAGGGGGACCAAGAGAGCAAGCAGGAAGGCAAAGCCGTCGTAAACCCTTGTTACACTACAAGGAGGAGATAACTCCTGACCGGTGAGAGGTGGAACTTGAAGAGGCCACCTAGTTACACCGAGAGGACCCGGGCTTGTAAGGCCGGAACGTCCAAATGATAAAATCTGATAAAAGTGGACGGCGAGGACCAGCCGGCCGCCTCACAGATGTCTTTAATGGAAACTCCATTTGACCAAGCCCAGGAGGAAGCCATTCCTCTAGTGGAATGGGCCCTAACTCCTAAGGGGCATTGAATGTCCAAGGAGGAGTAACAGAGATTAATCGCGTCGACTATCCAACGCGAGAGACGTTGTTTTGAGACCGAGGACCCCTTGGTGCGGCCACCAAAACAGACAAAGAGCTGATCCGACTGCCTGAAAGGCTGCGATCACTCTACATAGGTCCTCAATGCCCTGACAGGGCAGAGTAACTCCAGCTCCTGTTCATCCGTGGAGGGAGGAAGAGCAGAGAGCGAAATGACCTGAGCTCTAAACGGAGTAGAGAGCACCTTGGGAACGTAGCCATGTCTAGGTTTCAGCACGACTTTAGAGTCCTTAGGCCCAAATTCGAGGCACGCAGGGCTCACAGAGAGGGCCTGCAAGTCGCCAACGCGTTTGACTGATGCTAGTGCAAGTAGCAGAGCGGTTTTCATGGTTAACGGCCTGAGGTCAGCTGAACTCAGCGGCTCAAAGGGGGTACCTTTGAGAGCCCTAAGGACCAAGGAAAGGTCCCAAGTGGGAACAATAAGGGGACGAGGAGGATTTAACCGCCTAGAACCCCTTAGGAAACTAACCACAAGGTTGTTTCGACCCACTGACTGGCCAGCGATAGGAGCATGAAACGCTGAGGGGGTGCGCCCTAGATCCAAACGCTCCTGTAAGAAGGACAGTATCGGAGATGTCACATTCTACGGGGTCTATGTTGTGTGTGGAACACCAATCAACAAAGACCGACCATTTCTGGGCGTAGAGGCGTCTTGTGGACGGGGCTCTCGCCTGAGATATGGTCTCTAGTACGTCCCTGGGAAGGTTAGTCGGCTCCCATCGAGGGACCAGAGATGTAGAGCCCAGAGCTCTGGCTGTGGGTGCCAGATTGTTTTGTTCGCCTGAGAGAGGAGGTCCCGCCTCAGGGGAATGGGCCATGGGGCTCTCGTGGAGAGCCTGAACAGCTCTGAGGACCAAGTCTGGCTCCTCCAGAGCGGGGCCACTAGGAGGACTCTGTGTCTGTCTTCCCTGACTCGCCTGATGACCTGCGGGATCAGTGCGATCGGGGGAAATGCGTAAAGGAGTTTGGTGGGCCAGGTGTGGGCCAGCGCATCGACTTCCTTTGAGAAATATGTTGGGCAATGAGAGTTGTCTTCTGAGGCGAAGAGGTCTATCTCTGCTCTCCCGAAGAGCTCCCAAATCCTGAGAACCATCTGGGGATGGAGCATCCACTCGTCTGAGGGGACGTTGCTCCGTGATAACATATCTGCACCCAGGTTGGTTTTGCCAGGTATATGAGTCACCCTGAGCGACCGAAGCTTTGGTGTTGCCCACTCCAGAAGACGTTTCGCCAGAGCGCATAGGCGGCTGGACGAAAGACCGCCCTGGTGATTTATATATGACACCACAGTCATGCTGTCCGATTGGACTAAGACGTGGCGTCCCGTCAAGTGAGCCTGCAAAGCTTGCAGGGCTTTCATCACTGCCAACATTTCGAGGCAGTTGATATGGAGATGGCTCTCCTCGTGGGACCACGAGCTGAAGGCCGGTCTGCCCTCGCACAGAGCCCCCCAACCTGAGTTGGATGTGTACGTCGAGAGCACCGTCCTTCGTGACACCGCCTGTAGGGGTACCCCAAGACTGAACCAAGCAGGGTTCATCCAAGGTTTCAGGGCTAAAAGACAGGCCCGATTGACCTTGAGACACAAGCGGCCGTGCCGCCAGGCATGTGGGGGGACCCGGGATTTCAGCCAGAACTGTAGCGGCCGCATCCGAAGAAGGCCGAGCTGCAGAACCGGGGAGGCGGAAGCCATCAGCCCTAAGAGCCTCTGGAAGAGTTTCAGAGGAAGATAGGCTTTGTTCTTGACGGAAGCCGCGAGCTGCTGTACCGCCAGGGTCTCTGGCGAGACTACTGCCATCATGCGGACTGAGTCGAAGACTGCCCCCAGAAATGAAATGTGTTGGCTGGGGAGCAGTGAGCTCTTGGCTAGGTTGACCCTGAGACCCAGGCATTGTAGATGGCTGAGGAGCACGGATCTGTGGTGTTCCAGCTCGACTCGCGAATGGGCCAAAATGAGCCAATCGTCGAGATAATTCAGAACCCAGATTCCCATCTGTCTCAGAGGGGAAAGCGCCGCGTTCATGCACTTGGTGAAAGTGCGAGGAGCCAGAGACAGCCCGAAGGGCAGGACCGTGTATTGGTATGCCACTCCCTCGAATGCGAATCTCAAGAATCGTCTGTGAAGGGGGGCTATCTGGATGTGAAAATATGCATCTTTCAGATCCAGCGAGCAGAACCAGTGCTCGTGACAAATCTGTGCGAGGATCTGCTTCAGCGTCAGCATTTTGAACTTCCGTCTCATGAGGGAGCGATTCAAAAGTCTGAGATCTAGGATGGGCCTGAGGCCGCCATCCTTTTTGGGGACCAGAAAGTAACGGCTGTAAAAGCCTGACTCGCTTTCTGAAGGGGGAACTATTTCTATAGCCCCTTTCTTCAGTAAGGTCATGACCTCGGCCCGGAGGACAGGGGCGTCGTCCGGGTTCACCAAGGTTTGAAGCAGCCCTCCAAAGCGAGGGGGCCGTTGTGCAAATTGGAGCGAGTAGCCCTGCTTTATGATCCCGAGGATCCAACTTGACACGTCGGGGATGGCCTGCCAGGCCTCGGCCTGAGTGACAAGGGGTTGAATGATGTCGGGTGACAGGCCGCTGGGAAGGGGGCCGTGCACCGAAGGAGGTGGAAGAGGAAATTTGCTCTCTTCTTGAGGAAGTAAAATAGTGTTCGCCGTGAAAACGGCGTTTTGTTTGGGCGCAACAAGTGTGGGCCCAGCTACAACACAGAGCATTTCTCCCACGCCCGGATTTAAACGAGGCTGAGGGGAGACTGCACGAGGGAGCTTTCGGGGTGGTCCAGTCGTAACGAGACATTCCCCGACCCTCTTCCTTCCTGCTTTTGGATCAGGACGTCTTCGGAGTCACCGGGTCCAGCACAATCTTGGGCCGGGGTCCCTGGCGTCTCGGGAAGGAGGATTGGCGCTTAGCAGGGCGAGGGCGCTGACGATGCTCCTTAGGCGGTGCTGCTTGAGAGGTGGATGGGGCAGGCTTGGTCTGCTGAGCCGGCGCAGTCCTGGGGCGGCTAGAAGCAGACGCAGAGCTGGAGCGCTTGGGCAGAAAGTGTCTCATGGCCTGAGACGACTTCTGCGCTGCTGTGAAGCGCTCAGTGAAACTATCCACCGCTGGCCCAAAGAGACCGGAAGGGGAGACCGGGGCGTCCAGAAAGGCCGTCTTATCCAGGTCCTTGATTTCCATGAGGTTGAGCCAAAGATGGCGCTCAAGCACAACCAGGCTGGCCATGGAACGCCCGATGGCCTGGGCAGTGGCCTTCGTGGCCCTCAGGGCTAGATCGGTGGCGCTGTGGAGATCCTTGAAGGCAGGTGCATAAGTGCCGGACTCGTCCAAGGAGCGGAGGAGTTTGGCCTGGAACACCTGGAAGATCGCCATGGTGTGAAGCGCTGAAGCAGCTTGGCCAGCAGAGGTGTAGGCTCTTCCAGCCAGTGTAGAGGTGATTCTGCAGGGCTTGGAAGGCAGGGCTCTCTTGGTTTTCCACCCCACAGCCGCGGGAGGACAAAGGTGAGCTGCCACCGCTTCATCTAGGGGCGGCAAGTGCTCATAGCCCTTTTCTTCTGCGCCGTCGACAGCAGTGAGGGCAGAGCGGTGCGTTGTGTGGAGGCGGGCGGAGTACGGAGCGTGCCACGACCTCGTAAGCTCCTTGTGCACCTCAGGAAAAAATGGAGCGGAACGCTGGCGAGGGGCTTGGCGGCGGCCTGGCAGGAACCACTCATCCAGGCGGCTGCGTGATGGCTCCTCCGGCGGGGCCCAGTCGAGGTCTAGCTCTTCCACTGCTCTGGATAGGATGCGGAAGAGCTCGGCATCCATACCCTGGCCGTGTCCAATGGGCTCCAGAGGAGGCGGGGGAGCAGGTTCATCCGGCTCGCCAGCCCATCCTTCCGCTTCAGAAGCCGTAAGAGACATGGAGTCGTCGGGCTCTTCATCAGATCCTCCAAACAAGACGAGGTCGCTCGCATCTGCAGAGGGACGCTGCTCTGGTCGGGAGAACAGGACGGGAGATTGTTCTCTAGTGGGAGAAGGCGAGGCACGCGGGGGCTGGGCCGGCGTGAGCTCACACGACTCCGGGCGCTGAGTCGCTCTACCCCGCTGTCTCTTCCTGGCCGGCTCGCGGGAGGAAGGAGACGGGAGGGCGAGAGCGGCGAGATCGCCTTCAGTGAAGAAGGCGACCCGCGAGCGCAGAGAACCGAGGCTCATGCTTTCGCAGTGCGGGCATGAGGCTCCAGCAAGTGCGCCGTCGGCGTGGGACTTGCCCAGGCACGCGACGCACTCGCTGTGTCCGTCGTCATCGTGCAGAGGGGCTCTGCACGTGCCACAAGAGTGGCGCGGCATTTGCAGCAATGCCGCCGCCGTTATAACGGCGATTGGGGGGCTCTTTTAGAGCGGCGAGGGCCGCGGAAGCTCTTTTAGAGCAGTAGAACCGCTGAGGAAAACGCTCTTTTAGAGCGGCAATAAGCCGCGGAGAAACTCTCAAAGGCGCGCCGGATGGCAGCTGGAGACACGCTGAGAAGGCGGCCGGAAGCGGGAGAGAGGACGGCGCTCGGGGCGGCAGTTGGCGAGGGTGCCGGCGCTGTCTCCGACCGGCGAGTTCAGCTGGGTCCGCTGCGGGGCCTCTTCAGACGGCGGCGGGAGCTTCTTGAAGGCGGCGAGCTTCCTCAGGCTTTAGGCGGAGATCAGCGAAGAGATGTGTTGTCGTCGCTGAAGGAGAAAGGACTGAAATCCTATGGTGAAACGCCTGCTTATATAGCCCTTTGCCCCGCCCATTTTGGCGGGAAAGTTCGCACGCTCTCTCACCATAGGTCGCGCAGCTATGCCGCGCCGTCATTGGTTCAACAACTTGTCTATGAGTGAACCAAAGACGATGCAGTTACACTGCGTTATTGAAAAAGGCTTCAGTGACGGGGAAAAAGGGAGACTTTTCCCCATACGCAGTACGAGTGAAGTATCGAAAGGGAACTGTGACATTAGTGGCAAACAGTCAATCACATGCCTTGCAAAAGAAATAAACTGTGATTCACATCTCGCGAGAGAGCCAGCGCGATTCAAAACTCTTTTGCTGAAAATGAAGAATTTAAACGCATTTACACTAATGGAAAATACTTGTACGTGAAAGAGGACAAATAAAAGAAATGATCTTTCTGTCAGTGCAAGTGAAAGTTGTCAAGTTAGTTTATATAGTTGATAATATATACACTGTAAAAAAGCCAACTAACAAAAATTCCTCCAAATAAACATAAAACAGTAAATTGAACTAAGACATTTTGATTGAAAGTGTTCATGCATGATGCTACTGTAAGTTGATTCAACAAATTCGTTCCTTAAATGTTAAAAATGTACAATGTTACTTTGATCTTACTAAGAAGTTTTAGTTTTCATTAAATCTTGCAATTTGAACAGTGAACGCATGCGCAGTGAGACTTAAGCTTCTTCGCGGGGGTTTCAGAGGTTGATGCAGGTGAGAAGATAGCGTTTTCCAAAAGGTTATGATAAAAGTAGAAGCGGGTGACAGTGTCCTGCCTAATCAATCCACCTTTTCTGGACAATGAATGGTATGTATTAATCATTTATATAATTGCCTATGTTATTTGTCACATATAATATATTGGTGCTTTTCCCAAACTGATGGCCTAACGTTAATTTAATTTAGCAGTGTTACTCATTCTACGCTGATGATGTGAAGGAGTGGTGTCGTGCCTGATCCATCGCTGCTAAATCATTTGTACGTATTACATTTTTTATAATCGACTTTATTTGTCATATATAGTCTATTGAATATTGTGCTCTTCACAAACTAATTTCATTTCGTAGTTTGTTTCGGATTTTCGCTTTTGGGCCTTTCTGATGCTGATGTGAAGGAGTACGTTAGTGTCGTGCCTGATCGGTCCAGCTTTTTCTTTAAAATAACTGGTGTGTATTAATCTTTTTTTTTTCAATCGGCTTTATTATTTGTCACATATAATATATTGGTGCTTTTCCCAAACTGATGGCGTAATTTAATTTAGCAGTGTTACTCATTCGATGCTGATGATGTGAAGGAGTGGTGTCGTTCCTGATCAGTCCAGCTTTTTCTTTAAAATAATTGGTGTGCATTAATCATTTTTATAATCGAAAATATAGTAAATAATTTTATAATACTTTATTAGTCATGTAATATATCTTGTTCTGTTCACAGACTGACAGCCTATTGTAATTTAGCAGTGGTTTAATGATTTAGCCCACTGAAAAGGGATTGTATTTATTCATAAAGTGTAGTTATAATTTTACAGATTTTGTGCCCTTTTGAATTAAAAAAAAAAATAGAAAAAAACTGTTGAAAAAAGTATGTTTTCACAGCGAATTAGTCCATAGGAGAAAATGCAATGCAGATATTGTAAATTCTCAAATTCTGACCCAGAGGTCCTGGTAAAGCATTACAGGCTTCGTCATGGACAAGGTCATAAAGGAACAAATTGGCCTTGCCTCTATTTAGATTGTGTCTGCTCATTCCGGAAACAAAGTGCTTTAAGATCGCATTTGTCACGCTACCACACCTGTAGAACTATTAGGCAAGTTAGCCTGTCATTTAAATGTGAGCTTTGCGAGTTTGAAAATGTTTGCAGTGAAAGCATTTTTTTTAGACATCTTAATGGACATCTAAAAAGGCATGAAATTGTACGGTGTCCTTTTTCTGGCTGTGACTATAGAACCAACAGGCTTACAAATTTTGCCTCTCACAGGACTAGAAAACACAAAACTCATACAACAATTGACTTAAGAAACTCGGTCATTACTGAAACTGAGAGCATTCACACTGATACAGCATTGCACTTTGATGATAATGATGACCATGATGCTGGGTCCTCACAGACTGTTCAAAAGGCTACTGACACTGAAAGTGTAGATTTTGAAACTCTTGAGCATAAACTGGCTTCTGTATTTTTGAAAATGCAAACAGTCTTGCATATACCAAAGAGTGCCATCCACAACATAGTTGAGGAAATGCATGATATATTGCACTTTTCCAACTCTTGCTGTTGAAAGCATCAAAAATATTTTGGTCAAACGAAAAATTGATGTAGATAATTATATCCTTCAGGAAATGAACAGTGCAATTTCTGAGACCAATCCTCTTCTCTTGACTACTTCAGAAAAAGGAACTTTGTCCACAGACCACAGAAGGAATATGTATTTCAAAGAACACTTCTCTGTAATTGAGCCAACAGAGTATCTCTATGACAAGACTATGTGTCTTTGTATCACATTCTGGAGTGTTTACTAGGTCATAAAGATCTTTTGGATAAGATTATGTTCAGTGGAGAGTCTACTCCTGGACATTTTGAGTCTTTTCAAGATGGTTCTTTCTTTAAGGAGAACAGACTTCTAGGTGACAAAGACCTTGCAATATCTTTGGGACTGTTTGTGGATGAATTTGAAGTGTGCAATCCCTTGGGCACTTCGAGAAAAATCCATAAGATAGTTGCCATTTATTGGGTGGTCCTAAACTTGCCTTCCAAATTCCGCTCTAGTCTTTACACGATTCAGCTTGCTGTCCCTGGTAAGAGTGATGATGTGCGCCTCTTTGGATATGAGAAATTTCTTGACCCACTGATGAAAGATGTAAAGTGTTTGGAACAAACGGGTGTTTTTGTGCCTGCTCTGAATCAGTACGTAAAGGGGACAGTCTTTTGCGTATGTGCTGATAATTTAGGAGCCCATAGCCTAGCAGGCTTTCAAGAAAGCTTCAATTCTGACAAACTGTGCAGATTTTGTTTGATCAGTAAGTCTGAAGTCAAATCTGGTCAGGTTGAGATCAGTGATTTCAAATTAAGAACTGTGGAAGAACACAATTCTTTTGTCCAGGAAGTGCAAACAGGTGGAATTTTGCAAAATGTCAGTGGTGTGAAGGGGGAATGTGTGCAAAGCAAACACTTGTCTTTCTTTCATCCTGTCACTGGTTTCCCTCCTGATGCATTACATGATTTTTTGGAAGGCATTGTACCTGTAGAACTGTCTTTGTGCCTGAAAGATTTAATTTCAAAGGGAAAAATTTCATTTGATGAGCTCAATCATTGCATTAAGTCTTTCCCGTACAAAGATTCAGACCTGGTTAACAAGCCAAAGGTATTAACCAAGTCAAGTTTCACCAAGGGTACAGTAGGTGGTAACGCGCTTGAGAACTGGACGCTTTTACGATTGCTGCCTCTTATGATCGGTCACAAAATTCCTGAAAATGAACCATCTTGGGAGATTGTAATGGACCTGAAAGTCATTGTTGAGGTAGCTCTATCTTTAAAATTTTCAGAGGAGTCTCTTTGTTACCTAGAGAGCAAAATCAAAGATCACCAAAACTTACTCACTGAAACCTTTCCTAATTTAAGTCTATGTCCAAAACACCATTACATTAACCATTACCCTCATTTGATTCGTTGTTTTGGACCATTAGTGTCACTATGGACAATGCGCTTTGAGGCAAAACACAGTTACTTTAAAAAAGTAGTCCATGACACTCAAAACTTTAAGAATGTTCTACTGACACTTTCCATGAAGCATCAACAAATGATGGCATATTATCTGAATTGTGAGGACTTTTTCAAACAGTCAGTACATGTAGAGAAAGCAAAGGTCTTCACACTTGCTTCTCTTGAAGCCCCAGTTATCTCAGCAATTGAGAGAAGGTATCCAAATACAAGCCAAGTGTCTCTCTCCTGCACTATTCATTTGCATGGAATTATTCTGCTGGCATGATCATTTCTGCAGGACAATGTAGTGGCTTGCCAGAATTTTTCAAAATAGTGAACTGTGTAGTGACCCCCAAAGATGTGTCATTCCTTTGTAAAAAACTGTCTGCCTGGTATCTTGAACATTTCAGGTCCTTTGAGATAAAGGAAAGTAGTTTTAGTGACATTCATGTTCTTGATCCAGACATGCTGAATGACTTCCATCCATTGACAGCATACAAAGTGGGTATGAAAGTGCTTGTGACTCCAAAGTGTTTTTAACTCATTAGGAGATAAGAGATGACAGGCTTGTCTCTATTCTTGATCAGACACTACATTCCACACAGAATATATATTCACTTATGTTCCTATCATTGCTGTTAAGAATGGAAAATAATTGTGTCCCTGTGAATTAATGATGACTGCTTTTGACTCTAGGTTCTGCTTTCTGTAGCGAGTATGTTGCTGCGGGTTCACATTTCCCCTACCAACATCCGGAGGGTAGAGCTGCCTCAAAGGCCTGCATCTGTGGACCATCTGAAGTCTTTTCTTAGTGAGACATTACAGCTCAAATCTGGATTCTCACTACAGTTTGAAGACCCAGACTTTGACAATGAACTTTGTAACTTAAATGACATCAAAGAATTGCCAGCAGCAAAGGCGACCTTAAAGGTTCTGCGGGAAGCGTCTCCTCCATTGGACTTAACAGATAGTTCAGTGTCCTTGCTTGATACAGCAAGCATGACAAGTTGTCAAAATGATGTCCAAAGCCCTGAATCATCTGTGTCAAGAAATCTTAGAAGTGTTGAACAGTGGCCCTCTACTTTTAACATACCTGCCTTTTCTCTGGATGAGGAGCTCAGGCTGCGTAAAGCCAATGAGATATACCAGCAGACAAAGAAGCCTCTGAATGTCCCAAGGGACATGAAGTATGAGATTCTGGACAAGATTGTGCAGGCAATTTTTTAAATTAAAGCCTACCCCGATACCTATGAGATCCAGTCAGTTGCCTCTGCTCTTGTACAAAAACATCCTTGCCTTGCAGAACCTGGCAAACGCACAGGTTGGGATGGATAGGTTATAAGTATCAAGTTTAAGCTTGGCAATTATTGAGCTAAATTGAGAGAGGCTGGTTGTTCAGAAGTTAGTGTCAACACTAAAAGAAAAATCACATGAGGGTGTGATGGCCACCATAAAAAAGCCTAAAAGAGCAGAGGTCAACTTTTTACCGGACCATCCTGAGGGCCAGTCAGATGATTCGCTTGAGGAGATGAGACTTATCATGGTTGATGAAATGAAAAAAAAAAGATTCAGCACTCATTCAACAGAAGATGCAAGAAACATTTTCTCTTCGCCGCAAAGAAGTTGTAGAGATTCAGCCACTAGTTGAGGAAATCAGAGATGGCCTGCTCTTTTTCTAAAGGATGAGGTAAACTATTTAATAGCAAATGTTGTTACCTGTGTTCTGGTTTTTATTAATATTAATTTCTATTATTAGGGCCCGAGCACCGATGGTGTGAGGACCCTATTGGAATTGCTCAGCCAATTATTCTTCTTCTCCAAAATTAATCGCATTTTTGAGGGCCTAAACGTTCTCAAAAACTAATGAAACTTTGCACACGCGTCAGAAGTGGTGAAAATTTACATCTGATATGGGTTTCAGAATTAGGTGTGGCAAAATGGCTCGATAGCGCCACCTACAAAATTTCAATTAAGCGCCCTTCGTGCTACATTTCTCGTACAGTTATGAAATTCGGTAGACAGATGTAACAGCCCAATACCTACAAAAAAGCCCCTGCGGTACAAAGTTTGTAAACCCAATAGGAAGTGAGATATTTTGAATTTTCTCTACAAAATTTTGGCAGTTTTTGCCATTTCGCCATGTTGTACTTTAACGAACTCCTCCTAGAGCTTTAATCAGATCAACATCATATTTGGTCAGTCTAATCTAAAGGCCTTTGTGATGTTAAATGCGAAGATCTAGAGTTTTCGCTGAAGGGCGTGTCCGTGGCGGCCTGGCAAAGTTCGATGTTTCGCCATGAAACAGGAAGTTGTTGTAACTCAGGAATACAATGTCCGATCTGCCCCAAACTTCACATGTTTTATTAGAGTCCTGGCCTGAATACATCTCTATGGTAATATTCAGTTACAGTCATAGCGCCACCTGGGGGCAACAGGAAATGACATGTTTTACACTGTGATTAACTCCTCATAGAGATTAAACCAGATCAACATCATATATGGCCAGTCTAACCTTAAGGCCTTTGAGATGTTAAATCGCAAAGATCTTGAGTTTTCGTTGAAGGGCGTGTCCGTGGCGGACTGACAAAGTCTGATGTTTAGCAATGTAAGGTGAATCACTTTTTTGAGGGCTGAAACATACTCAAAAACTCATGAAACTTTGCAGATTCGTCAGAAGTGGTGAAAATTTACGTCTGATATGGGTTTCAGAATTAAGTGTGGCAAAATGGCTCAATAGGGCCACCTTAAAAAAATTCAACTAAGTGCCCCTGAAACTACGTTTCACGTACAGGTAAGAAATTTGGGACACACATCTAACAGCCTAATATCTACAAAAAAGTCTCTTGAAGTGAAACCAACAGGAAGTCAGATATTTTGAATTTTCTTTGCAAAATTTGTGCAGTTTTTGCCATTTCCAGACATTGTACTTTAACAAACTCCTCCTAGAGCTTTAATCAGATCAACATCATATTTGGTCAGTCTAATCTAAAGGCCTTTGTGATGTTAAATTGCGAAGATCTAGAGTTTTCGCTGAAGGGCGTGTCCGTGGCGGCCTGGCAAAGTTCAATGTTTCGCCATGAAACAGGAAGTTGTTGTAACTCAGACAAACAATGTCCGATCTGCCCCAAACTTCACATGTTTTATTAGAGTCCTGACCTGAAGACATCTTCATTACAATATTCAGTTACAGTCATAGCGCCACCTGGGGGCAACAGGAAATGACATGTTTTACACTGTGATTAACTCCTCATAGAGATTTAACCATATCAACATCATATGTTGTCAGTCTAATCTTAAGACCTTAGCAATGATAAATGTCAAAGATCTTGAGTTTTTGTTGAAGGGCGTGTCTGTGGCGGACTGACAAAACTGATGTTTCGCCATGAACGATGAAGCTGTTGTAACTCAGGCATACTATGTCTGATCTGCCCCAAATTTCACATGTGTGATAAGAGTCCTGGCCTAAAGACATCTATATGACAATATTCAGTTAGCTATAGCACCACCTGTTGGCAGCAGGAAGTGTGGCACTTTTACATGATTTTGCTATAATTCTCCTTTATTTACTCGCTTACATTCATGTCGCCCACTTTTTTTCCTGAGGCAAACAGGTGGCTGTTAGCCCGGGTGCGAGGGCCCTTTCATCGCTGCTTGCAGCTTTAATTATTGTAATTATAATTACTATTAGAAAAATTAGAGAAATATTACTTAGCAAAACTTTCTGGTGTTTCCTATTAATGTTTTAATTTATTTTTTAATTCATAGATCTGCATGTAGTTTTTTCGTATCAGTAATGTTGAACATGTCCCTTGACAAATACACAACACCTCTCCTGAAACTTTACAGAAAGAGAACGGATGCATTTGGAGAAGAAATGAAGACTCTTTTGGACAAGCATATTTAAATTGGTTCATGTGAGTACAGTGGTTCAATATTAATATTATAAAGTGAAGAGAATAAGATTCGGAGCATAAACGAATCGGTGTATCGAATCAGCTGTTCGGAGCGCCAAAGTCACGTGATTTCAGCCGTTGGCAGTTTGACACGCGATCGGAGTCATGATTCGACACACTGATTCATTTATGCTCCGATGCTTCCTGAAGCAGTGTTTTGAAATCTGCCATCACTAAATAAGTCGTTATTTTGTTTTTTTTTTGGCGCACCAAAAGTATTCTCGTGGCTCTATAATATTAATATTTAACCACTGTAATCACATGAACCGATTTAAATATTAAGTGTGTCATCTACACAGGAGACTGACAGGCAAGAGAAGAAATTAATGAACAAAGTTATTTTTTTGTTTTTGCGCACAAAAAGTACACTTGTCACTTCTTAAGAATAAGGTTAAACCACTGTAGTCACATTTAAACATTTTATAGAAAATCTTTACTACTTTTCTACTTTGAATGATGGTAATTATATTGTTTTCTATGGGGGATAAAAAAAAACTCCATTGATTTAATCAAAAATACCTAAAGATGAGCGAGGTCTTAGGCCGGGTTCACACCGCAAGCGGCAGCAGAGCGGAAGCAGCGCGTGAGCGTGAACTGCAGCTGCAGAGACGCGCGAGTATTCACACTGGAAGCGTTTGTACAGCGTCACAGCAGCGGCTCGAAGCTACATATAAAGTGAGCATTTCTTTACAAAGACAGCTATAAATTTGTATATATAATTGGTCATTGTTAAACTTGATAGGCTTGAAAGTTTGTTAACATGCAAGGTGTACAACACTCACATATAAACATAAAATAAATTAAAATAAATAAATAAAAGCCTCGTGTCATCCATTGCTGCACACAAATGAGGTAAGCTTTGTGTTTTACATCATCTGACGCATGAACATGTTTACAAGACTGCAAACTCGGCGAAAAAGACAGCAAACTCGGGTTTGATTTGGGTATGCAAGAGCCTATATTGCTGTCTGTGTAATAACTAAAATAATGTTTATATATCATATTTTCTGGCTAGTTTAGTTTAGTTTTCTATAATATACCATACTTTAGCCCAAACTGAATAATTAAAAACGAGTTTAAATGAGTAAATCTTCTATAAATATTTTTTAATATTGATTTTCTTTCATGACATACTTCAATTCTTGTTAAAACACACTAGATATGCTTATTCTGTGCATTTTGAGCACTTTTTGTGTGAAATCATATTTATTTTGTCCATCAAAGGTGTACTTTCACTTTAATTGAGCGTTAGCAGCGCAGCAAAAATAGACACAGCGCCGAAACGATCGCGGCACTGCTGCTTCTGCTCTGCTCCTGCTCCGTGCTGCCGCGCAGCCTCTGCGTGCGGTGTGAACGCTCTCATCTGTTAACATGGGCGCCGAAAAAATACGCGCTGCTTCTGCTCTGCTGCCGCTTGCGGTGTGAACCCGGCAAGCGGCAGCAGAGCGGAAGCAGCGCGTGAGCGGGAACTGCAGCTGCAGAGACGCGCGAGTATTCACACTGGAAGCGTTTGTACAGCGTCACAGCAGCGGCTCGAAGCTGCATATAAAGTGAGCATTTCTTTACAAATACAGCTATAAATTTGTTTTTATAATTGGTCATTGTTAAACTTGATAGTCTTGAAAGTTTGTTGACATGCAAGGTGTACAACACTCACATATAAACATAAAGCCTAAATAAAAATAAATAAATAAAAGCCTCCTGTCCATGGCCGCGGGAAGTGGGGGTGCTGGGGGTGCTGCAGCACCCCCTAGTGATGAGAGGGAGATTTAAAAAAAAAATGTAGGCCTATTAAAATATTTTGCACAATTTATAAATTACTTATGAATATTTTAGAAAATGATTTTGACACACGTAGGCTATTACGTATATTTTGGATTTTAATTTCATATTTTGAGGCCTAATCAACACAGGTTCGGAAGTTACGTTGTCAACGCCAGGCAGGCAGGTTTGGTCGCCGAGTAAAGAGGTCCCGCTCGTTCCATGCAGAATACATCTTTGGCAGCAGCTAACTAGTAAATTTGCATAGTTTAATGACAGAAACGAGGAGAAAATATGTCACAGAAACCAATTTTGGATTTTTTTTGCATGTAGCTCAGGTAAGAGCATGGTGCTGCCGCGCTTGTAACATTTATTTTTTTGGCAACAAGTGTGGGATCAGCTTTGACTAGCCAAGCAATTGTAAGTAGTACACTATAGTATTTTTGTAAGGTGGTGGGGATGGAGATGGAGAGTATTATTTCATTTGTGTGTTCTTTGCGTAATGGTTGTGGAGAACTGTTAAATAACGTTTAAATAGTCGGAGATTATTTCCTTGTGGTTTGTGTAAAAAGGTTGGAGATGGAGACAGAAAGCTTTATAGGCTACTGTGCGTGTGTTCTTTGCGTAATGGATGTGGAGAACTGTTCAATAAACAAATTGCTTAAATAGTCAGAGATTATTTCCTTGTGGTGTGCGTAAAAAGATTTTGGAGTTAATAGAGTTGCGTGTGACATAAACGTGCAGTGACTCAAGCCATCTGACCAAATCGATTGCATTGTTTTAGCGTTATTGTGAAGTTTGATTAATATTATATTTTGTTGTAATATTATTTGTTGTATCTAAATAAGTTGCATGTATGTATAGGCTATCTGAAATTGTAATGAAAGTAATTATTTAGTTTTCTTTCGATTATTAAACTATTATTTCTGATTCTGCTTCTGCTTCGGATTAATAGTGCATTGCGCATATCTGAGAACTGATGTCTGTATGTTTCAGACCCTGGCTGGCTGTGCACTGAAGTGTATATGACAATAAAGTAGTAAATCTCAATGTATTTATTTTTAAAATGTATTTTAAATAGGCCTATAGGCTCATAGGTTTTTTGTCAAAAAAAAAAAAAAAAAAAAAAAAAAATTCACAGCACCCCCTGTTCAAAATTACTTCCCGCGGCCCTGCTCCTGTCATCTATTGCTGCACACGAATGAGGTAAGCTTTGTGTTTTACATCATCTGACGCATGAACATGTTTACAAGACTGCAAACTCGGCGAAAAAGACAGCAAACTCGGGTTTGATTTGGGTATGCAAGAGCCTATATGGCTGTCTGTGTAATAACTAAAATAATGTTTATATATCATATTTTCTGGCTAGTTTAGTTTTCTATAATAAACCATACTTTAACCCAAACTGAATAATTAAAAACACGTTTAAATGAGTAAATCTTCTATAAATATTTTTTAATATTAATTTTCTCTCCTGACATACTTCAATTCTTGTTAAAACACACTAGATATGCTTATTCTGTGCATTTTGAGCACTTTTTGTGTGAAATCACTTTTATTTTGTCCATCAAAGATGTACTTTCACTTTAATTGAGCGTTAGCAGAGCAGCAAAAATAGACCCAGCGCCGACACGATCGCGGCACTGCTATGGCGTTCGGACGAGCTCATTAATATGACGTTGCTATGGCGCTCCCTTTGTGTCATTTCTTTCCTAACCAAGCTAAAAGACGTGTTAACGTGCGTGTGGAGAACGTCTGCACGTCTGCCCGTCTGAACGCAATACTTAACGTGCCTTGGCTAATTTAAAAATAGCGCTCCTACTTTTATGCTTGTATGATGGATTAATAAATGACTAACTAACTAACTGTATTTTTATATGTAGGCTATTTCTGAAATGCATTTTCTGTAAAGCTGCTTTGAAACAATATGTATTGTGAAAAGCGCTACAGCCTACAACTAAATTTGAATTTAACTGAATTGAACGGACTTGTCTTACTTGAGACACTGTTCGAACAGTAATTTAAGCTATTATTAAATTAGATTAAGTAATTTTCAGCAGAGAAAATCACATTAATAGATAGGCTACATAGGCCTAGCTTTTAACATCCTCAAAGGATATTAAGAAAATACTATTTAGGTTTGGATACATTAAAAAAAAAAACTAATCTCAACAGTAAAAAGCTTTGAATGTATTTTGAAATATCAATTATGCACGAGCTTGCATGGGAATAGGAAATAGGCTATATAGGCTCCAATAATAATTTAAAAAAAGCTAGTAGAGTGGATGCATTACTTAATTATATGTTATAAAAATCGTTCTATGAACTTCTAGTAACCTCATTTAAACCGAGTTGTAAATGCTGAAATGAAAGGAGGCTAAATAAATATTATACTAAATATCAATATAAAATTGCCAGTAGATGGCGCCAAGGCCCTGTTCTATAGAGAATACTGGTTGATGTTCAACCTATTCTTTCAAAAACACAAATATATATTTAACACCCACACAACTACTTCTTTCAGACAATTGCAATTGTTCTGCTGTGGCGCTGTTTGGAACTGTATTTTCATTGACTATTGTGTGAAATGCCAGTCATTAATATATTGTTTATTTACAGGCATTCTGGTTTTCTAAAAACTGTTCATTACAGAAACATTCAAACACATATGTATAAATTTGTGTTTTACTTGGTATTTTTCCTCAACTTGTCTCAGTTGGCAATTAATTTTCATTATATTTAAATATATATATATATATATATATATATATATATATATATATATATATATATATATATATATACACACATATTTCTGTTACTCAGAAGTGAAACATTATGTGAATTTAAAGTGGCTGCGATACAAATAGAAACTGGGTATAGCCTAAATGTATGTGCTGATGTTGGTTCCTATGACATGCTATTTTAACGTTTTAATTTTTCATTTCACTAATAAAGGAGAATGTAAAGCATTGAATCAACCAGGGGTGCGTTTCCCGAAGCGAACTATGGTCGCAAGTTCCGTCGTTACCATTAGAGTTCAATGGGACTTACGACCATAGTTCACCAACGATGCTTTCGGGAAACGCACCCCAGGTCTCTGAAATAGCTCAGAGGTGCATCTCATGAAGCTTCATTTGACAAGCATATATTGACAGAGCACAACTCAGTGTCACACATTTAGATAATAGAAGAACAACACAGAAACCAACAGTGTCAACAGCCGTGAAGAAGAGGAGTAATAATGTGTGGTGGAAGGGTACGGAGGCAAAAGAGTGGAAGAGTTAAGATTATAGCCGGGGAATCGATATTGGTCTTATGAATGTGACCAAAACAGCAAGGAGACATTTTAATTGTTTATTAATAAAGTAATGTTTTCTGAATCAGTGTCGACTGCAAAGATGAAGCTGACATTGACTCTCATCATTTCCTCATAGTGGATGCGCTTAGAGAGAGAATGCACATTTCATTCGGTTTATTCTACATAAACAGAGTAGCCTATTTCTTTTCGTTTTGAATTATTTCGTTTTCGTTAAAGTAGATATTTCATGCTTTCTATAGAGATATTTCTCATGTCTCTGAGGCAAGCAGCCGCTGAGTTTCGGTTTATTCATGTAAGACGCGTTCCAGTTCACGCGCCAGTGATCGCGCCCGCGCCTCCATGTCATGATTATATTGTCTACTATAGTTACTTCTTATTTATTACATCCAGGCAATTGGTTGATGAAACCAATTGCCTAGAGAGAGCTATATACTATTTTTGGCAGCTGTTACAGAAACATTTTTACAAAAAAATCTGATTTAACTTTGAGATTTCAAGTATTAGATATAGCTTAGATATTTGCAGCACTACAATGACACTAATAATTCTTAATTTTTGATAGAAATGCAAAATCAATCGCGTTTGGTCCCATTTATGTATACACGTTTACCTCAGATTTCATTATATAGAATATAAACTGTGCTGTACACAGGGTTTCATAATTACCAGGGTCAGACAATGTAGTTTACTAGGGGGAACGTGGGCATGCTCCCCCGAGAAAATTTAGATTTCCCTGGTGTACTTATGTGCATTTTTAGGACGTTTTACGGCCAACAAATTGGATAACAATAGCTTTAAAACCATGTCAACAAATACATGCATGCACAGTTTTGAGGCAGCTTTAATCGCATGTTTGGTAATTTCATGACTTAACAGAACACCGACGGCTATTGCTCGTAGTTTCTTTTGCGCTTTGTTTAAGCTATAATAAAGTAATCATGCAGCGCGCGCCGGCGCATTTGCGCATGCAGTTCTTGAGTGCGCGCCACGAGCACAGTATAACGGCTGATTGGACAGTCATGTTCATTTTTCTGAGTTTTACTAACAACATCTGACCGCAGTTTACTGTTGCTCAACTGAAGCTCACTCGTTGTCACCTGCACCTTTTCCGCGCTTGTTTGACTTGCGCCTGGCGCTGAGGCAAAGTCGGATAATGCGCGTCTAAAAAGTGTCCCGTTTGTTGTGGTCGTAAAGAGACAGTTCTATATAAACGCAGCATTTTATTTAAAAAAAAAAAAGATTTATATTTTTGGTATTTTATATGCTCTGTTGGTGGTTTGTGGAGTAGCATCACCCAGGGGGGATATTTTTTTATATAATTCAGAAAAAATAATTTAGCAGAGGCAGGGATACATAGACCAGAAGGGGGAAATCCCCCCCGTCCCCCCCTACAAATCTTACCCTGTATATATATATATATATATATATGTCATTGTGATATAAGGAATATAAATATAAATTGTAGCCATAGTTTAAATCTGAAAATACTGAACACTTATATTGACAGCATGACTAATCATTTTGAATCTTGTTTGAATCAACATCCTTTTTGATCATGGAGTATAGGCTATGACTGCATGGGCTACATTTCATAGAGTGCCCGGCTTTATAAAAACTTTAGTGTAGCTCTATTAAATGGAACGTTTATGTTAAACAATTTTAATTATAAGAATAGGAGTAACCGGCAATCAGAAGTATGCTAATTATTTTAGTTTAAAATCTAATAAGCTTTAAAGTGGTTTCTGAATGGTTAATTAATAATAAATGCAGTATCTATAAATGAACTTGAGGCATGCAGACCGGCTGCTGCAGGGCTTTAACAAATCTTAAACAAACAAATAATGATATGACCCTGAGTAAACTGCCAAAATAAGATTATGATAATGTCTATAACAGTAAATGTATGAGAAAATAAGGAAAATTAGGCGGGCAGACGTTCAGACGTGCAGACGTTCAGACGGGCAGACGTTAAGACGTGCAGACGTTCACACGTTCACACGTAATCCACACGTTAACTTCTAACGTGACGCCGCCGTCACGTCTGTAAAGATCAACAGCTACACGTTATTGACGTGTCTACGTGACGTGATGTTTGCGTGTACGTCTCCATATAAAACAAATGGAGACGTACACGCACGTATACACGTGTGTTATCCGTAGTGCTTGTCAGTCTCGTCACCGAATGGAACATTTGGAGCGCCATAGTTGCAACATGCACTCGTCTCACTGAACGTCACGTCTGCGTCTGCCGAACGTGACGTCTGCGTCTGCCGAACGTGACGTCTGCGTCTGCCACATTACAGTTCGACTGCCTGGACGTGACGTCTACGTGACGTCTGCTTTGCTGCAAGGGTTTCCAGCACATTCCATACACTAATTAGAGCTTTATTATACCTATTCATTCTCTATTATTGTTTACACTTATCCTCAATTATGTTTAATTAGTAATTAAGTGCTTTTTACCTTTCTTATGTATAGCTTTTTATTCCAAAAAGTAAACATTTATACAAATGATATAAAAAATTCTGTATGCAATTGCTTCTTCCACATATCCACGACTTCGGTAAAGTTGGTTTTATATTCGCACATTCGCACATCCGTATTCAATAGCCTTGTTAATCACACTATATTTGACATTCAGTGGACATTCACAAGTAAATATGCCATTAAAACAATGCTTGCCTATTTTGATCGACTGTGAAAAATGTTGTAAGTTGACAATCGTTGGTTGTCAATATCATGTCGCTGCTTAAAATTTGCAAACATTAATTTATTGCACATTTATTGGAAAGTCTGAATTTATCAGAAGTCTGAATGTGCGAATATAAAACCAACTTTACCGAAGTATATCCACGGATGTTTTGAAGAAATCATAAAAAAGTTGTTCTAGCATGTATTCACCACTAGGAGTCTCTAGACCAACACCAAAAGAACGAATGTTTAAACACTGCTATATTATGGGCTAATTTTACTAAAATAAACAATATTTGCAATCTTTTATTTTGGAGTTGTAATATTTAGATTTATAGTTTCGCCAAAGTGATTGACAGGCGATCTGTTAGAATACTATAAAACATTTACACCTCAAAAGACAAAAGCGAGCACATTTTATTATTATTTTTTGTTTTTATTTATTTATTTATTTAGCCTAAATGTTTTTGAGGATGCATCAAAACATTTATTTGTATCAACAGGTGCAGAAAACCCGGTGTTCTGTCGATTTGTCCTACCCTATCAGATTTTCCCTATCTCCCACTAAAACAGTGGGTAGTACAATTCGACAACGAAAAATGCTAGGCTACTTTAAAGTTATGGTTTATTAACGTCAACACCTACCACAACCCTAAACATACCCTTACAGAAATGCAAATACAATAATTATGTGTTATATTTGCGGTTGTAGCTAGAAGGTATACAGGTACATGGAACCAACAATAAATATTTTTTTTTATACCAATTGCGTTTTTATTGAAGTCTACACCTACCCCAACCCTTCCCTCACAGTAATGCAGATACATTAAATGTTGTTTAGCATGAGAAAAAGGACGCAATATTAATGTGCGCATGCGCAGTAAACCCTGGTCGGAAAATCTGAATGGTAGGATAAAATGTCAGGACACTTGTTGAGAATTAAAATTTTAGAGCCAGGGGTTCTCTTTCAATTCTTCCATGTTTTAACATCACACATAAACAAAATAACCTTTCACATTCATTCATGTGCTGTAACTAAAAGAGATGATGGATCACTTCACGTGCTGCTTGTGCCTTTGGCTCTAGTCACCAAACTGTGGGTCTATTTATTGTTTGAGCATTTTTACCAAAATTTTAAGCTGACACTTTGTTTTATACTCAGTAACGTGCTTTGTTCCGCAATGCATTTACCCTGTATGGCATGTGACTTGTCGGACATAGCAAAAGTAGGCTTTGTTTTTGTGAAAGGTAATTTGTGTACAACTTATTTGCAAATGAGGGGAAACTAAAGTGTTTAGCACCTGCAGGAAAACAGGGAATGATATATGAACATTTGTTGAAATTGTTCTAAAAATTCAATAGTTCATTTTTTAAACGTAAACGAATGCATTACAAGTTTTTGATTACATAGAATAACTGGCTGTAAAAAGGCAAAGTTCCTGACTGACAAAGTAGAAAATGCTTCGGTACACTTCATACAAGTGATTTTTTACAGTTGTCTGCCATTTCCAACATTACCAATTGCTTATGTCATGTTGCTCAAAAAGTACTGGTTTTCTGTTGAATAGTGTAACCCAGTGGTCACCAACCTTTTCAAGCCCAATATCCTTGACCTCAGCCTTGATGAAAGACAAGATCTTCCTATAGAGGGACAGGTAGAAAGACAGCCCATAGTTCCTTGTGCCCTTTTATTTAGTATTGTAACTGAAATTGTATTTGAATTGCATTATTTATTTATTCTTACTTTAGAAATGTTACAAACAAGGAAACTATCAATGTCACAATATAAATATTGCAGTCAGCAGTACATGAAGCTCCACTGTAAAAACAGTCACTGTTGACAGGAAAATGCTTTGCAGCTGAAGGTATTACTTATAGCAGAGTTGGTCATTTACTTGTCCAAAAAATAAAAATAAATGAAAAACTTTTTTTTTATTACAAGTTTTTTTAATTTTTTTGTATTTTTTTCAGCATCAATATTCTCATCAGAGTTATACCAGCTTTTTCAGTCTGCATATTTATGATATTTACTCCATGGCCATTATTTACTTTTGCCATTTTAACCTTATTAAGTGTATGAATATTTCTTAATGTCAATGTCCTATATTTGGTCAATGCATTTAATTGTAATATGACACTGTTGGGCTTTTATAAGTCAAATACTGGACTTTATATATATATAAATTATATCAATTTTAACATCACAAATTGACGCATGAGTGAGTGGAATGAGTTCTTTAATACAAGATCCCAATTTTATTTTTGTGTACACAAACACAGCTGGTGCTATGAATAAAGAATTTTATTCATCACTATAATGGGAAATACATGTACATCTGTTTAATCCTTTTTCAGAACGAATAACAAAGAAAACAAGAAAGATGAAATAACAATATGTAATGGGGTGAGTAATCAAACTACATTACCCCAAATGTGGGTGCCTGTAAAATGCCCTCCTTCATATAATCCCCAAAGTCGTCAAATACATGATGCATGGGCAGCCTTAAAACAATGCTACATGTATTTGCTTCGGGGAATATCTTGGCTGGCTCACTTTCCTCTTGATGCAGAAACTCTATTGTCGGTTCAACAGGGAAACCCAGTCTTAGGGATAGAAGTTGATCCAGAAGCAAATGCCAAAACCTGGCTTAGAGTAAGAGGTGATGAAGCTCCCTCTAAGGAAAAATAACAATTAAAAAAACAATAAATCTTTTAGGTTTTCATAATTTTTTTAGATATGGATATTTTTCTTACAGAAACCCATAACTTCACTTCAGTAGGCATTTATTCCTGTAACAAATTTTGTTTATGAATGCTCAAATTATGATTAACAAATTGCATTTTTTGTTCTTTTGTGCAGTCCTAAGTACTCATAGAACACTCTGTTTTAAAAACTGATATTTTTACAGGATTGATTGATGAATACTGGCAGATTATTATTCAAAATATAGAAATCTTATCAATTTAACATTATTGCTGAATAAAAGCTAACATTTTCTTTTTAAAAAAGAAAGGAAAACATGATAAAATAATATTAGAATCCTAATTTATATTTTAAATGTAAAATATAAGAAGAGAGGTGCTTGAAAAACTGAACATTAATCAGGCATAATGCATTTTTCCATGTATTTTATTATTATTTACAGCAACAGTCTCAGATCTAGCAGCTGATTGCGATCGATGGGTTGGCCATCAAGCATGTAGGCTATATTAAAAATGTAAAAAGATAAAAAAAACAATAACCCCCAAATGTAAAAAATTTCAAAACGGATTTCATTAAACTAAACGACATGAGTATACCTAAGAGCAACACAAACTTCGCTTTTAGGCTTTATACTTTTTATGTTATCTTTATACTTTTACAATTTAAAAAAGTAAAAAAAAAAAAAAGTCTAAATTGTTATATATTAATATATGTATATTTAATATGCACGTAATTAATGTATATTGAGTTTGCCGGGGAAAAGTTGCACTAAAAACTGACAAAAAAAATTTAAAAAAAGTCAGACGCAGACGTCACGTTACAATTCAGACTGAGATGTCACGTCCATTGAGAGCAGTGAATGAAGTGCAGGTAAATACTGCATTGGCTCACACACTGCACTGAGCCGTGTGAGGACCGTGTTCTGATACGTGTTAGCGAAAAAATAAATAAATAACTTCACTGCTACACGTGAATCACGCGTGAACGTCTGACTCGACACTTCACTGCCACACGTGATTTACGTGACGTCTGCGTGACGTCTACGCCTCGTCTGCGTCTTAAAATGAATGGATTTAATAGCAAAAAATTAAGACGTCAGTGAGACGTTCAGTGAGACGAGTGCAAGTTGCAACGTCATATTTTTGACCTCGTCCGAACGCCATACAATGCTGCTTCTGCTCTGCTCTGCTCCGCGCTGCCGCGCAGCCTCTGCATGCGGTGTGAACGCTCTCATCTGTTAACATGGACGGCGAAAAAATATGCGCTGCTTCTGCTCTGCTGCCGCTTGCAGTGTGAACCCGGCCTTACGGGTGTGGAACGACATGAGGGTGAGTAATAAATGACTGAATTTTCATTTTGGGGTGAACTAACCCTTTAAGCAACAACCAGTTGGCTTTTAATTAGTCATTAGATACTACGTTGAATGAACACATGCAGATAGGAAAAAATGTTAGTAAATAAAATCTGTTCCCTTTCGATACTTCACTCGTACTGCGTATGGGGGGAAAGGTCTCCCTTTTTCCCCGCTGCTGAAGCCTTTTTCAATAACGCAGTGTAACTGCACCGTCATTGGTTCACTCATAGACAAGTTGTTGAACCAATGGCGGCGCGGCATAGCTGCGCGGCCTATGGCGACAAAGCGCGCGAATATTCCCGCCGAAATGGGCGGGGTATAGGGCTATATAAGCAGGCGTTTCGCCATAGGATTTCAGTGTTTTCTCCTTCAGCGACGACATCTACTTCTCTTCGCTGATCTCCGCCTGAAGCCGAAGAAGCTCGCCGCCTTCTGCTCTCGCCGCCGTCTGAAGAGGCTCCCGCAGCGGACTCGCCTGGACTCGCCGGTGGAAGAAAGCGCCGGCGCCCTCGCGGACTGCAGCTTCTAGCGCCGTCGCCGAGCCGCCGCCTCCCGCTTCCCGCTTCCGGCCGCTTCCTGTGCGTCCCCTGCCGCCATCCGGCGCGCCGCCTGAGAGCTTCATCCGCGGCTTAAACGCCGCTCTAAAAGAGCGATTTCCAGCGGTTTTCACCGCTCTAAGAGCTTCCGCGGCCCTCGCCGCTCTAAAAGACACCCAATTGCCGTTTTCACGGCAGCGGCGTCTCACGATGCCCCGCCACTCATGTGGTACTTGCAGGGCCCCCCTGCACGACGACGATGGACACAGCGAGTGTGTCGCTTGCCTGGGCAAGCCCCACGCAGACGGCGCGCTCGCTGGAGACTCATGCCCGCACTGCGAGTGCGCGGAGTCTCGCTTCCCTGCGCTCGCGGGTCGCCTTCTTCACTGAAGGCGATCTCGCCGCTCGCGCCCTCCCGTCTCCTTCCTCCCGCGAGCCGGCGAGGAAAAGACAGCGGGGTAGAGCGACTCAGCGCCAGGAGTTGAGCGAGCTCACGCCGGCCCAGCCCCCGCGTGCCTTGCCCTCTCCTCCCAGGGAACTCTCTCCCGTTCTGTTCTCTCGCCCTGAGCAGCGTCCCTCCGCAGAAGCGAGTGACCTCGTCTCATTCGGGGGAACAGACGACGAACAAGACGACTCCATGTCTCTTGCGGCTTCCGAAGCGGAAGGATGGGCTGGCGAGCCGGAAGACCCCGCTCCACCGCCTCCCTTGGAACCCATCGAGCATGGCCAGGGCATGGATGCCGAGCTCTTCCGCATCCTGTCTAGAGCCGTTGAAGAGCTGGACCTCGAGTGGGCCCCTCCAGAGGAGCCGTCTCGCAGCCGCCTGGACGAATGGTTTCTGCCAGGCCGCCGCCAAGCACCTCGCCAGCGTTCAGCGCCCTTCTTTCCTGAGGTCCACGAAGAGCTGACGAAGTCGTGGCGCGCTCCTTACTCTGCCCGCCTCCACACTACGCACCGCTCCGCCCTCACCGCCGTCGACAGCGCCGAGGAGAAGGGATACGAGCGCTTGCCACCCCCTAGATGAAGCGGTGGCTGCTCACCTCTGTCCTCCCGCGGCTGTGGGTTGGAAGACGAAGAGGGCCCTTCCTTCCAAGCCCTGTCGGACCACCTCTACTCTGGCTGGACGGGCTTACACCTCGGCGGGCCAAGCTGCCTCTGCGCTCCACACCATGGCCATATTTCAAGCATTCCAGGCCAAACTCCTCCGCTCTCTGGATGAGTCTGGAATCGACGCGCCAGCCTTCAAAGATCTCCGCAGCGCCACGGATCTTGCCCTGCGAGCTACGAAGGCTACAGCCCAGGCCATCGGTCGTTCCATGGCCAGCCTGGTCGTGTTGGAGCGCCACCTGTGGCTCAACCTAACGGAGATCAAAGACCTAGACAAGACGGCCTTCTTAGACGCCCCGGTCTCGCCTTCTGGTCTCTTCGGGCCTGCAGTGGATGGCTTCACTGAGCGCTTTACTGCCGCGCAGAAATCGTCTCAGGCTATGAGGCATTTCTTGCCTAAGCGCTCCAGCTCCGCTTCTGCGTCTAGCCGCCCCAGGACTGCGCCGGCTCAGCAGAACAAACCAGCCCCACCTGCAACACAGGCAGCGCCGCCCCAGGAGCATCGCCAGCGCTCGCGCCCTGCGAAGCGCCCTCCCTTCCCGAGCGCCAGGGACCCCGGCCCAGGATTGTGCTGGACCCGGTGCCTCCGAAGTCGTCCTGATTCGTCGGACAGGAAGAGGATGGGGGACCGTCCCGTTACGACCGGACCACCCCAAAAGCTCCCACGAGTAAATTCCCCTCCGCCTCGTTTATTTCCGGGCGTGGGAAACATACTCCAAGTGACAGCTGGGCCCACACCTGTTGCGCCCACTCCAAACGCCGTTTTCACGGCGGACAAATTTTTACCTCATCACAAAAAGAGCAAATTTCCTCTTCCACCCCTCGCGGTGTACGACCCTCTCAACGGCGGTCTGTCACCCAACATTATTCAACCCCTAGCCACTCGGGCCGAGGCCTGGCAGGCCATCCCCGATGTGTCAGAATGGGTCATGGGGATCGTAAACCAGGGCTACTCGCTCCAGTTTGCACGACGGCCCCCCCGCTTCGCCGGGGTACTTCAAACATCGGTCAATCCGGACGACGCTCATGTCCTCCGGGCCGAAGTCATGTCGTTGCTGGAAAAAGGAGCTGTGGAAATGGTTCCTCCGTCAGAGAGCGAGACAGGCTTTTACAGCCGCTACTTTCTGGTCCCCAAAAAGGATGGCGGTCTCAGACCCATCCTAGACCTCAGGCTTTTGAATCACTCCCTCATGAGACGGAAGTTCAAAATGCTGACGCTGAAGCAGATCCTCGCGCACATTTGCCCCGAGGACTGGTTCTGCTCGCTGGACCCTGAAGGATGCGTATTTTCACATCCAGATAGCCCCCGTCACAGACGATTCTTGAGATTCGCATACGAAGGGGTGGCATACCAATATACGGTCCTGCCCTTCGGGCTGTCTCTGGCTCCCCGCACTTTCACCAAGTGCATGGACGCGGCGCTTTCCCCTCTGAGACAGATGGGAATCCGGGTTCTGAATTATCTCGACGACTGGCTCATCTTAGCCCGTTCGCGAGACGAGCTGGAACGCCACAGATCCGTGCTCCTCAGCCATCTACAATGCCTGGGTCTCAGGGTCAACTTAGCCAAGAGCTCGCTATGCCCCACTCAACGAATTTCGTTTCTGGGAGCAGTTTTCGACTCGGTCCGTATGACGGCAGTAGTCTCGCCAGAGCGCGCCCTGGCAATTCAGCAGCTCACGGCATCTGTCACGAACAAAGCCTATCTCCCTCTGAAGTTTTTCCAGAGGCTGCTAGGGCTGATGGCTTCCGCCTCCCCGGTGCTGCAGCTAGGCCTTCTTCGGATGCGGCCTCTTCAGTACTGGTTGAAGTTCCGGGTTCCTCCCAGCGCATGGCGGCACGGCCGCCTATGTCTCAAGGTCAATCGGGCCTGTCTTCTAGCCCTGAAACCTTGGATGGATCCAGTATGGTTCCAACGCGGAGTCCTTTACAGGCGGTCTCACGGAGGACGGTGCTCTCAACAGACGCCTCCAACTTGGGCTGGGGCGCTGTGTGCGAGGGCAGACCGGCCTTCGGCTCGTGGAGCCACGAGGAAAGCCATCTACACATCAACTGTCTAGAGATGCTAGCAGTGATGAAAGCCCTTCAGTTCTTTCAGGCTTACTTGACGGGACGTCATGTTCCTAGTTCGGTCAGACAGTATGACGGTGGTGTCATACCTGAACCACCAAGGCGGTCTTTCGTCCAGCCGCTTATGCGCTCTGGCGAAACGTCTGCTGGAATGGGCTCTTCCGAGGCTTCAGTCGCTCAGAGCGACTCATGTTCCTGGCAGGAACAATCTGGGTGCGGACATGTTGTCACGGAGCAACATCCCCTCCGACGAGTGGATGCTCCACCCCCAAGTGGTCCTCACGATCTGGGAGTTCTTCGGGAAGGCAGAGGTAGACCTCTTCGCCTCAGAAGACAACTCTCATTGCCCAACATTTTCTCGAAGGAAGTAGATGCTCTGGCCCACACATGGCCCAGCACGCTCCTTTATGCTTTCCCTCCGATCGCACTGATCCCCCAGGTCATCAGGCGTATCAGAGAAGACCAGCACAGAGTCCTTCTGGTGGCCCCGCTCTGGAGGAACCAGGTTTGGTCCTCAGAGCTATTCAGGCTCTCTCTAAGAGCCCCGTGGCCGATTCCCCTGAGACGGGACCTCCTCTCTCAGGCAAACAGAACAATCTGGCACCCACAGCCGCAGCTCTGGGCTCTGCACCTCTGGTCCCTCGATGGGAGCCGACTAGCCTCCCCGAGGACGTCCTAAATACCATTTCTCAGGCTAGAGCCCCATCTACGAGGCGCCTCTACGACCAGAAGTGGTCAGTCTTTGTTGATTGGTGTTCAACACGCAACATAGACCCTGTGGAGAGTGACGTATCTTCCATACTGTCTTTCCTCCAAGAACGCTTGGAAATGGGGCGCTCCCCTTCCACGCTTAAGGTTTACGTAGCAGCCATTGCAGCGTTCCACGCTCCTATTGCTGGCCAATCGGTGGGACGAAACGGGCTCGTGATCCGTTTTGAGAGGTGCTAGGCGTTTGAATCCTCCTCGCCCTCTCACTATTCCCTCCTGGGACCTCTCGTTGGTCCTCAGGGCCTTGAAAGGAGCCCCATTTGAACCAATGGGTTCAGCCGACCTCAGGCCCCTAACACTAAAAACCGCTCTGCTACTAGCACTAGCATCGGTAAAGCGTGTTGGCGATTTGCAGGCCCTCTCTGTGAACCCTGCATGCCTCGAATTCGGGCCTGGTGACTCTAAGGTCGTTCTGAAACCTAGGCATGGCTACGTCCCTAAAGTGCTCTCAACTCCGTTTAGAGCTCAGGTCATCTCGCTCTCTGCTCTTCCTCCCTCGGCGGACGAACCAGAGCTGCAGCTACTCTGCCCAGTCAGGGCATTGAGGACCTACATAGACCGATCACAGTCTTTCAGACTGTCGGATCAGCTCTTTGTTTGTTTTGGCGGCCGCACCAAAGGGTCTCCGGTCTCGAAACAACGCATTTCCCGTTGGATAGTGGATGCTATTAACCTGTGCTACTCCTCACTGGGCACTAATTGCCCCATAGGAGTCAGGGCCCACTCCACTAGAGGAATGGCTTCCTCGTGGGCTTGGTCCAACGGAGTTTCCATCCAAGACATCTGTGAGGCGGCCGGCTGGTCTTCGCCGTCCACCTTTGTCAGGTTCTATCACCTCGATGTCCCGACCTTACAAGCTCGGGTCCTGTCGGTATGATTAGCGGCTTCCAACAGGTCCCGCTTCACGCCACCATAGGAAGTATCTTCCTTCAGTGTAACCATGGGTTCGGTTAGGCTTTGCCTCCGCTTGTCCTTTTGCCCCCCTCTGGGTGGCCAAATGCAAGCTATATCGTTCCCAGCCGTGGCACGGCGTGGTTGGAATTCGTTCCCCATACGCAGTACGAGTGAAGTATCGAAAGGGAACGTACTCGGTTACTAACGTAACCTCGGTTCCCTGAGATACGGAACGAGTACTGCGTCACTTGCCGTGCCACGAGGCTGCGGCTCAGGGTCGTCGCTTCAGTCGATTGACACTGAAATCCTATGGCGAAACGCCTGCTTATATAGCCCTATACCCCGCCCATTTCGGCGGGAATATTCGCGCGCTTTGTCGCCATAGGCCGCGCAGCTATGCCGCGCCGCCATTGGTTCAACAACTTGTCTATGAGTGAACCAATGACGGTGCAGTTACACTGCGTTATTGAAAAAGGCTTCAGCAGCGGGGAAAATGGGAGACCTTTCCCCCCATACGCAGTACTCGTTCCGTATCTCAGGGAACCGAGGTTACGTTAGTAACCGAGTACGTTTTTCAACTCAAAACAATTGTCAATTAGGAAACAGTTCATGAGTTTTGTGGACCAATTTTATGGTGGTTTTACATTTTTGACGCCTCTGTATGGAAAAGAGCAATCTGTACATTAAAAGAAATCGTCCTCCTTCCAAAAAAGAGAGCAAGTCATAAGGGTTTGAAATGACATAAGGGGAGAGTAAAAGATGATAGAATCATTTTTGTGTGTACTGTACCTTTTAACTACCAAAGCAGATTTTACAAAGGAAATATATTTTTTATTTCTAGGTGAGTGACATTACCACACATCGGAGAAGAACAGCTCTTAAGGGATTGCCTATTTTTCTGCGTGAGAAGCCAGCATGTTTATTCAGGATGTGCCTGGTAACTTACCATTTTCATACCCTATTTCTAAATTCTTTTTTAAAATATATTTTACATGTATTCAGTTTACTTACACAACAACGATGATGATAATTACTGTATGTAAATTTACACTTCCATTAATACCTCCCATCCATTATTCTCTCAGGATACTGATCCCGATGGCCACAGCACCAAAGGTGTACAGATTGGAATCCTAGGTGTGGTCGAAGATGATGTTGCCGCTTTCACTTCATTACCAACTGTAATAAACCTGGCCATAATCCTGGAAGAGGCCGTTGTGCTTCAGGACATTACAGATCTGCCAGCAGCATTTGCATACTTGTTCGGTCTCTTGTATGCACTCAATATGGAGTATCCAAAAGAACTCAAGTATACTTTTGAAGTAATACAAAACATCTTCGTGGATCTTGGTGGTACCTGCTCTGCAAGAGTACAGTCATTGAAGTCTAAACTTTGCTTAATGGACAAAGGCATCTGAATGAGGTTCTTCCACTGGCCATTGTTTATTTTATACTTTTATAGTTAATGACTCAAAAGACTGAAAGAACTTTCATTTTTGTGTGAACAAGGCAAAGGTTGTAAAAAGTGAGTACTTACCATCAATCAACACATTGTGGGTGTTGTTTTTGTTTTGTTTAATTTTTATGTTTTAAATCTTTTTTTTTTTCTTTTTTCAGGCTGAGCTAATTATGTTTGATTTCTGTGTAGACACTAGTACTTCCAAGGCCAAGAGTGGATTACAAGCATATCATTGTAATTGTAGTTTCATTGTTGATGTTCTGACAAATCTACAGTGCATTTATAATAACTGAGTAATGTTTGTGGTTTACTCTGATGTTTGCACTTGTTTTTGGTTCTTGGACAAAATAGTAACTTAGTTTTGAGGAGCTCTTAGGTTGATGTTAAAATATGCAATAATTTTCACATAATAGTTCCTTTAAAAATCAACAAAAATGTTAAATACATGTGAAAAGGTACTTCATGCCACGAGACTGCTAACATATTAAGGTATAATTAACACTGGATTTATTTATGTGTTGAGTTCAGTGTAAAATGCATGGAGTAAAGAAGTTAATATACAAGACTTTGTATGTTCTTGTGCTTGAGACACAAACTTTCAATAATAAAAAAAAAAAGTTATTTGACCCATGTTATGGTCTGTCTTTTATTTATTTAGACTATTTAAATAATATAAAAATTAGTGTATGCCTATAGATAATAGGCCTATTTGTGTTCAGTAAACAAAAAATATTTTGTTCTGTTTTTCATTAGGTAAACATGCCTATTTATGTTGTGACAAAAAAGCGCTTGCGATAAGTTGCCTTATTTTTTAAGTTGACGCAACTTTTTTTTTTACAGTGTAGCTATAGATTAAAACATACAAGGTCACATGTAGTCATATTTAAAGAGTATATTTACACCTTATTTATATGATCTATTAATTGAAACTAACTGCTTAATAACTGTTAAACTAAACTTGCGTGTGTGTAATGGATTAATAAATAAAAGATCATATATACAAATCATATATAAATCATAAAATAATTATTATTAAATCCAGACAATTTCATAGTTATTATTTTTTTTTTTTTTAATTATATAATGACCTTTAATTTGGAGGAAGAGAAACTGGGGGAGTGACTTTGTGTTGGGTGTGTCAGTGTCACTTAGCTGATATCCAATTTCAGTTTGAGCTCTCTAACCCAAAACACAACCTGCCCCGGAGCAGGTTAGCTGTGGAGCGTAAGTTACCATGGCGATGAACACCGCTAAAAGTCAAGTTACTTTCATGGTACCTAAAACCCAGGATTGGCGCAAACTGAAACTTACCTTGCTAGCCAGCTAATCCAGCTTCATGGTACAGGCCCCTGGTTGCAGTGTTTACTTGCATAAACTGATTTGTGATTTAACACAATATTTTAAACACCACACTGAATTGAGTAATATTTATCTACAAATTATCTTATGAATAGCTACAGAGAGTAAAGAGATGACTCAGAAGACTTGTGTGAAGATCCATATGGAGAGTGTTTATTGGCTAAGACAAAAGCAGGGTCATAAAATTGACAGAATTCAGGCAAACAAAACCAAAACATCAAGGTGGTTGTAGACCTTTCTGTAACAAATTGTCCACTGAAGGCTTGAACCCATTTGTAGTTTGTTGTTTCCTCATGTGAACAAAGACTTGATTTTGAACAGATTTAACAAAAACCTTAAATGTGACCCTGGACCACAAAACCATATCATAGTCATAAGGGTCAATGTTTTTAAATCGAAATATTGAATAAATAAGCTTTCAATTGATGTATTGTTAGGATAAGACACAACAGAGACACAACTATTTGAAAATCTGGAATCTGAGTTTTCAAAAAAAAATTGAAAAAAATTGAAAAAAAAAAAATCATGACCTTTACTTAATATCCTAATGATTTTTGACCCATACAATGTATTGTTACCTATTGCTACAAATATACCTGTGTGATTTATGACTGGTTTTGTGGTCCAGGGTCACAAATATGAACTCACCAGCAGAGGGTTACACAAAGCAAATGAGATGGCCTAATCACTAATGATTGCCACATGCTAGGGTTCTGCTCAAATTTTGAATTTGAGCAGAAAATCAATTTTGGGCCACATTCAGCTGCGCTGTGAACGTTGCCGTAATTTAACACATATCTTTATTTTCTGGTGCCATTTTAAATTGCCCAACCACTTAAAACGTTTTCCACACGAACACAAATAGCATCTGACATCCACATGACTTTTCAGGTGAATCTTTAAGTGTGATGGCAAAATAAATTTTTTATAACATTGACCACAATTAAAAGATCTTCCTTCGGAGTGGATGAGCAGATGATTTTTGAAATTGCTGCTTTTTCTAAACCTCTTTCCACACTCTAAACACTGCATTTTCTTTCCAGAATGAGATTGCAAATGACGTTTCAGATCTCTTTGATAAGGGAAAGTCCTCTTACACTGAGGACACGTGAAAAGCTTCTCTCCAGTGTGAAGTCTCATGTGTTTCTTGAGGTTTTTTTTGAATCTGTAACTTTTCCCACACTGGTGGCACTTGAAAGGCTTCCTTCCGTTGTGTCCAAATTTAACATGCTTGTTAAGGCTTTTAAGGGTACGGCAACTTCTTCCACACTTATGACATATAAAACAGTTCTCTCTTGAGTGAACGCTCAGGGTTGCTTGACATATGAAACTCTTTCCACACTTATCACATTTGAATGGCCTCTCTCCAGTGTGACGGTTCATGTGATAACTGAGATTTTCTTCCGATGTGTAGCCCTTCCCGCACAGTTTGCAGGTGAAAGGACTCTCTCCAGTGTGATTTCTCATGTGGGCGATTAGGGTTTTTTTATATGTGAAACTCTGTCCACACTGAGTGCAGGAGAAAGGCTTCTCTCCAGTGTGAATTATCATGTGGATTTTAAGGTTTCCTTTTTCAGTGAAACTCTTTCCACACTGATCACAGATGAAGGGCTTCTCTCCATTGTGATGGTTCATATGACACCGAAGGTTTGGTGCTGCCGTGAAAGGCTTTTCACGAGTGTGAATTTTCATGTGCTTGTCAAGGTGCCCTTTTTGAGTGAAACTCTTTCCACACTGTTGGCAGGTGTGAGGCTTTTCAGCAGTGTGAATTTTAATGTGCTTGTCAAGGTGTCCTTTTCGACTGAAACTCTTTCCACACTGTTGACAGGTGTGAGGGCTCTCTCCATTTTGAATTCCTATGTGGACAGAAGTCTTTTCAGTCTGTGAGCATCTACATGATTTTTCTTGAGTTGTGAAAGAATGATGTCTCTCATACTGATCTTTCTCTTCCATTTCATTGAGGACTGTACTCTCCTCTTTCAGCGGCATATCTCCATTGTGAATTTCCATGTGGACTTTTAGCTTTTCAGGTTGATCGAAACTCATTCCACAATCAAAGCAGGTGAAATAAAATCCAGATCCTGTCTTCTGGATTGTTTTTCGTGAGGAAGTCTTTTCAGTCTGTGAGCATCTACATGATTTTTCTCGAGTTATGAAAGCATGACAATTCTCATACTGATCCTTCTCTTCTGTTTCATTTAGGATTTTACCATCTTCCTTCAGTGTTGTTGGGTCTAAGGTGAAAAAAAACAAAAGCAGTTAAGTTAACCCCAGTTTGATGGCACAAAACAACAGAGATCAAAACATTTAGACATGTAAAGTATCAAAACCAATAACATATGCTAGATTACATAACTACTAAGAGGTGATTTCTGTAATATCAGAACCTCCTCAGAGTATTGTCAATTATTTGCCTCATTTAGGACACATCCCAAAAACCTTCATACTGGCAGTTATCAAAACCCCTTATCTCAGAGTAATGGTATCGGTGTAAAAAAAAAAAATATATATATATATATCAGCCAAGATTTAAGCCCTTTTGAAGCATAGAAACTAGCTTACTAAAGTTACATCTTCCATCAACACAGACCACAACATTCTTCTGGACAACTTGAGAATTGAAATTTGTGGCCAAGGTTCTATCTATCTGACAAATTGTCACATCTGTCCTGTTTAACTCCTGGATGATGAGCTCCTAAGATGCCCTGATCTTTAATGGGGAGTGTTGTTCAACTCATCTCTACAGAATCCCCTACAGGCGCTCAAGAGTGTTAAGATTAAGTGCAATACATGTCCACTGAAGGTTTTTGGGAGAATGCATATCCTCATTGTCATGTTGAAAAAATGCCCAACAATGCAGGGCATGAGGAAAGGGTAACATCTTATGTTTCAAGTTTATGTATTAAATTACACAGTAGTGTGGGAATTCATGACAGCATTAATAAAGCACAACTCCCTCACAGCTTCAGCACTCATACATCCCTGTATAAGAGCTTTACTATCACTGAACTTTACTGTGGGAACCAGGCTCTCCTCACTGCACTCCTCCTCTAACAACACCATAACATTTTAACAGGGTCAATTGTGACCCTGACACTTTCTGGGGAAAGATGGTGCCTGCAGCTGATTTCCCTGTTCTAAAAAAAAGGCACTACACATCCTGAACGTGTTTGGTTCCACATACTTCTGCAATGCTGCATTCTACACAATGAACATGATCCCAAATCCTAGTGTGGACAAGTATGTCTGTCACGGTGCTGTTCTACATAAATGAATATATCTATCTGGACCTTTCCCACTAAGGAAATATGTGCAAGTGGACCTTCTCAAATTGTATTTGAATACCCCTGTGCTACAGTCAGAGCTGGGTAGTAACAGATTACATGTAATCTGGATTATGTAATCAGATTTCAAAAATTATTCAAATACTTGTAATTACAGTAAACTACTTTTTTTCAGACTACAGTTACTTTTTATGGATTACATGATTACATTATTTACACAATGGCAGTAAACTGTTCATGATTAATTGATTTTCCTTTTTTTAACGTTTATATTATTTTTAATAAAAAACCTGTGGTTTATATATGTCCACGATTCTTAGAGTTTTTCCGGAGGTGAGGGGGAGAGGTGTGGAATTGTGTACAGAAATCAGCAACAACAAGAAATTGTGGAAAATGGAGGGGAACACAGCGTTTAACCACGTTTTACAGACATCATGTTATTGCTGTGAGTTTCATGTTCTTTAATATTCATTTTTTTGTATTATTTTTTCTTCATAGTTACTATACACTTAAAACGTTTTGAGATGAATATTTGACCTATAAATGTTATTGCTATAAATTTAATCTTTTTCAAAATTCACGTTTGCAATGTTACTATTGTTTGATGTTTTTAATTTATACTGTCATATGCACTTCGTGTTTTTAGATTAAATATTTGATGTAGCAGTGATATTGCTGTGAATTTCATGTTTTTCAATATTTGTTTTTTTGTCTAATGTTGCCATTTTCTAAATGTATTTAATTTTAAGTAAATGTTTTAAAATCATAAGTTGTGATTTTGATTTATTCAGTTTTACTATCAACAGGTACATTAGTGTTAGTATTTTGAAGTATTAACTGTCCATACATTGCACTTTAAAAAAAAAATCTGTTGAGGCTCTTTTTAGTGAATAGAATATATTATAATAAATATAATGACATTGTCATGTAATTTGTAATCAGTAACTGATTACAATTAATAAGTACACAGCTAAAAAGTAAATTATGAAAATGTAAATTATGAAAATGTCACCTCCACACCATGGACATTTGACTATTTCTAGCATGTCCCAGTCTACATGTTTTTTTTGGAAGGAGAGTCAAAGTTTTCTTGTCCAAGAAAAAAAATGGAGGAGGGGCAAAAAGAACTCTTACAAGAATTCAATTTGAGACACAAAGGATAATGAAAAATTAGTTAAATGTCCTTAACATATCTGACCTACAAGCTTCACTTCTATTCATAAATCCCCTCCCGTGGCCTCATGGGATAGTAAAGTGTCCATCATATGTGCACATTAGAATCTCGCTGGAAGTAGTAGGTAATATGGGGACTTTTGGTCTATTGTTTTTCAAATGATATAACATTTTCGGACATAATACCCGTACTGTACTTCACATGCTATTTGGTAGTGAAGTAATCAATTTCGGATTCATCATTGGTCTTGGATGCCCAAAATAACTTCCAATATGGCTACTGAGTGAACTCAGACTTCTCTTGAAAGGAACTTTAATTTAGTGTTAATAATTATTTTTTTTGCTACATTGATATTTTTTCTAATTTAACATGTAACATTTCTTTATGACAGATGTTTAACTTTGAGCGACCCACACAAAGTCAAATTAAATCACTTTAATTAGGACACTCATCTGACTTTCTTCCAAAAATATTAATTTCTTCACAAGTGGGAATTTTAACAAGGATCAAATGACTGAGTTCAGCTTTGAGAATTAAACCAACCTGTTTGTTCCTCAGTATCTTCTTGTTTCAGGCTAAATACTTCTTCAATCTTCAAGTCTTCACTCTCCTCTTTAAAAAATGCCATCTTTATAATAGTGTGTCATGTGGATCTCAGTTGCTTCACCAGGAGTTTTTCTGTGTTTGCACACCCTGTCCTGTTTAAGATGAGAATAATAAGCAGAAAAAAATAAATAAATCCAAACTAAACATCTGGGTGCGTCTCAGTCAGCTCCCTAGTTTAGTAGTCAGTGCACCTTTAATGTGATAATGGCCATGAATGCTCTGATTAGCCAAACAAACAAACAAACAAACAAAAAATTACCAGCATAACAGCGTGCCCTGATTCGAGCACTTCAAATCACTGAATCATTTTGTAAAACCTTATTTGGTTCATTTGATGTTAAGTTTTGAAACACTCAGTTTGTTTATCATTAATTGCCAGTTCCCAAATTCGTGTTTACTATAAACTGATTCATAGGGAGCAAAATGAGAAGCACATTTTCTGATACTCATGTGTGGATGCGCTTTACGCTTTACTCTCCTTCTCTTATTTTATTGGCGGGTCGCAACCAAATTTTTCAGGTGCATACTGCCACCTACTGTACCAGGGTGTGCAACTTCACAGGGTGAAGGCCACATGTACATGTATGAGGGTGGGCCTCATGTACTTAGTATATAGGATTTTTTAAAAAAATAATTATTATGTGCTTTAACTCTGTATCTTTAAGAAAATTAAAAGAGAGCTTTACTACATTCCCCCAAAATCCCCTTCAAACTCCATTCTTGTTCCAACTCATATATCTTATCTTGCAAGATCCTCCTTTCTGCATTATATTTTTTTGAACCTCATAATGATATGCTCCACATTTTCTGGAACGTTACAGTCGTCACAATTATCTGATATGCATTTTCCCATTAAAAACAGGGTTGATTTTAAACCAGTATGTCCAAGTCTTAATTTTGATAAAATCGCTTCTTCTCTTCTGAATATTATAATAATGTCGTCTTTTGTTATCTATGTCCCACTTTTTCTGCCAGGCTTCTCTCACTTTTGTTTTAATTAATGATTCGGCCTCACCTTTAGCAAATGGGACTTTCATTATTTCCTCATCCTTTAATTTCAGTGCATTCTTTGCAGTAAAATCTGCAATCTTATTGCCCTCCACGCCAGTATGAGCTGGAACCCAACAAAAAATTCTCTCTATATTTAACATTATCGTGAAAATTTTATGTAAATCCTCTCTTATGGTTTCAGTTGAATTCAAACTATTAAAAGCTGTAACAGAGTCCAAACAAATAATAACTCTTTGAGGTCTTACTTCTTCTACCCGTTGAAATCCTAAAATTATAACTACTACTTCAGCTGTAAATACTGGTAAATTGTCCTTAATTATTTTGCATATGGTTATATCAAACTCTGGTATGTACACTCCTACTCCTACATGATCATTCCTCGAATCTTTAGATCCATCAGTGAATATTGGTATATACTGATATTAGTTCTGCTTAACATATTCTTGAAACAAATATCCAATATTATCAGCATTCCTTTCAGTCCATTCTTTCTTTAGTTCTAAAAGTTTCAAGTCTATTTGGAACTGGAAATATCCATGGAGGAACATTACCCTTTGTATCGGTTTACAGTTTTTTACAATCGCTAGGACACATTTCTCAATACTTAGGTCACTTTTTCAAAACTCTTCACACAGTTCTCCTAACCAACTTTCATCTTGGTACAGCAGTTCATTTCACATTCAAAATGCACTAAATCTACCAAAACACTTCATTCATGTCTCAAATCAACTCATTCTTCCAGAACACTAGCAAAGGTTTTCACCAAGCAAACACACTTTGTCAGTCATAAAACATCGACCTTAAAAACACTAACATCAGTTAGCATTATACAATGTTTTCTTTTTTTAAATTTCTTTATAAAACAAGAATGACACTCTCTACTGCTTATAATTCACCGCAGTACATGTTACATGGTCCATGTTTACATTACAGAACAAAATTATTCCTAAGTTTCCCCTTTTGAATATATATTCCTCTGATAGTATATATTGAATATATTCCTCTGATAGTATGGTAATGAAACTGAAAAACGAATGCTTGTGTAGGTGTTCAGTTTCATCTAATTCCTCTGATAGTATTGGATTTTTTATATTCAGAATATATTTCATAACTATATTACTGTAGAAATGCAGCATATTTCTGCCTTATTCAGTTTTGTATGATGTTATTGTTTTGAACATAAGTTTAACAGTATTGAAAACAGTATGTAAGCATGTGCAAATTGGCCTGTACATACAAAGAGTTTTGGCAGTTGTTGTGTCTGAGGTTGAAAAGAATTCATGACATTTGAGAGATGTAGTCATTGAATGCATTTTGTGCGAAAGCAATGATAAATGATCCTCAGTTTAGCCCACATAGACTTCTGTTGTGCTCACTGTGTGAAGAGTTTTGCAAAAGTGACCTAAGTATTGAGAAATGTGTCCTAGCGTCTGTAAAAAACTGTAAAGACGTTAAATGCTTAAAAACCCGGGTGTGTCTCATACGTTCTGAAAAGTGAAGCCACGGGCTCTTTGATCGCCCCCTGGAGGCTGGATGCAGTACAGGTCATAAACCCTGCCCTCTCAATGCAGTCGAATGAGACTTCAGTGAAAACTTAAAAATAAATTCTGCTTCAAATAAAACTTTCTGAAAGATGGTTTTGGTCATTTAAGGTAGTTGTTATCACACAGATATATATTCAATTGTTCGTTTTTGTGATGATTTAGATTTTAGCTAGCAATTTGATGCTATAAAAACGGGGAGTGTCGTCATGATTCGAACTTGATTGACAGCTCAGCTTGTCTGAGGACTGTCGGAGCTTCGAGGGGAGATTGAAGATGTATTAACTAACTGTTAATTTTCGATTTCTTTGTTATTTAACACCAACAAAATGAGTTGTTCAGCAGTAAACTGTAACCGACCTACAGGATCTGACGGATCACTGAACCTTTTTCTGTAACATTAAATATGGGCGTTATAAGCTAATTAATAAATGTTATTAGTTAAGATAACACACCTAATGTTAACAATGTCGGGAAAAAGCAGGTGATCGTTATCTGGCAGTTACTTATTATTTTTATGGGTATAAAATAATAATTAGCAGGACAAAACTAATGATAGCTTACTCTAATTACAGCAATCGATCTCCTGTAACATTAGTTGAACTTGATTTAAAATGGCAGGACCGTTTCTGACGATTTAGAGTTGTTTCTAGTGGCATATTATATTGATTTTATCTACTGAATTTGCTGTTTTAAAAGTATTATTGCTCTAGAAATAGAATAGCCTATTATTTTATAGGTAGAATTTTAAATTGTATATAATTTTTATAGTCTATTTAAAATACATGAATGATGACGCAGTCGTCTGGGCGGAAGTTTGATATCGCGCCTCCGGCTCCACTGACGGTTCCTTCTGCGCATGCCCAGGCTCTAAACTTTTTTTTTTTTGACGCATTGGGTAACATGTCAGCGCCCATTCGGTCGGCCATTTTGGCTTCAGTTCATTACAATGGAAGAAAGCGACGTCGCGTCCATCTTTTTTTACAGTCTATGTTAAAAACACAAACCTTCTTCAGCAGAATCACAACAGATGTGGGGTTGCGTCGCATCCATATCGCGTCACATCACCAGACCAAAATAAAAGTCCTTCTTTAAAGATTTATAGTACTTGGCAAACCAGCTTAAAGAGATAACAAAATTGTTTCTTTAAAATATTAATCATCGAAATTGTGTTTTTTTTATTGCCAACATACAGACTTAAATAGGAAATACAAACTACAACATTTACCCCTGGTTTCACAGACAAGGCTTAAGCAACTCCTGGAGTAAAATGCATATTTGAGCTGTTTTAACTGAAAGCAACTTTGTTTTTTCTAGTGTACATTTATAAAAGCTATTTAATTATCCTAATTGAACTAAGGTCTAATCCTGGCTTAGGCTAAGCCCTGTCTGTGAAACTGGGCCTTAGAATACCACAACTTTACCTTTAGCAAAATAAATTAAAAAGCACAGGTTTATCGATTTAAGAGCTTCAGAGAAATTCAAAGGTGAAATAGCTTGGATTCTTTTTTAAAAACAAGGGTGATTGTGAATTTTGTTAAACAGCAATAAAAATTGTAATAATTAATTACGAATTTTTATTTATTTTATAAAAACCAAACAACACATCCTTAAGCAGCAATTTAAAAGCAAATTTTGGTTAATACATTTAACATAATAAATCCAGAATAATTGTGTATAAGGACCATCCCCAAAAATTTTAAGTGCTGTTTCAAAAAGAGCATCTTGTCTATATCTCATTTTAACATTTTTAAAGGATTAGTTCACTTTCAAACTAAAATTTCCTGATAATTTACCCATCCCCATGTCATCCAAGATGTCCATGTCCTTCTCTCTAATTAGTAAGTATATGGGTGCTTCTCAATATCCCTCCTTGTCTCCTCGCTCCTCCGTCCTCCATCCTATGACCCGGAAAACAATCGAGCTCAGCCATCTTGAAGGACATCTTAATTCTCTAATTGCACCACGAAGAGGCGAGGAACGAGTAGTGAGGAGGCTTTCTGAGGAGTCATGAGCGAGGATACAGAGGGTGCTTCTCAATTCTTATATGTGCATCCTCGTTTCCTTTCCTTGCTTCCTTTCCTCGCGTCTTAGCTCCACCCCTCCAGGATGCAAAGGAAGGACGCAAGGAAAAGACGAGAGGACGGAGGAATTGAATCAAGTGAAATGATAAATCCTCGCTCCCTTTAGCGTCACTTCAAAGCGGCATCAGCTGCGCTCGAGGGATCTACCCACATGTTGTTAAAGTTTGGTTATTTAAAAAAATATAATAAATATTAATAAAGCAAGATGCCTAGTTGAAATATATGACATATAAAGTTTATTTAATCTGTAAAAGTAAAGCATACATTAAAATTATTGTGACAGATAAGAAGGGGGAGGAGAATTTATGCCTGTGTCAGGTTACTCGATGAGAAAGACTTCCGCAAAGGATGTATGCTATTATATTATAATTATAATTTATAATATAATATAATTTATAATATAATTTATAATTATAATATATAATTATAATAATATGCTATTATATTATAATTATAATTTAAATGTATGCTTAAATAACCAAACTTTAACAACATGTGGGTAGATCCCTCATGCACAGCTGATGACGGTTTGAACTGACGCTAAAGAGAGCGAGGATTTATCATTTCACTTGATTCAATTCCTCCGTCCTCTCGTGTTTTCCTTGCGTCCTTCCCTCGCATCCTAGAGGGGTGGAGCTAAGACGCGAGGAAAGGAAGCAAGGAAAGGAAACGAGGATGCATAAATAAGAATTGAGAAGCACCATATAACTAATTGTTATATACTTGCACTAGAATGTTGTCAGGGTTTATGCAGGTTTCAGTAAGTCAAATTTAAGACCTTTTTAAGACATTTTAAGACCATAAAGATTGAAATTTAAGACCTACACGACGCATTACCAAAAAATACTCAAATCAAAGAAATTCTGAAAAAAATCATTTTATTTCAATAAATTCAGTCATTGGAAAAGCATTAATTTAATTTACAGATAAAGCAATCACATTAGTAACCTTCCACACACATCAATGTGCCAAATGCCCAAAACCTTAGGCCCAAAATGAAAATAGGCTAAAACAAACTTGCCCTCAAATAGAATAGATTTTATCTCATTATTTATTTACATTACAAAACAGCATATTAATAGCCTAATAAAGATTGAACAGGCTACTCCAACCCATGTAACAACCAATGTAGCACACACACACACACACACACACACACACACACACACACACACACACACACACACCAGATAATCCATTTTAGATAGATAGATACTTACCTCAGGATAATTAGAGTATCTATCTAACATGGATTATCTGATATATGTATATGTATGTGTGTGTGTGTGTGTGTGTGTCCTGCACTGTCCCATGAACTGTGAGCCCAGGTACCTCGACTTAACAATTCATTGTTCCAGAACAATGGTCCTGGTGGTCTGATTTTGGCTTTCATTGAACGTTACGACATACGGCCCGGTAAGAGTACGAATCAATTCCCTCTTTATAAACTCCCCCAATCCAAATCTCACCATAAGCGATCTTGTTGGGCCCGCAAGAGAACGGCTTCGCGATTACTGAATTGGGGAACATCACTTGGAAGAGATCGCTAATCTCACTGTTGTTATTAAATGAGTGGTGTTTGTTTAGTCACCGTGTGTAGTTAACAAATCACTTCGGCTTTCGATGTGTCAGCTGCTCCAAAAGTACCCCAAAGGTTGTTCGACGGAGCTGTGATGATATTGCGCTGGAGACCGGAGGGACCAGGCATTGAGGAGGACGACAGCAGTGGTGAGGCTAATTGGCCGAGTCCGCTGAAGGGATTTTGCGGCTAGCTTGTGTTTCTCCGCTCTGGAGTGTGACTCCAGCACCTTTACACCGCATCACACCCAGACTCTCTAACTGATTTTTTTTTTTTTTTTGCAAAGTTTGCAGTGAGCCTCGTACATGGAGCTGGGTACCGCTTGTAACCAACAGCAGAAATCGCTGTGATCTAGCCATGTCTCGTTGAAAGTACACTTTTCCATTTTCCACACGTAGCCGAAATTTAACAAACTCTGAGGAGACGCAGACGTATTTCGCAGGCAGGTATTGCATTTATCACGGGATTTGTAGTTTTATCACTGCGTATACCAACACCAGTATACCCCAGAAAGAACTACGACTCGCTACTTTTTTGCTACTTTGTAATAACTTTCAGCAGGTAGCGTTTCTGGAAATAGATAAAAAAAAAAATTAAGACCTGACTAAATGAAATTTAAGACCTCGGATGAAAATCTGGCAGTTTTTAAGACTTTTTAAGGCCTTAAATTTAAAGTTCAGAATTTTAGACTTTTTAAGACTTTTTAAGACCCCGCAGAAACCCTGGTTGTATATGACAATTTAGCTCAAACTTTGACCTGAGGAGGGCAGTAATACACTTAGCAGTGTCTTCACTGCTGGAATTCATTTAGAAAATGAGCAATGGTTTCTCTAGATAAGACCCTTATTTCTCGTCTGGAATCGCGTCGAACACTTTGAAACTGTAATTTTCACCTTCAACCGTTTGGAGGCCATTGAAGTCCACTATATGGAGAAAAATCCTGGAATGTTTTCATCAAAAACCTTAATTTCTTTTCGAATGAAGAAAGAAAGACATGAACATCTTGGATGACATGGGGGTGAGTAAATTATCAGGAAATTTTAGTTTGAAAGTGAACTAATCTTTTATGCATATTTTGGCCAATTTAAAACTTCCCTTTACTTCCTTTATTCTCCAAATGCTCTCTTGGTACTTTTATGTCATATGCCGGTCGGTCTGCACAGCGCCGATGCATCTCCATGCATACTTTTTGTATAGACTGTACTAAATTATTAAAAGCATTTTCTGGTTTTGTCTCACTTGTCTCATTAAAAGGTTCCTAGTTGACAAGCACTTTTTTTTATGGTGAGAATGTACAGCAGTCACATATATTTGTCACTACATGGTTTTGAAATTTTGCATAAATTATATACCCATTCATTTGAATCAATGGGACATTAGTGTTCATGTCTGGGAAAGTCTCACCATCACCACAAGTGAGAAGATTTAAAAAAGTGAAATGCTTACATGTACGTCCCCTTGTACCAGCTATACAACTGCAGATCAGATCCCCGATCTCGCTCTTTTTTCGGACCTAGTAAGTTCATATTTTATGTTCATACCTTGCAAAGTTACAGCTGCATTGTGTAAGACCTTTCATTGAAGATCATAACGACATCTTGCAGCATATTCAACATAAACCAAGCTAATGTTTGGCATGAAGCAGTCTGTGGTTTTAAACCTGCATCATATGGCCCATTTCACAACATGCTTGTTAAATTCACAGATGGCGAAAGCACAACTGAAGATGCAGTGGAAACAGGTGGTCCCACTGTTTAAGAGCATGGAGAATCTTTGATGGTCTAGAAAATAGAGTATTTCTCACCTTTAACAATGTAAGTAAATTATTTACTTAACCCTACCCTTTATATGTCATGTACATAATTGTCTTGTTTTTAACTAACTGGAGAAAAACAAACCATTTACTAAAGCTGCCAGAGAAGACGAATACTTCCTTGCCGGGCGGAAGATTGCAGTTTCTATTGTTCATAGTGGTCCAGCTCCTCATTTCCTTTCAGATATGCTATACAAGCACTTCACTGGGAGGGTTGACATTAGAGGAACAGCTGAAGATATAAGTCAATTCACCTTTTGTAATGATGGGTCGGAAGACAGAGGATCCATTTGCAGTTTTATTAATAGCGTTAGTAACAAACAGGGGCAAGACAGTACCGTAGTCGGGGACAGGCAAGGGTCGAGGCTGGCAGCAAACAGGCATAAACAGGTAACAGGCAGAGTTCTAGACAGGCGGCTAACAATCACAAGGTCGATAAACAGGCAAGAGTCGAGGCAGGCGGCAAGGTTCAGCAGAGATATTCAGTCCAGGTAATAACAGAAGTTCAGTCCACAATAAACGCTCAGAAATGATCACTACAGCAAATCAAGACTTCGCGACTGAGAGTGTGTGTGTGTGTCTTAAATAGTGTGAGTGTGATAAGGTGCAGGTGCATGGGTAATCAGTCCCAGGAATGCGGGCCTATGGGAAATGGAGTCCAGATACGAATAGTCAATATTCAGGGGATGGCTCCCTCCGGTGGTCCGGATGAAGCGCCGGAGAAGCTGTATTCGTGACAGAGCCCCCACCCTGCGAGCGGCTCCTGACGCGAGGAGGCGGGCGCCAAGGTCTTCCACGAGGTCGCGGGGCCGGTCTCTCCGGATGAGTCCGGTGGAATTCTTCCACAAGAGTGGGGTCCAGGATGTCATTCGCGTTGACCCAGGATCGCTCCTCTGGACCGTACCCCTCCCAGTCAACGAGATACTGGAGCCTCGGACCCCGGCGCCGGGAATCGAGTAGCCCTCGAACTTGGTAAGCCTCCTCGCCCTCGATCATCAGTGGTGGGGGATGTGGACCCTCAGCCTCCTCCGGGCCTCTCCTCGGACCCCCGGAGGGTTTCAGCAGGGAAACATGAAAAGTGGGAGAAATGCGATAATTAGCAGGTAAATCGAGACGGAATGATACTGGGGTAATTTGTTTGAGAATTTGGAAAGGCCCGACATACCTGGGACTGAGTTTCTTGCTTGGGAGTCTCATTCGTAGGTCCCGGGTGGACAACCAGACCCATTGACCAACGGCATACTGAGGATTGGGTCAGCGATGACGGTTAGCCTGCTCCTCCTGTCTCCTGACTGCTCGTTGTAGATGGTGATGAGCCAGATTCCAGGTCTCCTCACTCCCCTGCATCCAGGAGTTGACTGCCGGAAGCTCAGATGGTTCCCCTGACCAAGGGAACATGGGTGGTTGGAAGCCTAGGACACACTGGAAGGGGGTCATTCCCGTAGAAGGTTTCCGTAGGGAGTTCTGAGCATATTCTGCCCACATTAAATAGCGACTCCATTCAGATTGTTGTTTCTGACAATAGGTTCGTAGAAATCGTGTGAGCTCTTGGTTGAGTCGTTCCATTTGACCATTCGATTCGGGGTGGTAGCCTGAAGTGAGACTAATGTTTATGTTGAGATTTTTAAAGAATGCAGACCAAACCCGTGACGTGAACTGGGGACCTCTGTCTGACACAATATCCTCAGGTAATCCATACAGACGAAATACATAGTTACATAACAATTCCGCGGTCTCGAGAGCTGTGGGTAGTTTGGGAAGAGGAATCAGACGGCAGGCTTTAGAGAATCGATCAACTACTGTTAGAATGGTGGTGTTTCCCTGAGAAGGTGGTAAGTCTGTAACAAAGTCTATGGCGATGTGTGACCAGGGGCGTTAGGAATGGGAAGGGGTTGTAATAAGCCAGCGGGTGCTTGGTGGGATGATTTTGATGTTTGACAGGCTGTGCATTGTTGAATGAATTTCGTGGTGTCTTGAGGCATGGTTTCCCACCAGAATCGGTTCTGAAGTAGATTGAGTGTAGCAGTGACTCCCGGGTGGCCAGAGCTGGGTGAATCATGGACATGGTGTAGAACCCTTTCTCTTAAAGGTGCTGGTACATAGCTGCGGTCCGGTGGACAGGTAGCGGGTGGAGCGGTTTGTTCGTTGGCCTGTGTGATTTCGGTGATTATGTCCCATTGTATGGGTGCAAGAACAAGAGCTTCTGGAATGATTCGTTCTTCGGGTTGAACTTGATCAATGTTTTCAGTTTGGCGTGATAGTGCGTCTGCTTTAGTGTTTTTGGAACCAGGTCTATAGGTGACGTGGAACTGGAATCGGGTGAAGAACATGGCCCAGCGTGCTTGGCGGCGATTCAGGCGTTTAGCGGTGCGGAGGTACTCTAGGTTCTTGTGGTCGGTGAGCATGGTGAATGGATGTTTGGCTCCCTCCAGCCAATGACGCCACTCTTCCAGGGCCGCCTTCATAGCTAACAGTTCTCTGTCCCCAACGTCATAGTTGCGCTCAGCAGCGGATAGTTTACGTGAGTAGAAAGCACAAGGGAACATTTTTTCTGGGTTGCCCTGCCGTTGAGATAAGATAGCCCCGATGCCTGTATTAGAAGCGTCCACCTCGACTATAAAAGGAAGTTCAGGGTTTGGGTGATGAAGTATAGGAGCGGTAGTGAAACGGTTCTTTAATTCTTGAAAGGCTTGGATTGCTTCTTCAGACCAAGACAGACGAGAGGATGAGCGTTTGGTCATGGCGGTCAAGGGAGCTGCTACACAGCTGAAGTTGCGAATAAAGCGTCTGTAGAAGTTTGCGAAACCCAGGAATCGTTGTAGTTCCTTCAGGGTGTGTGGTTTGGGCCAATCCAGTACAGCTCTCACCTTGTTGTCATCCATGGCCACTCCATCTGAACTAATGACGTAACCTAGAAAGGTAGTGGAGGTTTGGTGGAACTCACACTTTTCTGCTTTAGCGTACAGGTGATGATCGATCAATCTTTGTAGAACCGCCCTGACATGTTGGATGTGTTCTTCGATGGAACCGGAATAAATCAAAATGTCGTCAATGTATACTATGACCCAACGATTCAGCATATCTCTGAAGACGTCATTGATGTAGGACTGGAATACAGCGGGACTGTTGGACAGGCCGAACGGCATAACGAGGGTCTCATAGTGTCCAGTGGTCGTTGAGAAGGCCGTTTTCCATTCGTCCCCCTCTCGAATGCGAATGAGATTGTAGGCACATCGGAGATCAAGTTTTGTGAAGAATCTTGCCTGTCTGAGTTGTTCAAGGGCTGCTGGTACGAGAGGTAGGGGGTAGCGAAATTTCACCGTCATTTCGTTTAGAGCTCTGTAATCAATGCATGGTCTCAGCCCTCCGTCCTTCTTCTTGACGAAAAAGAATCCTGCAGATGCGGGTGACGTGGATGGACGGATAAATCCCTTAGCTAGCTCCTCCTCTATGTAAGTTTGCATGGCCGCAGTTTCAGGCTGTGACAGGGGAAAAATCCTTCCCTTGGGGAGCGTTATTCCAGGTAGCAGGTCGATGGCACAGTCGCTGGGGCGATGTGGAGGTAATTCGGTGGATTTCTGCTTACTAAAAGCTATCGCCAGATCAGAATACTCGGGGGGAATGTTCAGTCCTTCGGGAATTCTCTCTTCTATTTTCACTGAGTGTAGCGATATGGGCTTTATAGAACGTAAGCAGTTTTCCTGGCAGTGCGGGCTCCATTGAATAATTTCTCCTTCCATCCATGAAATGTGTGGGTTGTGTGAACGAAGCCAAGGCAGACCAAGGATAATGGGGTTTTGTGGCGAGTGTATGACATAGAAACTGATGAACTCTTGATGCAGGAGACCGGTTTGGAGCTTCAATGTCGATGTAATGTGAGTAATTTTCCCTCCTCCGATGGGTTTGCCGTCTAACGCTTCCACTGTCAATGAAGAAGTACAGTCAATGAGTGGGATGTTGTGTTCTTTGATGAAGGTGTCAGATATGAAGTTTCCAGCCGCCCCCGAATCCAAGAGTGCGTGTGAGGAAACGGTTTGTTCATTAACAGAGAGAATTTTTAAGCAGTGGGGTGCGTAGTTGTACTGTTGTAGAGAACTCACCCCTTTGGAACTGGATGGCGTTGGCCGGATTGGGCAGGTATTTTTAAGATGACCAGTTTGACCGCAGTAGAAACACAGGTGCATTTGACGTCTTCTCTCTCTCTCATCGGGTTTGAGGGGTGTGTAGCCAAGCTGCATGGCCTCAGAGACTGGGGTATTAGGACTGGATAAACGAGTAGATCGTCGTGTACGTAGTAGGTTGTCGATGTGTATGGTTAGATCAATGAAGGAATTTAGAGAGCTGCCCTCGTCTCGGCATGCAAGTTCAGCCTGTAAATCCATTGAGAGTCCTCGGCGGAACAGAAGCTTTAATGTATCCTCCACCCAGTTAGTCTGTGCAGCCAGTGTGCGAAATTGTAAGGCATACTCTGCCGCCGTGGCGTTACCTTGAGTGAGCGAAAGTAGTTGATCGCCTGGACTCAGACCTCCTGCAGAGTGTTCGAACACCTCCCGGAATCGTTGAAGGAAGTTAGCAAAGGTGGGGAATACGGAACCATCGTCCTGCCAGACGGCGGTGGCCCAATCCAGTGCCCTCCCGGTAAGCAGCGAACATACGAAGGAGATCCGACTGGCCTCCGTGGAATATAACGTGGGTTGTTGATTCACGTATAATGAACATTGTAAAAGGAAGCCCTTACATTTGGTTGGTGTGCCATCGAATTTCTCTGGAAGCGCCAGACGAGGATTCATGGCCGGTGGACTGTTGTGCAGAGGTGTGGGTGGAACAACAGGTGCCGGAGTGGAAATCTCGGCAGGGTTGAGACGTAGGCCCTGGAGCGTTTTTACCAGCTCTTCGGTGAGGGACGTGAGGCGTGAGAGCTGGAGATGGTGCATGGCCAGTTGATTGGCCTGGGCAGATAATTCAGTGGAAATCTGGGCCAAAGCTGCTGGATCGTTGGAAGGCGAAGTCTTCTGTAATGATGGGTCGGAAGACAGAGGATCCATTTGCAGTTTTATTAATAGCGTTAGTAACAAACAGGGGCAAGACAGTACCGTAGTCGGGGACAGGCAAGGGTCGAGGCTGGCAGCAAACAGGCATAAACAGGTAACAGGCAGAGTTCTAGACAGGCGGCTAACAATCACAAGGTCGATAAACAGGCAAGAGTCGAGGCAGGCGGCAAGGTTCAGCAGAGATATTCAGTCCAGGTAATAACAGAAGTTCAGTCCACAATAAACGCTCAGAAATGATCACTACAGCAAATCAAGACTTCGCGACTGAGAGTGTGTGTGTGTGTCTTAAATAGTGTGAGTGTGATAAGGTGCAGGTGCATGGGTAATCAGTCCCAGGAATGCGGGCCTATGGGAAATGGAGTCCAGATACGAATAGTCAATATTCAGGGGATGGCTCCCTCCGGTGGTCCGGATGAAGCGCCGGAGAAGCTGTATTCGTGACACCTTTATTTATATAGAGCTTTTTACAATGCACAATTACAATTTTTGTCAAAGCAGCTTTACAGTGATACCTGGCAAATAATTTTGGCTGCACAGCAGCTCTAAAAGAAAATGCTGTCATTGTCCAGCTTAAGTAAATTCATTATTTATTCATTCCTTTGTAAAAAAATCTGTAGTTATTTATTTAGTTCATATCTATACAGTGGCTCTGGAGAAAACAGTGATGTTATCGTCCAGCTCAGTTTAGTTCACATAGAATGGGTGTCAATGCAGACAGATCAAAAATATCAAGAATATCAAGTGTCCCCGACTAAGCAAAAGGCAACAGCAGCAAGGAACCCAAAACAGGTGACAAAATGGAGAAAAAAACCTTGGGAGAAACCAGGCTCAGTCGGGGTCCAATTCTCCTCTGGCCAACAACGAACAGTGTGTGATTTTGATTCAAGCAGTGTTACAGGTGATGAAATATTTTATCTATCTACAATTGTAGAATTAGTTTGCTTATTATAAAAGCCAGAACGTTTTGAGGCCTCTTGGCCTACGTGACTGTAAGGGTAAAATGTTTCTGAGAAGTTAGCTTGGCCACTAAGCATATTTTGCTGGTAGTTTTCCACCAGACAACAGGAGGATGTGAAATGAATAAGATCATTTTTAAGAGTGTCACATGAAGGCTTCTTGATTGTTTTTGCTACAATGTTTCATTTTGCCTATGAGAAAGTGTTGACCATCAATTGGCAGAATTCCACCACGAGAGATAAAGTCAAAAGATGAACAGTAGTTGGCAGTTGGTCACCCTTACAAAGACAATTATCTCTTGCATAAGCAACACCTGAAATTTAACTGGTGAAGTGACTGTGGTAAAAATGTTGGGGAGTACTTGGGAGACTCCAGGAAGAGAAAGGGAGCAGAGCACCTGTAAAATGAAATCATGGAAAAGAACTGTAGGGGTGGATCTTATACTGTTTTAACAGATAAGATAAAATTATAAAAACTGTGCTCTGGATCGAGAGATTCAGATGTGGAGCTGGTATCTCACTTTGTTGCTTGTCAATAAAGTTAAAACTCCTGGGAGATTCGACTCTAAGATTTTTTCTTTGAGAGCAGAACTGAAGGAACATCGAATTTGCCACAACACAGGTCATAAGTCATATTGGGATCGGAACAGTCAAAATATTTAATCCAATTCCATCAAGTTAAAGATAGGATTCATCATGCTGGTGTGAAATAATATTTATTTTGCTGTTCATTTTAGATGGTGAATAATTGTCGGATGAATTGATGGGTATAGCTAGACTGGGTAAACCCAGCCTGATCTGCCGGCGATTTGATTTCATCCGGCAACTCAGTCTGGAAACCCGTACATTAATTTCTACTGCTTCTGTTACACTTTTGCGGGAACCGATCACAGACTGGCTTATTCACCTTGCTCGCTATTAGCGGGTATAACACGATGACAATAGAGAAGCGACGGCAAGCACAACTGTCAATCAAATTCCTTTCAACCTCTCAACGATGCTGAATGACTTTAGTTTAGCAAACAAATCGCTCGAGTGGGTGTAAATACCGATCACTTTCATGTTTTTTTTGCACAACCTGCAAAAATTGCTCTATGCCATTGCTGCTTCTGCAAACCGCTGATCAATGCTACAAACCAATACAAACTGAACCTGTCTGGAGTTTTCGCATCGCTCTGCAAAGTACGTCACCCGGATCATTGATCTGATTGGTTGAAGGACTATCCAATTGCGTGAATAATGCTCGTTGATCACGCCTCTTGTGCAGTAGAAAATACATAGCAGACTCCCCAGACCAATGTTCAATTTTAAATTGAGCTTCGTCTGGTGATAGCCAGACAAGGGTATAGCAGAAAAATCATGTATCTTCAAGCAAATACCAACAACAAGGCCTAATTTTTTTTTGGAGGCTGTACAATGTAATGGACTGCCTGTGTGTGTCAGAAGTGAGAACATTGATGTTGCTTGTTTCATTGTTAGAACATCCCTTAAGGGGACCAGATATTTCACCATATTTCAATATTTCTTTATTTTCCAACTTACATTCTCATTTCCTGTAGTTAACAGATACATGCTATAAGATATGCAATTGAGATGTTGATTTTCATAATGTTTGTTTGATTTTGATGTTTACATTACTAACACAACCAATATTGAACCTCGAATTCTTCCTTTTTACTTGGCAGAAAAAAAGGAGCATGATAACAGGCAGAAGTATGCACAACCAACGAATTGAGCGATTATGGCGTGACTTATGGTGCTGCTCAGTTCTCAGCAACTATTACGCAGCCACAGGAATACACAAGAGTTGCGTTTGTAGAGTGTGTTTTTCGCCATGTCGTCGAAACGCTGTTATTTTCATCCCGCAGTCCAATCACCTTTGTTTGGCCTTTCCAGGGACGCTGTACTTAGAGATCAATGGTTACAATTTATGTTTAACTCGGTTCCCGAAAATTATAATTCTGGTATCCTTACTGCAACAGTTAATGTTGGACTGCAGTGCACATAATGGCCACAAGAGGGGACTATGTTTATGTATATGGCTGTTTTCCGTATGAGGTACTCTTCTGAGTGAGTGCTGACATTGTACATTTTCTGTCGCTGCTTGTGGAGATTAAAGAGTTCAGTCTCTCGGGAATTATTGTCTTTTGTGTTCATTCGGCACAACACCACAATAATCCACATGTAAAACTATGTGCAGCACACGTTATGGTAAGAGGCGTGACCTTTCCGGGCAAGGAGTGCTAAGCTGCTGTCGAATCACAACACAGGAACCACTGGCACAATCAGAACTCGTTACATATTTCTGAAGGAGGGACTTCATAGAACAAGGAAGTCATCAGACCGTTTTTATGACAGTGGAAACAGCGGTATACAGATAAGTAAATTATGTGAAAAATACTGTGTTTTTTTACACGCAAAACATGAACACATGTTATATTGCACACTATAAACACAATCAAAGCTTCAAAAAACCATGAAAAACGGGACCTTTAAAATAAGTTGAAAGTTTGTTAGCAGTAGAGTTGTGACGTTCGCGAACAAACCGATTCTTTTGAACGGCTCATAAACATGAACGATGGGAGCCGAGTCGCGGCTGGAGGGGAGCCGTTCTTTCTGTCGTTCTTTTTTCCTATGCGTGTTTCACACAAATGAGCTCCTCCGCGAGACAGAACAGTTATAGGGGGAGGGGCGCACCCAGCGCAGGCCAACCTTTTATAGCGTCATGATATTAGTTATTAGTTGTGCACGCATCCTTCACGTGAGTACTCCAGTGGAAAAAAATACTGTGATACTGTTCTTGTATTTAAATTTTTCACTAAAAGCTGTTTTGCACATTCATTGCAGCCCACTTTGTTATTGTTCATTGACTTGAAGGGGCTGATGTCCTATTTGCAAAGTTTACAGTAGTAATAGTAGCCTATGTAGTATGTAGACATTTCCATTTTATTTATTCTAATTTTATCTACTTTAAATATTTTTTGTTTTCTATCAAAATGTTCTTGTGTGATAACAATGTTCTTGTGTGGAAGTGTTTGTAGTAAAAGCTGTTTTGCACAGAAATTCATTGCAGTCGGCGTTGTTTTTGATGTTTATTTGTGAGTAGGTATTGTATGAATAACACAAGTCAACGTAGCTTTACACACACACACACTTTGTACTAAAGGTAAATCCAAAATAGTGACGTCACTGTCTAAGCAGAGGGATTTGTGCGACCCTATGGAATATAGTCCACGCATGACAAATGAGGTAATAATCAATATTTCAGAATAATTCAAACTCAGATATTGGTGTGTGATATCAGAGTTTTAATTATTTGACTACAAATCTCACCTCATCATTCCTCCCAGTGATAAACTGAGATGCCCCCAAGCTAGCTTCTTAAAACTGACTAAATATTTAAAAAGAGCCTAAGGAGCCGTTCTTTTGAATGGCTCTTTGAAAGGAACGGATCACGAAGATCCGGATCCCCTCAAAGAGCCATAAATCCCATCACTAGTTAGCAGGTCCTCAACCTAAGCACAAGTGCAACAATTCACCACAATGGTAACCCTAAAACTATTAATTAACAAGAACTTTTAAATACCAACATAACAGAACCGTAAACATTAAAAAGACTTTCCATTTTCTCATCTTCCTAAAAACTGCTTAAAATAACACTTTATTTCAACATTTACACTCCTAGTTTAGCCCCTTTGCAAAGCATGATGGGAAGTGAAAATCCTGTTTGACTTAGTCCTGGTTGGGTTTACTTGATTGAAACATGTTATTTCAATATGAAAACATCAAGTTAAATCAAAGAGTAATCGTTTCAAGTCAATTTAACATGAATCAATCACATTTAAACCAGAAACCTGGATACAATGGTGCTGAATCAAAATAAATTGTTTAAATAAAGTGAACATATATAACATATATATATATATATAAAATAATTTTGTCCTGAATGACTCCTGACACAGGATAATGAGCTCTTGAAGCTCTGCCCTCTTAGGAGCTCATTTGCATTTAAAGTGCCCACACTGAAACTGCACGTTGTTGCTCAACTCCAAAAAATGGCAATTTTAACATGCTATAAAAAATTATCTGTGGAGTATTTTGAGCTGAAACTTCACATACACACTCTGGGGACATCAGAGACTTATTTTACATCTTGTAAAAGGGGGCATAATAGGTCCGCTTTAATGTATTACTTTTCATTTCACAAATCATACCCCTCAATCTCAAGGTTCTCCAGCAAAACCTTGCATCACCACCTCCTCCTCAGATATGGCATGTCAGACTGAAGATAAGAACAGCTGTAATGTAATTCACCACAATTAACACTAAACATTTTTGTCAACTCTAAGACTGCACTTACGGCGGTGAAATCAAATGCTGCCTCCATAGTTATGGACCAGGCATACTGTAGAGGCAGAAAGGCTGTTATGTTGCCAGGTGTTTGTATGAGCATAAATTGACCAAGATGAATAAAAATGAGGTGCTCAGTAACAGCATTAATGGGTGTAAAGGACATGGTGAGTACACAATGGATGTTGTGTGGACATTACTAAACATCCTGAAAATGAGCTCAGCAACTCACCGTAACCATGAATACTCCACAGTCAATCCCCAAATGTTGTAGGGGTAGCCCCTGTTTGAAGAAAGAACACTCATTATGAAGAATTTACAATAACTATCAACCTTATACATTTTGTTCTTGTATATTTTCAATGTAAATGGTTATTACCTCAACATTCAGGCCTGACTGTTCTTCCCATGGCCCAGGCATGAGCTTTTGTGCAACAGCCCTGATAAAAAAATCAAGACAGTGTTACGAGGAATACTTAAAATGTAAATATACACACAGTACAATTCAGCAAATAATTAATTTCGTAGAATAATTAAGGTGAATTTGAATGTGGTTTTTAGGAAATTATTTATTTCAGAAAAACTGCAGAGCTTTCTGTGCAGTTCAGTACATGTAAATTGTGTATGTGTTCACTCATTAGCAGGGGTGTCCAGATCTGTTCCTGGAGGGCCATTGTCCACCAATCCCAATTAAACGCATCTGAATCAACTGAGTTAGCATACGTCTACTTGATGTGAGAGTTTATATCTGGAAGATGTTTCCTATCAGATGTTATATAGAAGTTTAAAAAATGTCTTCAGTGTCTGCTACAGACTGAGATTTCAGCAATCCTATAAGATCATTACTAATCACACTGTACAACATGGATTTAATAAACTTGGGTACGGCATGTATGTAGACTGTACAACAATGACACCTATTGAATCCTAGGCTATGACGCAAGTTAGAGTAGAAGAATAAAACATCATTAGCATGCACTAGTGGTAAACAAATAGATCAAGATAAATCATACTTTGGCAATTGACCTTTCGCCGGGAGTTTGATTGACAAGCGATCTAACCAATCATAACACCAAATCTGCCATTTTGTTCGACAAAGCAGTCAGGAGTTAGAAGATTAACCTCGCTGGACTTGAAATTGAAAAATGGTGTGTATTCTTTCCGCATTTGAAACAACATTCCATCTAATGTTCATTCATGTTTATGATGCTATAAATTAACTAGTAGAAAGAGATGATCGGTTCACGAGCCTCTTGAGCTGAGGCGCTACCGCAATCTGCCACGACACATTAAACAGCCACAAAACGGTATTTATTGTTCAAATTTCTTAGCAAATTACACAACTTCAAAGCTGGGACTTTATTTAATACCATAAGTAACCTGCTCTGTCTTGTGTGTCGACGTGTTGTCAGTGTCCTCTTTGCTCCGCAATGTATTTTTCACTCTGTGTGGCGGGACAGCAACATGGCTTGTTGGACAAAGCAACAGTAACTAAGGGGGGGGCGGGTCTTTGCGAAAGGTCAATTGTGCTATATATGTGCACTGAAAAAAGATAAGGAAGTGAAAGAGGAGGTCATGGCTAGGGAAAAGAGGTCAACTTGGCATGCAAATTTTGCAAATGGAGCTTGAGGTAAGTAGTTTTAGCGCCATGCCGCGTTGATCAATATGCATTTTTATGTTGCAGTTTTATTGGATAGTCAGTAGACGTGGGTCGTAGCAGCAGACACTCTGATATAATCATGCTATAATAATCACACTGTCAGACTTTCTTTGGTTGCAAGACCGTGACAACGGCCGTCTTTGAACCTCTCTCACTGTACAAGGTAGGACCACTGATTAGGAGTCACGGCCACAAAATTCACCACGATTGGTCATTTTTCATTTGGGACAGGCCAATACTATTCGTATTTTTAAGACACTTCATATTCTTGCACAGTTATTGACTGGAACTGAATCAACACTGAACTGACTTCAGCTGAACAATGACACTATTTTCTTTTTAGATCTGCTTAACAAGTGAACTCTGTTTGCATCGATTAATTATTTTCCTGTTTTTCACTGTAAGCTGTTTTAAAACAATCTGTATTGTATAAAAAATAATATGTAGAATGCATGTAAAAGTGCTTTATAAAGATCTTTATCAGATATTTGTACAAATATGTTTTTGTGTGCTATCTGTGGATACTAGAAACTTCCAGGCAGGTCTGTTGAGGCAAGCTGCAGGACAGTGCTGATTAGTGAGCTATTTGAATCGCATATTAACTCACACAAATGATCATTCTTTCTTACTTTCTGCCAATAGGAAACACTTTTATTTTGGTGCGATATGACGTCATAAACCTGCGCCGCACTTCTGCATCTGTTGTGATTTGGCTGAAGGTTTGTTATCGTTATTGTTCAATATTTTTTATTATTACAAGCGATGCACAAATTAATGATTTAACATTGAATGTAATATTGTAATTCTTTATTTAACAAATGAACGTTATTTTTTGAGTAAAGCGCATACACATACGTGTAACAGAAAAGGTGCGTCTCTTTTCTCTCTATTTCTTATGGCATTATTTTAATGACAGATGTCAAGAGTGCATTGTTGTAATGCCAGAGCACACTCGAGTAATGCGCGAGCGCGAATCTCTCCGCTCGCACGCGGATTTTCACAAAACTGGACGCGCGCTCTCAAATACACAGTGCTCTTCTATGAACTGCCTCTCGCTCAGATTTTGCGTGCGCGCGCTCAAACGGTGCTCTTGAACTAGGAAGATTCTGGATTAAACTTTGAATAGACTTATACTACTGACTGATGAAAATGTAACATGAAATCTTACACACTGAAAATGAACTTTCGACAATCAAAGATGAATCTTTAATTTCTTTACAGTTTAATAATATTTAACAATAGGCTATTAATCAAATGCATCTTAGAAATGGCTAGGAATGGGGCGCTTGGATGGTTTGTACATCAATGGATATTAAAGTTTTGGCTTAATAATGTTCCTTGAACTAGCTAAATTATTTAGCGCTTGTTTTAATGCCTCATCTTCACGACAGCATTCAAATTAAGTTTGAATTATTTGTAATTATTACGTTTTAAAAATGTACAAGTACATGTACAAATGTTTAAAAACAATTGTATTCATCAGCCCACAATCTTGGCGCACATAGTCCCTAAAAAGTGATCAATAGCCTATATAATTATAAACTTGTTTAAAGCACAAAACAAATTTACTTAGAATCTGAATCAGATATCAAATTTAGGTCTCAAATCCAATTCAAAACCCTGATAGCACACGTATATCTCAGAGACGTCTATTTGATGTCTGTGTTTACGTCTGGAAGACGTATTTTTTAGAGGGTTTGCTCATCTGCAATATGTCTATAGGACGTTTCCTGTCAGATGTCAATTAGACGTTTAGAAGATGTCTTTAAGATGTTTATGATTTAGAATGTATAAAACTGACATCTTAAAGATGTTTATTAGATGTTTGTAAACAGCAGATGCTTTCCAGATGAAGTGATCTTTAACAGACATCTTGCAGACGTAAGTGTACTATCTGGGAAGCTGCTTTTCCACTGTCAGGCCGAACGCCCGGTTCTAACAGTTATATTTCCACTTGAGCTTGTGGAAAATTAAACCATATCTGTACTGGCTGGCCTGTTTAGGCCAGAATGGAGCAATAAAGTGATGCAAACAGTTTAGCAGAAGGTGGAAAAGCGACTTGAGTCCACAACCCTGGCAATTAGACACATTGTTAATAATGCAGTACACATATATTGAGAACACAAACAATGACAACATTTATTAACCAATAGCAAATGTTTTGAAATCTACAAATCACCAAATACAACTAAATATAAAGTATCTGTATAGTTTTTAATTATTATTATAATGATTAATTTGTAGTGCTAATTTTGAGTTTGTTTTGGCTAATTGGGACATTTAAGGCCCTTCCCTCTTGACTGACTCCCTTACCAGTGCGCTGACTAGTGAACTATAGGGAGCTGATTGAGATGCACCCAGTGATTTATTCTTTTTATTAATTATTCTCATCTTAAAAATGACAGATTGACCAAACACAGAGAAAAACTTCTGGTGAAGCAACTGAGATCTACATGACACACTACTATAAAGATGCCGTTTATTAAAGAGGAGAGTGAAGACATGAAGATTGAAGAAACATTCAGTGTGAAACAAGAAGATACTGAGGAACACACAGGTTGGTTTCATTCTCAAAACTGAACTCAGTCATTTATTTAAATGTTTTACCTCTATACAAAAAAATCTGTTTGGACGAGTGTCATATGAGGGTCCTAATTAAAATGCTTTTATTTGACAGGCAGTGGTTTGTTTGAAGTTGGGCAACTGTTACGATGATGTTACACATTAAATTAGAAAAAAATTATATGAATGTAGCCTAAAAAAATAATTAACACTATACCAAACTATACTCAAAGAATGTCTGTTCACTCAACGACTATACTAGCAAAACCTCCGCCTATTTCGGACATCCAAGACCAAGTCCAATCTACTTAAATACGTGAATCCTGAAATCTCAAAAACTGTTTGTCGAACACAAAATAAAATGGCATTTCAAATATTTTTTACATGAAGTGTCGCATAAATGTTTCAAAATAGCTTAAAAAATCATATTTTTCTGGCTAGACCAGCCAATGCGTGTGTGCAGTCTTAAATGCATGTCTTCAATCACTGAACTGACTTTAATAATCAGCGATTGGCTCTTTTTCTTTTCTTTTTTGGTCTTATTCCACCATATTGCACATTGCGCATCCCATACATAAGTAATATGTTTGCATTGTCTTTGTCTAAAGACTTTGCTTTGTATATCTAAAGTCTGAGACTTAACTCAATATTTTACTTCTGAACCAAAATGATGGAAACCATTCATTTCTTTAACTTAATTATGCAATAGTATCTAACAGAACAATAAAAATATTTCTTTTTTATAAGGGGTGCAACTAACGATTATCTTGATAATTGATTAATATGTTCATTATTTCTTTGATTAATCAGATGTAAAATCTGAAAGTTACTATTAAAATTAATGTAATACTTGAAAAGTTTGTATTTTGCCTCAAACCTCATACTCAAAGTGTGTCGGAGAGAAACTATTTTTTGAATGCTTTAAGGGTAATGTACCATGAAATGGTGTTTAGGTATTATTTAAATGCTGGGCAGTGTACAAAATTCGGAAAAACTGGTGGTGCTCTTTGATTATTTGTTTAAGCCTTTAAGCTCTGAAGGCATTTTTAGAATTGTTTTTTTTTTTTTTTTTTTTTTTGAGCGATTTACACAAAAGTAAATATTTATAACTCCAAAGCTATAGCAAGAGGTAAAGTAGGTATTATTTGATAGAAGGTAGGTATTGTTTTATAGAAAATTTTACATTTTTAGAAGAATTACATTTTTGATTACATTTGGACTTTCTTGTGCTGATAAAATATATATATATATTTATTATAATTTTACATATCTTTCTTATTTGACATGCAATAACTATTCTTTTTCGTGAAGTTCCTCTGCATGTACGGTAGTCTGGCTATCACCAGACCAAGCTCAATTTAAAATTGAACATTGGTCTGGGGAGTTTGCTATGTATTTCCTACTGCACAAGAGGCGTGATCAACGAGCATTAGTCACGCAATTGGATAGTCCTTCAACCAATCAGATCAACGATCCGGGTGACGTACTTTGCAGAGTGATGCGAAAACTCCAGACAGGTTTACCGTGTCTCAATCAGCATCGAGTGATTTTTGCAGGTTGTACAAAAAAACATGAAAGTGATCGGTATTTCAAGCAATTTGTTTGCTAACTAAAGAAGTCATTCAGCATTGTCGAGAGGTTAAAAGGCGACTCTGATACTGTTCTGGTTCAGTGTAAATGAACGTGGAATATAGCCGCCCTAAACTACGTCATTGTCATGACAACCAAAAAGAATTCCAGTCAGCTCAGGCGGTGCAAGATTCAAGAAGCAGGGAGACGAAACATATAGAGCAAATAATAAAAATATTGTCTACCATCAAGGGGAAGTAAGAGTCCTGTACTCACATCGTGAAGCAAACCACCAAATTAACAGCAGAGAATCATTGTGCGTCATCAATCGCCGTTTGTAATCTTCCTATGAAGAGACTGTCGGATCAACGCTCTGCTACATTTCTCTCAGATAAGGTAAATGCTTAACACAATCGACGTCACTGTGATTGTGCATTGTTATTTTGGAGTGACGGTCGTGCGAGAGACGGGTAACGTTAGATCAGATAGAGTTTGAAAGCTGCTTGCTGTCGCTTCTCTATCGTCATCGTGTTATACCCGCCAATAGCGAGCAAGGTGGATAAGCCCGTCTGTGATTGGTTCCCGCAAAAGTGTAACAGTGCAGCAGAAGTGAATGCACGGGTTTCCAGACTGAGTTGCCGAGCGAAATCAAATCGCCGGCAGATCAGGCTGGGTTTACCCAGACTACATGTACGGTGTATCTGGATCAAATTTTGTGGTGAAAGCATAAAGAAATCAAAAGTTACAGCATTTGAAACTAAGGTAGCCTTTTTTGTTTAACCCTTGATGCCCCCTAATGGGCATTTTTAAAATCCTCTATGGGGAATATCTTGTGATCGACTATATTGATTTTGGACTCATTTTAATCGGGAGCATCTACTGTAGGTATTGATGTGCCACTCTCTGTGAGCCTCCTTGCTAGACAGTGTGGGGCGTTGTTAGGCCTCCTCTAGATTAGAGAGTCGTTATGCCAAGGCCTCCACTGCTAGAGCTCAGCTATTATTCGCTAAGTCGTCAGGCTCATTGTGAGCCTCCTTTAGCTAACTTGAGCATCGTCACATCTCCTCTCGTTAGTGGGAGTTATCTTATTGAGGCCTCCGCTCTTTCGAGCTCTGCTAGGGTAACAGTTATGAGCTGGCTCTGTGAGCCTCCTCTGTGAGTTTTCCTGAGTGTGGAACGTTGTTTAGGCCTCCTCTCAATGGGAGAGTCATTATGCTGTGGCCTTCCTAGAGTTGGTTATTATTAGCTAAGTCGTCAGGCTCTCTGTGAGCCTCCTTGGCTAACATGGCGTCATCAGGTTACCTCTCCTTAGTAGATTTCATATTGAGGCCTCCGCTCTCTGAGCTCCGCCAGGTTATCATTTGCGGGTTGTAGGCTCTCTGTGAACCTCCTTGCAAGATATCCTGAGTGTGAAATGTTGTTATGCCTCCTTTCAATAGGAGAGTCATTATGCTGAGGCCTCTGCTCCTAGAGCTCAGCTTTATTAGCTAAATCGTCAGGCTCTCTGTGAACCTCTTTGGCTATTATAATCATTGTCACACCTCTCATTTGAGTTTTCTATCTTGAGTCCTTCACACTCTAGAGGTCCGCTGGATGTTAGTTATGGGTTGCGGGCTCTCTTTGAGCCTCTTCGTATAATGTCCTGATGTGTGGATCATTGTTACGCCACATCTCGATTAGACAGTCGTTATGCTGAGGCCTCTGCTCCTAGAGCTTGGCTTTATTAGCTGAGTCACCAGGCTCTTTGTGAGCCTCCTTGGTTAGTTTGAGTATCTACATGCCTCCTCTCATTTTTAGTTTTATCTAGGCCTCCGCTCTCTAGAGCTCTGCCAGGTTAGCATTTACAGGTCGCAGGCTCTCTGTGAGCCTCCTTGTGGGATATCCTGACTATGGAACGTTGTTAAGGTCTCCTCTCGCTTAGAGAGTCATTATGATGAGGCCTCTGCTCCTTGAGCTCGGCTTTATTGATTTCTTAGTTGCTAAGTCGTTAGGCTCTCTTGAGCCTCCTTGACTAATATGAACGTCGATAGGCCTCCCCTCATCTTGAGAGTCTGTTATGAGGCCTCCACTCTATAGAGCTCGGTCTGGATATCAGTTATGGGTCGCAGGCTTTCTTTGAGCCTCCTTGCAAGCCTTTCCTGAGTGTGGAACATTGTTAGGCCTCCTCTCGATAGGAGAGTCGTTACGTTGAGGCCGCCGCTCCTAGAGCTTGACTATTTTTTTCGCTAAGTCGTCAGGCTCTCTGTGAGCCTCCTTGGCTATTATGAGCGTCGTCAGGCCTCCTCTCTTTTGAGAGTTCTTTTTTGCGGCCTCCGCTCTCTAGAGCTCTGCTGGATATTAGTTATGGGTTGCAGGCTCTCTTTGAGCCTCCTCGTCAAATATCCTGTGTGGATCGTTGTCAGGCCTCCTCTCAATAGGAGAGTCATTATGCTGAGGCCTCCACTCCTAGAGCTCGGCTAGTTGGTAGGAAATGCTGTGCTAGGTATTTAGGCTCTCTTTGAGCCTCCCTGGACAGTTAGAGTGTGTTAGGCCCCCTCTCAATCTAGGAGATGTGATTTAGGCCTCTACTCTGTGGAGCTGTGTGGACCAACTTTCTTCTCCTTTTTTAATCCTCCGTTCTCAAAGCTCTGACCTGTGATTGTCACTAGTGCACCATAGGGATGAATACTCTGAGTCTTTGACTTTGCACAGCCATTTAGGCACTCATCCCTTTAGCATGGCAGTGAAAGGGAACGTCTCAGGTTAAGCATGTAATTATGGTTCCCTGAGAATAGGGAACGAGACGCTGTGTCCCTTTGCCATGCTTCAGGAATTCCTGCTCTGTCTCCTTCAGACAAGAAGTGGAAGATATCATTTCCAGGTGCCCTTTTATACTCATGGTCGCACCTGTGGTGATGTCATAGGCTGTCGCCTACCAATGTCAAATTCATTGTCGTGTTTAGACTCAAGCTTCAGACACCTGGCATGCCGAAGACATTCCCCATAATGACCCCTAGAGGACGCAGCTTCTCGTTCCCCATTCTCGGGGAACCATGGTAACATAAGTAACCTGAGACATTTTCAAATATTGTTCAACATTCTGTTGACTATAAGTAACGTCGCACCTATGTGTCAGAGTTTTAGTAGACTGTCTACTTAATATCTGCCAACCCTTTATTTTGATGGTCCCTCAACACATTTTTTTATTCTAACCCCAACTAATACTGTATAGTATAGTATAATCCCCCCTGGATAAAGGTTTTGTTAACTGCCAGGTTTTTGGGACATGTCCTAAACAAAGCAAAGATTTGACAATATTGACAAGGGGTGCTGTGATTACAGGAAACACCTCTTTCTGTAGCTTAGGAGTTATGGGATCTAGCGTGTTTTTGGTTTTGATGCTTTACGTCAGGGGTTTCCAATCCTGCTCCTGGAGGACCACTGTCCTGGAGAGTTTAGCTCCAACTAAACCCCTATTTTACGTGTCAAAATGTTTTGATGTCTTTTGCTTTGTGGCAGCAAACTGGGGTTAACTTATTTGTCTTTTTTTGCCTTAGACCTGATGCCACTGAAAGAGGAGAGTGAAGTCCTGAATGATATGGAACAGAAAGATCAGTGTCAGAAACATCATGCTTTCATAACTCAAGAAGAATCATTTAGTTGCTCACAGACTGACAAGACTTCATCAGGAAAAATAGCTCTGAAGAGAAAAAATAGAAGTAATTTTACCTGCTTTCAGTGTGGAAAGAGTTTTGCTCAAAAAGGAAACCTTAAAAAACACATGAGAATTCACACTGGAGAGAAGCCTTATTCCTGCAGACTATGTGGAAAGAGTTTCACGGCAGCACTAAACCTTAAGTATCACATGAACCGTCACAGTGGAGAAAAGCCATTCAGATGTGATCAGTGTGAAAAGAGATTCACCCGTAAAATACATTTTAAAAACCACATGAAGATTCACTCGAGAGAGAACTGTTTTTTATGTCATCAGTGTGGAAAGAGTTTCCCTGAAAAAGGAAACCTTAAAATCCACATGAGAATTCACACTGGAGAGAAGCCTTACACATGCCCTCAGTGTGGAAAGAGTTTCACATATAAAAAATCCCTTGATGCCCACATGAGAAATCACACTGGAGAGAATCCTTTCACCTGCCAACTGTGTGGAAAGAGCTTCACACAAAAAGGAAACCTTAAAATCCACATGGAAAAACACACTGGAGAGAGCTCTTACACCTGCCAAAAATGTGGAAAGAGATTCACTCAAAAAGGAACCCTTAACAGGCACATGAGAATTCACACTGGAGAGAACCCTTTCACCTGCCAACAGTGTGGAAAGAGCTTCACTCAAAAAGGAAACCTTACAATTCACATGAAAATTCACACTGGAGAGAGCTCTTACTCCTGCCAACAGTGTGGAAAGAGCTTCACTCAAAAAGGAAACCTTAAAATCCATATGAAAATTCACACTGGAGAGAGCTCTTACTCCTGCCAACAGTGTGGAAAGAGCTTCACTCAAAAAGGAAACCTTAAAATCCACATGAGACTTCACACTGGAGAGAAGCTTTACACATGCCCTCAGTGCGGTAAGAGTTTCACATATAAGAAATCCCTTGACTCCCACATGAGAAATCATACTGGAGATGACCCTTTCACCTGCCAACTGTGTAGAAAGAGCTTCACTCAAAAATGTAACCTTAAAATCCACATGGGAATACACACTGGAGAGAAGCTTTACACGTGCCCTCAGTGTGGAAAGAGTTTCACTCAAAAAGGAACCCTTAACAGGCACATGGAAATTCACACTGGAGAGAGCTCTTTTACCTGCCAACAGTGTGGAAAGAGTTTCAATCAAAAAGGAAACCTTAAAACACATGAGAATATACACCAGAGAGAAGCCATATACATGTATAATTTTCCTATTAGCAATGTAAAGCTGCTTTGAAACTGATTTGTATAAAGTGCTTAATAAAGGGGACTTGACTCTGTGGAAAAAATATCACGGCAGCACTATACCTTTGGTATCACATGAACATTCACTGGAGAAAAGCCGTTCAGATAAGATAATTGTGAAAAGAGATTCACACTAAAGTAAACCTTAAATGTCTGGTTTCACAGACAGGGCTTAAACTAAGCCAGGATTGGGCCTTAGTTCAATTAGGACATTTAACCCTTTCACACATGAGTTTAAAATATTCTAGCTGGCACTCCAGAGTGAGTTTTTTTAAGGCGACTGTTATTTTGGAACGTTTTCCCAAATTTTTTCCATGGCGACGCATCATGCTTGTCTAATAACACACCGCAGCGACAATAACACTGTATGACAGATGGATCGCTATTATTTTGTTTTTCATTTTTTATTTAAAATATTCACAATCTTGCTTACCATGTCATCAACTATCTGATATTCCGATTCTCAAATATGTGTAAGTGTGTTTTGTCATTTCAAAACCTTATAAATGATCTTTATCTTAATCTATAATGTGAAATGGGAGCTGACATCTTAGTTTGCACCGCAGTTCGCAGAGTCCTGTCAGTCGGATTTACAGCATATGAATTCATTAGTTTCTCCCTAAATACATGCAAGCAAGTGGCTAGTGAACTAGAAGAATAATAGAGCAAACTTTATAGTTTCTCAGGCCCACTATGTGTGTCTACGTCAGCAAATTATATTTGAATGGATTGTTATTGCTGCTTCCACTGATGTCTGGCATCAGTGTGTATTTTAACTCTAAATGTATTGTTTTAATGGTGCTTATGTGTATTTAAATGTCTGAAACCTTAAAAAAAATATATATATATATATTGTGTGGCTGAAAACACTACATAGTTGTGATATATGACGAGCGCCATCTCACAGCCAAAGCACAAAAGCAAGAGTTTGAATCTGGCAGTTATGTGACATCACTGAACACTCTAAATCCCATATGTGGGACTGTCTCTCAGAGGCACAAAAATAAAAATCCCATATGTGGGACCATACCGCTCAAAAGGTTAAGTAGCTTTTATAAATGTACCCTAGAAACATTACTGGTATGCATCTTGAGTCAAAATAATGACAGCTCAAACAGCTTAAGCCTTGTTTGTGAAACCGGGGGAAAGTGTAACTTTGCCAGTTTTCAACCCGCTTTGTATTGTTAAGGAGGTATATTGTTTGTATTATTTGTAGTTCATGTAAATTAAAAATGTTTACTCCTTAAATCCATGTTTACTTGTCAGCTAAAATCTGGGCTTTTGTGAAAACTGTAGATTATACTTCTGCATTTTTGTATCCCCACACATGGACAGTCGAATCGACAGAGGGTTATTAACAGTACAATACAATTTCCAGACATAAACCTACCCTTACAACAACTGTTCTACTTTTTAAACAGCATTATGGAAAAAATGAAAAACTATTACAACAGCTTTCTTACCTGTACTCATCCAGTTTGAATTGTTGAATGCAAACAAACTTTTTCAGATTTTCAGCATTCTCTACATATTTACAATTCTTTGCAGCCTTTACCAACTGCCCACAATGGTTTGGATGCTTCACTGGAAACTGAATGTAAATCAGCTGGGAAAAAAACAATATGACAATTATGACAAAACATTTGCTAAGAAGTATTTCCTTCTAAAGCAAGGTGCTATTTGGCTCTGGTAAAGCAGCGCACACACTTAATGATTGTAAGGCCGATTATGAATGTAAACTGATACTTATGACTGATCGTGCTCAAACGCGTCCAGTCAGGGCCAGTTGCGTTCAGTCTGCGATTACAGTCGGTGTTCAAATTCCATGTGTAAGTATATAAATCTGTTTCAGTCGCAGGAAACTATCGCTGTATGAGTAGTCTTAAAATGTTTTAGCTAGTCGCTAAATCTGTGCCCGGCTTAAGCGTATCCAGAGCAGACTGGTGGGAGTTCCTTTGGCCGGCAACATGCCCAGTGCATTATGGGTGTTTAGGTTTTCGTACCTATTTAGCAAAAGGGAAAACAGCAGTGAAGATATATCAGTCTGGCTTTGCCAGGGAATAGTCCGGTAGCAATTATTTCAAATTTTTTCCACCTGTCTACTGTCTAGGCATGCAAATTTTACTGGAAGCCCATTTTGCTAATGGTGAAGTACCCCTTTAATAACCACATGAAGGTACAATAGAGAACTGATTTGTATGTCATCAATGTGGAAAACGAAAAAACTTAAAGGTTTAGTTCACCCAAAAATTATTCACCCTAATGTCATTGCATGCTCACCGCCGTTTGTCTTCGGAACACAAATTAAGATATTTTTGATGAAATCCAATACGTTTTTTTTAGTCTCAGTCTCGGACGTCACGCGCATGGACCGTTTGGTGAACGCATATGGCACACTTGACTTTGAAAATCCTGAAGTGTTTCTAGTTCTCATCTGGTTGGTTGAAATCTACAGGATGTCCGGGAGACGAGCGTGTCGAATTCTTTAATGGTCCGCCTGGGAACAAATCCTGTGATGCCAAACTCCCTTGGACAATAAGTGCTTACCAGGAAACGCAGGATTTTCAAAAGTATGTGAAGTTCTCGGCTCTAGTAAACTTGTGTAACGTGGTTGAATGAATAATTTATATTATATATATATATATATATATATATATATATATATATATATATATATATATATATTTGTGTTCTGAAGATGAACAAAGGTCTTATGGGTGTGGAACGACATGAGGTAATTGATGACTGAATTTTAATTTTTGGGTGAACTAACCCTTTAAGGATATGTTTGGTTAACATAAAAAAAAAAATCATAATAATAAGACTGCATAATTATTCATCTTTTATTGTTGCTTGCCAAACTTCACATTCATCCTTGTTTATTTAAAAAAAATTTAAAAAGCAATTACCAAGCTTTCAATTTCAAATTACTTTTAGTTTTAAGCTCTTAAGATGATAAAATTTATAAAGTTGTAATATCCTACATTTTGTAGTTTGTATATCTTTTTTATGTTAAGTCTGTATGTTTGCATTAGTTCTTTGTTTTTGTTTTTTAAATTGTAAAAAAAAAAAAATTAAATAAAAATACAATTGCGATAATAAAAGTTCCTATTTGTTTTTGTTATTTCGCAAAACACTGATGTAGAAACAGAGGAACTTTTTTTTTTCATTGTAATTTAATGCAGACTTCACTTAGTTGAGATACTTTATAACATTGGAAACCATGAAACAGTATGTTGTGCCAGATTTGATGTACTTGAAACAGTTAAAGGTACAATTTGTGATATTTTTTTCCGCTAGAGGTCGCTAGAAGCCTATTCAAAACAAAGGCGTAGTTTGATGACGTAAAGTTTTAGAGTGGAAACTTGGGACATGTGGTCTCCATCTCAATGGACGGTGCAAAAGAATAGGGATTGGAGTCTGGAAGAACTCATGTTCGTGGATGCGATTATTAACGTTACTGTAGTATGAAGCAGAGCAGGACCGAGTGTTGCGGGAGCTGAACGAGGAGCTGGAGCGATTGATCAACACACGCCTCACGAGCAGCGGGACTTTTATTATGAGACAGTCGCCGGCGCCGCTTCCGCTTTTCCGGTCATGAGTTTACGGGAGCTGTCCTTGTCGACAGAACCAGCGGCAGATGGTAAACAGTAATTATGTTCCATAAATAAGTAACACAATCCACCATAAAACGTGCAATAAGTAAATAAGGAACTGCTTGAAGCAAGCTAGTGGTTTGGACGCTAGACACTACTTCCGCATTTGTCCACGGCACTGTTGTCATGTGGTTTCTACTTCAGTAAAGGCGGTAACAAAGGTAACTGACGTCATCGACAGGCGACTGCACTGCCCCGTGTCACTGTTTAGAATGGGAATTTTCTCATGATTTACAAGTAGTTGAAAACATTAGAGATGTTGTTAGTAATCAGCTGGACAAAATATATAACACTAGCCTAGTGGTTTTTGGATATTTTACTGCAAAAATTTTACATATTGTACCTTTAAACATGTCTTAAAGCGTGGAGGTTACGAGAATGAAATATTACAATTTATAGGGGCGGTTTCCCAGACAGAGATTAAGCCTAGTCCTAGAATAAAATGACCCTTTAAACCAGATTAACAGAAATCTGCTTCCTCTGTCATGGTTTAAAATAGTCCTAGACTAAGTCTAATCCAGAGTTTAATAAACTGATTTCCTGAAAGAAGACTAGAGCTACTCCAGGATTGAAATGAGGTTTAAATTAAACCTACCAGGAGGCAGGTTTAACTTCAGATTAACGTTGTTTCAAAGAAGACACATGTAATACTTGTGTGTGTGTGTGTATATATATATATATATATATAATGCTGTTCACTTTATTTAAACAATTTATTTTTATTTAACACCATTGTTTCTTGTTCAAATGTGATTGCATCATGTCAAATTGACTTGAAATGGTTACTAGAACTCACTTGATGCGTTCATTTTGAAATAACATGTTTCAGTCAAGTAACCCAATCAAACAGGACTTTCACTTCCCATCATGCTTTGCACTGGACTGAAGTGGGAGAGTAAATGTTGAAAAAGTGTTATTTTATTAATTTTTTTTTAGAAAGATGAGAATATGGAGAGACTTCTTACTGTTTAATGTTCTATTATGTAACGTTTTTGATATCTTAGTGTTTTTTTTGGAGATTACAGTTGTGGTGAAGGGTTGAGCTTGTGCTTGGGTTGAGGACCTGCTAACAAGACTTGCCTTTTTTTTATATAATGAAACAGCCATTATGATAGTGCTTTGGATCAAATCATTATCATTTCTAGACTGCCAACACCGATTATCACATATGTAAATAGTTATATTTCGTTATATTTAATTCATCTTTTTAAATAGAAATCATTACAAACAGATTTCCAGGCATTACTTTTTTTCCACAGCTGATGTATTTTGCTTGCTTTAAAAGAACTTTCTCTTGTTTAGTAAAGTGTTTTTTTTTTTTTTTTTTTTGGATTGCAGTATTTTTCTGCCGCTATTGTTTTCCTTGGATTTGCTTCTCATTTCCATGCAATTTTAAGCTTTTTTGGTTCATTCCATGTTTTACAGGCAACCTCTCTCATGCTAATTCAGATTAGCACAGTTGGTTTTAAATAAATCTGGTTTATTTTAATTCAGGATTCCATAGTCCAGGTTTTAGTGATCTGTACTTAACCTGTGTTTCAGAAAGCCATTTTTAAGACACAATTAACTATTCTAAATTAAGGCCTATCCTAGCTTAATTTAAACCCTGTCCGGGAAACTGCCCCATAGAGGTACTAAAAGATATTACTTATATTTCACTGCAGATTTAGTTACATAAACTTCAAGAGTGTTTAAAATGCTATTTAAATATTTAAAAGATAGAAAATTAGAAACAAGACTTAACACTTCATAGGTATACTACAATTGTTACTTGCTGGTTTGCCAACTGCCAAAAAACTTTAAAGAATGACTTTTATTTTGGCATGTTATATGACGTCATAAAGCGGCGCCGCACCCCCGTGCCTTTTGTGATTCGGCTGAAAAAGGTTTGTGTTTTTACGCATTTATACAAATTGTTCAATCAAATTTATAACTTTTCCTACGTAAAATGGGTGTATTCTTATTTGATGTAATACTGTTTGTTTATCATTTATGAACGTTATTTTTGTGAGTAAAGCGCATCCGCACATGAATAACAGAAAATCTGCTTCTTGTTTTGCTACCTATGAATCAGTTTATCGTAAAAACGAATTTGAACACTGGCAATAAATGAAGAAACTGATGTTTTCAAATAATAAGACCATCCCCTCTGACTGACTCCCTTACCAGTGCACTGACTACTGAACTGAGGAGCTGATTGAGACACACCCAGAGATTTAGTTTTTCTTTCTGTTAATAATTCTCATTTTAAACACGACAGATTATCCATACACAGAGAAAAACTCCTGATGAAGCAGCTGGGATCTACATGACACACTATTATAAAGATGGCGTTTATTAAAGAGGAGAGTGAAGATATGAAGATTGAAGAAGTATTCAGCCTGAAACAAGAGGATACTGAGGAACAAACAGGTTGGTTTCTTTCTCAAAACTGAAGTCTTTTGAAGAATGATATATAAGTGCCCTAATTATGCAACAAAAAAAATATTTATTTTCTAAGTAGGGCTTCATAAATATCAATAATTATTCTAAAAATTGTTATTCCTCATCCTGGCCAATGTTGTTCTCCAAACAATGTGCAAAATAAAGGCTATGAAAAAAAATCTAGTGAATGTGTGCAGAAAAGGGTTAAAATATAAACATTAAAATCTAAATCATAAAAACAACAGATTGCTTACCGTTTGATGCATAAATTTAAATAATAAAGTTCAAAAGATTAAATTAAAAATAAGCAAAAGCACAACATTTTAACTTGTATGAGGAAGACATGCATTCACTCATTTGAATATAGAAGTTATCTCTCAATCATCATTGTAGGCAATGTCAGTGCCATTGTTTTGTCTCAAGATGTACACCAGTAATGTTTTTTTTTCTAGTGAACGTTAGGGTGAGCTGATATTTCTTGCATCTCTTAAGCACTCTAGATCAGTGTTGGGCATTATATAAGTAACACAAGTTATGTAATCAGATTACTTTTTCAAGTAACTAGTAAAGTAATGCATTACTTTTGAATGTACAACTAAATATCTGATTTACTTTTTCAAATTAACGCAAATTACTTTTGTTTTCCTGTGTATTGACTTACAGCTCTCCTCCCCCTATGTTGAGAGAAATCGTGAGTAAGTGCAAAGACATTGTAGTTCTAGACTAAATGTGAGCAGGCATTTAATCATCTCACTCACATAAAAACATTCAGTACTCAAAATTAATAAAACCACTAAATGCAAACTCAGAATATGATGCAATGTTAATTTTCACAAACTTTATGTATTTAGTATATTAACCAATGTCTTTGCTGCTGACTTTTTGATAATCCAATTTAACCAAACTAAGCAAAAATGAAGAGTATTGAACTTCAGCAGCAGAGCTGAAAGTTTTGACCTACGCCCTCCACTGTACAGGTCCTTCAGCCTGAGGCTTACTCATTTCACTTTTAGTGTGAAAGGGCCTTTACATTTGCCAAACAATGTAAAAGCAATTATGCAATTAGTTTATTATTGCAGTGCATTATTTTTAAAAAGTAACTTACCCCAACACTGCTCTACAGGTGCATCTAAAAAAATTAGGACGTTGTTTAAAAGTTTATTTCAGTAATTCAACTCAAATTGTGGAACTTTGATCCAATAATTAATTCTGTTTTAGCAGAATTTAATATAAGAAATGTACTTTTCATCCCATCTTGTATATCATTAATACATTCTGCTTGTGAGTTAAGTTTTGACAGGTTATGAGGAAATATAAAACTATCAACTGCATAACATAGTGATGATAGTGATCTAATGATAATGTCCCTCAGATATAACATATGAAAGGAGAAAAGCAGATGACCTAAAGCTGAGAACTGTGTTTGCTAGTGTAAATAAAGAGATAACTCAAAGTTGTAGCAATCTGCAATTTACCCTTTAATTTTTTTTTTTTCTTGCTGAGCAAAACCTTTATCTATTGGATGGACATTTTGGCTACCTGAGCAAAAACATTTTTTTTATACCAGACGTGTATAGCACGTTCACACAAAGTGGTTACATCATGCAATTGAAAAATTTTAAATTGAATGTGCTATTTCTATTTGATTAGACCCTTGATGTAACTTCTCTTTGATGTAGTTCTTCTTTAAAACATGATGACGTTACATTTTACACGTCTTTGTCTTTCTCGCAGCCACTGGTATTGAGCTATTTGGTCCGCAAACATTAAAGAACAGTGACCTCTTTCTATGAATCCTGTAAACAACAGTCTTCCATACTAAAGACAGGAACACACCAAGCCAACGGTCTGCCGTTAATCCTGGCTTTTTTTTTTTTCCTTTTCCAGATACCATTACTCTGCATGGCTGATCATAGTTGAAAGAACTTTTTTTTTTTTTTTTTTTACTGCCAGTTTGAAAGTGTTTGGGGCTTGTCCTAAATGAAACAAATAGTTGACTATTGAGGAGAGGTTCTGATATTACAGAAAACATCTCGCTTAGTAGTTATGGGATCTAGCATACGATTTGGTTTTGATGCTTTATGTTGGTTTTTGATGTCTGTTTCTTTGTATCAGCAAACTGGGGTTAACATTTATCTCTTTTTTTTTTTTTTCATCTCAGATCTAATGACACTGAAGGAGAATGGTAAAATCCTGAATGAAACAGAAGAGAAAAATCAGTATGAGAAACATAATGCTTTCAAAACTCGAGAAAAATCATTTAGTTCTTCAAAGACTGAAAAGACTTCCAAACGAAAAACGGCTCAGAAGAGAGGAACTGGATTTTATTTCACCTGTTTTGATTGTGGACAGAGCTTCGATCAGCCTGAAGACCTTAGAGTCCACATGGGAGTTCACAATGGAGATATGCCACTGAAAGAGGAGAGTACAGTCCTCAATGAAATGGAAGAGAAAAATCAGAATGAGAGACATCATGCTTTCATAACTCGAGAGAAATCACTTAGTTCCTCACAGATTGAAAAGACTTCCAAACGAAAAACAGCCCAGAAGACAGGAACTGGATTTTATTTCACCTGCTTTGAGTGTGGAAAGGGTTTCAATCAACCTGAAGACCTTAGAGTCCACATGGGAAGTCACAATGGAGAAAATGTTTTCAGCTGCTTTGAGTGTGGAAAGTGCTTCAATCAACTTGAAGACCTTAGAGTCCACATGAGAACTCACAATGAAGAGAAGTGTTTCACCTGCCAACAGTGTGGAAAGAGTTTTGCTCTAAAAGGAAACCTTAAACTCCACATGAGAATTCACTCTAGTGAGAAGCCTTTCTCCTGTCAACAGTGTGGAAAGAGTTTCACTCAAAAAGGAGCCCGTGACAGGCACGTGAGAATTCACACTGGAGAGAAGCCTTTCACTTGCAAACTCTGTGGAAAGAGTTTCACAGCAGCACTAAACCTTAGGTATCACATGAACCATCACAATGGAGAGAAGCCATTCAGATGTGATCAGTGTGGAAAGAGTTTCAGACGTAAAGCATCCTTTAGTAGCCACATGAATATTCACTCGAGAGAAAACTGTTTTCAGTGTCATCAGTGTGAAAAAAGTTTCACTGAAAAAGGAAACCTTAGACTCCACATGAGACTTCACACTGGAGAGAAGCCTTACACATGCCCTCAGTGTGGACAGAGTTTCACATATAAAAAAGCCCTTGGCTCCCACATGAGAAGTCATACTGGAGAGAGTCCTTTCACCTGCAAACTGTGCGGGAAGGGCTACACATCGGAACAAAATCTCAGGTATCACATGAACCGTCACACTGGAGAGAGGCCAGTCTCATGTGATCAGTGTGGAAAAAGTTTCATACGTCAAGCAACCCTTAATCAGCACATAAAGGTTCACTCAAGAGAGAACTCTTTTATATGTCATAAGTGTGGAAGAAGTTGCCGTAGCCTGAAAAGCCTTAACAGGCATGTTAAATCTGGACATAATGGAAGGAAGCCTTTCAAGTGCCACCAGTGTGGAAAAAGTTACCGATTCAAAAAAACCCTTAAGAATCACATGAGACTTCACACTGGAGAGAAGCCTTTCACATGTTTTCAGTGTGAGAGGAGTTTCCCTTATCAAAGAGATCTGAAACGTCATTTGCAATCTCATTCTGGAAAGAAAATGCAGTGTTTAGAGTGTGGAAAGAGGTTTAGAAAAAGCAGCAATTTCAAAAGTCATCTGCTCATCCACTCCGAAGGAAGATCTTTTAATTGTGATCAGTGTAATAAAACATTTCTTTTGCCATTACACTTGCAGATACATAAGAAAAGTCATGCAGATGTCAGACGTTATTTGTGTTCTTCATGTGGAAAGTGTTTTAAATGGTTCAGCAATTTAAAATGGCATCAGAAAATACGAATATGTGTGAAATTACGGCTACGTTCACAGCGCAGCTGAATCATGGCCCTTAAATGCCTTAAAGGCCTGTATCCAATGCTTTATCTGATCATCCGATGGGATGGGACCATCCGATGGGTTAGTCGCTGCACTTGTGGCCGTGCCTGACCATCTCCGACCATTTCCTTTGTTATGTGTAACCCTCTGCTGGCAAGTCCATATTTAAGGTTTCTGTTAAGTCTGTTCAATTCAAGTTGTTGTTTTTCTTCTTTTTTTTTCTCATTGTTTGAACAAACTTCTCTAGGGTTCTAACTTTACTTGCCTTCCGTGGACAATTTGAAACAGAAAGCTCCACACCCACGTTGCACTTTTGATTTTGCTTTGGCTGCCAATTTTCTGACCCTGCTTTTGTCTTACCCAATAAATACTCTGCAAATGGATCCTCACACAAGTCTTCTGAATCATCTCTTTATCTTGTGAATAGCTGCAGAGAGTACAAAAAAGATGTGTACATAAATATTACTCAATTCATCATTCTGTTTAAAATGTTTCTCTGTTAAAAGACGGCTCGTGCGTGGCCCCGTAATTGCTGCTTGCAGCTATATCTTGAATTGTTTTAGTGATGTAACCATATTTAGTATACATTTTGTAATTGCAGTTATGCAAGTAAACATTTGAAACGGGAGTGGAGCCAAACATTGTGAACATTCAGGGCTTAGCCCAAATCTACATTATTTCCACATTTATGGCAGCTATGAACTTTTGTAATCTAATTGACCCTTCACCAGGAGTTTGATTGACAAGCAATCTAACCAGTCATAACGCCGAAATATGCCTTTTAGTCTGACAAAGCAGTCAGTAGTTAGAACATTAATCTCGGTGGACTTGAACTTGAAAAATGGTGTCTACTGACGTCTTTCCACATTTGAAACAACATTCTTTCTGATGTTTATTTTACACTATAAATTAAATAGTTGGAAGAGATGATCGGTTCACAAGCCGTTTGAGCTGAGGTGCTACAAAACATTTTTTATTGTTCAAATTTCTTAAAAAAAAAAATTACACAATTTGAAAGCTGGGACTTTGTTTAATATCACAAGTAACCTGCTCGGTCTTGTCTGTCGAAGTGTTGTCAGTGTCCTCTTTGCTCCGCAATGTATTTTTCACTGTGTGGCATGACAGCACCATGGCTTGTCGGACAAAGCCATGTCCGACATCAAACAAAAATGTGTCACTGAGCACAAAATGAAGCTTGTGCCATGGCCATCCCAGTCCCCCTTACCTGAACCCTAAAGAAAATGAGTGGGGTGAATGGATCATTGGCCATTTGTTTTTTCACATGGTGTACTTTGGAATCGACTAGTAGTATAGTATAGGTGTATGTAAAGTGCATTAAAAGTGTTTATATTTATTTTCAACCTACTGTCCAATTAAAGATTAACAACTGTAAAAGTCTCATGGACACATATTTTGTGTCTTGTGACATTATTTCAGTGACTTAAAGGGATAGTTCACCCAAAAATGAAAATTCTGTCACCATTTAGGCTATGTCCACATGAAGCCGGAGCTTACCCTAAACCAATCTTTTTTTTTCCTCGTCTCAAAAAATATCTGCGTCCACACGAAACCACTGAAACGACTCAAAACGATGTAGTATACATGCCAGACCATTATGTGGCGCTGTAATTCTGCCGCAGAAATGCACTTAAAGCAGCGAAGAAGACTTGGAGCATGCGCATAAACCTTGCGCGCTGAATACAAACTTTAGCAAAGCTTAGAGATAACGCTATTTTGGTTCAGTAGCTTCTGCAGCACGAACACAAGCATGTAGAGTCGGCTATTGCTGTTGTTGGTGTTGTTTTGTGGTGTTAGCGCGTCTGACTAGGGTCGACACGTGGGGTGATGACATCATCGTTTCAGAAAATATACGGATTGCCCCGTCCACACGACAACGCCAAGCTGGCGTTTTCAAAATTTTCCACTCTGGGACCCGGTTTCACCTTTCGAAAACGCCGGATCCGTGTGGACGAAACGCCTATCCGATAAAAAATGTGTGCGGTTTCACTGAAACGTGTCTCCGTGTGGACGGGGCCTTAATCTCCCTCAAGTTTTCTTCAACTTGATTGGAGTCCACCTGTGGTAAATTCAGTTGATTGGACATGATTTGGAAAGGCACACACCTGTCTATATAAGGTCCCACAGTTAACAGTGCATGTCAGAGCACAAACCAAGCCATGAATTCCCAGGATTGTATCGAGGCACAGATCTGGGGAAGGGTACAGAAAAGTTTCTGCAGCATTGAAGGTCCCAATGAGCACAGTGGCCTCCATCATCCGTAAATGTAAGAAGTTTGGAACCACCAGGACTCTTCCTAGAGCGGGCCGCCCGGCCAAACTGAGCGATTAGGGGAGAAGGGCCTTAGTCAGGGAGGTGACCAAGAACCAGATGATCCAGCTCCAGCGTTTCTCTGTGGAGAGAGGAGAACCTTCCAGAAGAACAACCATTTCTGCAGCACTCCACCAGTCAGGCCTGTATGGTAGAGTGGCCAGATGGAAGCCACATGACAGCCCGCCTGGAGCTTGCCAAAAGGCACCTGAAAGACTCTCAGACAATGAGAAACTAAATTCTCTGGTCTAATAAAACAAAGATTGAGCTCTTTTGCCTGAATAGCAAGCGTCATGTCTGGAGGAAACCAGGCACCGCTCTTCACCTGGCCAATACCATCCCTACAGTGAAGCATGGTGGTGGTAGCATCATGCTTAAGGGGGTCGCACACCGGACGAGAAGCTCAGCAGTAAGTCAGTATGTACATTATTGACAATTTGAGAGAAATATATAAAATAAATTTAATGTAAAACAAAGTACATGGTGCTCTGTGGTGCGGCAGGATTTTGAACAACTTCCTGAGTTGTAGCTGGGCGCCGCGGACAGGTGGCAAATGTTGACCCACCTAAGATACATCACTCAACTATCTTTGAAGAGGCAAAGAAAAAAGAGATACTGAAGAGGAAAATACATCAAGCCACATTCAAGCTTCCAAAGACTCCTGCAGAACTAAAAGTTCCTCAGTAAAGCACTGCTAAAACCTGATAAAGCAGTCAGGCAGACAACATATGGAGGCAAGAGGGAGCATGCTCGAAAAGACACAAGGGTCCTATGACTGTATTTGAGAAATGCCTCTTAACTGCATTAAACAGGGCAGAAACATCATCTACACACTATTGTCTACCGTCAGAGGACCCAGATGAACTATTCATTCCAAGCTTTTTGCCCCAAATTAAATTGCTAAAACCAAGAAGAAAGGAGAGGCTGAAATTTCACAAAATAGTTTGAGGCCCAGTGCAGCCAAATTAACCATATTTATCCTTATGGTCCTTTCAGTTGTACTTTGCGCAGTCAGTGTCCATATTGTTAGACGTTTTTGTTTTCTGTTTTAAAAAAGCTAACAACTCTATAGTCAGTTATGATAACAGTAGGCTATAAACGGACTACAGCACACCATGGTCGCGGATCAACGTCATCACCACCAAGCTTACTCAAACTTTATTTAGAAAACAACTCTATTTAAAAACATGCTCACTGATTATGATCTGCTCTGTGTATGAATACTTATCCACTTTTTCATGAGAAATGCTGTCCAAATGTCCTGTTTGTCATGATGACGTCTAAAGTCCCCGCCAAAGGAAGTAGTCCCTTTTAGCAATTTGTTAGCAACCGCCGATTTTAAGACACAGTAAAATGTTTGAACTCGTTACATGTATAAAAGACACCTGTCCACACACTCAATCAATCAGACTCCAACCTCTCCACTATGGGCAAGACCAAAAAGCTGTCTAAGGACACCAGGGACAAAATTATAGACCTGCACAAGGCTGGGATGGGCTACAGGACAATAGGCAAACAGCTTGGTGAGAAGGCAACAACTGCTGGCGCATTTATTAGAAAATGGAAGAACTTCAAGATGACTGTCAATCTCCCTCAGACTGGGAGTGGAGCATCAATGATCCTGAGAAAGGTGAGGGATCAGCCTAGAACTACACAGGAGGACCTGGTCAATGACCTGAAGAGAGCTGGGATCACAGTCTCAACGGTTACCATTTGTAACACACTACACCATCATGGATAAAAATCACAAGTGGGTTATAACTGGTGTGTTTTATGTCATAGATCAAAACGTGAAAGTATTTAGAGGCTTTGTTAACCACAGACCTTATTTCAGGCGATTTAGCAAAAACCCATTCAAAAAACCCATAGACTTTACGGCGTTGGAACCGGAAGTCCTAAAATGCTAACTCGCTTCCGGGTTTTGCCTACAAAAACGCGTCATCCCTGGGGCACTCTATTACCCGAGTTCAGCACTGAAAAGCCCTTGTGCTACTCATTTATGCTTTGAGTCAGATATTTACTTGTTGACCAGCATGGTGCAGTGTCTTAACCCCAAATACCACCCACCATCAAGGGACTGTTTAGCCAACCAGCTTGTTCCTGCTTGGTATGACATTGAAAAGCAGAATGTTATTAATGCTCTGAAAAACATCAACAGTGCAGCAATTACATGTGATGGATGGATCAGCATTAATCAGGACCACTACATTACAGTCACACTACATTTTGTCAGTGAGGGGAAAATGAAACAAACAGTCTTAAAAAGTAAAGCAGTCTACGAAGTTCAGACAGGTCCTATTGTTGCCCAAGAAATAAAGACAATTTTGGAAGAGTTTGGAGTTAGGGAGAAAATAGTTGCAGTCACAGAGTCTAATGACGGCTACATTCATGTATGCAGCATTGTCCACTAGCTTAAAAAAATGTCATGCTTTGCTCATACACTGAACATTGCAGCACAGAAAATCTATTCGATTGACTCGTTTCTCGATGGTCTGCATGGATCAGAAGTGTCATTGTATGGCTGAAGAGATCTTCAATGGCCAAGACTGTTTTGCAAGAGAAGCAACATCTCCTTAGTAAGTTAAACTTAATATGTAGCATTATTTGTTAAAACTCCGGTCGACATTACTTTTTTTTTTTTTTTTCCTTCTGTTGTTTCACAGATTAGCTAACAATAACATTTCAAATTGCTCTTTCTGTCAGGTCACAGTTTGCAATGTTAGCCGTTTAGCTATAATGTTTAGCTATGTTTGCATTTCGTTGTTTATTTTTCTGTCTGTTCATATCAGCATGTGTGAATGTATGTACATGCTTGTGGCTAATGTTAGCATATGTCTCTTTGGTGTATTATGGGAACGTTCAAAATTTTGCTTCTTAAGGACCCTAAGCTAGATGGTGTATCGCTGTCCTACTCTTAACAGAAGATCATGTATGTTCAAGAGTGTTTTACTTATCTTTCTACTATTTTTTTATGTCATTGTTCAATTTAATTTACACACCCTCGTGCTTTCCCAGATGTATATGACTGTTTCTTCAGCTGAACACAAACCAGTATCTTTAGAAAATATTTAATCTCTGGGTCCATATAATGCAAGTATGCAGAAAAAAACACAAAGTGAACATGATAATCCACACAACCACAGTTGATGAATCAATGTCTTGTGGGTTTGTATGAATTACCATTGTGTTCCCTTTGTGTGGTTTTTAAGTCATCAACTACCATTCCATACACTTGCATTATTATATAAGCTCACAGAAAATATTTATGAAAACCTTTCTTAGTGTTCTTCCAAAGAAAGACAAAAATTCATAAACACCTGAGACAGCATAAAGGGTGTATAAATGCTGAGCAAATTTTCATGTTTGGGTGAAGTATCCCTTTAATCTTTTCTCAAACAAAACACAGGTATAAATGTGGGTTTTCCACTTGTGCTAAGAAGCAAGGATGACTGCGAATAGTGCTGGTACTGTCTGCAATCCCAGGCAAGGGCAGAGATCGCAGAATACAAGTGACAAGCAACTGCCACAGGTAGGACATTCTTTTCAAGGTGACCGTAATGTTAACCTTATGTAATTGCAGATTAAAATCTTTAATTCAAGATTATAGGGCCCCCTGGCCCTATAATTCATTCATAGAAACCAACGTTTCATCTGTCCAATGCCCCTTTCCACAACACTACGAGTTTTCTTGTGGGCTCTAAAACATAAAATGTCTTGAGTAAGGCTATGAATACATATTGAAAAGTTTATACATTTTATATTCCATGTGCAATTTTTAAAATATTTTACTTACTTATGTGTTTGTGACTATTATAATTATAATTTCAAAAAGAAAGCAAGCATTTTGTGAGCTTACCTGTTGTAATTTAACTGAGGTCCCGGTTGTGGGTGGATGTAAGGCGTGAGGAGCCACGTCCTGCAGGGATAGCCACTGTCCCCCAACAAGTGACATCCAGCTGGCACATGATGCCTCTCAAACAGCAGCCTCAGGCCACTCTCCTGTAGGATCCGTGAGTCATGTGTTGCGCCTGGGCACTTGGCGACAATGTCCAGATTATTGTAGCTAGCATCAAAAACTACCTGTGTGTTAATGCTGTGGATTTTTTTTCTGTTTACAAATGCGTGTTCATCTTCTGATGGTGCAAAGATTCGGAGATGTGTCCCATCTATAACACCAACTACACCGGGTAGTCCAGCTATGGCCATGAAGTGGGGCTTTGTTTTTTTGTAGTTGGCGAACATTAAGGGGAAACCGTATGAATTGCCGGATGATGTGGGGTCTACAGAGGGCATTTATTGTTTGATGCAATATTCTACTGACGGATGGCTATGATATGCGTAGTTCGTCCGTGCTGCATAACTGCATTTTCCCTGTGGCCAGGTAGCGCAGAGTTGTTAAAACCTTGATCTCCGGTGTTATTGGGTTGTTTCTGTTTGTTGGTGAAGTGACTCCCCGACAAGCTCAATAACAGTCATAATACCCTTGCGATTAAGGCGATATCTTTTTAAAATCGCATTATCGTGAAATGTTTCTAAAATGTTTGTTTCGAGGTGGATTGCTGGCAACAGCCATTTTAGGATTGTTTGTGAAGAGTTTTCATAAATGGCAGTAAAAGTTCTTAATTACGAGTTTTCTCTTAAAACCTTTTCACAAAGCTGCTGAGACCAACTTTTACTAAGGAATAGAGAAAACTCTTAAGCTAAGACTAAGGGCAGGTTGACCGCGTTGATATGGATGATGTCCACAAGCTTACTAACTATGCTCACAGTGATTGGCTGATGAGGCGGGAGTCTCTGTCAGTGATTCATTCATAGAAATATTGTTGAAAGAAATATCATGTTGCCATATTCAAATAAAGGTTTTAAAATGTAGGTTGTCACTAATTAAACTATGTATATGTTCAGCTAATTGTAAGCTTCTTACATGTCTGTGGCTCGAGAGATTGTTTATAAAACATAATTTGTCGCCTGAATTCTTCAAAGTTTGCGATGAACACATTCAAACGGTCTATCTAATCAGCTCGAGAGGAGGTATACACAGATGAGAGCCGACTCATAGTTACCTCGACAGTTTTCTGCATCCCTCCGCCACCCCGTTCACGCGGTGGGCTAAATTCTTTTTGGGCTAAATTCCAAGCTCTATTATTATTATTACTCTATTCGATCATTTGTAAGTGTGAACTAGTGAAAATAACTTCCACGGGTAATCTGTCATTATTTACTTATTTAAGACTTTTTTTATTTATTTTGCCTTTTAATCGTAGATTCAAATCTATAAATCAAAATATGTATTGCATAAAGGCAGATTGCTGAGGCAGATTGGCAGCAACGGCCATTAGGATTGTTTGTGATTTGGTCTTTGTGACTTAGGAGTCCTCTTGACTACTCCTAACATTTCACAGATTTAGGAGCTAGTTTTAGTCTTAGAATAAAAATGAAATAAGTATTTGCTCACCTACCAACCAGTAAGAATTCCGGCTCTCACAGACCTGTTAGTTTTTCTTTAAGAAGCCCTCCTGTTCTCCACTCATTACCTGTATTAACTGCACCTGTTTGAACTCGTTACCTGTATAAAAGACACCTGTCCACACACTCAATCAAACAGACTCCAACCTCTCCACAATGGCCAAGACCAGAGAGCTGTGTAAGGACATCAGGGATAAAATTGTAGACCTGCACAAGGCTGGGATGGGCTACAGGACAATAGGCAAGCAGCTTGGTGAGAAGGCAACAACTGTTGGCGCAATTATTAGAAAATGGAAGAAGTTCAAGATGACGGTCAATCTCCCTCAGACTGGGAGTGGAGTATCAATGATACTGAGAAAGGGGAGGGATCAGCCCAGAACTACACGGCAGGACCTGGTCAATGACCTGAAGAGAGCTGGGACCACAGTCTCAAAGAAAACCATTAGTAACACACTACGCCGTCATGGATTAAAATCCTGCAGCGCACGCAAGGTCCCCCTGCTCAAGCCAGCGCATGTCCAGGCCCGTCTGAAGTTTGCCAATGACCATCTGGATGATCCAGAGGAGGAATGGGAGAAGGTCATGTGGTCAGATGAGACCAAAATATAACTTTTTGGTATAAACTCCACTCTTCGTGTTTGGAGGAAGAAGGATGAGAACAATCCCAAGAACACCATCCCAATCATGAAGCATGGGGGTGGAAACATCATGCTTTGGGGTGCTTTTCTGCAAAGGGGTCAGGACGACTTCACCGTATTGAGGGGAGGATGGGGCCATGTATCGCAAGATTTTGGGCAACAATCTCCCTCAGTAAGAAAATTGAAGATGGGTCATGGCTGGGTCTTCCAGCATGACAATGACCCCAAACACACAGCCAGGGCAACTAAGGAGTGGCTCCATAAAAAACATTTCAAGGTTGTGGAGTGGCCTAGCCAGTCTCCAGACCTGAACCCAAAAGAAAATCTATGGAGGGAGCTGAAATTCTGTGTTGCCCAGCCACAGCCCCAAAACTTGAAAGATGTGGAGAACACCTGTATGGAGGAATGGGCCAAAATACCTGCTGCAGTGTGTGCAAATCTGGTCTAGAACTACAGGAAACATCTGACCTCTGTAATAGTAAACAAAGGTTTCTATACCAAATATTAAGTTTGATTTTTTTCTATTGTATCAAATACTCATTTCATGCAATAAAATGGATATTCATTATTTAAAAAATCATACAATGTGATTTTCTGGATTTGTTTTTTTTTAGATTCTGTCTCACAGTAAGTGGGAAAACTTGAAAAATCGGCTATGTATCAAATACTTATTTGCCCCACTGTACATCTTGTATTTGTTCAGAGGGGGTGTACTCATTTATGCTGTGCACTGTATGTGATAGTGTAGTCAGCATATCATTGTTTTAAGAAATGACAGATAGAAAAATTGCTCTTTTATTCAAATGTTTGGGGAACCTTTCATGCTTGTGGCTGCCAAGGAACTGCACCCTAAGCACAGAAGTAGTTAAACAAATGTCTCCCTTACACGCATTGCTTCCAGCATTGTTGCTCCCTACTTGGCTGATGTTGTGCAGTGCAGAGACTTCTCCATCACCAACATTGGTTAGCAGGAAGGGTCTTGTCAGGTCTCTACGGAGAGGGAAGGCTTCATCTGCCACAAAGACATGAGGCTCCTGGCAGCAGTGTGTTGTCAGGTAAGCCAAGGGTTACTTAATGAAGAGCATTACCAAAGGGACTATTAGCCAGAGTCCCACCATCACTGGTCTTCCCATAACTGCCAACATCTATGATGCAAAAGGAGTATTTGGCATCTACAACTGCTAAAAAGACAATAGAGACTGTTTCTTTGTAGTTGTAGAATTGACCAAGAGTTGTCGGGAGCTTGGATAACTACATGCTTCCCATCAATAGATGTACACAGTTTCGAAAATTTCAACGATAGTAGAACTCTGCTGCAATTTCCCACCAATCTTCTATGATGGGAACAGGCAACTGCTCCACCAGGGAGTCCCAAATGGCTTTTGCCACTGCTGCCACAGCTGTAGTTCTATGCCCAACCCAGTAGCTGAAGGCAGTGCTGCGGTAAGAGTCCCGTGTTGCAAAAAAAACTGTAGAAATATGAAAAATGCAATTGTCAAAGAAATTCATATGAAAACTTTTAGAGATGTTCTGATACCCCTTTTCCATTCCCGATACCTCAGGGTATCGGCTGATACCGAGTACTGATCCAATAACTAGGTGCAGGGCTCTGAACCGGTTCAAGGAACAAAAACTGGAAACGAACAAGATTTTGACCGGAACGTAACCAGAAACGGAAACTGAATCAGATTTATTCGTTTTGAACAGAAACGCTCATTTGAAATGGCCATTAACTGGTTAATAACGTTATTTTTTCGTTCTATTTAATATTTTGATTTGGCAGTCAACCAATCACAAATTCAAATAGTACATCCTATGCAAATGTGACGCTGACGCACCCAACGTGAGTGATATGCCCGCTCTCACGCTCAAAAGTGAGATGCCCACACTGACGCACTCAGGCTCAGCTGTCAAGTCATCATAGGCTAGGTAAGTTACAATGGCAATGCCCTGGCATTAGTTTTTCCGATGCTATATGTCACCATTAAGGCCTAAATTTAAGTGAAAATGAATGTCAAGTAGGCTAATATGCAGCTTGTTGTGCGTTTTGAAACCAGTGAAAATTACAGGATATGTAGAACATGAGTTCACACAGCCACATCACGCACATGCAGCAGTTCGGTGAATGGAGAAAACAGAATAAAACTATAGGCTTACATAACACATACAATAAAAGGGAATATTTAGGCCTATAGGCTACGCGAAATATTTCACCATATAATTAGGTCTACAGATTAACAAAACAAAAGTGGTTCATTGTGGCGCACTCCAACGATCTAGGAAAGGAAACAGACATTCTGATTGTTTTCGTTATTTAAATGTCTTTTGTAAAAGTATGAATTATGCCTGGCTTTTAAATTACGACCATAAACCATAAATTACGGAGTACAGTTTAGGAAAAAAATGTTCCAGTGGTCACGCCGGCGCCTCATGCGCGCGCACACAAATTCTTGCATTGCTTACTTGATATCACAGCTGTTAAATATTAAAATAAAATACAATCAACCTAACATATAAAACTTTACACTGCTCAATTCAATTCTGAAATGCAATCTGCTGTCCTGTGACCACCGCCTGACTGTGCTGTTATGTGAAGGATGTTGTCGATAATGCGAGTGAAGTACAAAGTACTTACATAATAAATAGCCTAACGCCTGTTTCACACATAATCCGTCTGCAGTGCGTATGCGTTGCGTATTTTTTTACGCACCCATGTTAACGGATTAGAGCGTTCACACTGCACGCGGTTGCGGTCCGTCATTGCGTTCCAGGAGCGGTGCGTCTGCAGCAGTGCAGCAATCGTTTACGTACCGAGTCTATTTTTGCTGTGCTGCAAGTGCAGCACAGCAGATTGTGTGTGGGCAAAATGAGCATGGATTGACCTGAAATTGTAAAAAAAAAAAAGAGAAAAAAAGAAATTATGCACATTTAAACTATTTTGTACATTTAGTACATTACATAAAGAATTTTTTTTTTTTTTTATGATTTAACGCCATGCCAGCAACAAGTTATATTCATGCCAAAAGGAAACATTTCAATTTCACAGTTCAGTTGTATCATTTCAAAACAATTATTTTATTTTAAAAAAAAAATGAACAGTGTTTACTTGCATAATGCGATCAGATATGTTTTTCCCCGTTGGAGGGAAACTCGCATCCCAGCAGGCAATGACGTGACAGGCGGACCTATTCAAAAACAAGGTGACATGGATGACACTCGTCTTATCGTTGAGGTGGAAAAACATAAAATTCTGTATGACCCGCAGAATGTATTGTACAAAGATTTGAATGCGAAGGAAAAGGCATGGGAAGCAGTTTCGTCGGCTGTTTGTGTCGACAGTAAGTTTTCAAATCTTTGTGTCATGTTTACGTGTACTAAACTACTCCAGCAACTGTAAATATATAAGCGTAATGAATATAACATTACGCACTGCAAACGTGTGCTGTGTGAAAGCACAATGGCCGCTTCCTGCTTCAGCAACACATACGCACTGCATACGGACCGCACACGCACTGCAGACGGATAATGTGTGAAACAGGCGTAATAGTTTAGCATTCATCTCGAAAATGGAAACAGTGCCGAATGAGAAAGGTAGGCTTCAGATTCACTTTAAATTAATTCATTTAGCATCTTATTTAGTTTTATTTCTAATAAAGAACCCTGTTTTTCACTTTTTCGCTGCTCTAAACAGTGGTTGCTTATGGCAGCACAGCACAACTTCCTGTGTTTGCATTCTGAGCCGTGAAGAAGAATTAATTTCCGATTTGCAGCATTAAGCAAAGATAGCGGGCACAACTAGATATTGTTTAAGAAAATGGTATCGGATCGGTACATGAGTTTAATTACTCGCCGATACCGATGCTAGAATTTTTTCTGGTATCGGTGGTATGTCCGATACTAGTATCGGAATCGGAACAACCCTAAACTTTGTTGACCTATAAAAAAAATGAGTCACTATATGTGCACTATATCAGAAAGGAGTGAGTAAAACTCAGATGCTCACATATACACTGCATTAGAAAGCTGTAAAAATCATATCAGTTGTGCGATTGGCTCAATTACATATAGAGCCATATGTTAAGGCCCCAGTATACTTCAAACAGAGTTCTTTTTCGCTCTTCGTTTAGGGATAAAACGAAGTTCGAAATACGTGAGCAGCGATATATTGTAATCAAACATTTGACACCACCAACACACTGCTGAGAGCGATGTTTAGATGAATATGTAAATACATGCTGTACACTTTCTTCTCAGTAACAAAATAAACACAACAGAAATGAGAAAACAGTATTTTTATAGAAAGCATAAGAAAAGCATCTGATCATAACAACATTAGTATGTTAGCACAAGCTCTGCAAATCAGCACGTCAGTCACATCGCGTTTATTTATATAACACTTTATTCAATAGATTGCTTTAAAGAAAGCAGCTTTACAATATCAAACATGAAAAACAGTGTCAGTGCCTCATTTCATCAGAAGCACAACTTTATTTTGCACTATAAAGCGGCTATCCAGTGTGTTTTCACCCGCGGAGATCTTACCTCGACAAACTCAACGGATCAAATGAGTCAAAGACTTCCACGTGAGTGAAGGCAGAGCCTCAGCGCACACCTCCTGTTATGTTATCGTCACGGACCAATGGTAGTATGAAGGTGTTTTGCAGCTGAAGCAAACTTTTTCTGAAAGCTGTTTTTCTGAAATGGTTTGAAAGCCTGGCAAACCGTTTTGAACTTCCAAAAAGAACACAAAACTAACTTAGTTTTGGCCTGATTTTGTTTGAAATAACGTCACATCAGTTCATTCTTCGATTTCATTTTAAGTATATCGGGGCCTTTAGATGACTTTTGATAAAAGTGATAAAATTCCATAGGTGTAATTTGCAGGTGGGACATTGCGGTAATTAGCTGACATGGCTAACACACGAGCACACAATTTCTGCCCTGCGATGGTCGGATCATGTAAATGTATTACATCCAACTGGGAGGATGACATAAGAAAGTGGCCAGAAATAACATAGAGATATATTCAACACGGTTCTTGCAGGTTTCAGTAAGTCAAATTTAAGACCTCTGTAAGACATTTTAAGACAATAAAGATTGAAATTTAAGACCTACACAACGCATTACCAAAAAAATATTCAAATCAAAGAAATTCTGAAAAAAACATTCAAAAGTCATTGAAAGAGCATTAATTTTATTTACAGATAAAGCAATCATATTAGTAACCTTCCACACCCAACAACGTGCCAAATGCCCAAAATGAAAATAGGCTAAAACAAACTTGTCCTCAAATAGAAAAGGTTTCATTTCATATTTATTTACATTACAAAACAGCATATTAATAGCCTAATAGAGATTGAACAGGCTACTCCAACACATGTAACAACCGATTTAGCACAGCACACAAGGCTTCCAGGTTACAGCAGAACCTGGACCTGCTAGAGCAATACTGCCAGAACTGGGCCCTGATGGTCAGCCTGAATGAAACCAAAATTATGATATTTCAGAAAAGATTCAGATCCCAGGGAAAACGACACACATTTACATTTAGGCAGTAACCAGATAACACACATCACATTACAACTACCTGGGTTTTAAAATCATATCCACAGGAAACTTTAATAATGCTGTTACAGAACTGAGAGACAAAGTACGCCATAAAACGGCCTATAGAAATCCCATTAGAAAACATTAGAATCAGTAATTGAGCCCATTGCACTCTATGGCAGTAAGGTGTGGGGTCCACTGACAAATCCAAATCAAGATCTCGCCAAATGGGAAAAACTTCCAATTGGGACCCTGCATGCAGAACTCTGTAAAACTATTACACATTCACCAGCATACAACAAATAACACATGCAGAGCAGAATTAGGCAAATACCGTCTAATCATAAAGATGCAAAAAAGGGCAATTAAATTCTGGAAACATCTGAAACTAAGTGACTCCCAATCATATCATTATGAAGCCCTGCGATACCAAGAGATGAGCAAAGAACGCAACCCCTTCCCTCAGCTGATGCAGAGCTTCAGTCCTGATGTTTCACGAGCATCTACTGATGCTCTGAATCACAACATCAGAATCAATCAAATTACTGATAAGCTTCAGGTCTTTCTCAGCGTTCTGGATATGAAGAGCTTTCACTTCCTCCACCAGGTCCATTATGGATTTCTGCTGCAATTTAACAGCAGAAATATCCTCTGTCATAAATTCCTGCGACTTCTTAATGTCATCGCCTTCCATGACTGTCACTGCCTTCTTTGGCGGTATAATAGTAAAGCTTTTCGTATTAGTATATTTAGCACTCCACACACCCTCAATCACACCAGAAATGGAAATAGAGAATGCCTCACAGTCAAGTGACAAGTAACTTTAATAAACCTTGTTACAGCTGAACATTTCATTGTATGTTTCTTTTTAGGTCTATTTACAAAACAAGTAAACCTTCCAGTGTCATTATTTAATTAAATATTCACAGCAAAACTTGCTGCTTTGTTGACAACTCCAATCAATCTCACTATCTTCATGGATAATGTCACCTTGCAGGTTACACAGGGCTGCACAATTTCTCAGAATTGTATCTATTTTTGGTACAAGTTTGATTGGCACAACTTGTGAAATATTTCTGAAGTGATTTAATTTGCATATAATTTGCTCCATGTGGACTTTCACATTAGCAGTCCTCATTGTGCTGGTGGTGTCTTCTTCAGAAAGCTGTGCCCCCTTTTAGTATTGTGGTATTGTGTGTTTCACCTTCCTTTCAGAAAGCAGATCATGGATGGTGAAGCCTCAGTCATCAATGACCTCGTCTCCTGGACTCAGGTACTCCAGGAATCCTGAGTCGCATGTAATGAATTTGTCACTACATCTGTCTCCATAAACTGGGTAGATGAACATTATTAGGCCACAGGGTACATTTGCCACTAGGTACTTGATAGTGTTCTGGGCATAGTAATGGCTGAAAGACTGCACAGGGATCCAGATTCCTGGCCCTTTGGAGGGGTTTCTCAGAGCAATCTATGATGCATCTTGTGCCTGGGTAGTATTCTTTAAAGCACTGGGGCATTGTAGCACAGATAGTTTCCTTTGGAAGCCAAGGAAAGTAGTCCCTCATATTTTATTCCATGAGGTCAATACAGTAGCTTAACATTTGCTCTGGGACACAGTAAATCTTTCAGCCATGTCATCTTGGAACAGATTAAGCTTCAGCTTCATCAAAAGTCCACAGAAGCTGGTCGGTTGGGTCGAGGAGAAAGTTACCATTGTAGAGAGGTCACAATGCACAAAACAACTACATTAAGGCTTTTAAGTACAAAGGCTTACACATTTAGAAAAATATTGATAAAATGTCATGTTTACATGAAGCCAAATAAATACACGATTATAATTTGTCTACATTATTCAAGTGTTCTCTTATTCAAGTGTTCTCAAATTTATTATCGCAATGGTTAGCATAAGTAGCCTTTAGCATTACATATAAATATATTTCTGCATCATACGGTGATCAGATTCCCCTTTGGGTTGTAATAGGAATTTATTTCAAACACTCGCTGGTTTATGAAAGTGAGTTTTTTTTTAATTTTCTATTTATTGAAGGTTTGACAATAATTACAATAAATTTACAATAATGGTACAAAAGTTAAACACAAGTTTCAAGTTATTCTCATTCCTACCCATACAACACAACAAAAGACAAGAAGAAGATTGCATATATACATATATTTTCATAGGACAGTTTACAACATCACTAATAAAATAAGTGGGGTTGTTTCACCCTTCAGACAGGTTTTTGAAAGTGGGAAATGGGCAGCAGGGCTGACCCTCTCCTCATTCAGATAAACTCTGTCTCTGTTCATGGCCACTCCTCAAGCCCCAGTTGGCCCGCTTTGGACCAAGATATTCAGCAGGCCAAAATAATAATAATTTAATTTATTGTCATTGTTATAATACAACAAGATTACATTAGAGCATCCATAGACAATGCAATTTTCATAAAGTTTTCAAAAACTCTAGCCGTTGGCCCCAAGGAAGCCCTGACAAGGCCCGATCAAGCCCTGGAAGTGACAGTGAAAAACACAGCTGGCCCTGGCATGCACTAGTACTCTCGCTTTTGGCCCGACAGTGGAAAAACGGTTATTGTTCATGAATGGTTTGAGGAACATGATGAAGAGTTCAAGGTGTTGACCTGGACTCCAAATTCACCAGATCTCAATCGAATTGAGCATCTGTGGGATGTGCTGGACCAACAAGTTCAATCCAAGGTGGCTCCACCTCGCAATCTACAGGACTTGAGGGATCTGCTTCTAACGTCTTGGTGCCAGATACCACAGAACAGTCCATGTCTAAGCAGGCATGCTGTTTTGGTACCATGTGGAGGACTAACAACCTATTAGGTAGGTGGTCATAATGTTAACCCTATCTTGATGTTATTTTCAAATATTATAAATAAGGTTCCCCCACAGTTGCAATCTTCAGGAACCTCAGAAGGTTTCTTTTTGAACCTTTTCTGCTTAGAGTGTAGAAGCACCTGGGATCAGCAGTAAGACTTCTAGATACCACATGAGCCGCAGCAGTACCCATATTCAAGTTCAGATTGACAACATATGCTTACTTGTGAGTTTTTTAAACTATGTCAAAGGAGATGATAGTCAGGTGTGAAAGAAGTGGTCACTAAGGTGGACAATTAGATTGTGTCCAAATTCAGCTGTGGTGTGAATGTAGCCTTAATTCACACTAATATGTATTTTTCTGATGATATTTTTAACACTTTCATAACAAGGGTCTTAGATATACATGGCTTTATAAGTGTGATGGCAAAATATTTTTTATTATTATACAGCTCACAATTTAGAGTGAATCTTCATGTGGGAATTAAGGTTTGCTTTATTTCTGAAACTTTTTCCACATTGATCACAAATGAACGGTCTCTCTCCAGTGTGAACCTTCATGTGATTCCTAAGGTTTAGTTCTCCTTTGAAACTTTTTCCACACTGTTCACAGGTGAAAGGCTTCTCTCCGGTGTGTATTGTCATGTGTTGTTTAAGGTTTCCCTTTTCAGTGAAACTCTTTCCACACTGTTGGCAGGTGAAAGAATTTTCTCCACTGTGAATTCTCAAGTGTTTATTAAGGTGTCCCTTTTCAGTGAAATTCTTTCCACACTGTTCGCAGGTGAAAGGCTTCTCTCCATTGTGAGTTTTCACATGGGCATTAAAAGTTTGCTTATGTGTAAAACTCCGTCCACACTGAGGGCAGGTGTAAGGCTGCTCACCGGTATGGATTCTGATGTGGCTTTTAAGGCTTCCTTTTCGAATGAAACTGTTTCCACAAAATTGGCAGGTGTAAGGCTTCTCTCCAGTGTGAATTCTAATGTGTCTTTTGAGGATTATTTTTTGAGTGAAACTTATTCCACATTGAGGGCAGGTGTAAGGCTTCTCTCCAGTGTGAATTCTGATGTGGTAATTAAGGTTTCCTTTTCTGCTGAAAATTTTTCCACATTGTTGGCAGGTGAAAGAGCTCACTTTATTGTGAGCTTTAATGTGGACTTTAAGGCTTCCTTTTTGGGTAAAACTTTTTCCACACTGTTGGCAGGTGAAATCACTTCTAGTTCCTGTCTTATCTCTTTTTTGTGAAGTCATTTCAGTCTGTGAGCAACTAAATGATTTTTCTCCACCTATGAAACTATGACATTTCTCATAATGAACTTTACCTTCCATTTCATTTTGTTGTTGACACACCTTTTTCAGTGCCATCAGATCTAAAATAAAAAAGAAAGAAATATTTAATTCCAGTTTAATGGCACAAAACAACAAACATTGGCATCTGAACATGGCTAGATCTTTCTTCTAGTGCTATTTCACCTTTCAACAACATTCTCTTGCATGTTCTTATACTTATATTTTATAAGACTATTGCAAGATTGAGTGCCACAGGGCTCAGTAAAAAGTCCTCTGCTTTTCTCCTTGCATTTGTTTCCCCTGAGATGCATTATCATTAGATTTCAATGTTATGCCAACAATACTCATTTCTATAGTAGGGATGCGCCAATCCGATACTCAGTAACTGGACAGTCAGATGAGACCAGTTTAAATTTGATATTGTGCGTTTGCTATTCTGTTATTATTAGTCCCACAAAGGCACAAAACATTATAAAGCACCATAAACTTTTTGTGCATATATTGCAAGTGTTTTGAAGCCATTCCATAGCTTAAAGTGAGGTACAGATGAATATTTAAAGGATTAGCCCACTTTCAAATAAAATTTTCCTGATAGTTTACTCACCCCCATGTCAGCCAAGATTTTCATGTATTTCTTTCTTCAGTTGAAAAGAAATGAAGGTTTTTGATGAAAACATTCCAGGATTATTCTCCTTATAGTGGACTTCAATGGCCTCCAAATGGTTGAAGGTCAAAATTACAGTTTCAATGCAACTTCAAAGGGCTTTAAACGATACCAGACGAGGAATAAGGAACATATGTAGCGAAATGATCGGTCATTTAAAAAAAAAAAAAAACACTGAAACTGTAATTTTGACCTTCATCCGTTTGGACGCCATTGAAGTCCACAATAAGGAGAAAAATCCTGGAATGTTTTCATCAAAAAACATTTCTTTAATTTCTTTTCAACTAAAGAAAGAAAGACATGAACATCTTGGAAGACATGGGGATGAGTAAATTATCAGGAAAAATTTATTTGAAAGTGGACTAATCCTTTAAGTTGCAAGCAAGTGACTACTGTCTTTATGAATTGGGTGAGTCAATGATTCAATGACCTAGGTGTTCAAAAAATGCAGATTCACTCTGCAATGAAACACTATAGCCGCGTTTCCACTGCAGAAACTTTACCCAGGAACTAGGAACTTTGGGGTGGTACTCGGTGTGTTTCCACTGCAGCATCCAGGGTCTAAATGAAGTTCCAGGTAAAAAAAACTGCTTGCTAGGAAGCACTTTTTCAAAGTTCTGGAACTTTCGGGGGTGGGACACGGGTGCTGAACATGCTGATTGGTTCACATAGCATTTTGATTGGTTGACTGCACGCAGCATTTTGTTTCAACCATCGTTTTTTTAAGTCTGTTGCAGTGCATGCAGTTAAAGATGTTTTCTATTCAAATCATCAATGGAGTTTAAAAAAAACGACCAATGGACTGACAACAAGGTTCAGGCTTTATTAAGCTTATATGCTGAGGATGAAATCCAGCGTGAACTGGAAAGTCGCACACAGTCCTATGTCATTGGACTATCTTCATGGTACTTTAGACCGCTATGGAAACGCAGCTAGGAATAGGTCTGGCGGAAAAAAAGTTCCTGGGACAAGCTGTTCCAGGTAATTTAAATGGAAACTAGGGCTGTGACGGTGGCAAATTTTTACTACCGCGGTGGTAAATCACCAACAACCGCCGGTGTTGCGGTGGTGGGGTCCAAAGGGGTGTGTGTGTGTGTGTGTGTGTGTGTGTGTGTGTGTGTGTGTGTGTGTGTGTGTGTGTGTGTGTGTGTGTGTGTGTGTATATATATATATATATATATATATATATATATATATATAAAAATCAGAGGTTGTGTTAGACTTGCGTTTCACCGTCATTTTGATGGACAGGATCATAAAAAAATCCATCATAATCAATAATTAATTAATTTGAATTTATATATTTTGATAAGTCATTTAATAGCTTCTGATTTCGTCAACATTTTCATTTTTATTCATGAACTTACAGGATAAGCAAATAGGCATAGGCTATGCATTTATTTATACTATGAAAATAAAGTTGATCAAATACTGCGTCACTTTTCAGTTATCTTGAACACTTGTCACGGATTGTGAGTGAATGCGAACACCATTTCCTCTTTACTACTGTACAGAACGAAATAAACATGAATGAAAATGAAAAAAATATGTTGAAAGATGTAAGTTAGCTTACCGAAATCTGTATCACATCAGTGTTGCAAACAATTTCACGTAACAATATACCTCAGAAAAGCCATTCGTTGACCATAAACTTATAGTCAGTAAGAAAAATAACAAAACTTAATCATGCAAGTAAACATAAGTAACTTTATTATTATAAAATTGACTTAAACTAGGGTGCTCGTCTGTTTTCATTTTATTCTGGAGACTGAACTCGCGCTCTGCTGCCACACTGGAGCGCGCTCACCACCTACTGGACAGGGGTGGGAATTACAGCTACAGGCTACATAATCTGTCAAAATGACGAATGGGCTGCGACCTCTTATATATATTTTATACATATATATAAAATGTCACACTACCGCCGGTGATACTCCACGACCGCGGTGGTGCGGTTGTCATGCCTACCGTCACAGCCCTAATGGAAACACAGCTTATGTGTTGCTTGGAGATGCAAAACATTCAGGGGCAATTAATATATAGAATTTGGGGGAATTTTCAGTAATTCTAGGGGCATTTCCGACCATGTACGTTAGCATTTCATGCCACCAGCCATTCTGTTATTTTAGGGACACTGACTTTACATTTTCATGCCCCTAAACTTGATGCTAGTCCAGACCTGACTGAAGGTCTGAGACTACATGTGGTCTATCTGTGCATGTGCAAGAGTATTAATCAATTATCAAAATAATCGTTACTATCAGCCCTGTACCAATGTACTAAAACTGTTTTTCTTTTTAGTGTCACAGCTGCAGTTTCATTAAGCAGTTCAATGAGGACCTTTGTGAGGTTCTGGGCCAGAGGTTATGTGGCGGAAGTGTACTGGGCACTTGATGTCATGGAAAAGCATAGCTCCTTCAGCAGCTGTACTGGGAAGGGTAACCCTTTTTGTCTTATGTTTCCAGACAGCAACATTGCTTCAAAAGCAGCTTACATGACAATCTTTGGAAATGCACTACATTTCTCATCACTACTTTCATCAAAAAGTAAAATGTAGTCACTACCACATTTCACTTTTGACAAGAGTTTGAACTGCCCGCTCTCCATTCAAAACTAGTGTTTCCCACATATGTGTGTTTTGGGATGGTGACCATGCTAGCACAAGGTTCTTTGAGTCTCCATTTCTCAGATATGCATGTGCTGAGGACCTCTACAAATCGTTACGCATCAACTGGAACACTATTGGGATTTGTGGCACATTGCATATACATGTTAAATATGGCATGGAAATTAGGAAAAGTATGGAATTTAGAAATGAAAAAAGGGTAAGAACCCTGAACATAATGAAATGCTTTTATCTTAATTAGCAGTATTTAGGTATAAATACTGCAGAATTTGAATAAAGTAGTCAAATGTAAAATAAAACACTGCACTGTATGAATTAAATATAGATTAATCATTTTAAAGCTACAAAACTTATCAAACAAACCACTTTATTTATGACACTCTATATGACATCCCTCAAATATTGTTCATTTCTGTAGAGGTGGATATTTTAAAAGGATTAAATCAATGAGTTCAGCTTTGAGAATGAAACCAACCTGTTTGTTCCTCAGTATCTTCTTGTTTCACAGTGAATGTTTCTTCAATCTTCATGTCTTCACTCTCCTCTTTAATAAACGCCATCTTTATAATAGTGTGTCACGTGGATCTCAGTCGCTTCATCTGTTTTTCTGTGTGTTTGGACACTCTGTCATGATTAAGAGGAGAATAATTAAAAGATATTCTCTGGGTTCATCTCAATCTGCTCCCCAATTAGTCAGTGTTCTGGTAAAGGAGACAGTCAGAGGAATAGTTAATGGTTTTAAATAGTTTGAAGCAGTATTTTTGGCTAAACAGGCTAATAAAAAAAATTCAAATTATACAGAAGCTTCGTGTTTATTTATATTTGGAATTTAATGATTTGCTGTTTACATTGAATAGATTATAAAAACTTTGCTAGTGGTTTGCAAAAAATATCGTGTTTATTCTCGTTGTATTTACATTGACAATGAGGTGTCGTCATCGTGCGGTGATTCGAGCGCTTCGAATCACTGAATCATTTTGGTTCAATTGACTCGAAGTTTCGAGCATCTGTTTCTTCATCACTGCTTGCCAGTGAATTCCTGCTTACAATAAACTGATTCACGATATAAGGAGCGAAATGAAACTCATGTGTGGATGGGCTTTACTCACTAAAACACCGTTCATATGTTAAATAAAGCAATAGAATATTACATTCAATAATACATAACTATTTCTACCATTATTGCAGAACCTGTAATTGTCTGAACTGCTTGTATGGATTTAAACCATTTTAATTCTTAAAACAAACCTTTCTCAAGCCGAATCACAGGCACAGGACCGCGTCGCCGACTTATGACGTCACACCGCCAAAACAAAATAAAAGTCCTGCTCCCAGAGGAGGATAAGAAATTTATATTCAAAAACACATTTTTTTCATTCTTGATAAAATACATATCACACATACACATAAGGAGACTGATCATGTCTCATGTACAAAATCTTTTAATGCAAAGTTTTTGAGAAGGTATCAGTCATGTAATTCACACAACCAGAATTTTAAATTTATAACTTTGCAATAAAAAATGGTATTTAAATTTGTGTATATATATATATATATATATATATATATATATATATATATATAAATTTAAATACCATTTTTTTATTGCAGAAATATAAATCCCAAATGACGCACTATACACTATGTAATTCAAGTCTTGAATTACACTATGTACTGATGGCTTGGTACATCAGAGTGCTTTTTGTTATTGCTTAGGTGACAAGAACAGTAATAGTTTAAGCAGAAAGAATACCTTTTTTTAATCGCAATACTCTTTCTTTCTTTTACTTAAAAGCAACAAACAACAACAACAAAAACACACTTGCCCACATCCCATTCCCTTTCTCTCAACTGTTTACTTTCTTTAGACATAACCAACTGTGTTTATGTTAACATTTTGTGTATTTAACAGTATTAGTGCAATAATATGTGAAAGATAACTTAGTCCAGTAATCACGCGCTGTTTGACTGGCTTTTAATGTCTTTTAATGCTTTGAGTGTGTGCTCAGAAAAGCGCATATCAGAACAGCACATGAATGAATCGTTTAACAGGCAAGGCTCTAAAATGCATGCCACTAATGAGCTTTTGTAACTACAGTGTCACAATTTTCACTGTGTTAACATGTGATGTGAATGTATGTCGTGTTGTACAGCAGTGAATCTCAACCTTTTTTGAGTAATGGACCCCTGTCATATTTAGAACTGTCCTCAAGGACCCCAGAATAACGTTGGCTCATTGGTATCATTAATGTCTTTGTGACGACCAAGTATAATTTACTACTATGTTAGTTGACTTGTCCCATATTCAGTAAAATCGTCAGTTAAATTATACATATCTTCTTTTATGGGAACATGTCAAAATATACAAATATTCATATTCAGATATTTTATAAGGACCCCCTCGCATTACATCAAGGACCACTAGGGGTCCATGGATGGTTGAGAAACACTGTTGTACAGTATACTGGGATGGGGGAAAAAAGTAATCTATACTGTATATCCAAGTGAAACAATATTTAATTAAGATCGAAATCAAATCGCAACCTTATGAATCAAATCGTAAATCTGTTACTAAAACCCCCCATCACTAAGGAATAATTCAAGTTGGCAGTCCTGCACAATCATCTATTTTGGCGTTGTACCCATATCATACTATAATGCAATTCCTGTTTTACAGTATGGGGTTAGATTCCTGCCTAAAGTATTGTGGTCACAGATCAAAAAATAATCGTGAATCAAAAATTTAAAAACACATGTAAAAATGTCACAAGTACAGAGATTATCACTAAAACTTCAGACATGTTGAAAAAATATCAAGGCATCTAGATCAGGTTTGTATGATATAACATACAAAGCTATATCTGATTGTCCAGGATTTGCCAACCTTTCTACAAAGCCAGGAAATACATGGTATATGAAAATAATTTGCTACAGCTATTTCGGAGGTGTCCAGAATGCTGCCATACCTGCACAGTTGACAAATTTGTAAATTGGACATTTGTATCCATCACGCAAGTGATGATAGATAAATGTAGGACTGATAAATTGCTACAAACATAATTTTATTTCATTATTGTGATATTGCATATACATTTTATTGTTTGAATATTGCATAAGTCTGTTCACACTGCCTCCACAAAATACAGTGAAACAGCCAGCCACACATCTGAAATACACCAGCTGGAAATCTGCATTTGTCCGCGGACAATTGTATAAATTGATAATTGTTGAAGATTTTTTTTTCTACTTATGTCATGTGATATCTTCCAGGTCCTGTTAGCCCTCTGTCTGGAATGTATATGTCCCTGGACATTTTGGCTTTTCTCCAGGCAACAATCTTATGGCACTAGAGGTCTGAAGAAAATATAATGTTGGAGAGGGCAAGGCATTCTTGATAGGCCATTGTCTTGGGTGGTGACATGAGGGCTGATTCACCAGGTTTGTTCATTTTGAGTGAAAAACAATGTCATTCAGTTTCATTTTCACTAACCCTCTGACCCAACCACCTGTACTAGTGTGCATCCTCCTTCAAGACCGGTGAAGATGCTGTGGAAAAGTGGAAGTCCATAACCAACCACGTGCAAAATGTAAACAATCATAACAGATACTTTACTGGTCTTTACATGATATCTATAATTGGAAAAACAATTCTTGGGTAGTATTTAAGATAAATTCTTATGATTTTTTAAATATTATTGCAGGGAAGGCAGAGACCTGTACTGAATGCTGTATGAATACCTAGAGGATTGTGACATTTCTGAAGGCATACAACCAAGATTTCTGACTGCAATAGCAACAATGTTTGCAACATACTATGTCTTCAAACTTCAGTATCCAGAGAAGGCATGTGGCAAGATGGAATTAATTCAAGGTCATTTTATCACCTTTTTATTGTACCCTTTAAATTGCTTTATTTTTTTATTGCTCCCTAATTTAGCAAATCTTTATTTAATCCAATATTTAAATGGATAAAAGGTAGATTTTCTAAGTTTTCTCTTTCAATGTGTGTGTGTATATTTTAATAACCTTTGACAATTTGTTGGGATAAACCCTGAAAGAGGTTCAAAGACCTGCAGGGGCGAGGTGATTAGTGGAAAATTTGTAAACAAGTATTCTGCCACTGTCAACCCCATAGTTGCTTCTCTCCTAAAGAACCTGATGGATTTCGAATGGGATTTTGTCTAGGTAACTAAACTTAAATAGCCACTGACACTCGCATTTGTGCAGCTTCCTGAAAGAGTTACCACCTGTTGTCTGGATTCATATTCTGTGGCAAGAAAGTATGTAAACCCTTTGGTTGATTTTTGTTTTTTTCCTTAATTGGTCATAAATAAATGTAATCTGATCTTCATCAGAGACACATGTATAGACAAAACAAAAAGTGCTTAAGCTAGCAACACAACAATTAAAATCTTTCATGTCTTTACTGAACACATTCCATTAAACATTCACACATTCTTTTGTTTTCCAGCATATTCTGCACAACTGAACCCTTTACAACAGTGACTGTATGGTTTTAAAGGTGCCCTAGAATCAAAAATTTAATTTATATTAGCATAGTTAAATAACAAGAGCTCAGTACATGGAAAAGACATACATTGAGTTTCAAACCCCATTGCTTCCTCCATCTTATATAAATCTCATTTGTTTAAAAGACTTCCGGAAAACACTCGGATCTCAACATAACACCGACTGTTACGTAACAGTCGGGATCATTAATATGTATTACCCCAATATTTGCATAATGCCAGCCCATTTGACACATTAGACAAGGAAAGGCAATATTAACGGCTGGATCTGTGCACAGACAAGCTAAGCCAGCAAGAACAACAGTGAAAAATGGCAGATGGAGCAGTAATAACTGACATGATCCATGATATCATGATATTTTTAGTGATATTTGTAAATTGTCTTTCTAAATGTTTTGTTAGCATGTTGCTAATGTACTGTTAAATGATGTTAAAGTTACCATCGTTTCTTACTGTATTCACAGAGACAAGAGAGCCGTCACTATTTTCATTTTTAAACACTTGCAGTCTGTATAATGCATAAACACAACTTCATTCTTTATAAATCTCTCCAACAGTGTCGCATTAGCCGTTAGCCACAGAGCATAGCCTCAAACTCATACAGAATCAAACGTAAACATATAAATAATTGTTTTCTCACATAATTCGAAGCATGCATACAGCATGCATGACAAACATCTTGTAAAGATCCATTTGAGGGTTATATTAGCTGTGTGAACAAAGGGTGCTCATGAAGAAAAGACAATGCATTAAAAGCCAGGGGAGGATTTTTTCTCAAGAACAGTGGACAGTTTAACTGCTCAGAACAAATGTGATGTGATCTGCAAAAACTCGTCACATGGTGAAATTTTACACCTTTTATCACCAATCTCAATACCATATGAAAGCCCTTTCCAAATCTGTTTTTACTTCTTTCATTTTAACACGAAAATGCACTACCCAAACATAAATTATTGTAATTCAAGAACGCTTTGGAATATAGCCCTAAGGTTGGTCCTGTTATAAAGAAGACACTTGTCAGATTATTGTAGACGTGAAAAAATTATGAAAGTGAAATAAAAAAAAAAAAGTTATAAAAGTTTATGAAAATATAATTGTTTATATTTTATAATAATATATTACAAAGCATGTTTTACTCATGTTTTTCTGCTCTGGGTATTTTTTTAACTGTTCACTTAACGCCCTTAGTCCTTTTATCCACTTCTATATTTGTATACAGACTTTCAATGTCCATGGAAATAGTCTTGCTCCCTGATTTAATTTCAAGTTCCTTAGGACTTGAAAAGGGGATAGAGATAAAAATCTATGAATTCTCTATAACTCTCGCTCCCACAGTCTGAGACGATTGGTTTACCTGGGGGCATGTTAACTTATGCAAGACGCGTTGCATTTTCTTACGATGTTGAATATGGAAGGTGGTCTGGCCGAAGCCAGATATTTTTACTTCATAACTTGTTAAATATGGATATTTTTTACACAACCCCTTAGCTTCAGAAGGCCTTTATCAATCCCCCGGAGCTGTCTGGAGTACGTTTATGATGGATGGATGTGGATGGAAGCACTTTCTTCAGCTCATACTGTCTGGTATCGCTTACTGCCATTATAAAGCTCGGATGTATCAGGATATTTATTAATATATCTCAGATTGTGTTCCTCAGAAAGAAGAAGGTCGTACCCTTAAAGGAACACTCCACTTTTTTTGAAAATAGGCTAATTTTCCAACTCCCCTAGAGTTAAACAGTTGAGTTTTACCGTTTTCGAATCCATTCAGCCGATCTCCGGTTCTGGCGGTACCACTTTTAGCATAGCTTAGCATAGTTCATTGAATCTGATTAGACCGTTAGCATCGAGCTTAAAAATGACCAAAGAGTTTTGATATTTTTCCTATTTAAAACTTAACTCTTCTGTAATTAAATCGTGTACTAAGACCGACGGAAAATGAAAAGTTGTGATTTTCTAGGCTGATATGGCTAGGAACTATACTCTCATTCTGGTGTAATAATCAAGGAACTTTGCTGCCGTTCCATGGCTGCAGCAGTGCAATGATATTACGCAGCGCCCGTGAGCCCCTGCTTGCACAGGGAACGTGCCTTGCAACCATGGAGACGTTTGTGAGAGACGCTGCGTAATATCATTGCGCCTGCTGCAGCCATGATACGGCAGCAAAGTTCCTTGATTATTACGCCGGAATGAGAGTATAGTTCCTAGCCATATCAGCCTAGAAAATCGCAACTTTTCATTTTCTGCCGGTCTTAGTACACGATGTAACTACAGAAGAGTCAAGTTTTAAATAGGAAAAATATCAAAACTCTTTGGTCATTTTTTGTTAATCGCAATGCTAACGGTCTAATCAGATTCAATGAACTATGCTAAGCTATGCTAAAAGTGGTACTGCCAGAACCGGAGATCGGCTGAATGGATTCGAAAACGGTAAAACTCAACTGTTTAACTCTAGGGGAGTTGGAAAATTAGCCTATTTTCAAAAAAAGTGGAGTGTTCCTTTAAGCCATCCTAGGTGTATAAGTAAAAGCTGGGAGTAATTTTCATTTGAAAGTGAACTAATCCTTTAATGTTTGAAACTATAGCAAAGAAGATGGTCAGGTGTGGGCACTGGAGTAAATGAGCACAAAAGAAAATAAAAAGCCCTAACTTAAAGGTGCAATATGTAAGAATTCTGTCCACTAGAGGTCACTAGATGCCTGTTCAAAACAAAAGTGTAGCTTGGTGACGCCAAGTTTGAGAGCGGAAATCTTGGGACATGTGGTCTTCACCTTAACGGACAGTGCAAAAGAATAGGGATAGGACTCGGGAAAAAATCATTTTGATGGATGCGATTATTAACGTTACTGTAGTATGAAGCAGAGCAGGACCGAGTGTTGTGGGAGCTGAACAATGTCGCTGGAGCGATTGCGCAACACACACCGCGAGCAGCGGAACTTTTATTATGCCACAGTCGCCGGCGCTGCTTCCGCTTTTCCGTTCATGAGTATGAGGTAACGCAGCTCTGTTTATCATATTAGATGCGTTTGAGTGTGTTGAAAATGTTATAACGTAAGAGTAAGATAGATCGATTTTAGAATATCATATTAATAAATGCTCGATGGCTTGATAAACTCTAAATTGCAATTAATTTTAAAATGTATTGTATGATGAAGAAAATGCTGTATTACTGTTACTAAAACTAAAGCTGCATCTGATTATGCTATGTTTGTTACTATGTTAGGCATGGTAAAACACGGTACTCACAAAATATCAAGAAAATCTGATTTAAACAATAAGACTAAACGTGTTGACCTATATAACAACAATTAGTTTTCTGTCTATAAATATATCAAAACAGTTGTTCCCTTGCCTATTAAAACATTTAAATATTAAAGCGTCTTTGGTGTTTCCATGGTTTCTACAAAATAAAACTGGAAACCGAGGGTAACGCGGGTATGACGCAACTGACAGGCGACTCTTTACACGTCCCAGGAAACATTTGGGATGTTGTAAGTACTCAAGTGAACAAAATATATAACACTGGCCTAGTGGTTTTTGGATATTTTACTGCAAAAATATTACATATTGCACCTTTAAAATATAAGCAGGTGAAAGATATAAACTAAAAATAATACAAATAAAAGAAGCAGTCATGAAGGTGGACAATCAGATGCAGAATGAAAGTAGCCTTTATTTCAAACAGAAACACATTTTCTATTGCCATACTCTTTTACAAAGAACACAAACAGGGTCTCACATATACATGACTTTTCATATTTGCAAGTGCGACGTTTTATTAGACTAATCACAACTGAATTGGCTTTCTCCAGAGTGAATGCGCAGATGATTGTTGTAATTGCTCTCTTTTCCAAACCTCATCACACTGAGGAAAACAATTACTTTTCAGAATGAGTTTGCAAATGCCGTTTCAGATCTGTGTGATATGTGAATTTTTTTTCACACTGCAGACACTTGTAAGGCTTCTCTCCAGTGTGAACTCTCATGTGAATCTTAAGGTTTCCTTTCGTTGTGCAGCTCTTTCCACATTGAGGGCAAGCGAAAGGCTTCTCTCCAGTGTGAATTCTCATGTGACTCTCAAGGTGCGCTTTGTGTTCGAAACTCTTTCCACAGTGATTACATATTTGAGGCTTCTCTCTATTGTGAATTCTCATGTGATTCTCAAGGGTTGTTCTGTGTTTGAAACTCTTTCCACATTGATGACACATGTAATGCTTCTCTACAATGTGAATTTTTGCATGATTATTAAGATGATTCCTGTCTGTGAACCTCCTTTCGCACTGATGACATACAAAACAGTTCTCTCCTGAATGAATCCTCATGTGATGATTAAGGCTTTCTTTATATCTGAAACTCTTTCCACACTGCTCACAAACAAACGGCTTCTCTCCTGTGTGAATTCTCATGTGATTCTTAAGAGTTCCTTTTACTGTGAAACTCTTCCCACACAGTTTACAGGTGAAAGGCTTCTCTCCGGTGTGAATTCTCATGTGGACTTTAAGGGTTTTTTTCTGTGCAAATCTCTTTGCACACTGTGGGCATGTAAACCGTTTCCCTGCAGTGTGAATTTTCAAGTGGAGTTTAAAGTTTTTTTTCCGACTGAAACTCTTTCCACACTGTTGGCAGGTCAAAGGGTTCTTTCCAGTGTGAACTCTCTTCTGGAGGTTTCTAGTTTCTGTTTTATGAGTCGCTGAGTAACTAAATGATTTCTCCTTAGTCATGAAAAAATGGCATTTCTCATACTGATCTTTCTTTCTCATACCATTTTCATTCAGTTCTTGACTCTTCTCTTTTAGCACCATCAGATCTAGGGTGAAAAGAAACAAAAACAAGTTAACAGGTTTAACGGCACAAAGACTTGACAACCTTTAGACATAAAATATCAAATGCAACAACATGTATGCTGAAACCTATAACCACTAAACAACTGAAAAAGGTGTTACCTGTATTCTCAGAACCTCTTGTCAACATTCTTTACTTTCTTTAGGACACGTCCCAAATACTGTGCTCACTTTCTTCCTCCAATCTTTCCTCTGTTGTGTCATCCTCTATTCCCTCACCCACACAATTCTCATCTCTGGATATGAATACCACAACAAGAAACTTTATGTTCCACTTTAAATTCTTGTCTAGACAACATCTGTCCTCTTTCTTCCAAGCCTGCATGTGCTACTACCTCTAACCCCTAGTTATCTGATGTTCTTCGTGAACACCAGACCAAACTCATGAGAGAAAAAGGTACTAATCAAAAGACCCATCTGGCCTAAGTATTTATGAATCTCTGTTCTCATTCTTTGCTATTAATGTCCATGCTGCAAAATCTTCATATTTCCACAAGAAGATCAACAGCACTTCAAACATGGATAAACCTTTCAAAACATTCAACTCTCTCCTCTGTCCCTCTCCACCACCTCTTTAAAGGTTTAGTTCACCCAAAAATTAAAATTCTGTCATTTATTACTCACCCTCATGCCGTTCCACACCCGTGAGACCTTCGTTAATATTCGGAACACAAATTAAGATATTTTTTTAAGCAATATCGCGTTCAATATCGATATGTATTGCCGTCGATATTGAATGCGATATTGCGTGTCTTATCAGTGAACTACGGCTCTGTCTATTAAATGCCGCTTCATTTGAAAGCAGGTGATGCCGATTTAGCGGTAATCAGGGAACCGGCTTTACTCAAGAAATGCGCATGACAAAAGCATTCGATACATCGCCCAGCTCTAATCCGATGGCTACGTGAGGCCTGCATAGCCAGCAATGACACTTCCTCTCTCAAGATCCATAAAGGTACTAAAAACATATTTAAATCAGTTCATGTGAGTTCAGTGGTTCAATATTAATATTATAAAGCGATGAAAATATTTTTGGTACGCCAAAAAAACAAAATAACGACTTGTATAGTGATGGCCGATTTCAAAACACTGCTTCAGGAAGCTTCGGAGCATAAGGAATCAGCGTGTCAAATCATGATTCGGATCGCGTGTCAAACCTCCAAACTGCTGAAATCTCACGACTCTGGCGCTCTGAACAGCTGATTCAACGCAATTCATTATGCTCTGAAGTTTTGAAATCGGCCATCACTATAAGTCGTTATTTTGTTTTTTTGCCGTACCAAAAATATTCTTGTCGGTTTATATTAATATTGAACCACTGTACTCACATGAACTGATTTAAATTGGTTTTTAGTACCTTTATGGATCTTGAGAGAGGAAATGTCATTGCTTCCTATGGAGGCCTCAATGAGCCATTGGATTTCAACAAAAATATCTTAATTTGTGTTCCGAAGATTAACGAAGGTCTTACAGGTGTGGAACGGCATGAGGGTGAGTAATAAATGACAGAATTTTCATTTTTGGGTGAACTAACCCTTAACAGCTGATGATTTTGCTTCTTTTTGCTGATGAATTAAAGGTGCCCTCGAATGAAAAATTTAATTTATCTTGGCATAGTCAAATAACAAGAGTTCAGTACATGGAAAAGACATACACTGAGTCTCAAACACGATTGTTTCCTCCTTCTTATATAAATCTCATTTGTTTAAAAGACCTCAGAAGAACAGGCGAATCTCAACATAACACTGACTGTTATGTAACAGTCGGGGTGTATGCCCCAATATTTGCATATGCCAGCCCATGTTCCCAACATTATGAAAGGCATTAGACAAGGGCAGCCAGTAACGTCTGGATCTGCACAGGTGAATCAACAGACTAGGTAAGCAAGCAAGAACAATAGCGAAAAATGGCAGATGGAGCAATAATAACTGACATGATCCATGATAACATGATATTTTTAGTGATATTTGTAAATTGTCTTTCTAAATGTTTTGTTAGCATGTTGCTAATGTACTGTTAAATGTGGTTAAAGTTACCATCGTTTCTTACTGTATTCACGGAGACAAGAGCCGTCGTTATTTTCATTATTAAACACTTGCAGTCTGTATAATGCATAAACACAACTTCATTCTTTATAAATCTCTCCAACAGTGTAACATTAGCCGTTAGCCACAGAGCACAACCTCAAATTCAGTCAGAATCAAATGTAAACAATATAACAGTATACAATACTCACATAATCCGACGCATGCATGCCGCATGCATGACGAACACTTTGTAAAGATCCATTTGAGGGTTATATTAGCTGTATAAGCTTTGTTTATGCACTGTTTAAGGCAAACGCGAGCTCCGTGGGCGTGGAGCAGGAGAATTAAAGGGCCAGTAGCCCTGAATCGGCTCATTTATAATGATGTCCCAAAATAGGCAGTTAAAAAAATGAATGGGGTATTTTGAGCTGAAACTTCACAGACACATTCAGGGGGCACCTTAGACTTATATGACATATTTTTAAAAAAAGTCAATTGCATACACACAGGAAATCAGACCAAACCACATCCCCAGCCAGAAATCTTCTGTCCTCCTTCTCTCTCTCTCTTCAGTCATCCTACAACCTGCCCTCTAGATCCCATCCCCTCACACTTTCTACAAGCCATCTCTCCTACATTTTTACTAGCACTCACACACATCAACACATCTCTCCGCACTGGCATTTCCCCTACCGGATTCAAGCAGGCTTGGGTAACTCCACAGCTTAAAAAGCCCACATTAAACACGTCACTTGTAGATAGTTACCCGTCTCTCTCCTACCATTCACAACAAAAACACTTGAATGAGTTGTTTTCAACCAGGTATTATCTTTCCTTTCACAGAATAGCCAGCTGGATGTTATCCAATCTGGTATCAACTGGCATTCAACTGAGACTGCATTACTGTCGGTGACTGAATCCCTGCAGATTGTGAAGGCTGATTCCAAATCATCATTTCTCATTCTCCTGGATCAATCTGCTGCCTTTGATACTGTGAAGCATGAGATCCTTCTGTCCACCATCTCATCACTAGGGATAATAGCAACTCCACTTCACTGGTTTGAATCCTATCTCACAGGAAGGCCTTTAGGGTTTCCTGGAGAGGGGAGGTATCCAAAGTTCACCAACTGATCACGGGGGTTCCTCAGGGTTCAGTTCTTGGACCCCTCCTCTTCTCCATTTACACTACATCACTGGGTCCCATCATGGAGGCACATAGTTTCTCCTACAATTGCTATGCTGATGACGCACAGCTTTAACTTTCAATTCAACCAGATGATCCCACAGTAGCTGCATGAATCTCAAGGGGTCTAGTGGACTTCTAAGCATAGATAAAAGAACATAACCTGCAGCTCAATGTAGCAAAGATTGAGCTTCTGGTCTTCCCTGCCAATCCGACTCTACAGTACGATTTCACCATACAGCTGGGTTCATCATCAATTGTGACAAACATGAAAAATGCTCATTTATTACATTTCTCTCAAAAGGAGAAGTGTTTTTCAGTCTTATTTCCTTTTTAAAAATTATTATTTTGAGGAGTAAAGGTGTTTTAATCACTATGTCTAGAAAAAAAAGTAATGATTACAAAATGGTTTTCATTGTTTTTAATTCAGAAATAGTTATTATTGGGTTTGATGTTACACAAAATATTTGTTTTTCAAACTCAAATTAGATAAAGAGATGCATGACGCAGAATGACCAAAGAAAGATTTTAAGAATGAAACCAACCTGTTTGTTCCTCATTATCTTCATGTTTGACTCTGAATGCTTCTTCAATCTTCATTTCTTCACTCTCCTCTTTAATACACGCCATCTTTATAATAGTGTCACATTGATCTCAGTCGCTTCACCAGGAGATTTTCTGTGTTTTGATACTCTGTCATGTTTAAGATGAGAATAATTAACAGAAAGAAAAATACATCCAAACTAAATCTCTGGGTGCGTCTCAATCAGCTCCCTAGTTCAGTAGTCAGAGCACTAGCAAGGGAGTCAGTCAGAGTTAATGGTCACTGTAAATTATTAAAAACACAAACCTTTCTTCAGCCAAATCAGACTCATGAGAGCGGCGCAGCCTTATGACATCATGTCGCCACACCAAAATAAAAGTCCTGTTCACACGCTAACAAAATTCACATACAGAAAACACAGTCAAATGATAATATAAAGGATGGATTCAAAGTATCAATCACAGATTCCCAAAGCTATCAATACCACTGAGATTTTTTTCTAAATATATTTATACCAACTACAGAGCATTTTTGTGATGTTCTCAATCATGAATAGTCAAGTATCTTAATCTACATATTACAAAGGATAGGAAAGAAGTTTTGAGTATTTCAAAATCATTTTCTAATTAAATTTTTTAATAAAAAAAATAATTAATTCTTTAACTAAAAATGAAAATTCTGTCAATAAAGGGTTAGTTCACCCAAAAATGAAAATTTTGTCATTTATTACTCACCCTCATGCCGTTCCACACCCGTAAGATCTTCGTTAATCTTTGGAACACAAATTAAGATATTTTAGTTGAAATCCGATGGCTACGTGAGGCCTTTATAGGGAGCAATGACATTTCCTCTCTCAAGATCCATAAAGGTACTAAAAACATATTTAAATCAGTTCATGTGAGAACAGTGGCTCAATATTAATATTATAAAGCGACAAGAATATTTTTGGTGTGCCAAAAAAACAAAATAACAAATTATTTAATGATGGCCGATTTCAAAACACTGCTTCAGGAAGCTTTGGAGCGTTATGAATCAGCATGTTGAATCAGCGGTTTGGAGCGCCAAAGTCACGTGATTTCAGCAGTTTGGCGGTTTGACACGCGATCTGAATCATGATTCAACACGCTGATTCATTATGCTCCGAAGCTTCCTGAAGCAGTGTTTTGAAATCGGCCATCACAAATTAATGTATTTTTGATGAAATCCGAGAGGTATATGACTCATCCATAGACAGCAATATAACCACCACTTTCAAGGTCCAGAAAGGTACTAAAGAAATCATTAAAATAGTCAGTGTGACTGCAGTAGTTCACCTTAATGTTATGAAAAACAAAAAAATAATGACTTTATTCAACAATATCTTCTCTTCTGTGTCATTTTCATACGTTGTTTACATCCAGTGCTTCCAGTCTCTGTCTGTTACGGTACACAGGAGGCAGACACAGATGTAAACAGGTAACTGTTCTTTTATTGCCACCAGTAGAGCAACGAGCGGTAAACAGGTAAGCAGAGATGAATCAATGGATGTATAGATGATAATAGTGGAGATAGTTACTGTCCTTTTCATTTCAGATACGGACATCTGTTGATACGCTGGAGCTTGTAGACCGCTGGAGCTGACTGGAGCACTCACACACAGAAGACGATGCACACAGAGGGAAGGAGACACGTTGGAGACAGGTAAGTATGGAGTGAGGAGTCCTTGAGGTAAGCATTAACATGAGTATATGCGAACGAGACCAGACAAGGAGTGCTGTGTGTGTGTGTGCTCTTTATGGTGCTGCTGATGAGTGCGATGATGAGGTGCAGGTGGCGGTGATCAGTACTCTGGGGATGGTGTGCACTGTGATTGTTTGAGGTTGGAACCTGACGTGTCTGTGACAGTACCCCCCCCCTCCACGGCCCGCTCCTGAGGGCTGAGGACCCCGGCGCCGTGGTGGTCGTCCTCTTCCCCGCGGTGCCGATCTATCAGGGTGACTGTCATGGAAAGTTTGAAGCAAGTTGAGATCAAGGATGTCGTTTCTTGGAACCTAGGAGCGTTCCTATCCTTCCCAGTCGACCAAGTACTCCAGCTGACCACCACGATGCCAGGAGTCCAAGATCTCATGAACCCCGCATGCCGCACCGTCTTCCAGGATGAGTGGAAGGGGGGTTCGGCGGGAGTCACGTCAGGTCCTGTGGAGAGAGCAGAAGGGTGGTAAGGTTTGAGGAGTGACATGTGGAAAGTGGAGTGAATGCAATACCCTTGTGGCAGCTAAAGTTGGTAAGTGACTGGGTTGACCTGCTTGATGATGGGAAATGGGCCAATGAACCTGGGACTCAGCTTTTTGCAGGGCAGATGCAGTCTGATGTCTCGAGTCGACAGCCATACCTTCTGTCCGGGCTGGAAGACAGGGGTGTTGGAACGCCGAAGGTCCGCTGTCACCGCTCGTTGCAGCTTGTGGTGAGCTGAGTCCCAGACCCTCTCGCTCTCTCGGAACCAGTAATCCACTGCCGGAACGTTAGATGGTTCCCCTGTCCAGGGGAACAGTGGGGGTTGGTAGCTGAGTACGCACTGGAATGGTGTGAGTCCTGTAGTCGACTGCCGGAGAGAGTTCTGGGCGTACTCGGCCCAACCCAGGAACTGGGTTCCAAGAGTCCTGGTGGTCATGACAGAAGGTACGGAGGAAGCGGCTGATCACCTGGACCTTCCTTTCCGTCTGCCCGTTCAACTGCGGATGGTATCTCGAAGTTAGGCTGACGGCCACACCTAGGAGGGAGTGGAATGCCTTCCATACCCTGGAGAACTGGGGTCCTCTGTCTGATACAATGTCCTCTGGTATTCCGAAATACCTGAACACGTGGTTGAAGTGCATTTCTGCAGTTTCCATGGCAGTGGGTAATCCTCGTAGTGGAATGAGACGACAAGATTTGGAGAAAAAAATCTATGATGACTAGGATGCAGGTATTTCCATCAGAAACGGGGAGGTCTCCACCCCTAGGTGTGACCATGTTCGGTTGGGAACGGTCAGAGGAAGGAGTTTCCCAGCTGGCAGATGACGAGGACTTTTGGAGATGGCGCACTCCCGACAGCCCTGCACGTACCTTCTGACATCGGCTGCCATCCCTGGCCACCAGAAGCGTTCTTTCAGCAACGAGAGGGTTTCATTGATCCCCGGGTGACCAGTGCCTAGTGACGTGTGAGCTGAGTGGATGGTTGGAGTGCGTCGTGTCCGGGTGATGTAGAGCAAGCCAGGTGGACAGCCCGGCGGAGGGTTCGTGGAGGCATTGGAGGAGGGAATGGTCTCCTCTGACCAAGTGATGGGGCTTACAATGAGTGAGCTCAGGATGATTGGCTCGGGTTCTTCCGTTTTTTCCTCGGGAGCATGGAGACGGGAGAGAGCGTCGGCTTTGGTGTTCTTCGAGCCTGGTCGGTAGGAGATGGTGTAGTTGAATCGGGAGAAGTACATGGCCCAGTGGGCTTGTCTTGGGTTTAATCCTTTGGCAGAACAAAGATATTGATCTGTTAGAACCAGGAACGCATGTTTGACTCCCTCCAACCAATGCCTCCACTCTTCCAAGGCAAGCTTCACAGCTAGGAGTTCCCTGTCACCGATGGAGTAGTTGACTTCCGCCGGGCTGAGCTTGCAGAAGAAGAATGCGCATGGATGGAGTCTACTTGGCGTCCCCTGCTGCTGCGACAACACCGCTCCCACTCCGGTGGTAGAGGCATCCACCTCTATGATGAAGGGCTGCTCTGGATCGGGGTGAACGAGTAAGGGAGCGGTGGTGAAGGCTTCCTTGTGACGATTGAAGGCGTTGGTGGCTGCTGGTTTCCAGGACAGAGACTTGGGCTTATTTCGGAGAAGAGGTGAGTGGATGGGTGATGGAGCTGTAATCTTTGATAAACCGATGGTAGAAGTTTGAGAATCCAAGGAAGCGTTGCAACTCCTTAATGGTAGTGGGTTCTGGCCAGTTGGTGATGGATTCCACCTTCCTCTCGTCCATCCGGATGCCACTGTGGTCGATGATGTATCCCAGGAATGATACAGTGGGTTAATGGAATGAACACTTTTCTGCTTTGAGGAATAGATGGAACTGGCGAAGGCATGTGAGGACCTCCGCAATGTGTCGGCGATGTTCGGCCTGGCTCCGGGGAGTAGATGAGTATGTCGTCGATGTATACTAGGACGAAGCGGTGGAGAAACTCCCGGAGCACCTCGTGGATGAAGTCCTGGAATACGGAGGGGGCGTTGACCAGGCCATATGGCATCACAAGGTACTCAGAGTGACCAGTAGGAGTAATAAAGGCAGTCTTCCACTCGTCCCCCTCACGTATCCGGGATGAGGTTGTACGCACTGCGGATGTCCAGCTTCGTGAACACAGTGGCACCACGGAGATGTTCCAGGGCCACTGGGACGAGAGGAAGGGGATATCTGAACTTAATGGTGATCTTATTGAAAGAGCAATAATCAATACATGGCCGCAAGCCTCCATCCTTTTTCACCACAAAGAAGAAACTGGAAGCTGCAGGGGAAGTAGACGGCCGGATGTATCCTTGAGCTAGGGCCTCCTTGATGTAATCCTCCATGGCCTTCTCCTCCGGGATGGATAGTGGATAGATCTTACCCTTCGGCACTGGTTCACCCGGAAGCAGGTCGATGGCACAGTCCCATGGCCGGTGTGGAGGCAGCTTGGAAGCCCTCTGTGGGCAGAAGACATAGCTGAAGGGGGCGTAACACTTAGGGATATCGATGGAGCATTGTTCAACTGGACTCTCGATAGATGTTGTACAGAGGGAGAGATCAGAAGATGGCACAGGAAGTTCAGTCAGACAGCGAGAGAAACAGGTGTCGCCCCACTTCAGGATTTCGCCCGTCTTCCAGGAGATGGTTGGGTTGTGCTGCTCCAACCAGGGGCACCCCAGAACCACGTCAGCGGTGGAATCCTCCAGAACCAGCAGATGTAATTCCTCTTGATGTAACAAACCGACTTGAAGCTTGAGAGTTCCTGCCACTGTACGGACGTGCTTACTGCTGAGAGGCTTGCCAGTTATGGAGTTGATCTGGTAGATCGTCGGAGACGGAGAGGTCTTGAGACGTAGCTGCCAGCAGAGGGCGCCGGAGACGAAGTTGCCGGCTGACCCTGAGTCGAGGAGCGCGACCACTGTAAGGGAGATATCAGTGGCAGTAAGATTGACAACAGTGGTGAGTGGTTTCATTTTCTGAATAGAAGGGATGATGGCACTCCCCATGGGTCGAGGAGGTCGTGTGGGGCACGTCGCAATCGCATGCCCAGGAGCGCCACAATATAAACATAGGTTCAGGGTCAGCCGACGGCGGTGCTCAGCAGGAGATAAACGTGAGTTTTCAACCTCCATGGGTTCGTTGGCTGGTTCTGGGGAGCTGACGGGTTCGGACCGGCAGAGGAGCATGTTGGGAAGTGACTGGTCCTGGTGCTCTTGGAGGCACGCCTGCATACGAGTGGCACAGCGGATTGATAGCTCGATGAATCTTGCACTCAGGCCTCTCCAGTAGTTTGCAAGCTCCATATCAGTTGGCAGGGGGTCCCTGGAAACACATTACTGATAGGCCAACCACTGCTCACTGAGCTCTGCATGATGGGTTAGCTAGGGGCTTCAGTGTTGAGTAGGCTTCAATCTGCTTTTTCATTGCTGGAGCCTGTCTGGGATCAAACACCCTGGCCATCCTGTACACATCTCTGGCTGGATGTGTGTCCCAGTGCTTTTTAGAACTTTGTGAAAGCCAAATTAAAAGCATCATGGAGATTGTCCAGCACGTCCTTCTTCTCTTGAAACCCCATTTTTCTCAGTAGCTCATCTGTCTTGGGCCCATAACCACATGTTTTTGCTGTTCCATTAACTAGGTAGGACCCAACATCCTGTGGGTTCCTTCCAGGATGGTCAGGGCCGTCATCAGTTTGGAGCAAGTCTCTGAGATGAAGGTTAACTTGAGAGTGAGGGTCTGCACCTTCTCCTCTGTTTCCAACTGGCTGAGGATGTTCTTGACTGCCATGCCTGTTGACTCCTCTGACAAGAAGAACAGTCTGTACTGGTGAACATGCTCTGCATGGTACTTGATAGCCTCAAACCAACTATTCCACCAGGTACACACAGCCTCAGGAGGAACCTTGACCTGCACAGCCACATCCATGTGACAAGTGAGGTAGCATCAGAGAAATATTTGTAATGCTGCCAAGTCTCACCCACCAGATTTATGATGTGGCAGAGGCAGGTAACATGGACACTGTTTAGCATCACTCCTTTCAGGACCTCCCTGTATGCTTTCAGACAGTAGGCAGCATTATCTGTGACCACTGCCCAGGCATCATTCAGATCTAGATCGTTGCTGTGAAGGGAGGCTAGTATTGCTTGGGAAACTGTTGAGTAGTTGCATCTATACGTGAAGATGACATGCACAAGAAAATATTGGTTTTCAACTCCTGTGATGAAAGAAGGGGAAAAAAACCCATTAGCTCTCACATGTAGTTTTAAATGTCCCTTTCATTTAATTCATTAATATTAATTAAAAGGCAACAGTGGCTGTACTGACATGATTTTGAGTTAATTAGTTTATTTTGGACACATGTAGTAGTAGTAGTAGTAGTAATAATAATAATAATAATCCGTTAAAAAAAGAAAAGAAAAAAATGAGAAGGGAGATGGGCATTTTTCCATCTATATTACAATTTAACATTCCGATTTACATGTATAAAAATAAATAAATAAAAATAATAAGAAGTAACTAAGTTTATTTTTTATGTGGTATATTCGAATTAAGCATTTTTAATCTTATTTAATGTGCATGTCACCCAGATTCCCCTGTGGGCATCAGTTGTTTTCTAATTCTGACGCAGCTATAAATCATTATGTATTTTGAATGACCTATATTCAGTTATCCCTTTACATAGTTGCAAATTGCAATTATATATATATATCAGAGGTTGCGTTAGACTTTAACATTGTCCGTCATTTTGACGGACAGGGTCGTAAAAAATTCCGTCATAATCTATTACTACCCGTCATTTTAATTTTCATATTTTAATTATAATAACACATTTAATTGCTTTTATTTTTGTTCACAAATAAAAGCAATTAAATGTGTTATTATAACATTTGAACAAAAATAAAAGCAATTAAATGTGTTATTATAATTAAAATATGAAAATTAATATGACTGGTAATTCACACGCGAAATTTCTCTGTAACGTGACTGTTGTATAGGCTATGTGTTGGTAGCCATTAAAGAAAACATAGTTTCATATTTATGTTTAAATAGTCCTATGTTATATTTTAAATTCATCTATTTGATTATGAAAAGTTAACAGCATGATGCATCATGAGATGCGCAGTATATCCGGAGACATGACATGTCAGACATGATTTTAAACACTTCATTAAGTTTTATTTTCTAGAAAGCCTTTCTTTAAAGTGAATTTCGTTTTGTAAAAATTGTATCTTAATTTTAATCAATGTTTCATTAACCAATTGCCTGGATGTAATAAATAAGAAGCAAATATAACAGACAATATAATCATGACATGGAGGCGCGGGCGCGATCACTGGCGCGTGAACTGGAGCGCGTCTTACAGGCTAAATGAAACGAAACTCAGCGGCTGCTTGCCTCACATACATGAGAAATATATCTACAGAAAGCTTTAAATACCTACTTTAACGAAAACGAATTAATTCAAAACGAAAAGAAATAGGCTACTCTGATTATGTAGACTAAACCGAATGAAGTGCATTCTCTCTCTAGCGCATCCATAGATGATGAGAGTCAATATCAACTTCATCTTTGCAGCCGACACTGATTCAGAAAACATTACTTTATTAATAAACAATTAAAATGTCTCCTTGCTGTTTTGCGCATTCATGAGACCAATATCGATTCGTAAACCATAGTCGATCTCTTGGTAGGCTATGCTGTTTTCAGTTGATGATTAAACAGTGCATTGTGCGCCTCCCATCCAATAAATCGCAATAGGCTTAACGCTTTGTGTTGCTTTTGATATGAAACAAAAGTCTCAGATTTCAAATTCTGTCCATTTCATTAAGAAATTCAAGCAATAAATACCGTTTTGGCGCTCTTTAATGTGGCGTGATAGAGAGTTTTAGCTTCTGGGTACTCGCCTGTGCGTTATCAGTATCAAACGCATAGCAAAAGATTCGTGCCAGTTTTTTTTGTTCTGGATCCAGTGCTCTGCTGCTACATTGGAGCGCACTCGCCACCAACTGGACAGGGGTGTGAATTACAGTTACAATTTACAGTAGATCACCCTGAGTGTAATCTGTCACCGTGACGGACGGCCTTCAGATTTTTCCGTCATTGATAAAAAAATTCCGTCAATGACGGAAAATTTTCGGTTAACGCGACCTCTGATAATATATATATATATATATATATATATATATTAATTTGCATATGAACAATAAAATAACAGACCAACGTAATTTAAATTATAAATCTTCACAGACTGTGAAATAAATTGTAATACATAATGTCACAACAAAATAAAAAAAAAAAAAAAAAACATAAAAGAAAATTCAATTAACTACAAAAAACACTGTAGGGGATTAATTCAAATTGGTAATAAGGTATAATGATTAAACAAATCAAGTAATTTCCTGGCTTTATATGTTCTCATAATTTTTAAGGCATCAGTATATAGGGTTAGCTCTTTTCTAAATATATTAAAATGGGGTGCAGTTTTCAAAATTTAGCATTTATGACAAACATTTTACTATAAGAAATAGACAGTTAATAACAAAGTCTGCATTTTGTTTCCTGCAAAAGACAGTTTCTTTATTATTAACTATTCTGGGAATAAGTGTAGAATATGTTAAAAAACCCTTTTAACATAATAACCATTGGTAAAGGAATACTTTTTATGACCTTTGTATAATCTTTCTCTTTTCTCTTTAAATTTGATACAGAAATCATTATAATTCCAAAAACAGCCATTTGTGTCCATCATGTGAAGCACTGACCAAATACCTTTTTTCCACCACTCCTCCATAAACAAAGATTTTCTCTGGGACAATATACAACGGTTATTCCATAAGGATACATTGTGTGGACTGAAATTCCAATACAAGAGGACTAGTTTATGAAAAACCAAAAGTTCAGAATGGATTTACATTTTTCAATATTTCCATTAATATTTAACAATTCTAATCTATCTTCATCTTTTGAAATTATAATGCCTAAATACTTCACCTCCTGTTTAATTTGAATATTATACAATGAGAGCAAGGGGAAGTCATGAATAGCCATCAGTTCACATTTTGATGTATTTAACTGTAATCCTGATGCATTAGCAAAATATTTTACCAAGTTAAGTGCTAGGGGATCTGCATTTGTTTTTTTAGAAAAAGAGTTGTATCATCAGCAAGTTGACTAATAATAATTTTGTGAGCCATAAAGTTAATACCCAAAATATTTTCTTTTTTTTAAAGAATGGCTAACAATTCTGCAACCATAATAAACAACAGAGGTGAACTACCGCAACCCTGCCTTGTACCTCTGTTCACTTGAAATCTTGGGCATGTTCCTTTAGGAAGAGCAACCAAACTATTTATGTCATTATACAGCATTTTAATGATATTAATAAATTTAGGTCCAAAACCAAAATGATAAAGAGCCTGGAAAAGAAAAGGGTGTTCGACCATATCAAAGGCTTTAAAAAAGTCCAGAAATAAAATAAATCCATCGTCTTTAATTAAATGATTATATTCTAAAATGTCAAGCACCAAACGAATATTGTTATGTATTGATCTGCCCTTAAGGAACCCAGACTGAGTCTCACTAATTATTTGTGGAAGTCCTACCTTTAGTCTAGCAGCTATCGCCCCAGTAAATATTTTATAATCAATATTGAGAAGTGTAATAGGCTGTAGATTTTCTGAAATTCTTTTATCCTTTCCAGGCTTTGCAATAAAAATAATAACACCCTGCTTCATTGTAGGCAATAAATTATTAGTTATAATACAATCCTGTAGTGCTTCTAAAAGTAAATGTTTTAAATCTTCCCAAAAGAATTTATAGAAGTCTGTCATCAGACCATCTGGTCCAGGAGATTTGCCTGTTTTCATTATTTTTAAAGCTAGATCTAATTCTTGGATTATCAAGTCCGAATCACATAATTCTTTGAATGAGTTCTCAATTGTCAGAGTATGACTTTTTTAAAGAACGTATTCGCATTATCACTAGAATAAGATGATGCATATAAATGTGAATAGTGTGAAATAGTATTATTATCATAACATTCTTTCAGATGTATTAATAAACTGCCTACAACATTTCTCTCTTGATGTCTTTTTTCAAGATTACAAAAATACGAACTATTTTTCTCCCCCTCTTCCATCCATTTTGCCCTTAGATCTCACATATGCGCCCTTTGCCTTTCTTATATAAAGTTCATCCAATAAAGAATGTAAACTAATAAGTTTATCCTTATCTTCATCTGTTAAAACAGATTTACAGCAGAGCTTATTGATCTCCTGAATTAGATTAACTTTCTCTTGTCTCTTTTTCTTAAGATTAATTCCATAAGTTATTGAGGATTCTCTGAGTTTGTATTTTAAAAATTCCCATTTACTGCCACTAGACATACATTTCTTACCAATATCAGTTATAATCTTATATATATATATATATATATATATATATATATATATATATATATATATATATATATATATATATATATATATATATTCCATAGTCTTCGTGGTTCAATAGGTCAGAATTAAATTTCGAACTGAGAGAGTCTTCCTTTGGTTTTAAATTTAAATCAATTAAACAATGGTCAGTTAATGGAGCACTAGAGATGGTACACTTACTCACATAATTAGAGACAGCCTCAGTGCCAAGCCAGTAATCAATTCTTGATCTAGCATTTGCATTGGGTTTAATCCAAGAAAACTGTCTAATATCTGGGTTTTTTAGTCTCCAAATATCACTCAATTGGTTTGAGGAGCAAAAATTTTGAATTATTTCATTGATTTGAGGGGCATCATATTTAGAGGGATGTCTATCATGCCACTCATCTGGAGTCAAATTGAAATCTCCACCAATTAAAATAAACTCTGTGGGGTAAGTGGCCTTCAAATAATATTAGTAAATACAAAAAGCAACTCTTTATTTTGGATGCGACTATTATAACCATACACATTTATCAAAATGAAAAATATTTTTTCTAAACTAAGAACTATTGCTAGCCAATGACCATCATCGTCCGCTTTGTGAATTTTACCAAGACATTTCTGAAAACAAACAGCGACCCCAGCAGCTCAGTTTGATCCATGACTAAAAAACGTCATCACCCCACTGATTACGACAGAAAGGAACATCCGAAGCTTCCGAATGTGTTTCTTGAAGAAAAAAAATATGAGATTTTTGGCTTTTGCAAAACAGAAAAATTCCTTTTCTCTTAACAGTCTTTCATACCACTAGAGTTTAAAGACGCAAATGAAACATAAGTTAATAATGATAACATGAAAACTTTTCACTGATATTGAACTTTGAACTTTTCAAGAACTTTGTTATCACTAGACGAAACGTATAAGTAATGCAGAGTCCTGCATTATTTGTCCTCCAACTCATCGTTCATTTGAAAATCTCTGTTCAAACCCATTAGTTTTCTGAAATACGCTTCCCATTTATATATCCATAAGGTCCATGAAATCCAGCTGACTTTCCTTCTTTCCTGGCTTGCTCGATTTTCGGCCACATCGCTCGTCTTGTCAGTTTATCTTCTTTTGTTAAGACTTCTGCGAATCTGATTCCAGCATTCTTGCACACCACTGAGTCTTTCGTTCTTTTCCACACCTCATCCCTCACTCCTCTACGAGCAAAGAGAATGATTGTTTCTCTGGATCCGTTCACCTCTTTTCTTCCCACCCGATGCACAACATCCACCGCGTCACACATGTTGGAAGCGAATTCAGGAGTAATTTTAACAAGAAACTGGAGTACATCATCCCTTATGTTTTCATCAGGCTTTTCTTTCATTCCTTTGATGCGGAGGTACCATCTTCTCTTATATCTCTCCTGGTCTAAGACACGACTTTTCAGATCACCGTTTTCTTTAGTGAGCATGTCTATTTGCTTTTCCATCATGTTCACTTTTTCTCTAAATTCTTTCAACTCTTTGGCCTGAATCTGCACAGCCTTTGCTACGGTGGTGATCATGGCACTGTGTTGTTTTAGTTGCGCGCTAATGTCTTCGTACTGCTCGTCAACTTTAATACTAAGTGCTTTGATTGCTTCAAGGATAGCAGTGCTAAGTACATTGGCGGATGGGTCAATTTTTGACTTTTTCCCCGCCTGATATTTTATCGGGGTGAGTGGATCCGAGTTACCTCTCTCTCTTTTGCTTGAGACATCGATGTCCATCGCATAGCTGTGTACTTCCATCTGAACTTTAAACCAGCAGCTTCAACAAGAATACGTTATCCACCTGAGAGAATCAGTGCCAGGTATATTGAACAGATAATTACAACCGATGAATGGAGTATAGAAGCATCAGTTATTAATTAATTCTGGACACATTAATGGAGCAGAAAAAAGTCGACTGCTCAGTCCACCATCTTGCCCAGAACCCCCCAATTACAATGATATGTTATTAATGACTGAACACAAAAACATTATAAGGGGGTGAATCAGTTAATGCATTCACACATTCTATATTACCTTAGTGTTGACCATTGTACAGTACAGGCTGTTAAATTCACAGTAGCTTACCAGTGACAATGTTTAGGACGCTGCAGTCTCTTGCATCAGTATTCTCATCCACAACAACGGAGTAATTTTTCCCACGGATCTTTTGTAGCACAGAGATATGTTGCTCGAACACTCGGGGTAGGTGAAGTTGACTTCAAAGGGGATGCGGACACCATGGATGGGGTTGCTACAAGACAGGGCCGCATTCCAAACAGCAATAAAGAGAAAATACACGCACACACCCACAGACACACACACAAAGACCTACATAAAGACTGTATGCACAAATATGATTGTACCTGCAAATATGAATGTATCTGCCATTGCAGTGCTTGTTGCATGTATGTGTTACTAGTGTAGAAGCGTAGAATTGACTGTAGTAGATTAGTTTTCATGTTAAACGATAGTATGAGAGTATAAAGTGTGTCTTCTTTAGATGATGGGCGACACCAGTCGAGTTTGAACTCTCCGTAAAGCTGTGAGTCCGAGCTATTCACTCATGTATGTGCATTTCTGTCAAATGCATCGTTCAATTTTAATAGTACCATGAAGAAAATACACCTGATTTGACATTCCATAAATTATGCAAATTAATCTGTGAGACAGGACAAAGGAAAGTGGAAAACCGCCAAAATTGCAACACTATCATTGGCGGACGTTATCAAGAAGGCGTTCTGGTCTCTTGTCTTTAAAACACTATGAAACGCATCTCTTGGTTGCACAAGTTTTCCTGTCGTCAAGCTTTCGACGCTCCAACCCCGGAGTCAAACTCGCTTCTTCTGAGCAGTCGAGTTTTTCAATTGCTTTATGCTTTGATGCTATAATAGGAAGTTATTCTTGTGGCCAAAGAATAACTCTGTTTATAATATTCTATGAGAAGTTGACTGTTTGCTGGACAAACATAGTTTCTCTAGATAATTATTAAACCAGAACTAATCGTATAGGTAATTGATTATAATTTGTTGTAATTAATTCACAATATATCTTTAATTCCCCCTTGGCTCGGTATATGCATCATCATAAATCATAAAGCTTTATGATTTATCATATTCATATATCTAACCCATAAATTGATTAGTAACTGTACAAACCGCTGCGACATGATGTTGCATTGGTAGGCATACACCAAAAACAACCACAATGTTTGACGTTTACGTTTTACATGCCATGAGAAAGTCACATAAACAACATGAAATCCAGAACAGTCAGACTGAAATGGATTTCCAGAAATGCGATTTGAATAGGATTTCAAACCTCTTTAAACGACACAAGGCGAGGAACTTATCTAGCGAAACGATTGGTCATTTTTAAAAAAATGTCCACTATGGGGAGAATAATCCTGGAATGTTTTCATCAAAAACCTTAATTTCTTTTCGACTGAAGAAAGAAGGACCTGAACATCTTGGATGACATGGGGGTGAGTAAATTATCTGGCAAAATTTATTTGAAAGTGAACTAATCCTTTAATATATGGAATGTATCGACACCTCTATACAATAACAATTAGACACCACCTACCATAACCACTCACTATTTGAATATATAGCAGAGGTCACAGGTGTTCATATGTACATGATACAAGAAAATAATAGCCTCAAGGAAAAGTATAAAGAAGTGAAGAATGCAAATAAAAGTGACTATGGAGGTGGACAATCATAACTGGTGCACATTCAGTTATGATGTGAACATTTGAAATGCCTGCTTTTTTTTTCTAAACCTATCAAGCTCAGAACATTGCACTTTCTTTTCAGAATGAGTTTGCAAATGACACTTCAGGTCTCTTCGATATGTGAAACTCTTTTCACACTGAAGACATGTGAAAGGCTTCTCTCCAGTGTGAAGTCTCATATGAGTCTGAAGGTTCCCCTTAACTGTAAAACACTTTCCACACTGAGGACAAATGAAAGGCTTCTCTCCGGTGTGAACTCTCATGTGAACCTCAAGGTTTGCTTTTTGTGAGGATCTCATTCCACAGAATTTGCAGGTGAAAGGCTTCTCTCCGGTGTGAACTCTCACATGGACTTCAAGTGATGATTTATATGTAAAACACTGTCCACACTGAGGGCATGTGTGAGGCTTCTCTCCAGTGTGATGTTTCATGTGGACCTTAAGGTTTTGTTTTTGAGTGAAACTTTTTCCACACTGTTGACAGGTGAAAGGCTTCTCTCCAGTATGAATTCTCATGTGGACTTCAAGGTTTTGTTTTTGACTGAAACTCTTTCCACATTGACGGCAGGTGGAATAACTGTTAGATTCTGTTTTTGGATCTCTTTTTTGTGAGGAAGACTTTTCTGTCTGTGTAGATTGTTCTCCATTTATGAAATCATGATGTTTCTCATACTGATGTTTCCCTTCAATTTCACTCAGTTCTTGACTCTCCTCTTTCAGCACCTTCAGACCTAAAGTGAAAACAATTCAAATACAAATCAACATCAGTTTAATGACACAGTTCAATGGTCTTACCTGTAATTATATCATTATTGTAATACATGCTTTAGTTTAACAATTAAAATAACTATGCAAGCGTTTCGCTTCAGCAAATCACAATACACTGGGCCGGAACCAGGAAGTCAAACTGGCCGTTTAAATGACAATCGAAACAGCAGAGTAGAACAAAGGTAAAATATGAGAATACAGCGGGGTTTTTTTAAAACTAAGAATTTAGACATGTTAAACCGTGCCATAAACACAATCAAGCCTATAAAAAAGTGAACCACCCCTTTAAGTAAAGATAGTTTGACTTCCCACGGCACTTTGTACACAAGTGATTGTTAACTACACTTTTTATTACAGTTATGTTATCATCCAACTTTGCATGTGGGGATGATACCACAAAAGCATTAACTGCAACCCTCCTGCTACTGCTATTTTGAGATTTAACTGCATATCATACACTAGAGTTGTGTAAAATAACCAGTTTTATTGAAAGTAACACACTAAAATTGGACAGAAAATACATTAATATTAAATATCAATATATTTGTAATGGAATGACTCAGATGGTATAACAATACAACAGTTGAGAGTTTACTGCAGCAATGTAGAATAAACAGATGCAGGTGAGTAAACTGTAAATTGCAAAGTTCAATGGAGTGACAGTTTTACTGTCCTTGCAGAGGTTGTGGATCTTGGAACTGGAGAGAAAGCACACACCTTGAGTGAACACTGGACACTCTAAAGGTAAGTCACATACATGGAACAGGTACACACAGAGAGGATTGGGGAAGATGTGTCACAATAGGAAATTGTACGAAACGTAGGAGCATTGTCGCTGGAACATGGAATACAGGTTTGCAGTTCTTACTCAAAACGAAACCAGACAACTATGAAGCTTGAGGTGTGTGTTTAAATACAAAGACATGTTGTTAACTTGAATGGTGTCTGTTTTTGACCAATTGTCAAATTGTGTTGTGTGTAATGGTAATTTGTGGGAAATTTCGATGCTTTTAATAAGAGCAACTAAAACTGAATCAGAAGACGTTTCCGTGTCATTGGTCTCCCCTCTTCCCCCTCCACTCTCCACTACACAGCTTAACCACTCCCACTTTTGTAGCATTTTTCAAAACTGGTGAGACCAGACTGCTGCTGAAACAGGGAGTTTCATGGCCCTTTAAGACCTACTGTAATGCACTGATCTAATATAATGTTACACATCCAATGTTTTTCTCCAACAGTTAAAACGTTAGTTCCCCCAAAACTGAAATTTCTGTCATTAAGTACTCACCCTCATGTCGTCCAAGACCTTTGTTTGTCTTCAGGACACAAATTAAGATATTTTTGATGAAATCCGAGGGTATCTGATCCACACAAAGGCAGCAACAACATTGTACCTCTTGACGTCCAGAAAGGTACTAAAGACATCGTTAAAACTTTCGACGTGACCACAGTGGTTCAACCTTAATATTATGAAGCCACGAGAATACTTTTTGTGCAAAAAAACAACGAAATTACGACTTTATTAAAATATTTTGTCTGTCCCGTCATAATGCTATGCTATTTTCATTGCAGAGCTTCAGTGTTTACACCCGAATGGCAGCTCTGGTCACATGAGCAGCATGATGCATACATGTGATGCTGATGCAGGAGCAATGATGCCAATGTGTGGATCAGATACCCTTGGATCTCATCAAAAATATCTTAATTTGTGTTCTGAAGACAAACAAAGGTTTTATGCGTTTGGGATGACATGAGGGTGAGTAACCAAACATTCATTGAAGACATAACAACAGATAATGTTTACATGATTACTCAGTAATAAAGTAATCAAGGTAATCATACAAAAAAACAAACCAACAATAAAATAAACACAATGTAATGTTGCCTAAACCAGCAGCACTACTTGAAAAGAAATTCCGCCCTCTGTTCTCCATTCTGACTTGCAAATTTCTCAATGACCTTCTGGTTAAAGTCAGTCATCTCAGTCACCAGTTTCTTTTCCATTGACAGCATGGCCAATGCATTCAGCATCTCCTGGTTCATGTTGTTTCTCAAAAAAGTCTTAATCCTTTTCAAGGTTGAGAAGCACCTCTTAGCTTCTGTTGTGGTTGTGGGTGTGGTGATGAGGATCTTTAGAAGAGTGACAGTCTCTGAAAAGACTACTTCAAGATTGTTCTCCATAAACAGCTGGAGTAGGTCCACAGCACCATAACAGCCTCTGAAATCTTCCTTGCAGTAGATGAGACTAAGCTCTGTCTTCAGCTTACTCCCATTGAGCACTGGATAGGCCTTCAAAGTCCTGCTCAGTGCATCTTCTGGAAATGTTATCTTGAACTGTTCAAACTTGTCCCCTTGCAGCAAGGTGGCACTAACAAGGTGGTTTGTGAAGGAGAACCGTTCCATGGTGTGTCTCAGTATGGTATCGCATACCTACAGTGAAGGATAAAAACAATTTAACAATTTAAAATTACTAGTTTAAGTTATAAAGGGAGAAGAGTTTCAATGTTTGAATCCATAATTTCACAGAACCTCATACACAGACAGAATTTTAAAATATCAGCTATTTATATCAATGAAATTCAGAGATGAAGGTCGTAATACTAATGTTGTCCACTAAAGGATAACAAATCCTTTTAGATCTGAAATCACGTACTTCCTTACCATACAGCAGGAGAAAACAGTATGTGACAAAAGTAGGATGTCCAAAATCATAACAGTTTTCATAAAAGAGAAGGCAAAATGTACCTGGATGACCTACTTCCGGCAAGATTTTGAAGTGTGCATACGATGGATACTTTACTATGTCATGAGGCCATGGGAGAGGATTTGTGCAGTGAAGCGATGTAATTGACGCTGGTAGGTCACATGATAACGACAGCGTGACAAATGTAGTATGTCCAGATTACATTAATACTACACTTTTATACCATATAGAACAGGGATGGACAACTCCGGTCCTGGAGGGCCAGTGTCCTGCAGAGTTTATCTCCATCCCTGATAAAAACTGACTTGCCTATAACTTTCTACTAATCCTAAAGGCCTTGATTAGCTGGTTCAGGTGTGTTTGATTAGGGTTGGAGCTAAACTCTACTGGATACTGGCCCTCCAGGACCGGAGTTGTCCATCCCTGATATAGAATTTACTTCTTTAACAGTCATAAAGTAATTACATATTCAAAATAAGTACCTACTCAAGAGAGTAGATGTTGACCGATTCATCAGTTTTGACGATTAATCACCGCCGATAGTTTTTCCGGGTTGCGTTCGTTACTGGAGCACCTGAGAAGGGTGTGCTGTCATCTTACAGTACGAGAGTGGCCTCTAGAGGTGAAATAAAAATGATCACTGGTGCCTCGTGCTGTTTATATTGACATGTGATGCTGCACGCAGCAGGGACTGAGCACAAGCTGCACGGAAAGCGCCTACAGATGCGGGTTTAAACCACAGACAGACATCGAAAAGGTATGTATAAAGTAAACGTTGATCATATCATTAAAATGCAATAAATTTGTTGACTATATACTGCATTAGCTGAGAATGAACAGCTGAATGTATGTTTGTTGTCGAGGCTGAGAGGATGCCATTAGTAACTCAAGGCAGCAGTTAAAACAATGTAACGAAAACGCAAATCTGACCAAAATGTTTAATGTCATGATTGTAACCATGTATTTGCATTAGTTTATATACAGCTGGATGCTTTTATGCATTCGTTAGCTGACGAAGTTGCATTTTTAAAGCTATTGACATGAGAAAGAAATTTAATATGTTCATGCAGACATATAAACAAACCAGAAACGCATTCATTTTCAGTTCTTTTTGTATCACTGCAATTCATATTTTGTTATTTTGATTAGATAAACATCAAGTGTTCTAAAATAGAAGCAAAAGTGTGAGACTATACATATAATAATAATATACATTTATGTCATTTCAATGCTCTGGCCTTTGCGTAGATATTTAAAGGTGGCCATGAATTTATTTGAAACAATTTTAATAATAATTAATTATTTAATAATAATATAAATTATTAAATAATTCAACTTGCGTAACGAATGCAGCGCCAGTTCCATTTTTTTCGTAAGTAGAATAGGGAAGGTGTAGGACATACAGCGTAAGCTTTTTGAAGAATACGGAAGTGCCATTTTGGCGGAACCACTTGGAAGGCAATCATTTGTTTATATAAAGCATATACATGTAAAAAAACGACCAATTGTTTCGCTAGATAAGACCCTTATTCCTCGTCTGGTATCGTTTAAAGCCCTTTGAAGATGCACTGAAACTGTAATTTTGACCTTCAACCATCTGGAAGCCATTGAAGTCCACTATAAGGAGAATAATCCTGGCATGTTTTCATCAAAAACCTTAATTTCTTTTCGACTGAAGAAAGAAGGACATGAACATCTTGGATGACATGGGGGTGAGTAAATTATCTGGAAAATTTTATTTGAAAGTGAACTAATCCTTTAAATGTTGGAGCACAAGATAAAATAATAAAAATACCATACTGCAGTGTAACATGGACTGCAAGAAAAACTCACCTCTGCTGCAATCCTTTTATGGACCTCTGGACTTAGCGACCGGCGCCTCTTCACTTGAGAACCACCTGCACTGCTTTGGTCAACCAGGGAATGGAGAGAATTTCTGCAAAGGAGTAAGAAAATGTATAAATTATAATAATAATAATAATAACAAAAATCAGAAAATAAAGAACAAAGCTGCTACCTGATCTTCTTTATGTCCTGCTGGAACTGCTGGATGCTCTTCTTGATGTGGTCCGAATCTATGTCCTTCTTCTGGAGTTTAGTATAGAGGAGGTCCACATGCGGCATGATGTTATGGAAAAGTTGCAGAAAGAACTTAAAATCTTGATCCTCAAGCAGCATTGCAAAGGCTCTTGCCTCTCTGATGGTAATGAGGTCAAAGTCACCTGAGTCTTGTATGGTTTCAAAACAGCAGATGAGGTCCTCTCTGTACTCAAACACGGTATTGATGGCACAGCTGTGAAAGTTCCATCTAACATCACTTGAATTTGGTAGTCTCTGGGCCACTACTTTATCAAGAACATCTGTGCGCTTGGGTGATCTCGAAAAAAAGCTGGCAAATCCTTCAAGGTCAGAGAAAAAAATTCTCACTTTGGGTATGTGAGACGTGGCCTGTTGCATTATTAGACTGAGTTCATGTGCATAGCAGTGGATGTAGTGGGCATTTGGGTACACATCTTGTATCTTCCTTTGAACACCTGCAGTGGAACGCCTCATCACGCTGGCTCCATCATATGATTGGGAGATAAGTTTACTCTTCTGATTCTCAGGAAGGATGACAGCAAGACGCTCTTTAAGTGCTGCAGCGATGGAATCAGCTGTAGCTGAATGCAGTGGGATAAATTCAAAAAACCTCTCCTGGACATTGCTTTTGGCATCAATGTAGCGCAGCACAAGCACAAATTGGCACTGTGTGGCAATTTCAGTGGTCTCATCGACCTGGATTGAGAGAAAATCGCTGTTCTGTGCTTCTTTGATTATGTGTTCCTTCGCAACAGACAACATACATTCCAACAGCTCGTCCTGCATGATTTTCGAAGTTCCCTTAAACTTCTCAAGGTGCTCTTTCAACACTCCATCAAGGGAAGCAACAAAGTCCACCAAGCCACGGAATATCCCGGGATCATCTGAACTCTCTCTCTCATCATGGCCATGCAAAGCCAGCTCAAATGCACCACAAAATTTCACACAGTCTATTATTCTAGACAGGATGTGTCGATTTTTTATGACCTCTTCATTGTGCCTTCTAATGCCAATCCTGTAGTTTTCACCTAGCTGTTCAGCAAGGCTAACTTTCCCAAAAATCTGTAGCCTCATAGCGTTGTCAAGATGGCTGCGGCTACTTTCATGCCGTTTGCACTTTTCAGAAAGATGTTTTAAGTCACGTACCCCTGTCGTTGCCCAGGGCGTTTCGGTGCCAGGACTTTGAAACAGCAAACAGGGAAAACAAAAAAAGGCGTGACTTACATCACATCCAGTTAGCCAACTCCATTTGCCATAAGAAGTGGTGGTGAATCCCCGAGTGTAAGCTCGCCCACGATTATTTGACTGCTGCTGAATTTGCAAGTTGGGTCGATCCGGTCCAAGCTCCTTGATCCTTTTTTTTTCTTTGTGTGAACGGCTTGTAAAAGGGTATGTTTGTAAGGATAAAACTGAATTTTCTTTCATCTGGATATTGTGCTTGCTTCCACATTGATCAGTACCAGTCAACTGACAAGCTGCTGAGCGGGAATGAGAGTCATTGAGAACGGTCCAATCACATGAGGCCAAAAATATAAAACAATATTGATTCGCTAAAATCATTAGTTTACGGACCTGCATACACACTCATTTGGTCGGCGCCCCACACACAGATATAAACAAAATACAATTTAGATTTTTTTTTAAATACATTTTAATATGACTAACAGTCAAAAAGTGTAACAAATTTTTTTATTAATTTGTGATATATTTAACTTATTGTTAAAATGTTAAAGTAGCGGCACCCCTGCGCCCCCTATTGACCAGCCGCCACTGTTGGGAAATATAAATAGTGCAACAAATCGACACGTTCAATGCAAATCAACCACGTCGTTCCAGCTTTAGATTCAATGAATATCTAATCATGTCTGCCCACATGAGGCGACCCACTCCATGTTATATAAAACTGCTTTAGTAAGGACACTCATATGACATTCTTGAAAAATATCATTAATTTCTGAAGATGTCAACATCTTAAATGACTGATTTCAGCTTTGAGAATGAAACCAACCTGTTTGTGTCTCAGTATCTTCTTGTTTCAGGCTGAATACTTCTTCAATCTTCAAGTCTTCAATCTCTTCTTTAATAAACGCCATCTTTATAATAGTGTGACATGGATCTCAGCTGCTTCACCAGGACTTTTCTGTTTAAGATGAGAATAATTAACAAGAAAGTAAAAATCCAAATTAAATCTCTGTTATAAAAAAGTTAACATGATCATTATAAAGGTCTTTAAACAATAAAACACATTCACTTACACATATTTGAGATTTGGAATATCAGGTAGATGATGACACAGAAAATTTGGGAATATTTTAAATAAAAAAGGAAAAACGGATCTAAAGCTATACGTCTGTCATACAGCGCTGTTGTGGCTGCAGGTTGTGTCGCCATGGAAATAATAAAGTGAAACATTCTAAAATAAAATACCTTTTAAAAAAAGGTGCATTTTAAACGTATATGTGAAAAGGATAATATTTTGGCTTTCTTTATTTATGTTTGTCTTTCTTCAGAATTTTTTTTTTTTTTCAAACCAAAATTATATCTAATGTCAAAATAATTTTATGTTTTTACTTTTTTACTAGTGGGTGCAGGACACTGTAGGTAATTTATCTTAGTGAGGATAGCAAAATAAACTGAAATTTATACCCAAAAATTCTTCATACAGTGGACTACCAGTAAAACTGATAAAAATTTGGGACCAAAAATTATTCAGACACTTTGACTGACCATGTTTTGCTGTCATAATTAAGATTATTTTTTTCTGACAGTTCAACTCTGAGATCTTGTCATATTTTATTACCATTTTTTAAACTATAGTGAATAAATTGTAATAATGAATGAAATGTTTTGGTTTGACTGTATATAACAAAAGTTTCTGAAATTTGATTAATTTTACATAGAAATATTTAAATGTGTTTATGTCAGAGAACCTTTACATCTTTTATACAGATACTGAAATGACATACACTGTGTGGTACAGTACAAATATTTTGAGTGTGCCTTATTCTGTCCCTTATTTTCCAATAATTTTCTAATATTTTCCGAGATTGTTATTTATTTTCCTTTCCTGAAGTTAGCAACCACGTTTACATACCAGCGGTGGTTTGGTTACCTGAAAATCGGTTTTCAAAGTGCAAAGATACCATTGTCATCTGTGTAAACTGCAAAAACGTGAATCTGTAAAAATGGTGACGGCATGCTCATGCGTATTACGTGTTTAGTCTATCGTATCAACCTTATTTTTCAATGCAGAATTAAGGTGTTTTCTGTGAATGTGCGAAACTTCCGATTTATTAGCTGATATATGGAAATAATGAGAAGAATATCAAAAGTGCAATACACTATAAATAAAGCGGATATGCATGCGTGTGTGCTCTGTAAAAGAATGCATAAGGGCAGACACGTAATCTTTCTTTACAAAGTGACATCACCTACTTGTCTGGCATGCGTAATACAGTGTTTTTCCTCAATTTAAAAAAAATAAATAAAAAATTGCCATCCAAATGAAAATGTAAAAACACATTATGAAGCACTGTCAAAAGCATGCCAAGCCAAAAGATGGAGATACAACCCTAACTGTAAAGCCATGCTAGCCAATCAGAAGCCTGAAATAAAGGTTATTATTGGTTCCAGTTCCGACGTCACAAGCCAAACTCCAGTTTTACCGGCTACATGGCAACACTGCAGGAGTTTTCAAAAAGGTTAAGTTTCAGTGACCGGATACTGCGTTTGCATGTGAATGAACAGCCAAATCGCTGAGAAAGCTGTGGTTTTGAAAAAGTCTGTGTGAACAGAGCCTGATATGGCCTTAAATTACCTGATTAGCTAAAACAACATTCAAAACTAGCACTGCAAATTAATAAAAGAACAAATTATATAGAGTTATGATTTATATTTAATCACCTATCTTGGAGTCCCTACATTGGGTTCCCGTCAGGTTTCGTGTAGATTTTAAAATTCTTATGTTGACTTATAAGGCCTTACACGACTTAGCCCCACATTATCTATCTGAGCTTTTAACAGTTTATACTCCCAGGCGTGAGCTCCGTTCTTCGGAGTTAGGCCTCCTGACCATTCCCACGACTCGTATGCGCACGATAGGTGACAGGGCTTTCTCTTCCTATGCTCCAAAACTTTGGAACTCTCTCCCCTGTGATATTAGACATGCAAACTCTGTGTTTTTTTAAAAAAAAAAAGTGTTTTTAAAGTTTCTCTTAAAACTTATTTTTTTAGACTTGCTTATATGTAATTTGTATTTTTACTATTTTGTATCTATTTATCTATCTATTTACTATTTTTACTAATCTATCTTTATTGTGTATTGACTGTTTATTTCTTTGTACTATGTGTAAAGCGCTTTGAGAATACCCTTTTAAAGGCGCTATATAAAATAAAGTTTATTATTATTATTATTATATTTGTATTTAATGATTTTTTGGAAACATTTAATAGATTCTATTTTCATCAAACTATTTGCTATTGGTTTGTAAAAGTTGTCATTACACATGGTTGTTGCATTTACACGGGTTTGACCAGCATGTGTCGTCAGCGTGCAGCGATTAAAGCGTTTCAAAAGTGAATCATTTTGTGAAACAATTAATTCAGTTGACTCGGACTTCCGACAAGCCCCTTTTCTTTCATCAATACTGGTCAGTAGCAGAATTAGTTTACGATAAACTAATTCAAGATAAATGGAGCTAAATGAGACGCACCTTTTCTCTTACTGTGCAGATGCGTTTTACTCACAAAAATGAACTTAATTATTGTTAGTTAAAGCATTGCAATATTATATGAAATACGTACAAACTATACGTTGGTTTGAACTGGGATTTATAGCGAATTAAACACTTTAAACGCTGGAAAAATCACAAACCTTTCCTCAGCCAAAACAGATGCAGGAGCGCGGCGCGATCTTATGACGTCACATCACCAGACCAAAAGAAAAGTCCTGATCGTACGCTGATGTCTAAAACAAGTTAGTATGAATGTATGTATTTATTAATTACTTGCTTGCTTGCAATCTCTTGAACACAGAAAGGCAATAATAACATCAGTTACAATGTAAATCAAATACTAGGAGAAACGATGATAATAAAAAGAGAAAAAAATCTCTATAATCAAGTAATATACATTTTCCATATATAATGGGTAAATACACAATATACCAAATTTTAAAGTCAAAATTATCATAAAAAACTTTTTTTCTGTGAGTCTGTATTATTGTTTTAACAATAAAAGCCAAATGACACTAAAATAATTTTAAATGCAATCATAAAATAAATGAACAATGCTCTCTCTTCCCACTTTGCACAAAACACATTTCACGTCGATATCTTTACACAACTTTGCAAACACCTGTATTCACCAGTGAGCAATCCTTTATAATAACTTCCTAATAAAAAAGTGCCTGGAAATTTTAAAGGTGCCACAGAATGGAAAATTGAATTTACCTTGGCATAGTTGAACAACAAGAGTTCAGTACATGGAAATGACATACAGTGAGTCTCAAACTCCATTGTTTCCTCCTTCTTATATAAATCTCATTTGTTTAAAAGACCTCTGAAGAACAGGCGAATCTCAACATAACTGTTAATAACTGTTTCGTAACAATCAGGATCATTAATATGTACGCCCCCAATATTTGCATATGCCAGCTCATGTTCAAGGCATTAGACAAGGGCAGGACGTCTGGATCTGTGCACAGCTGAATCATCAGATTAGGTAAGCAAGCAAGAACAATTGCGAAAAATGGCAGATGGAGCAATAATACCTGACATGATCCATGATATCATATTTTTAGTGATATTTGTAAATTGTCTTTCTAAATGTTTCGTTAGCATGTTGCTAATGTACCGTTAAATGTGGTTAAAGTTACCATAGTTTCTTACTGTATTCAAGGAGACAAGAGCCGTCGCTATTTTCATTTTTAAACACTTGCAGTCTGTGTAATTCATAAACACAACTTCATTCTTTATAAATCTCTCCAACAGTGTGTAATGTTAGCTTTAGCCACAGAGCATAGCCTCAAACTCATTCAGAATCAAATGTAAACATCAAAATAAAAACTATACTCACATGATCTGATGTATGCATGCAGCATGCATGACGAACATTTTGTAAAGATCCATTTTGAGGGTTATATTAGCTGTGTGAACTTTGTTTATCCTTTCCTCGCTTTCCTGTAGCTCAGTGGTTAGAGCATGGCACTAGCAGTGCCAAGGTCATGGGTTCGATCCCAGGGATTGCACATACTCAGATACAAATGTGTAGTATAATGCAATGTAAGTCGCTTTGGATAAAAGCGTCTGCCAAATGCATAAATGTAAATGTAAATGTAAATGTTTATGCAATGTATTATAGAGTCGCGAGCTTGGGGGCAGGGAGCGCGAGCATTAAAGGGGCAGCAGCCTGAATCGGCGCATTTATAATTATGCCCCAACATAGGCAGTTAAAAAAATGTATTAAAAAAAAAAAAATCGATGGGGTATTTCGATCTGAAGCCTTACATACACATTCAGGGGACACCTTAGACTTATATTACATCTTGTGAAAAAACTTTCTAGGGCACCTTTAAAGGTCTATTTCCAATTGACATCCTGAAATTTTGATTTCCAGTGGCCTAATTGTGTATTTTTTATCTATCAGCATTATGTAAAGTGTCCTTGAGTTCTTGAAATCTTCTATATAAATAAAACTTATTATTAAATAAAAAAATTTCAGTTGGATCATATACTTTAGCATCAGGGCTGGCACCAAGGTATGGCACATCAGGGTGTATAAACCCAGGAGACAATTCACTGTACTGCTGTAGAACTTCTGGCTCAAGGACAATAATCTTTTCGTGGCAGATGTTTGCCGTACACCCCTCAGAATCCCGACTGCAGGCTCCTCGCAACTCATTGTATACTTCCCCAAATCTACTGGCAGTCAAGCGTGGATGGCACAATTACTTCCAGAGTGTATTCACTGATTGCTCTCTTTGTGTTCTTCTCAATAATGCATGATAATTCACAAGTGACCACCAAACTCTCAATCTGGTAAAACTTGATAACTGGGAACAAAATTTAAGTGTCTTACTAATTTATAGCCAGGTAATGGAAGTTGTGGGAATAATTTTTAGGGATTACACATTTCTCGAGTTACTACTGCTGGACATTGATAAGAGATAAGATAAGCTTGCAAATACCCGGCTGTGGTCTAAGGCCTCTTAACTGGTGTCCAAATGACTAGGTACATACTGTATTAAGTAAAATGAAATGTAAACTTTTAAGTTTGAATTAGGGTTGTCAGTAGAATAACATTTTTAATAGCAATTAAAATTGCATACATCATTTATCTTGTTTTAACACGTTCATTTTGTCATCATTTGCTTGAAGGATGATCGCAATACTTAACAGGACCACCAATACTGTCCAATACTTCAAAACACAAGCAAAGTGTGGTGGGATGTTTTGACATTCTGTTCAGTGTGTATTTCACACAGCATGATGTGTGAGGGCTCACACTCTTCAGAAACAATCACAGAATATGACAATTTTCTTAAAGCAGAACTAAGTAACTTTTTTTACCTTCATAAATAGTTTTCTAAGTCCTTACGATGGTTAATTGACTTGTAGTGGTGTGTTTGAGGCGAGCACTAACCCCATCTGGCACGTCTACGCCAGAATACAGCACTTGCAACTTGAGCTGCACCGACCCGACACAATCTCGCCTCATGTTCACGTTCACGCGAGAGTGACAAAATGCTTTACAGTAATTCAAAAACAATGTATATATTATGACTTTATAAGACAATTTCGAAAATTACCCACCTCCATTGAGTGTACTGTATTTGCAAATTACCCACCTCCTCTTTCTTGTACTGTATTTGCAAAACTATTGTGCTGGCGAGTGTTGTAGTCATTGTAGTCCAGAGCTGCGCTTGGAGTATTTATGACAGTGTCATTCACTGAAGGAAACTGTAGGGGGAGCTTCGCGAATCTTGCTTAGTTCTGCTTTAATATTGTTTTAAACCTACACAGACACTAGAATGAATAATTCACTAAAAACTGAAAAGACTGAAAATGTTAGTGGCATAAAGTGATCTGATCGCAAACAGAGAAGCAAAAACAGGTTAAAGGGTTACGGTCTTTGCACACTGAAGGCCTTTGCACAATGAGTCTGACATTTTTGCATGCGTTTTTTCGTATACGTAATCCTAAAAATTCGGCATGCACAGAGACCTTGCACTCTGAGTCCGACGCGTAATAAAATCAAAAGATGATTAGGGATTTCAAAATCCCTAATGCCATCTGACAAGTTGATCCACGTCATTTACAGCACAAAGCAGCAAAACTGTATGACAAACAAAGTACGGAATACAAAGATACAGAATATAAAGTCAGATTGTGACAGTAGCAAAGCATCAAACTGAGCCACTGACATCCTGAAGTAAACTTTGAATCGCTCGGATAATCCCGCAGCTCCTTGATGAGAACTCTCCTTCCTCTCTACGCAATCTCGGGATTGGATGGACCCAATATTTCCTCTTTCTTTTTGTCTTTTTAAGAAGAGAGAAGACAATTAAATCATGCTCACAGCTTCAAGACTTCATTTTGTATTGTTTTGGGGGGGGTTTTCGCAACAGATTCATTAATACGCATCGGACTGATTGTGCACGGTCTCTGTGCGTGACAAATTTTTAGGATCACAAATACGAAAAAACGCATACATTAATTTCTGACTCAGTGTGCAAATGCCTTTAGAATAGAAATTTTAGCCTATCAGGGATACAGGTGCTTGTGCCATTGTAGATGCTTAGTTTGATAAACTTCCGACTCCCAAGATCATCTAACTGTGTGAAAAAGATTACATTAATGACAATTTTGCATGCTTCAGTAATTTATTTGTTTTAATTATTTTAAAGAGTTAAGGGATTTTGAAATAACTGCATACTTTAATGCTTTAACATTAACAGCACTAGTTTGAATCAATAGTTTGGTTAAAAAAAATAAACCTGAGTTGGTTTACTTAAATGTTTTGAGGTAATTGGTTTTCATAAAAGTTGAGTGTTCTGAACTTATTGGGATTACACTGTGCTTCTGGGCTGGTGGTTGTGTTGTTGGAGTTGGTTCAACCGATGAGCCCTCTAAGAACCGGTTTGCCTTTTGTAGCGATATTAGCTCAAAGGGGAAATATTAATAATTATTCAAAACTCATTATGATTAATTGTGAATATTTTAATCAGTTAATCAGATTAACTTGATGTAGCTACATTAACATTACAATCGATAGATCGGTTCATCCTGTGAACACTCAGAATCAATTATTAATTCATTCTAAGTGAATTGTATTTTTCATGGCTACAGAAAAATAATTCTTTCTTAGCTTTTACATTGCTTAGAGCTGTAATAAGATCTGATCATTTAAGAGGCAATTTATTCACAGACGGGGAAACAGAATCAAACATGTATTGTGCACAAGTTTTATTAACTAAATCACGAATACATAACTAAACTGACAAACACATACAGGTGCTGGTCATATAATTAGAATATTGTGAAAACGTTCATTTTTTTATTGTAAATTATTTTAAAAAATGATTCTAGACTCCCTACATGTAAAGTAAAACATTTCAAAAGTTTTTTTTCTTTTTTAATTTGTTGATTAGAGCGTACAGCTAATGAAAGTCCAAAATCCAGTATCTCAAAATATTAGAATATTTACATTTGTGTTTCATTAAATGACCATCACTACAGTATAAATTCCGGGTATCTCTTCTTTGAAACCACACTAATGGGGAAGACTGCTGACTTGGCAATGGTCCAGGAGACAATCATTGACACCCTCCACAAAGAGAGTAAGTCACAGAAGATCATTACTGAATGGGGTGGCTGTTTACAGAGTGATGTATCAAAGCATATTAACCCTCTGGAGTCTGAGGCTGATTTGGGGCTTGGAGAAGTTTTGACATGCCCTGACATTTGTGCTTTTTTCAGTTGTTCATAAACATATAAATGACAAAAGTGTCATTACACTGTATTCAGCACAAACTAGGCTACAATAATATGTGAGGAACATGTATGTACATGTTTGTATTTTTGAAGGAATAATGTTTATGCGTGGTTATTGAAAAAACAAAAAACTTAAGTCACTGAAATAAGGCCAAAAACAGTATATTAAGTCTGTATTTACAGGACTTCTGGGTATTGGAGGTTGTAGACTAGAGTTTTTGCTTCAGAATTATGTAAAAATTATGCTGCCTACTCCTCCATATAAAACAATATATTGATTTAGTTTTTGTAAGACACTTTTTGTCAAGAAACACAGTATGCCTGGAGCGTGGATCATCATGAATAACGGGCCATTTACACCTGAGAAGACAAAATCATCACATGATAATGACCTGACATGACTTGCATATTAATGAGGCCTTTCAGTCAGGTAGGCTGTGAAAAAAACCCTCTGTAATAATGTCTCAGCTCATCATAAACAGCAATACTGTGAAATATTATTACAATTTAAGTGTCTGAACAATTATGTTACCTCTATGGCATTTCATATAGGCTTTTAGCTTAAAAGCATGCACATTTGGAGAAATATTGATGGATTCTTATATATTTATGTCAATTTTCTATACTGAGAAGTAATATTTATTGTCATCACTATGAGTGCTGGATACTGTGTTTTCAATACATACTTGCTGCCGGAGGGAGCTCTGTACACCTTTAGGCCACAAATTCATATAAAGAAGAAAAGGAACTAGGAACTAACGGCATGTCTTCTATAGATCGCTAACCATGGCTTTAACATCCAAATAAATACTTTTCAAGACAATAAATACACGATTGAGACTATGTATGCATGTATTGCCTCTGAATTTGCTTCTGAATAGCGCTGGCTCCGTGGGCGTGGCCGCATTAGTGGGTAATAAGCTGAATCTTGGACTTCTGACATGGCTCTCTTTTCATACAAATTACATAAACACAGAATGTTTGTTTTCGATTTGACTTGCACGATTTAAAACCTGACATTTCAACGTTTCTTTAGAAAAAAGTGTCTTTTTTTGTCATTAGTATTCATAAGTTACAGTTCATTTTCTGAGAACTATCAGATTGGACTTCGTTCAGAGGGAGAGGAGAGATCACGCATCATGTTAGTTTTCTTTATTTTACAAAAAGCACAACATTGTGTTTTTACTCTGTACACAAATAAAAGAAGACATTCTATAGTTTCAAGTTATATTACTTATGTCTCTATGACAAGAAATGACGGAGTATTTTAAGTCTGTTTTGCTACAATGTGAAAAAAATCCTGCAAAACGCGCCGGCGCGTTTTCTGACCTCAGGGAGTTAAATGCAACGTTGACTAGAAGGAAGAAATTGGGTAGGCAAAGGTGCACAAGCAACAGGGATGACCACAAGCTTGAGAATACTGTCAAGTAAAGCTAATTAAAACACTTCGGAGAGCTTCACAATGAGTCAAATGAAGCCGGAGTCAGCGCATCAACAGTCACCACACTCAGACATCTTCAGGAAAAGGACTACCAAGCCACTTCTGAAACATAAACAACGTCAGAAGCATCTTACCTGGGCTAAGGGGAAAAAAAGAACTGGACAGTGAACAGTGGTCGAAAGTCCTCTTTTCAGATAAAAGTAAATTTTGCATTTCATGTTGAAATCATGGTCCCAGAGTCTGAAGGAAGACTGGAGAGGCACAGAATCCAAGCTGCTTGAAGTCTAGTGTGAAGTTTCTGAAGTCAGTAATGATTTGGGGGGGGGGGGGGCAGTGACATCTGCTGGTGTTGGTCCATTGTGTTTTATCAAGTGCAAAGTCAATGCAGCCATCTTCCAGGAGATTTTGGAGCATTTTATGCTTCCATCTGCTGACAAGCTTTATGGAGATGCTGATTTCCTTTAAGGGGTTAAATTCCCAAGATAATGACAGCTGAACAAGAAACAGGTGGTGAACTTAAAACAAAGGGAACAAATGATAACATACCAACATCAGTTGAGCCCCAACAGTAGCCATATTCAAGTCCAAATTGAAAACATATTTACCTTTGTATTATCTCATTAAAGATCAATCAAATCATTCAGTTTATGTCCTTTTATTTATAATTTTACATTGTGGTATTTCACAGCAATATTTCCAAACAAAGTACACAAATAGGTCTAACATCTACACAACTTTTCAGGTGTCTCTATAAGTGTGCTGGAAAAAGATTTATTGCACTGATCTAAAGTAAATCAGTTTTCTTCAAGAGTGCATGCACAAGTGATTTTTGAAATTGCTCCATTTTATAAACACTAGGGGTGAAACGGTTCTTGGTAAAAAAAAAAAAATAAAATAAACAAAAAAAACCTGAACCGTTCTGTTCTGCACACTCGGTTTGGCACGAATTTGCACCGCAGTTCATTTCTATCTGACGACGCAAACGCACCTATAATATGGCTTGTAGGAATTAAATAAAACAGAGAAACACAGTTAGGCTAATGTATATTTTTCAATGCGAGTATGCTTTATATGAGCAGTCATTTACGCCGTCATCACTCGGGTGTTGATAGCACGTGAGCGCAGGTGAGATCTGAACATCACACGTTGCTATCTGCGTTTAAACTAAACTCATTTAAGCTTTGCCAATTTAAACATTCGAGTGCAAGGCGAAAAAGAGAACTTAAACGTGCGCTGTGAGAAGATTTGTGCACTCATCCGAAGCATGTGTACAGTGCGCAAATATTGAGGTCTCTTTCTAGTCTTTCATTTGAAAGGACAAATTCACACAAAATTATGTCAACATGCGAGTATCCTAGCAAGCATAGTCGGTTATGAACTTACACATTTGAGAAAGAACGCATGTGTTCTGTATCAGTGTACTGATCTGTGTATTATGTCTTAAAGAGACAGCAGCCCTTGCAGTAAAGGTCTGCATTCCGCGGGACCCGATAAGATTTCTTGCTGTGCAGGATTAAATTTTGAATGAAAGGCGGATTGCGGTTGGTAACTATAGTGTGCATTAGGTGGGAGGGGGGCGGTCTTACAATAACCCGGTCGCTCCCGAGATGATTTGACATCCGTGCATCTGTGCTTGAACTTGAAGTGAACAAATCTTTCTGCAGTGCTGGCGTTCACACAGTCCCCAGTTCTCTGTCCTGAGAAACCTGGCAAGATATGTTATTTGCATTAGAGGTCTGCGCAAGTGCACCTTCAGAGAACATTCAACCTTTGTGATCGGATTTTGGAGGAGAGACGTTCTGAAATGGTCGTCAGTCAGCGTCATTCTGTTCTTGTGTGGATGTTAAAAAAGATTTCATTTTGCAGCTAGTAAGCCAACAGTTTTTCTCTGACGTTTTTAGGGTGTTGACAGCATCATAGACAAACAAATCGTGTATATATGCAACATCTTATATTTGTTATCTTTCTTTAGGGGAAGTTTAAACGCGAAATTCTGGAAACGATCTTTAGCAGGACCCGGCAGGTTGGGAAGAAAATCACTATATGCGGATAGCGGGTGAACACAGAGTGAATTTTAGGCGGGAGCGGGTTTGTGCGGAATAGAACCAATGCGGGAGCGGGCAGGAGCGGGATGAAAAAAGGTGGACTACCTTGCAGTCCTGCTGTCTGAATGTGTTTTTAATGTTAATCAAACAACAAAAGACAAGGCAATTGCTCATGATGGAATAGTAACTTAATAATGATTGATCTTTATTTAATTTATACAGTGAAGATTACATGCAATGTTTTTTTATTAGCTACTTTATTCAATTTCTGTACCTTAAAACTGGTTACATGAAAAATCTGAAAAGCTGTATCTATTTGTATCTTTGCTTTACTGAATTTAGTTTACTTACCGATTATTTTTTCTTATTTCTTTTTATTATTATTATTATTTGACATACCGAAACCATGAGCCTAAAACCGTGATACAAACCGAACCGTGAATAATCTGAACCGTTGCACCCCTAATAAACACTCACAATAAACACTGCAATTTCTTTCCAGAATGAGTTTGCAAATGACACTTTAGGTTTCTTTATGTGAAAGTCTTTTCACACTAATCGCACAAGAAAAGAGGCTGCTCTCTAGTGTGAACTCTTATGTGAACCTCAAGGTTTGCTTTGTTTGTGCAAGTTCTTCCACAGTGATTGCACATAAAGGGATTTTCTCCACTGTGACTTATTATGTGATCCTTAAGTTGATTTTGGTCTTTGAAACTCCTTCCACAGTGATGGCATATAAAAGAGTTGTCTCTTGAGTGAATTGTCATGTGGCGATTAAGGTTTACTTTACCTCTAAAACTCTTTCCACACTGGCCACATTTGAACGGCTTCTCTCCAGTGTGAAGTCTCATGTGGACAATAAGGGTTACTTTATGTGTAAAACTCTTTCCACATTGAGGGCACATGTAAGGCTTCTCTCCAGTGTGAATTCTTATGTGGTTCTTAAGGGATTCTTTTCGAATGAAACCTTTTCCACACTCTTGGCAGATGTAAGGGCTTTCTCCCGTATGAATTCTCATGTGGACTTTAAGGCTTCCTTTTTGAGTGAAACTTTTTTCACAGTATTGACAGATGTAAGGGATCTCTTCCATATGAATTTTCATGTGGACTTGAAGGCTTCCTAGTTGAGTGAAACTCTTTCCACACTGTTGGCAGGTGTACGGCTTCTCTCCAGTGTGAACTCTCATGTGGACTTTAAGGCTTCCATTTCGATTGAAACTTTTTCCACACTGTTGGCAGGTGTAAGGCTTTTCTCCAGTGTGAACTCTCAGGTGAACCTTAAGGTATCCAGGTTGACTAAAACTTTTTCCACACTGAGAGCAGGTGAAATAACTTCTAGTTCCTGTTGTTTGAGCTCCTTTTCTTGAGGAAGTATTTTCAGTCTTTGAGCAACTAAAAGATTTTTCTCCATTTATGAAATCATGTTTCTCATATTGGTCTTTTTCTTCATTTTCATTTAGTTCTTGACTTTCCTCTTTCAGTGGCATCATGTCTGAGACAAAAAAGATAAATAAAAGTTAACCCCAGTTCAATAGCACAACCCATTATTATTAAAAAAGTAGACATATAGAGAATCACTGGGAACATCCTCCAGGTTGGAGGATGCTTGTTTAAAATCATGACAATTCATTGGGTGATGTCACAATTGTGGAGTAACGAAGAAGTATGACAGAGCTTTGCAGAAGGAAAGTCTTCTCTCTAATATCTGTGAGGTTCAACCCTCTGGGGTCGATGAATGTGCCGTTTTTTTACTCTTTCATTTATTGTTTCATTTATGCTCATACAGATAAAAGCAATACATCATTCTAAAGTGTAAAGTGTAATTTTATTTGCGTCCACTTATAATCAAAACAGAAAACTGGACGTAGGCTAGTAAGGGCTGTGCGTGTAAACCACACTGAAACCCTGATCTCAAGAGCCGCTCTAGTGACTGACATTAGAGGCTGTGGCCTTTAGGTCCTTAGGTCCTTGTTAACATGCCTGCCTACCATGCTGGAGACCCCGGTTCAAATCTTGCTCAGAGTAGGACCGGTTACACTCTGTATCCATTAAATGTTTTGATAGAAAATATGGAAACATTTGGATTCTTGCTGAATGAGAGAGGTAATCCCAATGCCATTTCAGATTCGCTTTAAATAAATTCATTTTGGATTGACTTTTGTCGTTTAATGATTGCCAGTATAGCTTAATTTGTGTTTTATTTTTTATAGTTAAATATACAATTTATAGCTACTTATTTTTCATTCTTGTTCTGTTTTTAAAATCATTAAATTTAAAGGATTTGTTGTGGAGTTGAGGGGAAATAAGCCTAGGCTATAGTGTTTATAATGTTTGTTTTGATTTATTTACCAGTATATAATATGCATATAAATTAACGTAATTGTTTACAATTATGAGGTTAAAGGGTGTTTTTGAATTAAGATCAATTTCTGTTTCATATGATTACTTCCTGTTCTTGGCCAGTTTGCGTTTCTCCATGTCGTAAATTCTCGGGATGAGGCTTCTAAACCATAAATTTTTTAAGCATGCCATTCAAATGACAATTTTTAGCTGCCACATTTATCAACGTACGATCATTCATATAATGGGATTGGCAGATTTTATGAGCACTATTTAATTAATATTACTTTAAGCATTTAAGTACACTACAGTCTTCGGCATCCAGACACTAATATTTTACTGAGTTATAAAAGATGAATAACTGTCTGACCATCTGGGATTTCAGAATTTTCATTTATTTTTCGTTTTGTGATGTTACAGCCTTATTCCAAAATGGAGTAAATTCATTATTTTCCTCAAAATTCTACAAACAATACCCCATAATGACAACATTAAAGAAGTTTGTTTAAATTCAGAAGTATTCACAGCCTTTGCCATGACACTCAAAATTGTCATCATCCTTGAGATGTTTCTAAGAACTTGATTGGAGTCCACCTGTGGTAAATTTGGACATGATTTGGAAAGGAACACCCCTGTCTATATAAAGGCCAGAACACACCAAGCCGACGCTGACGAACTAGAGCCGACGAAAGCAGACTGTGGGGTTGGCTCACGTCAGCAGCGTCTGTGTCCAAAGTTGCCCTGACACACCAAACTGATGCTAAACAGGTGACAGCCAAGTAGCACGTCAGTTCTGCACCTGCGTGAGATGAAATGCCTTTCCGAACCAGCAGGCGGCAGTAGCTGAACAGCTAATCAGAATGATCAGATGGCCCGATGGACCGACGAGCTCCAACGGCGATACAACATTTCAAACCGGCCAAAAAAAAAAAGCAGACGAGGACCAACTTCAGCCGACGGTGCGGAACACGCTGAGAAAACGTAGTTGGCCGACAAAGAAAAACTGCCCGACGGCCAACCGTCAGCTTGGTGTTTTCCTGCCTTAAGGTCCCACAGTTAACAATGCATGTCAGAGCACAAACCAAGCCATGAAGTCCAAGGAATTGTCTGTAGACCTCCAAGACAGGATTGTATCGAGGCACAGATCTGGGAAAGGGTACAGAAAAATCTCTCCGGCATTGAATGTCCCAATGAGCACAATGACCTCCATCACTCGTAAATGTAAGGAGTTTGAAACCACTAGGACTCTTGCTAGAGTGGGCCGCTTGGGCAAACTGAGTGATCGGGGGAGAAGGGCCTTAGTCAGGGAGGTGATCAAGAACCCGATGGTCACTCTGACAGAGTCCCACTGTGGAGAGAGGAAAACCTTCCAGAAGATCATCTCTGCAGCACTCCACCAATCAGGCCTGTATGCTAGAGTGGCCAGACGGAAGCCACTCTTCAGTAAAAGACACATGACAGCCTGCCTGGAGTTAGCCAAAAGGCACCTGAAGGACTCTCAGACCATGAGAAACAAAATTCTCTGGTCTGATGAACCAAAGATTGAACTCTTTGGCCTGAACCAGGCACCGCTCATCACCTGGCCAATACCATCCCTACAGGGAAGAATGGTTGTGGCAGCATCATGCTGTGGGGATGTTTTTCAGCGACAAGAACTGGGAGACTGTTCAGGACTGAAGGAAAAATGAATACAGCAATGTACAGAGACATCCTTTATGAAAATCTGTTCCAGAGTGCTCAAAACCTCAGACTGGGGTGAAGGTTCATCTTCCAACAGGACAACAAGCCCTAAGCACAGAGTAAAGATAACAAAGGAATTGCTACAGGACAACTCTATGAATGTCCTTGAGTGGCCCAGCCAGAGCCCAGACTTTAACCCAACTGAACACCTCTGGAGAGATCTGAAAATGGCTGTGCACCGATACTCCCCATTAGGCCTGCACAATTAAATGCAATTAAGCCCCAGGTATACTTTGGCCGTCCGCGTTCGTGCACCGTCCGCATGACGTAATTTTCATAATTATCCTGTCCGTGTGGGGCCCAAATTTCGAGACCGTGCGGACAGTGCGCGTGCAACAGAGCATGCGCAAGCAGCATAGAAGAGTCCACTAGGTGGCAATACGCACAGTACTGAGCACTATGTGCAGTCGTTGAAGAAGAGTGGGTAAAGAGCTATTCAAAAATAAGACGAGTAAACTCACAAGCATGCCTTCTCCATTGTTTTTGATTTCTGTTCTTTTGGTGTACAGTGGGTACGGAAAGTATTCAGACCCCCTTAAATTTCACTCTTTGTTATATTGCAGCCATTTGCTAAAATCATTTAAGTTAATTTTTTTCCTCATTAATGTACACACAGCACCCCATTATTGACAGAAAAACAAAGAATTGTTGACATTTTTGCAGATTTATTAAAAAAGAAAATATCACATGGTCTTAAGTATTTAGACCCTTTGCTCAGTATTTAGTAGAAGCACCCTTTTGATCTAATGCAGCCATGAGTCTTTTTGGGAAAGGTGCAACAAGTTTTTCACACCTGGATTTGGGGATCCTCTGCCATTCATCCTTGCAGATCCTCTCCAGCTCTGTCAGGTTGGATGGTAAACGTTGGTGGACAGCCATTTTTAGGTCTCTCCAGAGATGCTCAATTGGGTTTAAGTCATGGCTCTGGCTGGGCCATTCAAGAACAGTCACAGAGTTGTTGTGAAGCCACTCCGTTATTTTAGCTGTGTGCTTAGGGTCATTGTCTTGTTGGAAGGTAAACCTTCGGCCCAGTCTGAGGTCCTGAGCACTCTGAAGAAGGTTTTTGTCCAGGATATCCCTGTATTTGGCCGCATTCATCCTTCTCTCGATTGCAAGCAGTCATCCTGTCCCTGCAGCTGAAAAACAACCCCACAGCATGATGGTGCCACTACCATGCTTCACTGTTGGGACTGCATTGGACAGGTGATGAGCAGTGCCTGGTTTTCTCCACACATACCGCTTAGAATTAAGGCCAAAAAGTTCTATTTTGGTCTCATCAGACCAGAGAATCTTATTTCTCACCATCTTGGCAAAAATGAACTTAAATGATTTTAGCAAATGGTTGCAATATAACAAAGAGTGAAAAATTTAAGGGGGTCTGAATACTTTCCGTACCCACTGTATCTTCTGAACTATGTTGCATTGATAGATGCACTATTTTTGTTCTCTGATCCTGCCCAAGGAATGTCCGGTTGATGACACGATGTCTGGTAAAAGTATAGAAAAACTTGTACTGCACGTGTGTCAAACTCGGTCATCCGCGCGCATCCATGGTTAGTATACTTTGAAAGATGCGCGGACGCAACTGCGTGCTAGACGCGTCCGTGCACGGAAAGTGAGTATACCCGGGGCTTTGAATCACACGCAATTTGACAAAGATTATTTTATAATCATGACACAATCTTCAAAATATCATTCATTCCTATAGAGGTCCACATTATATAAATAAGTGACTGAGTTCAGCTTTGAGAATGACACCAACCTGTTTGTGTCTCAGAATCTTCTTGTTTCACTCTGAATGCTTCTTCAATCGTCAAGTCTTCAGTCTCCACTTTAATAAACGCCATCTTAATAATAGTGTTTCACGTGGATCTCAGTTGCTTCACCAGGAGTTTTACCTGTGTGTTTGGACAATATGTCATGTTTAAGATGAGAACAATTGACAAGATGAAAAATAAATCCAACCTAAATCTTGGGTACGTCTCAATCAGCTCATTAGTTCAATAGTCAGTGCACTGGTACTGGAGTCAGTAAGAGTGACATGGATTTTTTTTTTTATTAGTATTATTTTAAAATGTTCTTTGAGGTTCCATTATAAATGTTAATATAAAAAAGTGCATGATTGAAAAAGAGTTATGATTGACTGACATAATTGCATTGGAAACCATATCAACACCCACTATTGCACGCGAGTAAGTGTTTTGAAAACATCCATATAAAATCGTCATTTACAGACAGAGCATTATGAAATCATTTTCCTGCTGTAGGGCTATGGCCAATAAATAAATAAATAAATAAATCAGTATTTATTTAAAATAATATATATTTCATATCCTGCTCACTGATCATATTGAAGGCTATGAGAACAAATATAGTGATTGTAACCATGCAAGCTATGCTATATATATATATATATATATATATATATATATATATATATATATATAGCCTACTATGTGCAAAAAAAATGGATTAAATAACATTACATATATATTATTTTTACATTCACAAAACTAAAAAAGAATGAAAACAAAATCACAGACTAATTATATTAGCCTAAATTTTCTTAAATTTTGCTTTTGCTTTAGTAGTGGTAAAATAAAAGCCTATTACTTAAAGCTGCTGTCCACAACTTTTTTTGTGTACAAAATTTACAAAAATGATATAATGAGAATGTACAACATGAATCCATTTTACAAACCATGTTTTTTGTCTTACCCTGAATCATTATGGTACACTTATAATAAGTGTTTATATTCTGACTATTTCAGACCGGACTGGTAGGACCTGCCACAGAGTATCACAGTAACCGCGTGACTCACCATAGACATACACGGAGAGAAGTAGCTCCAGCTACAATATTCTTCCGCAAGACGCGTGCAGTTCCGTTACTGCTAGAGGGCTTAAAATCGCAGACCACAGCTTTAATTAAAAAAATATATAAAAAATTATATTTATACTCATGTTGCCTATATTATTTCACACAGTCCAAGTGGGTCTTTTCATGTAAAAATCTATAGCTACTTTAGGAAGGGAATTATATCTCCTGCAGCGTTATATTTGGGGGGGTTTTGACATGAAACAGTTAAAAAAAACACTGATTTGTGGACAGTGCATTTTCTCTCTCTCTCTCTCTCTCCCCCACACACAAGAAATTAAGCAACTTTATCAATAAAATAGTTGTGGTTAAGCTGTTCATAAGTTGTGCACTGAGAACGCCACATCTTAAACACATTAAACAGCACATGTATCTTTCAGATCATCTTTTTTCTTTCAAACATTTATAATCTGGGACAGTCTTCAAACATTTTTAAATATGCATTTAGGGACTCTATAAGTCTACTGACAAGGGCATAGGTCTTATTACATCTTTGGGGTAGACCACTGATATACTTTAAAATTAACTCTAATATAACATTAACATATGCCATAATGAGACATTAGGTGTTAATGTGGGCTACAGCATGCATATGGGGACAGAGACGATCCCAAAGGTGCAGAAGATAATGACGAGTCTCTCACCTGCGAGGACTGTTTGTTCCATGAGTAGCCCCAATTTTAATAGAATGGAGAACTTAAAGGTGCAATATGTAAGAATTTTGCAGTAAAATATCCAAAAACCACTATGCCACTGTTATATATTTTGTTCATTTGAGTACTTACAATATCCCAAATGTATCCAAATATTTGTAAATCGTGAGAAAACTGCAATTTTAACCAAGGCTTCGGGACGTGTGAGGAGTCGCCTGTCAATTGCGTCATACCCGCGTTACCCTCGGTTTCCGGTTTTATTTTGTAGAAACCATGGAAACACCAAAGACGCTTTACTATTTACATGTTTTAATAGACAAGGGAACAACTGTTTTGATATGTTTAGACAGAAAACTATTTATTGTTGTATAACTCAACACGTTTATTGTTTAAATTCAATTTTCTTGATTTTTTTTTTTGCGAGTACCATGCTTTACCATGCCTCAGAGAAAAACACTATTTTGTCAAGTAGCTAACATAGCATAATCAGATGCAGCTTTACTTTTTAGTAACAGTAATACAGCATTTTCTCCATCATACAATACGTTTTAAAATTAATTGCATGCCATTTATCAACACAAGCCATCCAGCATTTAATATGATATTCTAAAATCGATCTAGTTTACTGCAGTGTGCAACAGTGTCTCACAGCAGCCGCCAAGCGAACGCACAGAATAACGTTATAACATCATTTTCAACACCCTCAAATATATCTATATCTATAAATATGATAAACAGAGCTGCGTTACCACATACTCATGAACGGAAAAGCGGAAGCAGCACCAAACGGCTGTGTCATAATAAAAGTTCCGCTGCTCGCGGCGCATGTTGCGCAATCGCTCCAGCGGCCTCGCTCAGCTCCCACAACACTCGGTCCTGCTCTGTTTCATACTACAGTAATGTTAAAGGGCATATTGCAGGTAAGAGCTTTAGTGATCCAATGTGTAGAAAAATAATGTATGAAATAGATTTTCTTGAAAAAACACGCATAAATACGCTACATAGGCTTCTGGAGTCGTTTTTTGTGAGAAAATTTTACTTCCGCATCTGAAAAATGCCTAATCGGACGTGACATCACTGAAGGGAACGCGATCAATATAAACTATAGGAAAACAATGGATCGCAATGACAGTTCGGATGTTGAGGAAATTGTAAATGCTTATTTATACTCGTATAACTAATCACAGCCATACAATTAGCCTGCTATGTGGTCAAGAGAGCAGGGACAGGCCAGAATTAGACAGAATAACGGTCAAAAGAGACAAATTGAGCTGTTGTGTGAGGAGAAGCAGTGGAGAACAGGACAGCAACCGGTGTTAGCTTATAGATATAACGTTAACGACATGTGCTCAGATCACAATATTGTACAGATTATTATCATGAATCAGGCAATAGCAAAGCTATTGGTCATCTAGGAGTAGGCCTAACTGATTACTAATTACAGAAACGAATAAACTTTGATCAAGTGTAACCTATGTCACACGCGTTAATATCCGTCCACACTAACGTTACGTGATATAGCCGTTTCTCATCACGACTGATTTGGTAGTTAACAAATGTAGTAATCAAACACAAAACTTAAAATGTGCACCGTAAGTCTTCATCGAGCTGCATCTCTGACGGATCCGTGATCATGTCTCCCGCCGGCGGCCAAACATATAGTGTTACTGTATGTGTTTCATGTCATCCTTTATTCATTAATTCTGTGTTATGAGTTTATTCCGTGCCCATTCACTGATAGTGTGAGGATGTATATGACGCCATGATTATGTAGTTGTGTGAACTTGAATGTATATATGTTTATATGCATGAAATCGGAGTATTTACATTACCAGCACATCATTCAAAACTGTTTTGTGTAAGTGTGAGACTGTATGCATGTGTACATAATTTGTATTCATCAGTGGTGAAATTGATTCAAGTAAAAACGGTGAAGAAGCATCGCGTGTGTAAGTTTATTCATTATAATCATTTACAGAAGAATTACAATGTTGAGCACCATCATATCGCCAGGATGATAATCCTCCAGTCTAAAATGAACGCGTTTTTCGACGCAGATGCAGAAGTGAAGTCCAGTCTCTTCACCTGCACAAAACAAACCCCGGCACAGAAGATAGCAGCGTAGTTTTTCTTGTTATTAAACCTCTGTACTCGATGTCCTGACAGGCTGAAGTTTGTGCAACCTCCACAAACACAATAATTTACCATTACGATGATAAATAGAATACAAAAACTACCGAAAACACACTGATTCACGGCCACTGTTGCTAAATACCAATATATTCTGCACTGAATCAACACAGAGCTCTGCGAACATCTCCCTGTAGTGACTTAAAATGACGCGACGCTGAAAAAAAAAGCGTTTTTTACAGAGACCGTAACTTTATCTACTAAATTAATGCCCTTATGTCTCGCAAAACATTTTTAAACCCTGCAGTACCTTTTTATATGGTATTTTTGTACAAGGTTATATATTCATCTCGAAAAAAATGTTAAACCTGCAATATGCACTTTAATAATCGCATCCATGAACATGATTTCTTTCCGAGTCCTATCCCGATTGTTTTGCACCGTCCCTTGAGGTGAAGACCACATGTCCTATGGTTCCGTGCTCAAACTTGCCAGCATCAAGCTACGCCTCTGTTTTGAATAGGCCTCTAGTGGACAGAAAATACTACATATTGCACCTTTAAATGAATAACCAATGGAATACTCCATTAATCAAATTATTGCTTGCTATTGCTTAAATTTTAGTTGATTTTTAAAAATGTTATACAATTTTAATAGAGTTTTTAATTAATTTAAATGAAATAACAGTAGATTGTTAATCCTGTGTAGATATAGAAATTATTTTTCAAGATATTGGAAAACTCTTTATGAGTTTATGAAACTCTGTACTAGCCTATATGTGTATATGAATTAATGAAAATTCTATGAATAATATACACTTTCTTATTGAGATTTCTGTACTTGTCATTTTTTTTTTGTGCTTTTTAAAAATAGGTGATACTGTGTTTGGCATGCATAAAAGAATGGTGAATGTAGACAGACTTAGTGACTTTTTTTTTTTTTTGGGGCACAAAAACACTAATATGTCATGTCTCCTCTGGGTTAAATATCTACATTCTTTCTTCTGGCATGGTTAGAAAATATCTTAGGGATTTCAGAAAAGTCTAATGTGTTAGATATTGAAATAAATCGCATAAGTCAAAATTGCAAAAAATGTCCCAGATTACCCAAATTCACCCTATTATCAATTAGGCCTTTTTTTATTTTGGTCTGCAGTTTGATAAAAGTTAATCAGGAGAAAATTAATAAAATGGTAGCAGTAGAATAACCTGCACCTGTTCCTGAATAATAATTTAGTGTACATGATGAATAAACAAAAATCACAAACAAGACCATTGTAATTAAAATTATTTTAGAAATACCATTAAGTTATTTTGCAAACAGATGAAAAAAGAAATGATGGTGCTTTGAATATCTCATACTGGAAGAGTTATACTGTTATAGATTATTTTTCTAAAAAAAATAAAAATAAATTACACACATATGACTTTTAATACTTATGTTTCAAAATAAAACAGTATTAATTTTCATTTCGTTATAAGTGGCCTAAGGAGACCTTATAACGCTTATTGGTAGTAATTTATCATTCTACCTAACGGATCAACAATATACAAGCTAATAACAAGATATATTATAAATTAACAATTATTATTGAAAAACGTTTCACACATAATGTGTGTAATGTTAGTTTTTTGGGGGGAAAGTTGCTAGGGTATTCTGAAAAGTTGCTAAATAAACAAAATTGCTAAGTTGACAACACTGAAGTCATTTTGCTAATAGATTAACTCAAACGAGTTTTTAAGGGCAGTTTCTCTCATCAATAGTACTACTTGACAGTGACCGAATTCCTGCTTAGGAAAAACTGACTTACGATTTCGGGAGCAAAATGAGACGGACACTTTACTCATTTGCGGAAGTGCTTGCCTTTACTTGAAAAAAACGTTCATTACGGTTAGCTAAAACACTGCAATGTTACATTCAGTAATATTCAAATAATTTTACATCGATTGTAAAAAGTCTAAAATAGACTTAACGCTTTGTATTGTATCTGTCATGTGTAAATGCTTAAAAACACAAACCTTTCTTCGGCTGAATCACAAGCAGAGAAGCTCGGCGCATACGTATGACGTCACAACACCACATCAAAATAAGAGCCCTACCCGCACGTTAAAATCACATTATTACATTATACAAAAATCACAATAAAATAATAAAACATATTTCAGCGGTATTTAGTTGAATTCTTGGTGAACCACATGATTTGTTGTCAAATTATGTGCTGAAAAGAACAGCCAATCAAAGATTTTGTACATCTGTGAGGCAAGACCTTTTATAGCCAGAGTTTGGGATCCTCTTTTCTCAACGAGCCATTCTTTTTATTTGATAATTTTTTTTAAAAAGTATTTTTTTTCCATAAACCTTTACTATGACCACAGACAAATACAACTATCGATAGATAACGTTGCAATATGGCATTATTAATTGTGCAAGTGAAATAAGAATGCAGAGCGAGAATTATAAATTATAGGAATTATAGAGGTCTACAATAGCTATTCCTACTAGTAACATCTGCAGAGCTCACTATTCAGTGCCATCTCATTATGATTATCACACCTCCTGTATATTCATTTGGCAGGTATAAATAGGTGGGAAAATTTGTCACGGATGGTAATCAAAATGGATGAAGTAAAAGGTGGCGATGGAGTGCAGCAGGCTGCATTATCTGCATTTGATTGCATATTAAGTGCAGTTTCATGTATTCAACAAGAGTAGCAGCACTCAGGGGACACTGATATTTTTCAAGACATTTTTCATCAATCGGTAAGCCCCTCCCCTCGAACACAGATGAGCCAATGGCAGTTGAGTATCAGTTGCACGGGACTGGAACACTGACATCTTTAGGTTTCAGCGCCATAGAGGTACACTAGAAAATCCAAAGCTTTTATCAGTTTGATAGTGTTCATGATACAAAAATGGTAAAACGATGTGCCTGGGGTACTTGTAACAATGATTCAAGGTATCCTTAGAGGATGGGCAATGGAATTTATTTTATTCTATTTCCTAAATCCAAACAAGACAGAGCTAAATATCCACTCCACTTTTTTTGAAAATGGGCTCATTTTCCAACTCTCCTAGAGTTAAACAATTGACTTTTACCATTTTTGAACCCATTCAGCCGATCTCTGGGTCTGGCGGTACCTCTTTTAGCACAGCTTAGCATAGTTCATGTGGCTAGGAACTATACTCTCATTCCAGCTAATAATCAAGGAACTGTATGGTACGGCAGCAAAGTTCCTTGAATATTATGTTGGAATGAGAGTATAGTTCCTAGCCATATCGGCCTAGAAAATCGCAACTTTTTATTTTCCGTCGTCGTATTACACAATGTAAATACAGAAGAGTCAAGTTTCAAATAGGAAAAATATTGAAACTCTTTGGTCATTTTTGAGTGAGATGCAAACGGTCTAATCAGATTCAGTGAACTATGCTAAGCTATGCTAAAAGTGGTACCAGACCCGGAGATCGGCTGAATAGATTTGAAAACGGTAAAACTCAACTGTTTAACTCTAGGGGAGTTGGAAAATGAGCCTATTTTCAAAAAAAGTGGAGTGTTCCTTTAATGTTCAGAAGACCAACAAGGATGCATACAATTGTTCTGAGGCAAATCAAAGTTATTTAATCACAATCGTCAGGTAGTAAAACAGCGTCCTTGGGTAAGTTAGGTAGCATTAAAGTTAATCACCAGCTAAAGTTAATTACCACTAGCAAAGTGAGTTTGCCTCAGAAAATGTAGCTTCTGAGACTAAGTAGACTAAGTAGTTCGTCGGCGTCGGCATTGGCATCGGCATCAGCTTGGTGTGTTCCGGCCTAAAAAAATTCAAGTTGCCTCTGTTAGGGAGCTGAAGATAGTCATTGGGAAAAGTAGACTATATATCATAAAATTGGCTGAGGTATATCAGGTATGTCAAGCAAGTTGAGTTGATACTATAGTCTCTAGTGATTGCTCTTAAGAACGGTAAAATGTTGGCAAGGTTTCTTTAGGAATCTGGATCAGATACCATTGCATTTTCAGAACCAGATGAAGAAAAAAGACAACACACATATATCACCGAGGTAATTAAAAGAAGTTTATTTATAACTGGTAAGCAGTTGACAAGGTAATTTTGCATAACAGGAGTTATAAAAACCAACTACTCCTTTCTAAACTGAATGTATTTCTATTTTATTTTCAGACCATTGAGGAACATAGGGCTATGTGCCAGCAACAGGATCGGGAATAAAATGCATCATTATTGGCAGAAAAGAGAAAAAGTATGTTTTTAAAGGGTACATTCAATTAAATTAGGAATTCATTTAAAATAACATTATCAACTAAATTTCCTACATTAGTAGGAAGCTGTTTGTCCTATGCCTTTCCTATTCTAGCTACAGAAGGACCGCGGCACCACTTTCGTTTTTTTCCGCAAGTAGAATAGGGAAGGTGTAGGACATACAGCGTAAGCGTTTTGAAGAATGTGGAAATGGGAAGTACGTTCAAGGTGATATTTTGTGTTTATAAAGCATAAACGGTTGTATTTTTTCCAAAAATTTCCACTAGATAAGACCCTTATTCCTCAACTGGTTTCATTTAAAGGGCTTTGAAGCTGCACTGAAACTGTAATTTTGATCTTCAACCATCTGGAGGCCTCTGAAGTCCACTATAAGGAGAATAATCCTGGAATGTTTTCATCAAAAACCTTCATTTCTTTTCGACTGAAGAAAGATGTGAAAAAATGTATGATGTCAGAATCAATTCAAGTAATTTTATGGTATTTATACATCCCTGCAAACTTGTCATCTTTAGGTGAAATTCACCAATCTGACATTGAATTAAAAGGATTAGTCTACTTACAAATAAAATGTTCTGATAATTTACTCATCCCCATGTCATCCAAGATGTTCATGTCTTTCTTTCATCAGTCGAAAAGAAATGAAGGTTTTTGATGAAAACATTCCAGGATTATTCTCCTTATAGTGGACTTCAATGGCCTCCAAACGGTTGAAGGTCAAAATTACAGTTTCAGTGCAGCTTCAAATTTCAAAACACCGCTTCAGGAAGCATCGGAGCATAATGAATCAGCGTATCGAATCATGATTCAGATTGTGTGTCAAACTGCTGAAATCATGCGACTTTGGCGCTGATTCAAACAGCTGATTCAACACGCTGATTCATAATGCTCGAAGCTTCCCGAAGCAGTATTTTGAAATCGGCCATCACTATATAAGCCGTTATTCTGTTTTTTTTGGCACACCAAAAATATTCTTGTCGCTTTATAATATTAATATTGAACCACTGTACTCACATGAACATGTTTTAAATATGTTTTTAGTACATTAATGGATCTTGAGAGAGGAAATGTCATTGCAGGACTCACCGATTTCAAGGTCTTACAGGTGTGGAACGGCATGAGGGTGAGTAATAAATTACATTATTTTCATTTTTGGGTGAACAAACCCGTTAACTTGCATTACACCATTCATCAAACAAAATACTCTTCTCCTTTGCAAACTCTACAAATGTCTGGTTAGAATTTTTCTTACAGCATTGAAATCTTTGTCGGTATGCCTCATATTTATTATGTTATATTTTGCTGTATTTGGCCATCTGTTTCTGTGGGCCATAAGACTGTATGGGCCATTTGATTCACACCTTTACAGACACAGATAGAATTGACTGCATCTGGGTCACAATCACAATGTAAATGCATCTGACTAAAGATGATGAAAATACACAATCTTTCAATTAAGGTTGTGTCATTTTATTTATAATCTTTCATTTTCATAACACAGCAAGACAAAAGTTTAACTAATATTTATTTCTGAGGTATCAATATATATGAAATGGAGTGACGTCTCTATACAATCGAAATTAAAGGGCGTCTACGGTAACCACTCAAATTTTAGCAAATGGGGTGGTTAGGTGTAGATAAAGGTGGATACAGAAAAACAGCCACAAGCCTCAGCTGTGATTTGAACGAGGTTTTGATTTCACACAGATACGTATTTTCTTGTGCCATTTTAAATTGCTGGGCCATTTAAAACTCTTTCCACACAAATGACACAAATAGGGTTTCACATTTTTATGACTTTTCAGGTGTATCTGTAAGTGTAATGGCAAAATAAATTTTTTATTACAATGATCACAATTAAATCTTCTTCCAGAATGAATGCAAAGGTGATTCTTGAAATAACTTTTTTCAAACCTCTTACCACAATCAGAACACTGCAATTTCTTTCCAGAATGAGTTTGCAAATGACAATTCAAGTCTTTTTGCTGTGTGAAGCTCTTCTCACATTGATGACAAGAGAAAATATTCTCTCTAGTGTGGACTCTTATGTGACTCTTAAGGTTTCCTTTAACCATGAAACTCTTTCCACACTGAGGGCAGGTGTAAGGCTTCTCTCCAGTGTGAACTCTCATGTGAGTTTTAAGATTCCCTCTTTCTGAGAAGCTCTTTCCACAGAGTTTGCAGGGGAAAGGTTTCTCTCCAGTGTGACTTCTCATGTGGGCTTCAAGAGAAGATTTATATGCAAAACTCTGTTGACACCGAGGGCATCCAAAAGCCTTCTCTCCAGTGTGAACACTCATGTGTGCATTAAAGGTTGCCTTATATCTGAAACTTTTCCCACACTCAGAGCATGTGTGAGGTTTCTCTCCAGTGTGAAGATTCATGTGAATCTTAAGGGTAACTTTATGATTGCAACTTTTTCCACACTGCTGGCATGTGAAAGGCTTCTCTCCGGTGTGAATTCTCATGTGAACCTCAAGGTGTTTATTTAAACGGAAACTCCTTCCACACTGCTGGCATTTGAAAGGTTTCTCTCCAGAGTGAATTGCTATGTGCATGTTAAGACGTTTCATGTCTGTAAAACTTTTTCCACACAGATGACATACAAAACAATCCCCTTTTGAGTGAATCCTCATGTGCTGATTAAGGGTTACTTTACGGCTGAAACACTTTCCACACTGTTCACATGGGAATGGCTTTTCTCCAGTGTGAATGTTCGTATGATACTTAAAGTTTAGCTTTGTTGTGAAGCTCTTTCCACATTGTTGGCATGTGTAAGGCTTCTCTCCAGTGTGGCAATTCATATGCTTTTTAAGGGCTGCTTTTCGAGTGAACTTGTTTCCACACTGTGGGCAGGTGAAAAGGCTCTCTCCAGTGTGAATCCTCATGTGGTCTTTAAGGCTCCTTTTCTGAGTGAAGCTCTTTCCACACTGTTGGCAGGTGAATAGACTCTCTCCATTGTGAATTCTCATGTGGACATTAAGGTGTCCTTTCTGAGTGAAACTTTCACCACATTGTTGGCAGGTGAAAGAGCTCTCTCCAGTGTGAACCCTCATGTGGACTTTAAGACTCCATTTCTGAGTGAAACTCTTTCCACACTGTTGACAGGTGAAAGGCTTCTCTCCAGTGTGAATTCTCATGTGGGCTTTAAGATTTTGTTTTTGACCAAAACTCTTTCCACACTGAGGGCAGGTGTAATCACAGTTAGAGTTGGTCTTCTGAGAAGTTTTTTGTGTGGATGTCTTTTTAGTCTGTGTGAATTGTTCTTCAGTCATGAAATCATGATGATTCTTAAACTGATTTTTCTCTTCCATTTCATTCACTTCTTGGCTCTTCTCTTTCAGTGTCATCAGGTCTTAAAAAAAGACACAAAATAACAGACATTACAACCAGCACCAAGTATGCTAGATCATATATGCACTAAGCTACTTTATTTTAAGGTGCCATGGTTACAGTTACACATACAGTGGGTACGGAATGTATTCAGACCCCCTTACATTTTTCACTCTTTGTTATATTGCAGCCATTTGTTAAAATCATTTAAGTTCATTTTTTTCCTCATTAATGTACACACAGCACCCCATATTGACAGAAAAACACAGAATTGTTGACATTTTTGCAGATTTAAAAAAAAATAAAAACTGAAATATCTCCATGCAGGCTTTCATGTGTCTTGCACTGAGGAGAGGCTTCCATCTGGCCACTCTGCCATAAAGCCCCAACTGGTGGAGGGCTGCAGTGATGGTTGACTTTCTACAACTTTCTCCCATCTCCCGACTGCATCTCTGGAGCTCAGCCACAGTGATCTTTGGGTTCTTCTTTACCTTTCTCACCAAGGCTCTTCTCCCCCGATAGCTCAGTTTGGCCGGATGGCCAGCTCTAGGAAGGGTTCTAGTCATCCCAAACGTCTTCTATTTAAGGATTATGGAGGCCACTCTGCTCTTAGGAACCTTAAGTGCAGCAGAAATTTTTTTGTAATCTGTGCCTTGCCACAATTCTGTCTCTGAGCTCTTCAGGCAGTTCCTTTGACCTCATGATTCTCATTTGCTCTGACATGCACTGTGAGTTGTAAGGTCTTATATAGACAGGTGTGTGGCTTTCCTAATCAAGTCCAATCAGTATAATCAAACACAGCTGGACTCAAATGAAGGCGTAGAACCATCTCAAGGATGATCAGAAGAAATGGACAGCACCTGAGTTAAATATAGGAGTGTCACAGCAATGGGTCTGAATCCTTAGGACCATGTGATATTTCAGTTTTTCTATTTTAATAAATCTGCAAAAATGTCAACAATTCTGTGTTTTTTCTGTAAATATGGGATGCTGTGTGTACATTAATGAGGAAAAAAAATGAACTTAAATGATTATAGCAAATGGCTGCAATATAAAAATTTAAGGGGGTCTGAATACTTTCCGTACCCACTGTAAGTATTAAATATTATAAATGTACCAACATAATACATGATTAAGTTCTATTTTCACATTATTTGCTTGTGATTATGTATAATTTACTGTTATTACTAGAGTAAGTACATGTAACAACAATGAATAGTGTAACAATGGTAAAACAAGGACACTCAAATAAAGTGTTACCAATGTTTCCTGTAGGGCTGCCCTCGACTAAAGATTTCGCTGGTCGACAAGTAGTCGTTCATTTTAAGTGACTGTCGACTAATTGCATGTTTATCAATAAACCTTATACTACTGGTCTGTTGAATACTCAAATCTGATTGGTTGACCAACATTTCAAGGTGTGCAGTTATTTTCAGGGAAACGCATGTCTAAAGTAGTTCTAAAAGGTCTTGACCGCATTGCAGTTCCATATCACTTCACCAAATATTTTCAGTTATCTCAGTAGGTCCTTACAGCCTACAAACACGAGAAACAAGACCCACAATGACAGACCAGGCAAATATAGTTAACAATAGGATAAAAACAACAAATTCTTGTCAAGATTTTTGACACAAAAAACGTTTTATTGTACTAATTATTATTAATACTCTTGCGCTCTCTTTCAAATGTACACGTACAGTACGGACACTCGCACAGAAATGCTTTGTCAGCGCTGCGCTGACAAATTAATCAGTAAAATAGTTTATCAACTTAAAAGATGCATGACTCACCAGTGAGGTAATAACTGTGTGGTTCTTGAGGTAGATAAACTTATAGTTTCGCTATTAGTTGAGACACTGCTGCCGTGAGAGACGCATAGATCAGCTTATTCTCTCTCAACTGCGTTAATAACTGTATCAACGATAATATTCTGCAAGGCTCAAGTCTTCATTGCTAGTTGTGAAATGACAATTTGGAATTAGAAACAGATGATTGTGATGAGATGTGTAAGAAATTAGATGCACACAGAATAGTGTTTTAAGGACAAAAACCTGACAAATGTCTTGAAATATAACATCGGAACAGTGTATTTAAGGTGTGGTGATCGTAGTTTAAGCGGAATAATTGACTCTGAATAATTGCCATTTAGCCCACTCTTATTTGTATGACCAAAAATTCCAGAGTATTTTAAGTGCAAGTGATCGCACCGGCACCTCCATGTTAAGCCGTGGTCACAATGGACTTTGAACGTATGAAATTTTATCGGATGCAGCAAGAGCTGTGATGTGACGTCACGGTCTACAGCGTCTTTTTTAAAAACATGAATTCAACATATAATATATAGTAATACATACTATAAAAATATACAACCTACTCGACTTTACTGCAAAAATATCATTCTTTTAAATCAGTCAAGAGGTCATGCTATGATGAATCGATTTTCTACAGGTCACACGTCAGGTCAGAGTTCACCAAACTTTAACTTTGGAACGCAGTGAAATGCGAAATCTTTCACACAAGCTTGCGTTTCCGGTCTGATACATTCACATATGTATGAATGGAAGTCAATGGGGTGAAAAGTGCAGTGTGACCGCACATTTTAGCTGTCATGCAGTAAACATGCTACTATTAAGCTCCACACATTTTCTAGGTTAACGTTAAAGCGAGCGGCCATGTAAAGATGCTACTAACATGTTTGAGATAAGCCATATTTGAGGTCAATGAATGATAAGCGAGTGTTTCAATGTCCAGCTGTTAATGATCTGTCCGTCACAGACTGCGGGACTTCACCACTTCCTGTATATTTTTTTCCTGTGACTAAGCGACTAATTGACTATTATGGGGTTTTCTTGTAATCTCAGAATGTCTTCTCAATATTGTTAACTGGACACTTGTTTCAAGCTGTCATTCAAATCCCTTATCAAATTATCTGCTTTTGGCGTCTGATCATAGCTACATCAGTCTTCTAGTGATATTAGATCTTTTAACGCTATAGACCACAGCATTCTTTTTGTTGCTATTATTAGACAAGCATTTTCACAGTTTACATCCTATCTATCAGACTGCTACTGCTTTCTCTGTGCAAATGAGGAGACATCTCATCAAACACAAGTGCCACAGGGCTCAGTATTAGGTCCTTTGCTTTTCTCTCTGTATACACTGTGCAGGTTAGCTTTCCTCATCATAACCTGAAAATTGCAGTGCATGGACATACATCCATTGTTAATGGGACAGTAGTGAATTTCTATGTGAAACCATTAAAATAGTGCAGGACATGAGAGTGTGCTGCTCAAGCTGATCTTGAATCCCAATGTCACAATAAGATTTCAACCCTACTAATCATAGGGTTCATACTAGGGCTGCCCTCGTCTAAAGATTTCTCTAGTCGACTAGTAGTCGTTCATTTAAGCATTTAGTCGACTAATCACACATTTATGTTAAGCCATAAATCATAATAATAAGGCTTTAATTGATATATAATTTAGCCTAATCCGTGCTTGAGCGCACGTATGAAGCTTGCCACAGCGCACTGGCAAATATAATGATTATGAGTGTGACGTGAAAAAAAACAGAAGGAGCCCGTCTAATAATGTTTTGATAATGTTTTCTGTGTTTGCGTCTGCAGAGATTAAGTCAATGATGCCGACTCATCTCCGCAGTATTGGACTTGCCTATATGCACGTTTCATACAGATTACATAATTTGAGAATGTATTTTAAAATTTTCATTTGTTAGTTTAAACATAGACATTAAGCTTTCTATGGATTTAGTCAAACCAAAAATTACTCATACACTAGATATCATTTTTAAATTCATTGTACAGTGGACTACCTGTAAAACTGATAAAAATGTGTGACCAAAAATTATTCAGACACTTTGACCTGACCCTGTTTTGCTTAAGTATTATCTGACATTATCAAAATTAATTTCTCACAATTTATTACCATTTTTTACCTATAGAATAAAACTGTGATCATGTGTGAAATGTTAAAGGTGTCTGAATAAATTTTGGTTTGGCTGTATATTTCTTGTTTCTGTGAGACATCATTTTGCTGTTATTGTGAGTTTACAGAAATAAAAAACCTTTGCAGTTTGCTTTACTCTTATCTGTATGACCAAAATGAAATTAAAAGTATTTTAAGGCCCCGTCCACACGGAGACGAGTTTCAGTGTAACCGCACAAATTTTTTTACGGATAGGCGTTTCGTCCACACGGATCCGGCGTTTTCGAAAGGTGAAACCGGAATTTTTTGAAACCGGGTCCCAGAGTGGAAAAATTTGAAAACGCCGGCTTGGCGTTGCCGTGTGGACGGGGCAATCCGTATATTTTCTGAAACGATGATGTCATCACCCCACGTGTCGACCCTAGTCAGACGCGCTAACACCACAAAACAGCACCAACAACAGCAATAGCAGACTCTACATGCTTGTGTTCGTGCTGCAGAAGCTAGTGAACCAAAATAAAGTGTTATTTCTAAGCTTTGCTAAAGTTTGTATTCAGCGCGCAAGGTTTATGCGCATGCTCCAAGTCTTCTTCGCTGCTTTAAGTGCATTTCTGCGGCAGAATTACAGCGCCACATAATGGTCTTGCATGTATACTACATCGTTTTGAGTCGTTTCAGTGGTTTCGTGTGGACGCAGATATTTTTTGAGACGAGGAAAAAAAAAGATCGGTTTAGGGTAAGCTCCGGCTTCGTGTGGACGTAGCCTAAGTTAAATGCAAGTGATCGCGCCAGCACCTGTATGCCATACAGTAAGCACGCTCTCCACACAAGCATGGATAATAATAGTGCACATTTATCTAGGACTAGGTTAACATTAGAGCGAGTTGCTACCATTTACATGTTTCAAGAGATAAGCCATATTTTAGGTCATTGAATGATAGATCAGTTAATGTTACAAAAAATAATTATATTGTTTAGGCTACTTTTATAATACTTTTCAAATTTAATTAATGTCAGTGCTTCCCACAAATAGACTTTACTTTTAGGTGGTCTGCCCAGGTATTTTAACCGCCGCCCAAGTATATTTGGAGACACATTTTTGCTTTTATTATTTTTATCCTCTTATACTTTTACATACACTTGAGATAATGAAACCATCCACGATCGATTAACTAGTCATTTTGTACCTGCTCTTTATGTGTGCGTCAGAACTGTTCACTCCCGCTAACATTCCCACGGGCGCTGCATTTTGCAAAGTCACAAGGGGGGCGCTGTTGCGCGTTCTACAAGCTCGCGCAACAGTACTTCAGACTGCTTCAAAGTGATTTTCAATCAATGAAAAGTGCAGATTTATGCCAAGCGATTGCTAATGAACTCAAGTTGATGAATTATTGCAATGTCTACTTTATGGCCTTTATATAAAATGTTTTATACGGTTGTAAGAATCTGAAGGATCAGCCTGCAATAGTACAGACAATTCAAAATAAGACTAATACCAGTGTATTTCGGGCTTGTTTATAATTAAAAAGTTTTTTTTTTTTCTTCTGAGCAATATTGGTATTTTGGTTACACAATAGATTGTATTTAATTTGATTTCCATTTAATTCATAGTAAATTGTAGTCTCCCCCACAGGAAGAAAAGACTAACATTATTTGAAATGTATAATATTCATGATATAAATTTTATTAGTAAAAAAGTGTCCCATTCACTGAGAGAGACACTATATGTTAAAAATCACACATTATTTGTTTGTCACATGTAGTAGACCATTTTTGTGCCGTGGGTAATAGGAGGATTTTTCACCCGGCTACCACCACAAGTATGTTTCAAACCTGTGGAAAGCACTGAATGTTGTACTAATGAATGCCAAAATGGAAGTAGGATCTTCTCAGATGCACTTGATGCAGTATTAGTATTGGTCATGTGATCTCAACATGTCTGTCCATATGTGGTGACCAGCTCCATGTCTAATAAAACTGCTTTAATTAGAACACTCATGACAGTCTTCTAAAATATCATTCACTTCTAGAGGTGAACATTTTAAACATGATCACATAAACTTAGTTTTGAGAATGAAACCAACCTGTTTGTTCCTCAGTATCTTCTTGTTTCACACTGAATGTTTCTTCAATCTTCATTTCTTCACTCTCCTCTTTAATAAACGCCATCATTATATCTTTATCACATGAATCTCAGTTGCTTCACCATTAGTTTTTCTGTGTTTGGACACTCTGTCATGATTAAGATGAGAATAATTAACAGAAAGAAAAATCCAAACTAAATTTTAATTATAGCTCCCTGGTTCAGTAATCAGTGCATTAACAGAAACTTAATATTTATTATTATATTTAGTATTTAATGACCTTTATCAAAGTTATGATCCTTGCAGGTATATTACATTTAAAATATTGCACTTTCATGAAAGCATTTTGAAAATGTTTTGTAAAAGTTCAACCGGATGTTTTTGAGTTCTCTTTGCAGTTTTGCCAATACTTTTATTCAGTTGAGTTTTAAAACGCCTTCTTCATCACTACTTCAGTGACTGAATTAATATTTACGACAAACTGATTAAAAACACATAAAGTGAAATGAGACGCAAGCTTTCTGTTACGTTCATTCACTGTAGACAAAGCATTCAATAACATCCAATTCGTTTTACAGTTAAAGTTAGTGATGGGATATATGTGATGTTCGAAACACGCTTCGTGAAGATTTAGAACCTTTTGCAAATACTCCGTTTCGAACCAGTGATTCGAAGCGCGTATCAGTTGTTTTGAACGGTTTCGTTTCTGGTTTGCACATTAAATGACTTTAAAAGAGTAAAAAAACAAACCTTTCGAGTCAAAATAAACGTAGTACCGCGGCGCACCTTTATGGCGTCATAAAACCGAACAAATGTAAAAGTTCCGCTGCGGTCTTAAATCGCGAAAGTGTATAGAAATTCACACACAATACAGACATACAAAAACAATGCAGTAGTTTTGTTAGCTGGGGCACTACATTTAATTTGTTCCTGAGGTCACATCATGATTATAATCCTCAAGCAAAAGTGTATCAAAACAATGAAAAAAGTTTGGGGGAAAAAAGCTACTCAGGTTGTTTCACACACATACAATATCAATTACTGTACAGTCCACACAGTATTTAAGGCATTTCTTAGAAACAAAGAAAAATAAATACATTGGTTAAATATGTAGCAAAAAGACACATGCAATATTATACAAAACTGTGCTTTTACCTTTATTAATTATTACTTACTCATAGATTCTGTCAGAGTGTAATCCATTTTATATTTACACATTGGGTAGATGCTATACTCCAAAGCAATTTATGTTTATTTGTTCATCATATGTTGACCCAGGAACATGTTGAACTCAGCAATATGTAATTAAATGTGTTCGTGTTGTATCATTTGGTGGATTAAATCACAAAGTGGTTTAATTTTTTTTTATAAATCCTTTATTGTGCTTTTCTTTTTTCTAACTGAGTTAACAGTATTGACAGTAACATACTTTCAATGATCCATTTTAGTCTTAAGGAGATAAGTGATAACAAATATACAAAAGTAATGCAGAGAAAAAAGAAAGTGCAGAAGTTATAACACGCTTGTATATATATATATATATATATATATATATATATATATATATATATTTTTTTTTTTTTTTTAACCATAAATTCATTGCCTCGCCACGGCCAAACCATTTAAGATATCAAAAATCCACTTGCAAATCTAGCATCCTCTATATCTTGGTGAGTGAATTTGGTGGTGAATGGATGAATCCCCTAGGAGAAATATATCAAAAATTCCAGAGTATGCTTTTTTCAAACAACACACAATAGCTGATAGCATATTATTTATTTATGTTAATTTATTTACATTTTATTTAATATGGACAATGGACAGTCAGTGACCTCCCCAGAATTAACTACAGAGCTAAATTTCATCTGCAGTCCCTGGGCAGGAGAAACTAAAACACATAAAATAACTAAAACAGTCATCAACAATAGCATATACAATTAAAGCTGCAAGCAGCATTTACGGGGCCAAGCACAAAGGCGGCGCAACAAGTCGCGCCAGCATGGCTGGGAGCATCAGACCAACTGCAACAGCAATTAAAGACCTATTAAAATCATTTTACATAAAAGAGCTGACAAATCACAAATACAGTCAATAATAAAGATTTACTGGTTTATCAGTTTCGACCAGTAGGTGGTGAGGTGCGGTGACAATGACTGTCACAAAAGTTTGGTGTCAAAATGTCAAAGCATTTGCAGAGATACAGCCTCAAGAGTTATTTTGGCATTAAAGGATTAGTCCACTTTTAAATAAACTTTTCCTGATAATTTACTCACCCCCATGTCATCCAAGATGTAGATGTCTTTCTTTCTTCAGTCGAAAAGAAATTAAAGTTTTTGATGAAAACATTCCAGGATTATTCTCCTTATAGTAGACTTGAATGGGCACCAAACAGTTGAAGGTCATAATTAATTTCAGTGCAGCTTCAAATTGTTCAACACGATCCCAGATGAGGAAATAAAGGTCTTATCTAAAGAAACCATTGTTCATTTTCTGAAAAAAATTGAAAATTTTTTTAACCTTAAATGCTCATCTTGAACTAGATCTCTTCTTCTTCTCCTCTATTAGAATTACAGCAGTGTAGAAACTGCTAAGTGTATTACTGCCCTCCACAGGTCAAAGTTTGAACTAATTGTTCTATACTATTGAACTAGCATATTGCATATAAAAATTAGTTAAAACTTTGGCCTGTGGAGGGCAGTATTATGCTTAACAGCGTCTACACTGCTGGAATTCTAATAGAGGAGAAGAAGAAGAGAGCTAGTTCAAGATGAGCATTTAAGGTTAAAATATAATTTTCAATTTTTTTTTCCCATGTTGAACAATTTGAAGCTGCAGTGAAACTAATTATGACCTTCAACTGTTTGGTGCCCATTCAAGTCTACTATAATGAGAATAATCCTGGAATGTTTTCATCAAAAACTTTAATTTCTTTTTGACTGAAGAAAGAAAGACATGGACATCTGGGATGACATGGGGGTGAGTATATTATCAGGAAAAGTTTATTTAAAAGTGGACTAATCCTTTAAAGCCTCAAATTCGATACTGTTATATGAATATGGTTTCGTTTATCAACAAGAAATCCATAACTTTTTACCGACATGGTCTGAAGATGATACGATTCGATTTTGAAAATCAAACTGGCAGATAGGAAGTTTGGCTAACTATGACAAAATTGGCATTAATGTTCTCAGCATGGCCCATGGAATCTATAAAGACTAGTCTCATTACAATAGGCCACATTTATATAAAGCTATTAACATTTTTTTTTTTTTTTTATGTTATTACAATGTTATGCTGTCTCGAAACCATTTGAGAACGTTCAGAGCATTGTGCTGATGACACATACTGAGTTTCGTAATGGAACACAAATGCATTCATATAATACTGTATTGTAGTTAATGGCAATTTCATGTTTTGTTCAATTATAGCGCCAAGAGGCACAATCCCAACACTTTTTTATGTGTCCTCAGAGTGAGCCCATACATGTGTGTGTCAAATTTGGTGAAAATATCTCATTTCATTTTGGAGTTATAAACATTTATATGTATGAGAACAAAAAAAATGACCCATGGATGACTTTGTTTTGATTTTTTTTTTTTTTTTGTCACTCCCTATCAAAATTTTGACATTTGGACTGAAACATTTATTTAACCAGCTAAAGTTCCGTGTTTCCTACGGTGGTTTATATACAAATCCAATTCCAAAAAAGTTGGGACCCTGTACAAATTGTGAATAAAAAAGGAATGCAATAATTTACAAATCTCATAAGCTTATATTTTATTCACAATAGAATATAGATAACATATCAAATGTTGAAAGTGAGACATTTTGAAATGTCATGCCAAATATTGGCTCATTTTGAATTTCATGAGAGCTACACATTCCAAAAAAGTTGGGACAGGTAGCAATAAGAGGCCGGAAAAGTTAAATGTACATATGAGGAACAGCTGGAGGACCAATTTGCAACTTATTAGGTCCAATATGATTGGGTATAAAAAGAGCCTCTCAGAGTGGCAGTGTCTCTCAGAATTCAAGATGGGCAGAGGATCACCAATTCCCCCAATGCTGTGGCGAAAAATAGTGGATCAATATCAGAAAGGAGTTTCTCAGAGAAAAATTGCAGAGTTTGAAGTTATCTTCATCTACAGTGCATAATATCATCCAAAGATTCAGAGAATCTGGAACAATCTCTGTGCGTAAGGGTCAAGGCCAGAAAACTATACTGGATGCCCGTGATCTTCGGGCCCTTAGACGGCACTGCATCACATACAGGAATGCTACTGTAATGGAAATCACAACATGGGCTCAGGAATACTTCCAAAAAACATTGTTGGTGAACACAATCCACCGTGCCATTCGGCGTTGCCGGCTACAACTCTATAGGTCAAAAAAGAAGCCATATCTAAACATGATGCAGAAGCGCAGGTGTTTTCTCTGGGCCAAGGTTCATTTAAAATGGACTGTGGCAAAGAGGAAACCTGTTCTGTGGTCAGAAAAATCAAAATTGGAAGTTCCTTTTGGAAAACTGGGACGCCATGTCATCCGGACTAAAGAGGACAAGGACAACCCAAGTTGTTATCAGCGCTCAGTTCAGAAGCCTGCATCTCTGATGGTATGGGGTTGCATGAGTGCGTGTGGCATGGACAGCTTACACATCTGGAACGGCACCATCAATGCTGAAAGGTATATTCAAGTTCTAGAACAACATATGCTCCCATCCAGATGTCGTCTCTTTCAGGGAAGACCTTGCATTTTCCAACATGACAATGCCAGACCACATACTGCATCAATTACAACATCATGGCTGCGTAAAAAATAAGGATCCGGGTACTGAAATGGCCAGCCAGCATTCCAGATCTTTCACCCATAGAAAACATTTGGGAGAGAGGAAGATGCGACAAAGTAAGACAAAAAGACAAACTAAGACAGTTGAGCAACTAGAAGCCTGTATTAGACAAGAATGGGACAACATTCCTATTCCTAAACTTGAGCAACTTGTCTCCTCAGTCCCCAGACGTTTGCAGACTGTTATAAAAAGAAGAAGGGATGCCACACAGTGCTAAACATGGCCTTGTCCCAACTTTTTTGAGATGTGTTGATGCCATGAAATTTAAAATCAACTTATTTTTCCCTTAAAATGATACATTTTTTTTCAGTTTAAACATTTGATATGTCATCTATGTTGTATTCTGAATAAAATATTGAAATGTGAAACTTCCACATCATTGCATTCTGTTTTTATTCACAATTTGTACAGTGTCACAACTTTTTGGGAATCGGGTTTGTATATAAAATAAAGAAATTAACAACATAGTCAAGAGAACACGATTTTGGGTTTTCGTAATAAAAAAAATTTAATAGGGTTAAAAATATAAGAACTTAAATTAACCCAAAATTGATTAATTATACTACAATCACAAAAAATGGCCTGCTGATTCTTCAACAAGACCACAACATGAGCAAGTTTAATTAATCATTCTTATTCTTATTAATTAATTCAAGATATTAACAGATAGGTCAATTAAACCTGTCACTCATATCTTTGCTTTTGATAACGTTGTAGGTCACATGATAATATCAACATGGCGGATTATGTCCGGATCACATCTATACTTAACGCGATCAGGCTTTAAAGTACCTACTCTTTTAGCACTCGTTAAGTTAGTACTTATTGAAATTAAGTACCTTCTCAGTGAGTATGTGGTTTTGAACACAGCCTATAAATCTAACATGCTTGCATCATACCAATGTCTGGCTGGAATGTTTTTACCCTTCTACGTTTTTTAATTGTAACAGTAGCAAACCCACAAGTGTGATCAGGTGATAAATTGCACTTTATAATTCCAAGTCTTACAGAACTCAGTGGTATACTTTATGTGGTGTACTGAAAAGTTGCTAAATAAACCAGCAGACAATGCATTTATTGTAAAAAGGTAACCACTTTAATTGCTTTTGTTTAAAAAAATGCAATGTGCAAAAGAGCAGAACAAATCAACTACAAATAAAATAAGTTAGTAACACATGATTTTCACAACAATTAGTAAATATTATCAATATTATTTTATTTTGATTTTATTTTACTTTACAGAAAAATGAAAATACTAACATTTCAGAGGATGTTTGCCATACGTTTCCAATGCAAATGCAAATTATAAGCAAATTATAAGCGACTCAAACACACAGCATTTGCAGAGAAGCATTTACTGTGAATGGAATGTTCCAGCTGTGTTGTACTCCAAAACATGCACCTGTAGCAAATTAGCTCAAAATAAATATGAATAATTAATCATAACTAGTTATAATTAATTATTAATATTTTAATTAGTCAATAAAATTAACTTAATGTAATAAAATTAATATTACAATCAATTAACCTGTTGTTCAATGAACACACAGTGTTAATTGTTTATTAACTAAGAAATGTTCATTTCCAGGTTATGGGAAATAACAATCTTATTCTACTAAAAGCCTGTAGTCAGGACCGACATGAATAGGGACTCCAGTACATGAGCGCAAAACACGGACAACCTTACGTGTGACATGAACAAGACTTTATTAACTAGACTAAACACTTAAAATACTCTAACATTCACACACATACATGCATACAGTTTACCAAGAGAGAGAGAGAAAGCAGAGTACAGGAAGCAAGAAGTTACAGCATTGTTGGACATTCAGCAGATCAACAGCCTTGAGCAAACCATCAGTTTAGTTTTAACAGGCCCTTCTTTAAAAGGGGTAAGGATACTCAATGTATCCGATAATGAGACTAAGTTTGATACTTGCGTGTCTCTCCAAGTTGAATTAAAACTGTCCTGATGCAATTTGTGGAGGCTTCCGTTGAATCTTTGCTGATATTGTCTTGACGAAAGAGAACCGGCTGGATTCAGAGGATCTTTGGTGAATGGAAGGTCTAGGCCGAGGCCTGGCACAAGCTTGGGGTTCCTTAGAAGCTTCTAGCTTCTTAAAGCATCATCTTGACGTCAGCATTCATCAGTAAAAGAGAAGAAGAGGAGGAAGAGCAGGAAGAGAGGGGGTTCCTTGTGATCAGTGAATATAAGGGGTGAAGATGTCACACCCTCTTGAGGTGTCTGAGCCAATAAGGAGTTCCCCTTTCAGAGGGAAGTTTTACGAGTCTTTGTTCTGTAGCAAGATATTAGCATAAGACACTGGATTGGATGAATGAGAGAATAACCTTCTAGATTCTTATAATACTAATGTGTCACAGAGTTAGTAACATGTGACATAAATTACCAAATAGGAAATGAAAGTTGGAGTCCGTAGATACCAAGCATGCTGCCAATGTGATCTCAGTTAACTATACATTTGCAACTATGGAACATTAATACCAAAATAGTTCAAAAGAGAGAATTAATACATAGAATAAAGCCTATAAAAGGAAAGTCATGAGATGGGAAACTTGGATACATGTTTATACATTTCCCAAGTGGTTATATAGAGAATACATAGGATTAAGAGAGTTTATTTGTCCTTCTCAGGAAGAATGAGTCACTAGTCTCTCCAGAATTCTTCTGGATCATAAAAGTAACATATAACTGTAACAGGACACCTAGGTTGGCCTGTGTGCTAGCAACATTGGGATGCTGGTTACAGTTTTAGGGGGATGAGTTCAGAGAACTTTGATAGTGAGAGTGAGTTTATGGGTAATTCATTAAATACAATGAATAATTGTGTGGCTGATTGGTCCAGACGTTACATCCCCCCTTTCGGTCGTTGTTGTTCTTTCTATGGACAACAGCGAGTGACGTTGAAGGTGTAGAAAGATCAGACACACCACTGGCACACAAGGCTGGAAGGCTGTGATGGGCTCTGGTTGTATGTGTCTCCTGGAGTGGTGGTCGTTCCATTGCGGTTGATGTAGACAGTAGACAAGCTCAGGTCTCTGAGCTGGTGTTGTGTGAGTGGTCAGAAGCTTGTACTGCTGAGTACTCCTCAGGTAAGAACTGTTCAAGGAGCTATCTTACTAGCGTTAGAAGCTCCTGCAGGTCCGATGCAGGCGTGTCCAGTCGTCCTTGGGCTGCCTGCTGTTGGAGATCCTGCTGTGTCTGCAGGGAGAGGATGCTCCCATCCCTGGCTTCTCCCTGTGGTAGGTCTGGTACCTGGGTCTGTCTGAATTAATCCTTCTCCTTCTGCAGCTGCAGAGGATTTCAGGAAATTGGCTGATAAGGTGTCAAGCAGAAGGCTTTGGCCTCCCCCTCTGTACCTCTGTGCTTGGCTGGGGGAGGTTCTTCTGCTGACTCCATGCGGTGAAGTGAGATGTTTCTCCTGCAGTGGTTCTGTTTGCTGCAGGTAAGAGAGTCTCAGTTCTCTTTTCTTCTGTGTCTCTATTCTGTCAGGGTCCTTGTGTCTGTCCCGAGCCTCCATCTCTAGCTGGTCTATGTGGCTTTTAGCATGCATCAGCTCCTTGTGAGTCTCTGTGATCTGGAGTTTGAGGTTGTCCACCTCCTGTTTCAAAACAGCGAGGATGTGGGCCAAGAAAAAGTTGACTTCAGTCAGATCATTGTGATCACACCTCTGGTTTGAGTCATCTGCCTTTACTTCTCTTCCATCTTTGTCCAGTTGCTTTTGGCTCTGGTGCCGTAATTGCTCAGCAGCACTGGTTAGGAGGGTGTTCCTCACGACACATAGCCAGTCCTTTTGGTCTGCCATCTGGGCAGTTAGGCTGAGCATCTGCAACATTTAGGCACGCTTGTGGTGAGAGTAAGGGCAAGAGACTACTGCAAGATCAAACAGAATTTAGGGCTAAAGGCACAGTGAGCAGCCAGGTGTATAAAATACAGCTAGGTTTAATAAATGACTTAAGATGGTTCTTGTGGTCAGATTATTTCTTAGTATTTCTTACTGATGGCTCACACAGGCTCTGCTTTTACATGAATTAAAAAAACAAACACAGTAGAGAAGCAAAACAGAACAGGGTGGATGCAATTAAATGAGAAATAGAGCAGTAAACAAATAGAAAGGAATAAAAATAGAATCGCAATAAACTAAAACAGAAGGGCTAGAGGGGAGAAGCGAAACTTAAACTTCCTATTCCAGCTGGGTTTATGACGGTGTCAGGCGAGTGCACTGTTGCGTCATAAAACCTAGAGGGATGGTTTGGATTGAGAGCCTAAGGGTTGGCCCGTACCCGAATAATTGAAGAATATGTAATGTTCTGTGGTTTTCAATTAGGTGAAGTGACTGTATGTCACTAATTTAGGCCTGGGTGAATCATGGGTGCCCAGATAAGAACTCAATGGCAGGCCACCTTTCCTTGACGTTCAAACACTCTTCTGCGGTGTCCGTGGCCACCTGTCCCCTTTGTACCACGGTGCAACCTCTCAAACAGGGAACACCAGCACAATTGCGCACTTTGGCAAGGTATTTGCGCCAACGGCCCGAGTGACCGGTCAAAATTGAGTTTTCCCTAAACTCAGAGTCTGTCCCCTTTATGGGCAGTTACTCCAAACGGGCGGTTCTGTCGTGCAGAAGCCTGAGCAGGGAAATTAAACAAAATTGCCGTTTGTTGTCAATCTGGCTCGTTGCCTCCCTGTACCTGATACACAACTCGCTGATGTCCTTGCGTGTTGCCCGTGATACGAGGTCAGAGTGTCTCCGATTCACACACAGTCAGTGAAAGAACCGCTAGGCCAGGTAGCTCCACTCACTGGAACTCACTGGAGCAACCGTCAGCTCACCCCAGGGCACTAAAGGGCCTTATCTGCAAGTGCACAAACAGTCAGGTAAACACGACTTAATTGTAAATTTAAAACTCAATTTAAATCTTGTTTAAATAGAATTTAAATAATTAAGTGTGTAGGATAAAAGAGTAGGGGTCTAAAATGAACTAGCTGGAAGCAGAACAAAAGTGAAAATAAAATAAAACAAAAACAAATCAGATGCACTTGATTCAAATTTGAATTAAACTCTGTTCAATTAAATTTAAATGAGTGCATAGAATAACAGAATGGGAGAAAGAAAAGAGAAAGCCTTCCCTATTTGCAGATTTTTCCTAAAGAGAATTGCTTGTTGATAGCAAAATGCCAACTGATTGACACTACTTAATTTTAAAATTGAATTAAATGTTATTTAATTAAATTCAAAATAAGTGTATGAAATAAGGGAGGCTTGGGTGTGCGTGAATATTATTGCCAGCCAATAACACACAGGACCCAGAACTAAGAGTGAATAAAATAAAACATTAAGTAATAAAAGGGAATGAATTTCCAAAGTAAAACTAAAGAAATAACCTGAGAGAAAGAGAGAGAAAAGACAAAAAGGGAATGGATGAAATAACACAAAGTAGAATAAAAATAAAATAGAGTAGATCTGTGAATACAGGAAAAAGAATACAAGGGAAAAAGAATTGACTTATCTGGTAGTGTCCACCAGGGGGCGCACTCTCAGAAAGTGAATTCCCTTGTTGGAAGGGAAACAATTTAAATTAAAAATTTAAACGTGTTTAAATTAAATTTAAATCAGTAAACCACATTCCAACAATGATTGGAAAGCATAACCACCAAAAGCAAATTACTTTTACAACTCCCCGCAATATAGAGAAGCAAAAGATAATTTTGGGATAATTTCAGTTCAAAGTATGGAGCGGCTTTAACTCAGAACGTCCACGCGGTGGCGTCACTGAGTCCACACAACCAATAAGTAGGGAGGGGTGGCACACCTGAGCAGACTGCCCTCTGGCGTCTGGTCAGAGTTACTGCATCCCCTTTCTTTAATTTGTGATATAAAAACGAGCGCTTTGTGGGGTTCTGACCCTTACGCTGTTTTAACTGCACGGTCACGATTACAACTATAGAACCTCAGCGGATTCTTTCATAAATATATGTGTACCGTTTTATTCACGGGTACACAACTCTGGGAATCAGTCCCTTTGGTGCAAACTTTAATGCACGCGAATATGTAACGCTTGCAGGATTCCTTCGCCGCGGGTTACAAATCAACATTGGATCAGAATGTTGATATAGCTCCAAATTTTACACATCAATCGATAAACCAGGTGAACTGCTCTCCGTTTAGATTTGTAAGTGGGAATACGTGGTGTGGGTAGCTAGGCCAAACGGCGTAACCCAGGAGCGCCAGCTATACTATGAATTTTTGGACGACACAAATAATTCAGATTCAGTAGTGGCAATTTACTAATAAGGCCTTAAAAGAGATTTAGTGGGAATATTCGCCACTATACTCGTTTCAAAACGCGTTGAATACGATTCAATTCGTTAATTCAAGCGGAAATTAATATTCAAAACTGTAACTTACTGCAAAGATTGTCGTCCTTCACAGATACGAGCTTGAAATATCAATAGACTGCAGTGTATTTCACGGTCAACCAAGGCTAGGCCTGCAGTGTTTTTAAGACACAAACAGCAGCTTGTTAACGGTGCGTAGAGAGGACTCGTGCGTCTTCTCACTGAATAAAGCGCGCATGTACATTAAGTCATACACAAATTATTCTACATTGCTCTTTTACCAAAAACCAAGTTTAAAACGTGCCTTTAAATTCTCCACCAAATTTATGTAACGAAATGTAGCGGTTATTAATCAATTTATGGATGAAATATGAATATAATAATTCATAAGGTTATGAATAAATTATGATTCATATATCGACCCAACGGGGAATTAAACCTGTATCGTGAATCAATTACAACGAATTATAATCAATTACATATATGATTAGTTCTGGTTTAATAATTATTTAGAGAAACTGTTCGTTTGTCCAGCAAACTAAGTCCCTCACAGAATATTATAAACAGAGTTATTCTCTGGCCGTGAAAATAACTTGCATCAAAGCATAAAGCGATCGAAAAGCGTTAAAGTGACTTGGTTTTCAGCTGAAAGAACAAACAGAACAATCGAGCATGAATAACGTTTTAATATATGCAAACTACGAATACAGAGGTTATACATCTAAATATATATACAAGAAAATACACACCTATGTACAAGAATAGAAGTAGAGAAGGAAAGAGAGAAGGCAAGTAGCAAACTCACAACCAGTCCTAAGCCAGCACGGAAATCAGTTTCATCATCTAAGATTGAGAAACGGCAGTATACTTGCATCGGTTGCGTGTCGAATTTCAGGTTAGCGCTGGTGCAGTTCGTTGTCTTCCTCCGTTCAGCGGGAAGGTTTGAACTGAGGACGAGAGTGAGTTTCGCTGGAAGATGGCGATCCCGAAGCTGAGCGCAATGGCAGTGCGTGGTCACCGGAGAGGTCCGGAAAAAACGTGCACGAGATGCTCGTGAGACAATCGGGAGAGAACACCAAGAAATTGTGCGTCTTTGCTTTTATGACAGATAAGCCGACACACCTCCTTGAGGTGGGGTAGCCAATAACATGGGTGCAAAGTTGGCGGGAAAGCTTTCCCATTGTTTGGCCTCACGACTTAATCCAATGATTTATGACTACCAGATCAGATCTCCAAAAGGAGTGTGTTCTTCACAGTATCATTAAACACATAGAAAAATGCATTTGTCCGTTTGGTGACATGTCTCAATGAATAGCTCGAGTCCGGAGCTTTGAAACGAGATCAAACTCGATAGGTCAGAAAGGCATAGGAGAGAAGTTATGGTTTACAGACAAAATTATATCATTAAAATGCACACTAGCACAAATTCACTCATTTAAACACTAGGAAACATGCATAGGCCCTAAAATATATGAAATATATATTTCAGCATAGTGGTGGTATATATATATATGCAGTTAAAAGTGTATGTTTGTGTATTTCTGTATGTGTGTCTGTGTGTGTGTTTTTGTGTGTGCCAGTGTGTGTGGGTGCTGGAATGTGGATCTGGCCCGTAGTCCACATGAGGGGCCCCTTTGATGTCCTAAGAGCAAGGAAATTGGGCCTGCTGTGTTACCTCGGAGGGCCACAAAGGTATCAAGTGGGCTCATCTTTAGTAGACAGTTCGGAGCCGATTTAGTGATTAAGAAACAAAGTTCATCAGGTTAAAAGTGTTCTGAAAACTCCAAAGTTTATTGATTATCCTGATACGTGTGCATACGCTACACACCACATCAGACTATATTTCTATAATTACATCAAAACCATTGTGATTTGATAATCACACTAAGCCATATCATATTCTCACATTTTAAAAATTCATTAAAAGTTACCAGGAAACTTGTGTTAAGCCCAAAGTATACTTCATTTGACTCATGCACATACACTGGCAAGAGACTGCTCAAAACTGTGCATGCGTCCAATGCCTAAGTTACAACCAATATAAATATCTTTGTATTACCTCATGCTAGAGTTGTATAAATAATGGTACTTTCTCTTCGCCTCAATCTCTCGTCTATGTAGGCCTCTATTGTCGCTGTAGCTTGCATGCGTTCCAGGCTGTTCTGTTTTTTGCAGTTTTTCTTTGACTACCTTGTGGATAAACTAATTACTGCGCATGTGCGATCTGTTACAAAAATCTGGCGGTGCACGTACTATTCTGATGAAGAAATCTGTTTCATGTGGACTGCACGCTGACCCTTGCATACACGTAAAAAAGTGAAGAATACTTAACACTGCTGGGCTTAACACTGTTTCAGTGATGATTTTACACGTATTTAGCTCTTTGAACCCTGGCAATCATAAGTATGTCCAGCAGATGGTGCTGTACGAAGCAATCTGTGCGTGAAATAAATGTAATAGAAAATGTAACATCTTGCAGTTTATTTAGTAATCTGACTATCCACTCTTCAATATGTACATTATAGGAAATTACAAACCAAAATTGACATCATACTGTGGCAGTTATGACCTAATGGCAAGTCGGACTTGTAACCCGAAGGTTTATATATACAGAAAGTTGCAAACTGTTTTAAAAGGCAAGAACCTCAATCAGAAATTATGTGATCACAAAATGATTTATTCCATAAAATAATATAAGTAAAATCACAAAAAAGATGGGATGAACCCTATTTCTCACAAATCGCCTTTCTCGGTACGGAGCATGGGAGATCATTCCAGCTCTGGATGGGAATTTGGGGATTTGGGATATATTCAACACAATCCTCACCTCCATACGCATCATTCGGCTCACCTCCGGCCCAAAACCTGAATAAAATTGTCAAATTTTCAACTATTCAGAACCCCAAAATTCATGAAGCAGCAATAATCACACTAACAAAATAAATTAGATTAGAAGTGAAAATGCAGAAAAATAAGAGAATTTTTTTATGCTTGTGGTTGTTGTGGTTGTGGAAGAGGTGTGTTTTCAGATATTTTCTGTTGGTTGTGATGGATTTTTAAAATGATAGTAACAAATAAATACACATTATTTTTTAGCACATACCCTTGTGTCAGTAGTGAATTATCCACCCATCTCATAGTACCCTCCTGCTGTATGTCATTCAAACCAATCAATGCTCTCTCCGTGACTATTGAAGTTATGAACCTCTGTGTGTGAGTGTTTAAAAACAAGAATAAGTGAGCGTTCTCTCATTATATTAAGTACATCAAAACACATAATTTGTTGCAAAGGAAGCCATAAAAAAGACAATCACATGATAAAGTTTAAATTATCTCAAAGAAAGATGATTGACTAATAACCGAACATAGTCATTTGAAATTAATAGATTTCCACTAAAGATATTTTGTTGGCACAGATCGGACATTCTGAATTTTGATTTTTAAATACATTGTGGGAAAACTTAAAAAAAATAAAAAATAAATACACAGAGACATACAATTCAAGAAAGAAAATCAAGAAAACATCAAGAATTTCCCACAATATATTTAAAAATATAATGTCTGATCTGTGCCAACAAAATAGTTAGTGAAAATCTATTAATATCAAATAACTACTTTTGATCAGTAATGAGATCATTTTTCATTATGATGATTAAAAACTTTATCATTTGATCATCTTTGCTCATGGTTTTCTTGACAACAAATGATGTGTTCTGGCAAACATTGTTACACAGGCCACAAACTGACATAATAAATCAAGAGTTAAACTACCCAACTAAAGAAACACTGATTGCCATAATGGTGAACAGACATTTTCAGTAAAACAAACATCTAAACCTCCGTTAATTCTCAAAATGAACTGTAAAGGAATTACAGAAATAAAGTCAGTTCTTGTGTTTCTCTTTCCTTCATCGATTCTGTTTGTTATTATCAGGTATGTTCAATAATCAAACAAACATCAATCAGTTAATCACTTAAGAATATAATTAACTCTAAAACTGCTTCTGTGTTACTTTTAAGACCCTGCTGGTGGTTTCTATATGAACACTGAGTGGTGTCAATTTAAAGGCAAGGAATTTACTGATTCATCAGTACACAAACTCACCTGCTTCTCTTCACTGTTGATAATGATCAGGTCAGCACCCATATTCCTGCAGTACTGCCTGCTCTCAGACCAGGAGTTCAATCCATTGGATAAGAAAATCCAACCCGAACCCCACCGGTATCCTAACAGGCAGTTTAAAAAAAAACATATGTAAAAGAAAAGTAGGAAAAGGAATTACAAAATAGATCTGTACTAACCTTTTTCATAAGCTTGTTTTAGTTCAGTACTCAGAGATGTGACTTTGCTTTCTAACTGCAGTATCTTCTGATTCAAAGCGTTAATGGTGCTCTGTAACTGGCTTTTCTCAGCAGTGAGATTACTGACTCTGGTCTCCAGCTCAAGTTTCTTCTGATTCAAAGCGATAATGGTGCTCTGTAACTGGCTTTTCTCAGCAGTGAGATTACTGACTCTGGTCTCCAACTCAAGTTTCTTCTGACTCAGAGAGTTGAAACCATTCTGTAACTGGCTTTTCTCAGCAGTGAGATTGTTGACTCTGGTCTCCAACTCCTGTTTCTTTTGAGTCAAAGAGTTGACGTTGTTCTGCAGCTGGTCCTTTTCATTCATTAGATCAGTGTAATTGTCCTGTAAGCTGTTGATTGTCTGATTGAACTCTTCGACTTTATTCTTGTAACTCTTGAACAGGTTTGTCACTGCTGTGATGGTGAAGTACTGCAGTATGATGTACGCCAGCAGAAGAACACAAATAAGCCCAAGACACACTGTCATCAACACCAAACATCTGCTTCCTCCTGACAAACAGAACAAAAACACACAAATATCAATTAACAACTATTCACTCCATATTATAAGATATAACACCTACAACCAACCTTTGTAATTAATTGATAGGGCTTTGATAAGTGTGAATCTGTTGTTAATTTAACTTTGTGTTCACATGGGAACCACCAGCATATTGAAGACACCTGATGATAATGAACAGAATCACTGAAGGAAAACAACTTACTTCCAGCCACACCCTTAAGCTCTGGATACACTTTATCACACTGTGCAATCTATGAAACTTGTGACTTGTGAGCTACGATGCAAGTTTCTATAGAAGAATAAAATGTCATCAGCATGCGCAAGTGGTAAAAGACCACACTTTGGCAGTTGTAGTTTTATGTGTGCTAAAAATAAAAAGGAATTGGCAAAAGAAGAAGGGAAAAGATCTTGATGTAAGCAGTTTTAAATTTTAGCACCATGTCGCGTTGATTTCATGTCACATTTTTATTGGCTGGTCAGTAGATGTAGGTCATAGCAGCAAACACACTGTGCATTGATCATACTGAATTTATGACACTTATTTCTGACAATTAACTTTCTGATTGCAGTTATTGCGCACTTTTATTGGCCTACTGTAACAACTGAGACAAATCAGACACAATTATTTGTTGTATTTAACAAATAATTGTTTAAAACTCACTCTGGGGTCTGTCTCCATCCCCAAGTCTGTGCAAGGACTTCATGAGCACCATCAGAGAAGACTTTTATGATCTGAAACTATGCAGAACTCTGCATCCAAAAGTCCTAGTGAATCAAGTTACAGGGAAGGCACAAAGCCTTTAGAAACAGACTCTGACGTTTAGAAGGAAGACGAAGAGTTTCAGAACACGTAGTTATAAGCAGATTGGCAACAGGTAGTAACACGTAGATAAAGATGATACCGGACCATGAACTGAACTGAGGCAGGAACTTAAATACACAAAGGTAATGACGAACAGCTGTGAGATGGTTGTTGTCCATGGTGACTGATGAGCAGCAGGAACAGAGAAGCACATGACAAACAGAACATGACAGTGACCTTGACATTACATCCCCCTCCGAAAAAAGCGCGTCCTCGTGCCGTAATGAAACTTCAACGGGAGGGCCGGAGAGGGTTCTGGAGGTGGACAGAGTTATGGTGATGGAGCGGTGAAGGGAGAACAACAATCCCCTGGACCCAGACCCAGAGCTCCCCAGAACCGACAGTCCACGGCAGAGTCGAGGAGGAGCCCAGATGGTGTTGGGTGGACTGACAGCATCTGGGGGACGACCGACGGAGACTCTGCAGGTGGATCCAGGGGCACAGACAGGAGCTGGCGAACTCCCGCGACGTCGCAGGCTTAGGAGACCCTGGCGACGTCACAGCGACAATCAACGTAGATGGAGATGGAGATCCCGAAGGCTGAGGTGACGCCGGTGCGACGGAGGACAGAGGCGACCCTGAGGGGGTGGAGGGACAGAGTGGAACGGATGTCCTGCAAGTCTGTGGCGGAAGAGGTGGGACGACTGACCAAGGGGGAGCCGGCCAGATGAGGGAGACCGGAGGAGCCATCAGTCGGAGGGTCTCCGGTGGAACCGTAGGTGGGAGGAACCTGGACAGAGCCGGCAGGTCGACGGGCTGAGATGGAGCGAAGAGGTCAACGGCGGGAAGCGAAGCCACAGGATCCTCTTGCCTTGGTGTTGCTGATGGGCGAACGACCTATGGCTTGACATCACGGGGGTTTCCCGTTGACAGCGCAGGGCTAGGGACATCCAGCAGCGATAGGACTGGAGGACTGGCTGAGCACTGCGGTGATGTCAGCTTGTGCAGATCAACAGTAAGGAAGTCAGAGTTCATAGTTTAGTCCATAGAAGATGATGCTGATGATGATACCAGGTGAGACGGTGGGATTTGAATCCTCACTGAAATCAATCAGCCAGTCATCCTTCTCCGTGGGCTTCTTTACCTCATCCGAAGATGTTCTGGGCTCGCGCCCCTGGTCAGACGTCAGATGGAGTTCTGGAGTGATGGAGTTTTTGTGAATACACACAAATTTTATATCAGATAGGCATTTCGTCCACACGGATCCGGATAGGGTAAGCCCCGGCTTCGCGTGGACATAGCCTAAGAGTTGAACAAAATTGATGCAGCTTTACAATGATACCTATATTAGTGTTATTCCTGTCAGTGGTTGCTTAGTAATTTGATTCTGAATTTCTTCGCAGGGGGTGGTGTCCTGCCGACGTGACACTTCGGGCTTAAGGGGTTAATGAATGAAGCACACAAAAATGTATGACAAAGTCCTAAAACAGACAATTAATCACCAAAGCCCCAAAACTGGCAATTTATCTGCAAAACCGCAATTACTTTTCAGCCTGCATGTCACTATTGTTGAGATTCATATGCTGATTCTTGTTATCTGTGTGTGTCTAAAAATAATTCCCACTATGTATATAAAATTCAAATTTGGTCATTTAGTAGTTAATCATCTTTCTTTATTATAATTAAAACTTTTTATCTGATTATTTTGTTTATGACTTCCTTTGTAACAAATTATGTGTTCTGGCAAACTCAGTCACAAAGACCACAAACTGAGACAAAAAATCTCTACATTTAAACCACTGTTGATTCTTAAAAATTTTAGATAAATGACAGAAATAAAGTCAGTCTGGTTTGTAATAAGAGAGATTTAATGTCTTTTAGCTTATTTTGTCTAAGGCAGTGTTTCCCAATCTTTTTCTTGCCATGTCAGTTTTGATCAGTAAAAAAACCCCAAAGCACGCCACTATGCACTAAAACGACAAAATTGCACAAACATGTATTGTTTCAAAAGGCATATTAAAACTCGATGTTATATTAAAAGTATTACATACATTTATTGTGAAACTTAAGCTCAGATATGAACACAATAAGGTCATATAGGTAGCTATATGATGTTGGTGATGATGATAAAACAACAAATTTTGCGGCAGTTAGTGCGCCCATGGGCCTGCTGGTCTAAAAAAGAGGTGTGTTCAGGCGCATTGCCGGTGCATTGCTATTTTAAGGAGCTGAAAATAGACTGCGCCATAGACCAACTCAAACCTGGTCTAAAGTCTAAAGTCAGTGGCGCAATATTTTTTTGTTAGAGCGTGTTGGTAGAAACTGCACCTCTGGGCGCGTCCACAGTGCGCATTGACTTTGCTTATTACACACAGGGATACGCATCACACAAATATGCCAAATATTAAAAACAAAAGGATTACAGTGTAAAAGAATATTATTGTGTAGGCTACATAAATATAAAAATGTAATGATGAATAGTCATTGTGTGTATTAGAATTAGGATACCTATTTTCAATTCAGCCTATTACTACTTATAATGATGAACGAAACTGGCTAATTAATTGAACAACCTTGCCAATACACACACATATTAACTGACTGATCGCGCGGAGCTATTTGAAAGCCTGCATCCAATGCAGACGACTGAAAGATTGACTGGCCACTTCAGCAAAACATCACTCGTTGAACTCCTCAGTTGAATCGGTGTGTTTAATAAGTCAGTGTATTTTATAATGTTATATGTTATATAATATATAATTATATAATATATATAATGTTATATCCTGCTTGTCCCGTAGATGATCTGCTCGCGCGCTTTAACTTCGCGCATGAGCAGATCAGTTTCTTCGCTTGAAAAGCGTTCAGCTTTTCCGCCAACAAATTCCGCCATGTAAATAGCAATCCGCCATGGCGCGAGTGCATCTCGCTCTTAAAGGGAATGGGAGATGACACTCTGATTGGTTTATTGAACGTTACGCCCATTACTCATTAAGAGAATAGGGACAACCCATTTCAAAAATGCGCCCCGGTGCATGGACCGTTTTTCCGTCGTTAAAATAGCAAAAGTGGATTTGGACACGCCCTGAGTGCACCTGCGCCGTGCGCTTCACACTTTGCGTTTAGATAGTTAAAATAGGGCCCTAGGTCGCTGTTGGGCAGAAACCTCGTATTTTTAAAATAAACACTGTGTCATTAGGGGCCACGCCGCCACCTAGTGTTCCACAGATATAATGATTTTTGCAAAATTGCTTATAACTTTTGAAAACATTATCCAAAATTTGTCTGCTTTATGTCATTTTATTCCCTGGCTTATGCCGATTCCGACAATGTGTCATTTGTCATTTTCCTTAAATGTACCTGTCTGCCATATTGAATTAAATCAAAAACAGTTTTTTCGCTACTCCTCCCACAAATTTTGGTCAATTTTGTCCAAAATCAGCTCAGATGATCTTTGGACCGAGCCGCACAGAAATGACTGAACGGATTTTTGATATTCGCTACCATTCCCAAGATATTCATCTCTGAATGTGACCTTGCTTGTGTTTGTTGTCTTATGCTAGTTAGCTTAGCACAGTAATTGCTTAGCATGCTAAACTATTGCTATTCTTTCTAATGTGGTCTTCAGTCAACAGGTTAACCAAAACTTAGTTGGCATTAAATAACTTTGCATACTAATATGGTTAACATGCTATGAAGCTTTTTTTTTTGTGAACTCTTTCTCACACTGAAACCTCTGCTTAGCATACTGATGCACTTGCATGGCTGATTAGCTCAATGTGTTACGCCACGGATCCCGAATGCTCTGCATCGTGGGTTCGAAACTCAGTGTGACACATGCCCAGACCGCATGAGGTACTGTGGCAGGAAAAGATGCAGAACTTGTGTCTGTTCTAGGCATTCTGCCTAAAACTGGTCTAATCTGAAGCTATCACATGCAATTCCTTTATGTCCAAATTCGTAGTTATTCTTCTTCCCCCTGTATGGTAATCAATGAACCATAAGAAGGAAAATTATCAAATTTGGCATGCTTGTAGTGATAGTAATTAAAAGTAATTTGACCAACTTTGGAGTATCTAGGACTAAGTCTATAGCGCCACCACCAGTTCAAATATTCACTTTTGTAAAGGTTATAACTTTTGAACCCTTTGTTCCAGAAAAATGAATGTCAATACAACTGATTCCTCTCTTCATACTGATCACATTCAATATCTTACATTAAGACTCCACCCAGTACAGTAGTGGCCATTTTGAAAAGTACAGTATTCCATTTTTTCACTACTCCTCCTACAATTTTTGTCCAATTTTGTCCAAAATCAGCTCAGGTGATCTTTGGACCGAGCCGCACAGAAATGACTGAACGGATTTTTGATATTCGCTACCATTCCCAAGATATTCATCTCTGAATGTGACCTTGCTTGTGTTTGTTGTCTTATGCTAGTTAGCTTAGCATGCTAATTGCTTAGCATGCTAACCAGTTGTCATTCTCTTTAATGTGGCTCTTCAGCTATCAAGTTAACCATGAGCTTCATTAGCATTAAGTTAGCTTAGCATGCTAATATGGTTAGCATGCTAAGTAATGCTTTTTTGTAAATTCTTTCTTACACTAAAAGTTCTCTTCCACAGATTGTTGAATGTGTATCCTCAAGTAGCTCAATGTGTAAAGCCAGTTACCTGATGAGCTCTGCACCCCAAGATAGTGGGTTCGAATCCCAGGTGGAACGGTTTTATGAAATAGTGTGTTTTGATTCCTTTACTGCCTCTTGGATTAGAAATAAATGCTTTTTGTTTCATGCTGTGTTCATTTTCATCTAAGCTTATGTACATAAGTTCTGAGTTCATTTTCGCCCGTAATTCTGAACCAGCTGTTTCATGTTTGTTCATTTTCTGCTGTTTTTCCTCTTCCTGCTCTGTATTGCGCTACAGCATGATGAGCTGCAGAATGATCTAAAGTAGTTATTAAATATAACATTCAGTGCAGTTTTATAAAAATTCTTCATTTTGAGTTCATTTTCAAATGAACTAATGAACTTCGGCAGGTGTGCCAACATTCACCTGCACAGTGGCGCAATGAGTTGAGAAATGGACATTGGATCCGGAGGTTGTGGGTTCAAATCCCGTGTGGGGTGCCTTTATACAATTGTGTGTAATGAGTCATTTTGATACCTTTTTTATCCAAATAAGCATTGTACTAATCTTTATTCCTCTTGAATGAGATACAAGTGTTTTTAGTTCATTCCGTGTTCATTCTCTGAACTTCTATTAATTTTCATTTCATTTCCACCTGTCCTTCTGAACGAGCTGTTTAGCATGTACATTCAATTTCTGCTGTTTTTGCTCTTCCTGCTCCGTATTGCGCTACTGCCCCTTCTGGGGCTTGGCCCCGAATTGCTGCTTGCAGCTATATTTAAAGTTGGTATTGTGCCTTTTATATAGGTCAAACACATGCATGTGTCATTATAATATTAGCATTTTATGAAGTTTTTGCAAGGTTTTTGACCAGCAAATGACATATTTTGTCTGTTACTGGAATAGCCACATCTGAGACAGTAGTCAGTGCATTTGCATTATACGTTTTTATCAACTTACAGGTTATGTTTGTTGTAGCTAGCTATATGGGTGCTTAGTTTTTCTTGTTGTTGAATACATTTGGAAGCTGAATATTTAAAACAGTAGCATATTGGGTACAACTAGATGGGAAATACCAAACTAAGCCTCTTCTCCCACAATTCAAATACATAAAACATTAGCCATTACAGACACGTTGCCCTATTTCAATGATATAAGTGCATGGTCTGAAGCGCATGGCGCAGGTGCGCTTAGGGTGTGTCCGAATCCACTTTTGCTTGTTTAACAATGGAAAAAAAAAACATGGCAGATTCATGGATTACACGCAGACCAGATGTGGGCCGGATCTGTGCCGGAATTATGTTGCTGTCTGGGATACATGGCGGAATTTGCAAGCGGAAAGACTGAACACTTCTCCAGAGAGGATTCCTTTTATTTTAATATTTAGAAAGATTGTGTGCTACTGTGCATCCCTGTGTGTAAAAAGCAGATTATATGTGCGTTGTGCACTCGCATGTAGGCGCATATTACTAACGTGCCCTTTGAAAAAAATTTTTTAGAAAATACTATGCCATTGACTTCAGACCAGGTTTTTGTTGGTTAATAACGCAGATGCGTAAACATCGGATCTTTAGCCAGTGATCCTGGCTGTGATTCAGGTGTCTTCAATAATTAAATAATCATCACTCAATTAATCACTTACCTATTTAAATAACTCTAACATTGCTTCAGTGTTACTTTTAACACCCTGCTGGTGGTTCCCATATTAACATCAAACAGTGTTAATTTAACACCAAGGAATTTACAGGGAAAAATTCTGTTAATACATTTCATGTAAGAACTGACATATTGTTCTAGGAGAACAAAGGTGGAAATGTTATGTAAAATTTCTCAGTTCCTCAAACATTATTAACACTATCTGTTTTAGAATAACATTTATACTTACTGTGCTTTTGAGCCTTTCCTTCATCCTGGCTGCAACTTGGTGTCTTGGTGTTGGGATCAGTTATGCTCTCAGTATCTTTGTTTTCAAAACGTAAAAAAAAGATTCCTGGTTCCATTCCTGATTCCTGTAGTTACAGTTAACAGATGAGCTGCAGTAGAATGAGCACTGTTTATTTATTTAGAACAGACCCGCCCATTTTTGATGAACCCATGAATAAGTTTTAGATGTACCGCCTCTAAGACCTTGAATACTTTGCTATATATGAAGCAGTTGAATTACTTAATTTTTTTTTATTATGAATACAATAAACTAAATGAAGAAAAATACAGTAAACTTGAGGTAGCTACAAGTATATATGCAATTAAATGTTAAAATAATCTATTATGCTCTAGAGCTGTGTGAAACAAGAAATAAGAATTAGCGCCAGTATCAGGATGTAGGTCACAGAAACGGCCAATGCAGGCAATCACTGAAAACCACAGAGGGATCTGTAACATGGTAAGTATTTTACTTAATAATAATTCCCCCAAATTAACTAATAGGCATTTCTTAAAAGAATAACAATAACAAATATTCAAATAGTATAACAATGGAAATCAACATACATAGCATTAGTCCAATGTAATGGGAGAAAAAACTCCTCAGAAAACTCTGTTATCACTGGCATATAATCACCTGTTACCCTTAAAACGAATTGAAACCAGTAAACATCAGATTTGCAACTCAAGTTCACTGTGTGAAAAGATAACCACTTTTCTTCAAAGAATCAGTTCAGTTTAATCAACCACTGATTTTAGGTTCTGTTTCATGTTCACTTTATCTCTGATCTAATGATGCATCCACCATCCAAAAAGTCCTTCTCCTTGTGACAATAAATACATTTCATTTCAGTCTTTGTTAATCTTCTTGATAACTCTTCTTCTCTTCCAAGCATTCAACTGGATAGCTTGCCATCAACAGAACATCCCAATAAATGAACCCCTTAAGCCCGAAGTTTCACACCAGCGGGACACCACCCCAATGAAAAAATTCATAATCAAATTACTAATCAACCACTGACAAGAATAACAAAAAATAGGTATAATTTTATAACTTAGAAACCCAGCTTTTTAATGCATTCATTTTGTTCAACTCTTAATGAGTGCTGAGTCATCCCACTAAAATGGAGTGTACCGCCCACGGGCAGCACCTACCTACAAAAAAACCTCCATATTTGTCAAAACTACTGCCTTGAGTTATTTGCTGAAAAACAAACAAACAAAAAAAAAGTTATAATTTATGAAATACTTTTTTTGTACTGTGTACTGCAATGTGTCTAAAACACCATACAGTTAAGATAATCATGTGTCATATGTCATTTGAAAGGTCTTACAGAGTAGATTAAAGAAGCATAATTGTTTTATCTAAACTTGAGCAAATTTTTGTACGTGAACTTGCAAGTCCCATATGTAAATAATATACCGATGCTGCATTTCACGTTTTCATTCGTAACTTCAAGAAACATGCTCCGATTGTAGAAATGGCACAACGTTATTTATAGCAAATTCTCACGATTAAAATGAGTCCAAAATCACGAGAGGTAGCTTTCACATGGCATTTTCGATTATAACTTCATTAAGCATGCATAGATCATAGAAAATGGCACATAATTACTTACAGTGGATGTTCCCAATTGAAATAAATCCAAAACCAATGAAATCCCTTGCGTCGATCATGAGATATTCCTCATGGAGGAAAAGATTTTAAAAATGCCCATTAGAGGGCGTCAAGGGCTAAACAAAAAGGCTACCTTGTTCCCAGATGCTGTAACTTTTTATTACTTTATTCAATCACCACAAAATTTGATTATTGGTTTCCTGAGTTATTGTATTGTATATGATGATTATATATATATATATATATATATAAAAAAATTTTTTTTAATCAAATAGCAAGCTATTTTTCTTTGCTCTAGCTACTCTGTTCTCCATTGTATTCTGTGGTGTAGCAAGTCAGAAAAAAAAAAAAAAAAAAAACAGATTTATGTCCAGGTTACATGGAGGTAAATTAAACGTGAGCTGCTGTGACAGCAGATTGCATTTTGGGAGCTATAGCTGCCTGAAGTGTACGGTCCTGTCTCAAATGGATCCCTAATATCTTGTGGTCTTCTTCTAATACCACACTTTTGTGACATACTGCCACTTTGATCATCAGGTAGACGGCTGTCGTGGAGATCGCTTCAGTGCAGGCTCGGCAATAGTGCACAATGAACCTTCAGTCTGAAATTACAAATGGTCCCTGGTCTCGTGGATGTAATAGACACACACACGGTGGCCACAGTATGTCCGCAACAAGGAACATGGCTTAAATATGAGAAGATCAAAACCAATGGGTTAAAGGTCTGTCCATATAAAATTTCCTCATCCACTTGACAAAGTGGAATGGATTTACACAATGGCAGTTGGGATTCCCCCAAGGGGAAGTGTTTATAGGGAAGTTTTTGTGTCAAAGTTTAAAGCGAAGTGGAAAGCTGACTTCCCAGACTTATGTCTAGATATTATCATTTATGTGTTTGTAGCTACAAAAAAAAGAAGAAGAGTAGATTAGCTGATTACCTTAAAAGTCCATAGATACACAGCAAAAAAAAAAAAAACAGTGTTAAATTAACCCTCCTCAGAGCTTATTTGCGTCCACACTCAAGAGTGTTAATATTAACACAGATGCAGTGTTAAAGTGAAAATTAACTATTATTGAAGTCACCTGATGTTAACAAGTAGAATTATTGAAGGAAAGAGTGACAATCTTTAAGTCACCATCGTGGTGATCTGTGTTTACTTTAGTTGGGCTCTTGACTTTGTAACATTACATTTTGTCTGGCTGCTGTAATTTATTTATAACAGTCAGACAAGCAAAGAACAAATGTGGTCAGATGTTATTTATGTTTTGACAATCATCATGTTATGATCATATCTCTGATCCCATTTAGAACTTAATCACTGAGTTAGATTTACATTTTTGATTACAGCAGTGCAGTGAGTCTACAGCAGGGGTGTCCAACCCTGGTCCGAGAGGGCTACTGCCCTGCAGATGTTAGCTCCAACCCGAATCAAACACACCTGAACCAGCTAATCATGGTGTAATTACAGAAAGGTCTGTTGGAGCAGGGTTGGAACTGAAATCTGCAGGAAGGTAGCCCTCCAGGAGCAGGGTTGGACACCCCTGGTCTACAGCATAGGACTCTGCATTTTCAATATTCAAGGACTTTTAGAAGTTGGTAAAAAAAAAATTGCAGACCGCTCCAGATTTCTGTTCTTGTCTCATTATATATCCAGGCAAACACCCTTTGCCATACATTCTATAGATATTCTTGGCAAGGTCCTTTTACATTCTCCAGCTTGGAATAAAAGCCTCATTCAACTATTCTTTTCCCAGAGGGTAGTCTCAAAATCCAGCATTCTTAGTTATGTTACCTAGTGACTTAATTAAGTCATCTAGTCCATTACCAATAACTGAATCATGCTACCATATTCCGGAGAAGCCACAGAACCAAACATCTCTCCCCAGTTTTTCTCTTTTCTTTTTAGATATTTTTGATTCTAGGCTTCCTAATCTACTTTCAAACCAACCCCATGTTGTAAGTGTGAGAGTGTAATTTGTTCAACCTTGCTTGTGGTTGTTACAGTCATGTATAGGGTGATATCAGCTAAATTGGGCCACTTTTTGGTAAATCGCTTGGGACAATAATACAATACCGTATACACATTTCCATGTGTTTTTATGATTAATAATGACTGTTTTTGATAATTTTGTGTTAAAATTATGTAATAAAATATAATTATTTAGGCCCTACAGTTCTTGAAACATCAGCTGTGCCAACTTTCTTTGCATGAACAGTTTCAGGTAAAATGGGCAAGTCAGACTGCAAAGGGAAATAGTAATTTATCATCAATTTTAATTTTAAAACACAACTTCTTATACAGCCACATAACATTTAAACTGCATTAAAAAAAAAACATTCATATATGCCATAAAAAAAAAAAAAAACATTTTGGGTGCAAACCCACATATTCAAATCTGCAATTAAAAATGTCCATTTTGGAACAGCATAGATCAGTGAACTGATGTCAGTGGTGTTTGTGTGTGTGTGTGTGTGTGTGCAACACATTTAGAACAAAATATGCAAATTACAAAAAAACTGATGCATGTGTGGGATAAAAACGTTTTTCAAACACAGTCTTTGCAAATGAAACCATTGTCATCACAGATACCACTTTCTTCACCACAGCTCTCATGAAACCATGCAGAGCATGGAACACATTTCACCCATTCCTCAGTAGCCTTAGGGTCAATTGGGTCACCATAGTGGGTGTTGCAGATTTTGCAAGGTGATTTGCTTCTCTTGTCCTGCTTTTTTTTCCCCTTTTGGTTGCTCGCTGCCCAGGTACTTGCTGGCTTGCTTGGCTGGTTGCTTGGTGGATGACGTTTTTGTTTTAATATATTCAATGTGTTGCTCACTTGTGAGGTTATATGATGGTGGCTTCACTCTCATTCTGATGGCCCTCTCCCTTTGCGGCACTGAGATCAAGTCATTGAATGTGACCGATCTCACAGACTGAACAGAAAGAAAATAACAAAAAGCCTATGTTATTGCAAAAAAATAGAATAATTATTTGGTGTAAATTTTATATGATTAGGGACTAAATTGTGCGTGTGTGTGTGTGTGTGTGTGCACGTGCGTGAATGTGCATGTGTGTGTTTGTGTAAGCATGCATGTGTAACATGTCATGTAGCCTAAGTTTGAAAGTAGTATAAAATATCACTTACTGTGGAAGGTCCCTCATCCTGGGAGAGGGTTTCTTCCTGTGGTGTGAACTGATTGAAGAGGTCATTACCTTCCTCCGGAACTTCCTCCAACACAACCTTTTCAAACACCACCTTTTCATCATCTGGGAAAATGTACAGTGGTTCCACAGGTAGCAGGGGTTTCAGGGAAGCAGAGGACTGAGGTCTGGCTGATCGGCAGGCGACTGAGGTCTGGTTGGCGGCTAGGAGGGCTGATGTCCAGAGGGCAGGGCTGATGGCTGGCAGGCAGAGTGGGCCAAGGACAGCAGGGGCGACCATGGTCCAGTTGGCTGGGGTGGGAGAGACTGTGGTCTTGTGGGCGGGGGTAAGAGACACTGCAGCCTTGTGGACAGGGATGGTAGAGTGGATGGTAGCACTCTTTTGGTGGTCTTGCTCGGGGCAAAAGCAGTCTCAGGGAGAATATCTTTATTGAGAGGAAACATCCCTGTCCCACTGAACCCTGCCTGGGCATTTTCAACAGTGGCAGCCTTTGCCCAAGCCCTGCTGAACACTGCAAAGAATTCCATCCTTGACAGCTTCTGCCCAGCCATCATCCTCGTCCACTTCCTCCCTTCCTGGTCCCAGTGGTGTTTCAGTAGCTCAATAAACTCCAGAATATAGATGTAGCTACTGTGGCCATCAAGGAGGAGAAGGTGGGGCCTGGGGTCATCCTTAGGGAGGGACTGAATAAACATTTGACCCCACTCCAGAAAGAGGTCAGAGGTAATCCAGCCATTGTCTGAACACCTCACACTGGTGTTCTCCGGGCATCCCTGTAGCCACTCAGAACGAACACGCTTCCCCTTAAAAATAATCATGGTTCGGCTGTATGTGCCTTCTGCATTGAACGCTGCCAGACAAGTTGTTGTCTCCCCCTTCTCTCCAGCACACACCTCCACACATGGCTGGCCAACCTGTCCAATGACCTTTGTTGAACTGAACTGGTCCTGAAGCCCAGACTCGTCACAGTTCCATATATGTGATGGTGTGCCCTCAATACCCAGCTCGACCAAAAGGCTCTCGTACTGGTTAAACCACTGGCTGACCACCTCTTTGTTGAGTCCAGCAGCCCATGCTGCAGACAGGACCTCTGGCTTGCGCATCCCGAGCTCTGGGTTGCGCTTTAGAAAGTTCTGAAACCAGTAATATCCGGCCCTCCCTGCTGTCTTGGAGAAACCAGATATGTTGTTCTTGGCTGCAAAATCAAAGGCCACTTGGCTGGACATCACGTTTTGTGAAGGGAAACCCCCTCTGTGCCAAGGTCTTGAGGGTGGCAGCAAGCTCCCTTTCCGCGTCCTCTGGAAGGAAGGGCTTTCGCCCTGACGTATGTTTACTGCCAGTCACCTTTCCACTGATGCGTCTTTGCAGTGTGGATTGTGGCACACCCCATGCTTGTGATAAGAGGTGCACACTCACTGTAATTCCTTTATTCACCTCTCTGTATTCATCTAAGGCCCCTTTCATCCTCTCCTCTTTCCACAGATTGTAGTTGTTTGGCATTCCTTTTCCTCCCTGTTTTATCTTCGTATCCTCTCCTCTCTGCTCCTCTTCTCTTTTCTCTCTGTCTCCTCTCATTTCCTCTGCATTCCTTTCTCCTCACCTGTTCTCTCATTTCCTGTCTCCTCTGCTTGTCTTCTCTCTCATCCTTCCTCCTCCTATCACTTCCTCTCTCTTTCCTTCTCCCTCTCACCTCACTTCTCACTTCATTTTTGTTTGCCATACTCACTGTACATAAAATATCCACCACCAATATTATTATGATGGGGGGGGTATCATGGTGAGTGTGTGTGTGCGACCTGTGTGTGTGTGTCGGTCGGTGTGCGAGTGTGTGGGTGCATGTGTATGTCCATGGGTGTGTGTGTACGCACACACACAGACACACCCTCACACACACCTATGTTTGTTTTTGTGAAATGTGGGGTCAGTCCATAGGCGTAATGGTTTTAATACTGTACAAACCGTATTTTATATCCCCCTACACTACCCCTACCCATCACAGGAAACTGTGCACATTTTTACTTTCTTTAAGAAGTGATTTTTTTCACATATAGTAGAAACCACAACATTTGGCGACGAGGATGGGATTGGCTTGAAGCTGAGGAAAACCAAAGAGTTGGGCTTCACTGATTGACACAAGAAAAAAGTGGCCACAGGTGAGCAGTTTTATGCTTATTTAAATACTTGTGTTTGTCATCAGAGATGCTCAGTGTGGTGAGATACTGAAAATGCCACCAAATTCAAAGAACTAAAAAGAAAAAGACTCTTTGATTCTAGAATGATTGCATGCAATGTATGAACAAAATGCCATGATTATATCATGAAATGAGTAATAAGTAATAATGAGTTACTGATAAAGTTATCAGTGAGATCTGTGTTATCAATTAAGTGGGACTTGAAGGATAACTGATTGGCATGTACACATATAAAAGTAAAGTTGATTTAGAGTTACTGATAAGGATATCAGTGGAATCTGTGTTTATTAGTTAAGAGAGCCAAGATGGTTAACTAATAATGCATGCACACAGATGAATTTTAAGTGCAAAAAAGTAATAGAGTTTGTGTTGAGGAAGTGTATCGAATAGTTGATCTGGCTATATTGAGGAAGTGTATCGAACAGTTGATCTGGCTGTGTTGAGGAAGTGTATCAAACTTGGATAAGTATAAGGTTTTAAGTTTATTTGATGGAAGTGTATCAGTGAATTTTTAAGTTTATGTGGCTGTGTTGAGGAAGTGTAGCAGCTATTTGTAGTGTATTATTTATTAAAAGCAGAATGGATAATGAGAGGGAGAATAGTCTGTCTGTGTATGTGCATCTATGGGATCTGGTGTCTTACTTGACTGTGCTTGTGATTAAAAATAGTGACCCCCTCCCTTGTCACTTGAGAAGAGTGGTTGAGAGAATGCGCCTTGTTTGAATGTTGTTTAGTAAAACGTAAAGGAAATTATTATTAAATTAATAATTAAAAGATACTGACTTCAAAATAATGTAGCAGAAAATTAAAATAATAAATATATATATTTATTCAATATATTTCATAACTTAACTAAATGAATGAATAATGAGACGAACGTGTTTAAAATATGTCATATATCTGCAGATGTTTAAAAATTTGTATCTTGTTATCCCAGGAGGTTTGTGTTAACTAAAGTAACTTGTGCAGAGTGTTGAATGAGAACAAGATTGAGTGACCAAGTTAAAAGAACGTCATAGATGTGATATTGTAATAGTTGTTGTGCATATATGTTAATAATTTACAGAGACACCAGATGAACGTGACGATCTCTTTTTACTCAGGTCTTGTTCTTTTCTTTTCACAGGTTATATCCACCCACACATTTACAGATGGAGAGCGCCCTAAACAGGTAAGGAGTAATAACACAATTACCATACATCACAATAGACATTTTATAGCTATCTTAGTAAACGAGACTCGTTGATTAAAATGAAAGGAATTCCTTGATGGTTGCTCTATATTAGAATATTTTGATCCCAGCATGTGAATATAGAAATGAAAAGACTGAAGTCTGAATTATATTAGGAAAAATTATTTACTGATAGATTTTTGCATATTGCAAAGAAGAATTAGCTTTGCTTTTTCCTGCAATGAGGGAATTGCTGTTTTCAACCAGTGAGATTTTTTGATATAAAAGAAGTAGTGAATTTAGAAAAAGTGCTGATTGCTCAGATACTACTTAGATTAGTCCAATTTGATTCATGCAGATCTCTGAGTGTTCAAGTTTTAGATGGCTTCAGTGACAGTGCTGTGACAAATGGAAGCAACAAGTGGAGAGAGGGCAAAGGTCCCCAAAGACACGACTGCAGAGAGACTAAGAGAAATGTGGGTGATGAGCTTCAGCTCCTTTCCTGAAAGGTCACTTCTACACTTCAGTATGGAGAAAGACTGATTTAATGCACGAAAAGGTGAAATGTTCACTTGAGACTTTTCCTAATGACAAAGAAAAGGTAAAGAAGAGGTAAAGAAACAGCAGAGCCTACATTCCATTCCAAAACACTGTGCCTTTAAGTGACATCATAGACTGACGACACATGCAGAGCAACAGCCAAGCAACTTCAACAGATGGATGGTCTGGACCAAAGGACTTGTGACAACCCTTCTCTTACGGGCACAGGTGTGGCATCTTCACACAATCACTAGAGACCTTTTCAAATTTTAAGTATATATTACAGTATTTCACAATTGCTAAAACACTAAACCCCATTCTCTGAACCCAAAGCTCAGTGGCCTAAACCCATTTGTCGAATCAGACACTTTGTAGGCAAAACCTTAAACAAGTTCAGGTAGTTAAGACACTGTTTGCAAATCTCATTCACTCTTTTTGCAAAACTCTAAACACATTCTTACTCACTAAAACACATTCTGCACTGTGTTGCAAAATGGTAAATACATGTGGCAAAAGTTAAACACAACTACAACACAGTTGTCATCCTTTAAACACAATGACTCAAAATTATTCACACTTATTTCTAATGATGTGATCAAATCAACTGTATAAAATATAGGTCAGTTCAGAGTGCACAGGTGACACAGGTGCTGAATGATGATACCAACAATAGAGGGAAAAACAATCTGAAAAGTAGAGGAGGAAGAGTATGTGTAAGAGGATGATGAGGAGAAAGAGCAAGGGGTGTGGAGACAAGGCTGTCAAGGCTGGATCCGGCACAGGTTTTTCCCTTTGCCTGGCAAGAGATGACATTGCCTGTGATGTGGAAAATGTCCTCAACAATATTCAATAATATTCAACAATGTTATTGATCTGACAGTACTGACATTATAGGATGAGAACTGAACTAAGCTAGCCTAGATGATGACATCACTGTTTTCTGCAGAACTGCTTTATAGAGGAAAATAATTATAGTAATTTACATAAAAATTGATGGTCTTTACAATGTAAGTGAATCAACACTGAATTGACTTTAGCTGAACAATGACACTATTTTCTTTTAGAGCCAAAATGAACCCTCTTTGCAATACTGATCATCATGTACCTGTTATCACTGTAAAGCTGCTTTGACTAAACTATACTATACTATACTAGTATCTGTGTAGTATAAATTGCAATTGAAATAAAGGTGACTTGACTTGATTTAGGCCGGACCCAACATGAAGATGTGATGCTGAAGCAGAATGAATCTCTCACTGACTCTGAACTTTTTTTTTTTTTTTTTTTTTTTTTTACTGTATCATGCTTTTATAGAGTTTTCTTTGACCTTTTAGTCATTTGCATTTAGACTGCTGTATGTTTGCAGTATGTAAGTACTGTATATACAGACATTCAATACTATATAATATTGAATATAATACTGTACTTGCAGTACATACAGTATACTTTAAATTCACATTACCTGTGATTTCTATACATTTTATGTAATGGCAAAATGTGTTTACTGTGTTACAATATACTTTTTTTTCTGTAACCTCATGTTCTGGATGTTGTGTTTTCCATTTTGTAATGTAGTGTCTAATGAATGATCTGTAGTGTTTATATATTGTTTAATGTGTGTATGATCTGAAAGCTTTGTTTGATTTTGCCATACGAGTCAGAGGTTTTGTGAAATTAGTTTGAAGATTGGATTTGTGTTTAATGTTTTGAGAAAATGAGTGATGGTTTCAAGGAATGTGTTTTAGCAATTGTGAAATACTGTAACTTAATTCATCTTGAGAAGTCACTGGTCTTATACCAGTTCTTTGTATTCTCTGCTAAACTAAACTAACTGCTAAACTATTCTCTGTCTGCTTTTTTAGTAGGAAACAATCCAGCTTGTGAAAAAAACTTAATTGGTAGACAGTAGTGAGTGCTCAACTGAGAAATGAGTTAATACTAAAGCTGGATTTGGTATAGTGAGGGCTATTATATTAAAAACATAATTGTTACATTAAAATCACAATTGAAGTCTTGAAAAAAAAATAGACACAGGGATTAAAGGTGCCCTAGAATTAAAAATTGAATTTATATTGGCATAGTTAAATAACAAGAGTTCAGTACATGGAAAATACATCGCTGAGTTTCAAACTCCATTGTTTCCTCCTTCTTATATAAATCTCATTTGTTTAAAAGACCTCCGGAAAACAGGCAAATCTCAACATAACACTGACTGTTACGTAACAGTTGGGATGTTTGCATATGCCAGCCCATGATCGAGGCATTACACAAAGGCAGTTAGTATTACACAAGGGCAGAACATCTGGATGTGCACAGCTGAATAATCAGACTAGGTAAGCAAGCAAGGAAAACAGCGAAAAATGGCAGATGGAGCAATAATAACTGACATGATCCATGATAACATGATATTTTTAGTGATATTTGTAAATTGTCTTTCTAAATGTTTCGTTAGCATGTTGCTAATGTACTGTAAAATGTGGTTAAAGTTACCATCGTTTCTTACTGTATTCACGGAGACAAGACTGTCGTTATTTTCATTATTAAACACTTGCAGTCTGTATAATTCATAAACACAACTTCATTCTTTATAAATCTCTCCAACAGTGTAGTGTTAGCTAGTTAGCCACAGAGCATAGCCTCAAACTCATTCAATATCAAATATAAACACCCAAATAAATACAATACTCACACGAACACTTTGTAAAGATCCATTTTGAGGATTATATTTATGAGGTGGAAGACGACACATAGTAACGACATGGAAGATGACACATAGTAATGACAGAGGCATACCTGCCAACTTTTCAAAAAACCTTGGAGTGAGATTTTGTCAGGGGTGGTCAAAATAGTGCCGCGCAGCACGCACACAGTCACACAAATTGGTGGCTCAGATATCAGAGTATTGAAATTGACGTTCACCCATGTTGTACCCTGCATTCTGGTGGTTTGTGGGGGGATCCAAAGCTAGGGGCAACTTATTAGAGATAGACAATATTGGTTACATTCTGTGAAGCAAACATAGCTGAAGGTCCAACCCCAGGACATTTTGGATTACAGTTTTTTACGATTGCTTACACACTAAAATTAAACTTTTCCCACAATTAGCAAAACCTTACACTCAAGGAGCAAAATACAAGGCTAGATCTGCACAACTATAAGCACATTCTCAGCCTCACACTTTTTGCAAAACACTACACACATTTTTTTGCACAACACTAAACACACTTCTCTACATTAGACACAGAAATCAAACATAATGTCACTTCTTTGCCATTTCAAGACACTGCTTTCCAAAATACCACCCCTATAAACCAGTTGATCAAACACAGCCGTCAGGTGTGAAGACACTTGGGTGCTTAACTGTAAACTCAACAATCAGGTGCTATAGTACTATAAAAAGGCAAAATGTGAGTTTATGAGTCTTCAACAAAATGAAAGGCAATGTTGCAGTAAGAGGGAGAGGGAGAAACATCATTTTGAATGTCCCGGGCCTACGCGGTGGTAACATCCCAATATATGTTGCAATCACGCAGAATGTGGTCCTCCACCAGCATGCCAACTTAGGCTCTTACAACACGGCCCACATATTCACATTTCAGACAGACTGCACAAAATCATCACAGCAGAAGACCAAATGGATGCAGAGCAGATGAGATACATTGTCATATGGGACAATGTAAATTTCCACCTATCTGCCCTGGTCAAAAAACTGGTTTCATTACAGTTTTTTTCAATTGCTTACACATTGAAATTAAAACTTCCCCACAATTAGCAAAACCTTACACTCAAGGAGCAAAACACCGACCTAGATTTGCACAACTGTAAGCACATTGTCAGCTTCACACTTTTTGCAAAACATTACACACAGTGATTTGCAAAACACTAAACACGCTTATATGCATTTGACACAGAAATTTATCATGATGTCATTTCCTTGCAATTTCAAAGAAAAGGCTTTCAAATGAACACACCCCATGAACCAATTGGTTAAACACAGCCACCAGGTGTGCACACACACTGGTGCTTAATTGTAGACACACCAATCAGGTTTAAGCACTATAAAAAGGCAACAGGTAAGTTCACCTGTCTTAAACAAAAATGGACGGTGTCAGAGGAAGAGGGAGAGTGCGGATGAGAGGAGGAATCCCGATGAGAGGGGGAATCCAGATGAGAGGGGGAATCCAGAGAGAACAAGGTGAAGGAAGAGGGAGAGGAAGAGGAAGAGGGAGAGGAAGACCTGGAGGAGGGGTAGGACATGCACAAAGAAGAAGACAACCAAATCTGTGTAATGAAATTCGTGCTACAATTGTGGACCATGTAATAAACCACGGACTAACACTGAGGGAGGCTGGATTGAGAGTACAGCCTAACCTAAGCAGGTACACAGTGGCATCAATAGTTCGGACATTTCGTCAAGAGCACAGGTGAGAAACTTCTCTTCAGTCAACAGAAAATCCATTGCTTACTGCATGTACTATATCAACAGTTTTGGTATGTATTCGTGTATCATTTTACAGTAAGCTGTGTATTTTGTTTGGCCAACATAGGATTGAACGTCGTGAACACCAAGGAGGAAGGGGCCCCATATTCACACAGGAGCAAGAGAGAGAGATCATAAACCTCGTTTTGGCCAATAATGCAATCAGACTTCGAGAAATTCAAGCCCATATTGTCAATGATCACCTAATTTTCAATAATGTCCAACAGGTCTCTCTGTCAACAATAGCCCGTATCCTTAAAAAACATCAAGTTCTGATGAAACAACTGTATAAAGTGCCATTTGAAAGAAATTCTGACAGGGTGAAAGTCCTGCAGCGTGAATATGTGGTGGTACGTTTTGTTCACTGACTGTATTGTGTACTGCACACATATCCTTTTTACTGTACATGTAATTTTACTGTACAGCAGACCTACAGTATATTGATCTACACAATGTGATATTTTGCTGTATTTCAGAGAGTTTTGCAAATGGATGCAGAGGAAGTACCGCATGAGTTTATATACATTGATGAGGCTGGATTTAACCTGACAACAGTGAGAAGAAGGGGAAGAAACATCATTGGCCACAGGGCTATTGTCAATGTACCAGGGCAACGTGGGGGTAACATTACCCTTTGTGCTGCCATTACACAGAATGGGGTCCTCCACCGCCATGCCAACTTGGGTCCTTACAACACTGACCTCATTCTTACATTTTTAGACAGATTACAGATTATCACAGCAGCAAACCAAAGGGACCAGATGCAATACATTGTCGTCTGGGACAATGTAGCTTTCCATCGTTCTGCTCTGGTCCAAAACTGGTTTCATCAACACCCACAATTTACAGTTCAATACCTTCCACCATACTCCCCCTTCCTAAACCCCATCAAGGAGTTATTCTCAGCATGGCGGTGGAAGGTTTATGATCTTCGGCCCTATGTCCAGATGGCCCTCATTCAAGCTATGGAGGAAGCATGTGATCAAATTGAAGCAGCATCCATACAAGGGTGGATTCGTCACTCCAAAAGATTCTTCCCACGTTGCCTTGCAAATGAAAATATATCCTGTGATGTTGACGAGGCCCTGTGGCCAGATCCAGCTAGGCGGAGAGATGTTTAGTTTAATTTTTTTTAATTCAGTACTGAACTGGATATGTATATTGTTACAGTATTACTGTAATCTTACAGTACAATGGTTCATTCAGTAATGTTCTGTATGAAAACTGGAAAATGTTTTGTTATGAATGTTTTGTTGAAATGTTCAGTATTGACTGACTTGAGGACATGAATAGAAATAAATATTTTCATTAGTTTGCACAATTGGTGTCATGTGGTGTTGGTGAATTTATTTTTACACTTTCTCTGTGTAAATGCTAAAAGTGTTTTAGGTTGAGCACAGGAGTGTTTAACTGATTCAAACAGAGTCAGACCATATGATGGTTGTGTTTATGTTATGACAACAAAATAAGGTTTTTATAAGACATTGTATAGTTTTGACAAAAGTGTTTCATTTTGCAAATGATCTGAGGTGTTGTACTACTTTGGTGTAGTGTTGTGCTAATTGTGTGAAGGGATTTAAAAAAATGGGCCCTGTTTTCAAAATTGTGCTTAAGCAATTGAAAAAAACTGTAGCATCCACAATTTTCACTCCAATACCTCCCACCATACGGTCCCTTCCTCAAACCCATTGAGGAGTTTTTTGTTTGTTTGTTTGTTTATTTTGGCATGGAAGGTTTACAATCTCCAGCCCTATGTCAGGATATGCCTCATTCAAGCCATGGAGAAGGCCTGACCGAACTGATGCAGGATCTGTGAAAGGATGGATTCACTTTTCAAGAAGATTCTTCCCTCGCTGTCTTGTGTGAAAGGACATCGCCTGTGATGTGGATGAAGCGCTATGGACAGATCCAGCTAGGCCAAGAGATGATGCTTTGGTGTTTTGTCTCCACAAATATTTTTGTTTGTGTAAAATATTATATTTAGAATATGTTCTAATTTTCAGTGCAAAATATAACCTTTGGAAAGGCATTGATGTATTGAATGGTTTTACAATGTGGTGAGAAATAAATATTTTCATCAATGTGCAGTACTGATCTTGTGTTTATATATATATATATATATATATATATATATATATATATATATATATATATATATATATATATATATATATATTCATGTACTTTACTCTAACAATATCTCTGAAAAAAATCAAACCCAGACTATATAATTAGAAAAGTATAAAAGTTACAAGTGTTTAAGATTGAGCACAGCAGTGTGTAAATGAATCAAACAGAATCAGGATGTATGAATCATGTGTGTTCCACACGGTGTCAAAGTTGGGTTTTGTTAAATTAATGTAAAGTTTTGAATGAAGTGTTTCATTTTGCAAATTATCTGAAGTGTTGTGCTACTTTAGTGTAGGGTTGTGTTAATTGTGTGTAGTGTTTTGACAAATCGGGCCCTGTTTTCAAAATTGTGTTTAAGCAATCGTAAAAAACTGTAAGTAGTTGTGATTTCCTGCATTCTAGTGGATTTTTGGGTGGTCTGCTAAAGACCACTTGCACCCATGTGCAATACCTGAACTTATTCTGGTTCATGTTTGGCATCAAGAATTGTAGGGCCTTCTAGACTTGAGCTGAACATTCAACCATAAAACTATTGTTGTGCCTAAATGATTGCCTATGGACCACAAAAAAGCCTCATACATAGACCAGTGTTTAAGATTTAACCTAGGTAGGTTGATTGATATTTTGAATGAATGGTATAACTGAAACCTAGCCTATGTTGTGAATGATTGTATTCTTAAGAGCACTTAATGATTTATGTTCAGCCAAAAATGACAAGATTAGTTAGGGAGGGACATTGTTCTTCATTCAAATCCTCCCAGCACATGGTCCATCAGAAACAAAGTGCAACAAAAAAAATGTTATTAAACAGTAGAACTTTTTCAAGTAATAAAACAGATGAATACATTACACAAAGAACTTAAAAGGAGGCATAATCAGTATCAAATACAGATCAGAAGCTGGTAAAGTCCTTGTCTATGATCTGTGGGCATGGTTATACTGGCCTGTGGCCTTCTTGGAGGCCTTGATGATATCTGAGGAGGGCTCCCATTTGAAGCAGGGCTCCAAATTGGCCATCTTTATGGTCATTATTGATGACAAGGTGCCATCCAATGCTAGGCTGTTTCTTCTTTTGGTTTTGTTCAGTCCCACATCTGAAAACACCCTCTCAGCGTCTGTTTAATTGAGAAACTCCTCACCCAGAAGGTCATGCTCCTCTTGTCCATGGTATGGGAGGAGATGGGGAAACCTATTTATGAAAGTAGAGTTACAAGTTGTTAAGTTTTAGGTATATTGTCATCAACCAGCAGCAATTCATACAGATCTTTGAGGAGAAGCCACATAAGAATAGCTCATATGCAGTTTAGGAGTGAACATACCTCATTATAAAACACAGGGTATTTTAGCTAAGATGATACAGATAATAATTAGAGAAAAAAACTAACATTTCAACAAAGTACAGTACATCTTCGATGTCACTTGCAGCCCTCTGCCGTACATCTATGAATTTGGCATGTTTGATCAGTGGCTCTTTCAGTGGCAGCTTCTTAAGTGCATAATCCACAGCACTTGTCAGGAAACACAACACAGCTTCATGGAATGAATCCACCTGCTGTGGTGTGATGTCACCCTCGTCGAGTAATCTGTTAAGTTTAGCCCTGGTTGTGAACCCAATGTTCAACTTTCTTCCTGTCACAGATACAGCATATCAGGTTAACATAAATGGTTTAACATGCTGATGTGGCAATATCAGCTAGACACATAGGGCAAGAAATTCAACCAGAAACTCACGGTTAATGGAAGGACTACCATAAACCTTTCTACGTTTCTACTCATGAAGTGGCAAAAAGGCTAGGTACAAGGCTAAATATCACATTTAACATATCACACTGTTTGATCATATCAATAGTCAAACACTAACCTGGTAAATGGTTTGCCTTCTCTTTAAAGGCAATTTCACAAGGCTCCTCATGACCCTGCAGCGCTGCTGGAACCATAAACTTGGAACATAGCTTGCGTACGAATTTCACCATCTGTAACAGACATTTAAAAAAATAGTAGGTCAAACTTGGTTTAGAGGATCGCTAAAGATATCAGCAAGAAACACATAATGGAAAAAACAGCAAAATCCAATCCCACCTCATCATGTAACAAAAATATTTGTAGTGATTTTTACTTTGTCCGTCCAAGGACGCGAAGTAAAATAGGGATTGGTACTCACGTCACTGCTGACGTTGTGATTTTGGATCACACGTCTCTTAAGGTGTGGTTATGAGTACATCAGATAACCACTTTCCTCCCCTCTAGAATTAATGTAAAGTGGTTAGCTGATTTATCTGAAAGATTGGTGAAATTGCTAACTTGTAGAGCCTTTTCTGTATTATCAGCACAAGGAAGACACAAGTGTAATAAAATAAATTTTATTAACAAAAAGATAAACAAGAATAACTAACACAACTACTAAATGAATACCATGAATGATAAAGGAATAAAGTGCAGAAGATACATAGAATACAAGTGATTAAGTTGAGTGTGGCTATAGAAGAGTTACGTTATCTTAGGGAAAGATAAACTGTTTCTCTGAAAATAATAAGGTGGAGAACCTTATTATGCACCAAACAAATAAACGAGAGATTATTTGTTATTAACTAACATCAGCTATATTACATCTAATGGAAATTAGGAAATTATATGCTGATAAAATACAACAATGCCAAGGTCTCTGGAAAGAGGTTTGGTTAAGTGATATTTACGTTCCACTTGGTCGAGTCCGATGATGGTGACGTCTTCCACTGGTTGTGCCGGGTGACAGTGCAGTGGGGAGAGGAGCCAGAATCTGTTTCAACAGTCTTGAACACGAAGCTCTGTGGGATGCTGATCTCCTGGAGCACCAAAGGGTCCTAAAATCTGGAACACGCAGATGAGGCCCTGGTGTAGGTGCAGAAGGTCCTTAACAATCTGGAACACGCAGACGAAGGTACCTTGAAGTGAAGGTTTGCTCTCCTGAGCTTAACCTTGTTGCGGATGTCGTCACTGTTTCGCTGGATGGAAACTTTGAACGTAGTGTTGGTTAACGTCTCTTTCCTCAAAAGCTGGAGGCTTAGAACATGGTCGTCTCTGTTGTTGTCTCTTCTGGATGGACCAGAGGCTCAGAACGGTATATCTGTTAACATCTGTCCCCTTGCAGGACAGACTCAGAACGGTATATCTGTTACGTCTTCCCCCTTTCAAGGGCAGACTCAGAACAATATCTGTTATGTCTTTCCCTGTTTGAAGGGCAGACTCAGAACAAGGAGTGTCGGTAGAAAGGGTACCTTTATCCCTTTCCGATGAGGAGGAGATTGCATTTTGGCGCTTTTCCATTCAAGTGCTGTGATTGGCTGCTGGCATCAGAGGGGACACACACAGTGTGGCCCACCCTTCTCTCCCCTGTGGAACTCATTTGCATGAAGCACAAAGTTGGAAGTCTTTACAGTGTCTTTAAAGTTTGCCGATGCATTTCTCACTTTCCAAACCACCACCAGAATACCTTTGGCAATATTCTAAACAAATAGAGACTAAACATGATGGAAAAAGATTGAACTGTCATTCAATTGTACCTTAACAGCTGTATTTGTATCAGATGTTGCACTACAAATGGCTGTCACTGAGAATACTTATTTCTGTGAATATGTGTGAAATGGATGTGTAGTTTGCATCAGTTCTAAGGTTTTCAAACATAGTTTTGAATGGATTTGGGTGGATCTTTGTGATCTTTCTTTGTTTCACCCATTTCTGCTAAGGTCCCAAGGAATTTTTATGGCAGTCTCTGGCCAACATTAGGAAATAATGTCTAGATGGGTGAAGGGCAGTAACTGCCTGTGGACCAATGAGAAGCCTTGTCCTTCCCAGGCTTGGTACAAGAGGTCTTCTTCTTACCCTCTAAGAGAGGTCTGGATGTTGTCCTTCCATCTTTATCTGATGGCGTTGGACAGTTTGTTTGTGTTAGGCCACCAAGATCCAATCAAAATGTAGCAAACGTTTGTCCGCTGTTACGGACAGAGAGAGGCCCGGCCATAAACTGGGCCCTAGAATGTGCTGTTCACTACATATTGACGACTGCTCTCACTGAAGAAGCAAGTTGAAAGAAGTGAAAGTTGGTACGGTTGCTTGGAAGAACAGCAGGTACACTTCTGTCATGGGGTCAGTGAATGTCTTTGCAAGCCTCTTGAACCTGGCCTGATTTTCATCTTGAATCAATAAATAAATAACACCAAACAAGAGGTTATCATTAATACAAATATGTGACTAACAATCCAGGTAGTTGCTGCATAATGAAATTGAAATTGATGACCATACTAGCAGATTTGTTGTAGCTGGCCAGAGGTTCATACAGCCTCAGGATCCTGGTCACACAACGTTCAAGGCTTAGCCAACAAACCGAGATATGCAGGAGGACCTCCATGTACTCCGCTTCATGGAGCTCACAAAACTCTGTTTTAGACATTTAATTCCATATCATATATTTTCTACAGCACAGCATTTCAATATTGCACTTAATAGTATCAAAGATACATACCTGTCAGGTATCCTTTCCGATTTGTACTACCCTTGAACCAGTAACCGATGTCCACTACCATATCCTCCAAATCAAAACCGAACACCTGCAATGCATTAATCAAATCATAACACATTCAGTCAATGCATGTAATTAGGATACAGATAAAAATTTACATGTAAAGATAAATCAAGTCTTAACTCACTTTAAAAAATCCCACTCCTGCAGCTTTGGCAGTGTTATGTGCCATGTGACAAGGACAACCATGAATATAGGTGTTGGGATGGTTCTGGAGGACCCTAGAGGCAATGGAATTATGTGGTCCAATATTCACAGCTGCATTGTTGACTGAGAGACCAATGCAGTTCTCCCAAGGGATGCCATGTTCCTCTAAGGTGCCGTTAATTTTGGTGAAGATCTCACTTGCTGTCCCACTTCTTGTCCCACTTGTTGTGCACATACTTAAAAACTGGTGAACAACTTTGCTGCCCATAAAGACCCGGACAGTAAGCGGGTTCATCTTTTCCACTCCTATAATAATGACAAGTTATAATCAATCAGATGTTCAAGTTGATAGATGTTTAAGAATACACAAAGCAAATGTTTTGCAAACGAGAAAAATCTCAAGTTTGGGAAATACCAGTGTCATTCGACCCATCAGTAACAAGGGTATATGGGGATTTTTTCATCTCCTTCACAAGCTCCTGTGTGAAATATGGTGCGAGTGCTTCATTGATAATGCACAATGACTTAGTCCTGGCACACCTGTACTCCTGCGCTGTCTTCGAGTCTCCAAAACATTCTTTTAGGAGAGGCCCCAGGTGGTCTGCAAAGGCTAGGGGGATGTTGTGAACTACCAACCCAGCTGTCAATTTGACCTCAGCCCTTCTTGTCTGTAATAAATTAAATTATTAATCCTCCCAAAAGACCATAGTTTATTTCAAATAGACACCTGCGATAATAGGGCACAGGTAAAAAAAAAAAAAAACCTCATTCAGCAACTAAGATCTCAAATTAAGAAAACTGGACTATACTACACTGAAATACACAACCTTAAATTAGTCAAAACTATCAACCATGACATTACCATGATCAACTACAACTCAAAACTCTTTTCTGAACCTTTACACATATCATACCTTAACCTCTTGTGCAGACATCCCCCCAACAGAGGAAACAGGCATTGCATATTGAAATATTGTGGCTGTGGACTGTAGTGCCTTTTGCTTTTCTTGGTGGCCTTTGGTTTTTATGTGGCACACTACATCTGCAACACCCTGGTGGCAACATGAATTTTCAACACGGCAGACTGCACACCAGTAGTGCGTGTTGCGGCTCCCTCTGGTAATAAATGGCCATGAAGAGGTCCACTCCTGTTTGAAAATGGATCTATATGTTGCTGCTCCAGCCAGAGCACGACTCTTCTGGCCCTGCTGTTGGATTAGGGGGGTCTCATCTATCTGTCCCTCTGTGTCTTTTTCCATCTGACATGTTGCTCGTTCCATTTGTCCTGTCTGTTGCTCTTCTACATGTGCTTCTATCTGTCCTTCATGTTGCTCCTCTGCATGTTCGTCTATCATTTCTGCCTGTTGCTTCCTCTGTCCTGTTCGTTCCTCCTCTGTCTGTCCTGTCATTTCTATCAGTTGTTCTGGCTGTTCTGTCAGTGTGTTTGTCTGTCTTTTTTCACTTGGATTATTCTTTAAATAAAATAAAAGGTTTCGCTTTTGTCCTGGCAGAGGTCTCTTTTGGGACATCTTTGAAACCTTATAGAATACATGTTCATGTTGGTTTAATAACTTTACTCTCGGTTAAAAAACGAGCCTTGCCTAACTTCTGTTGAACAAATTTTCCATATTTGTTAAATTCTTTGGAATACATCTCTTACCTGTTTGAAAAGGTGATGTTAAGTTCTACAGAAAATAATCTTCATCCAAAGTGAGTCCTTTTGGCCTGTTAATAAAAAGATAAATGCCATATGAATAAACAATGCTAGGAACTGATGTTTTGAACATGCAGCAGCCTATACTATGAGGTTAACAAGGTGCTCTCCTGCTATGACAGCTGATTCACTCATGTTCACAAACGAACACACAAGCAAATTATTTAATTCAAGATGTAAAGTTTAAGAGCGCAAGTACTCAAGGATGACATTTCATTGTAACATACCTAGTCTCAGCTGAGCTCAGATTTTCATCACCAGTCGTCTCCTCGCAGTAGTTTTCCCTGGTTTTCCCCGCTGTCTTTCTTGTATCTTCTTCTTCTGTTACTTGCTTCAAGGTGCAGCGCATAGGGTTCAGGGACGCTTATTAGTGCCATCTGTTGTCGGGGAGCTTGAAAAGGAATGAGCGATTCAGCGATTCTCGCCTCAAGATTAGATTTTTTTTTATTTATTTTTTTTGCGTGAGAAATGTGATGTGTGGCGTGAGTGCGTGTAAAAACAGGCAAAACCGTGTGTCACACGGCGAAAGCGTGAGAGTTGGCAGCTCTGCAGAGGGTAACGACGCATAGTAACGACATGGAAGACGACACATAGTAACGACGCATAGCAACGACATGGAAGACGACACATAGTCATGACACATGCAGCATTGACATGCAAGACGACAAAGTCAAACGACAAGGACCGATGACAGGAGTAAGCGGAGACGACACATAGCATAGACGGACAGCATGTCGACATAATTTTGGCACAAATGGAACCTCATAATATTAGCTGTGTAAACTTTGTTTATGCACTGTTTAAGGCAAGCGCGAGCTCTGGGGGTGGAGAGTGCGCGATTTAAAGGGGCCACAACCTGAAATCGGCTCGTTTCTTATTATGCCCCAAAATAGGCAGTTAAAAAAAATAATTAAAAAAAATCTATGGGGTATTTTGAGCTGAAACTTCATAGACACATTCAGGGGACACCTTAGACTTATATTACATCTTTTAAAAAAAGTTCTAGGGCACCTTTAAAGGAAAGAACAACAGAAAGAATCCAAACAACATGCACTACTGGTCATTCCACCTTGTTTACAAGTAATTTATCCGGGTTAAGTTGAATAAAATAATAAGAATATTAATAAGACCTCCAAACATTGATTATGAAATCATACTGTTGTCATCACTGGGGTAATAAGATAGAAATGTTATTGGCAATGGATCCAAGAAGATGCAGAGATCTCTAATCTTATTCTTAAAGTAGCTCATGAGCAACAGCAAAAGAAGACTGCAATAAAATCTATATTAGGAAAATGATAAAATGCATTTGGGAAATTATATTTGGCTGTCTCAATTGCAGAAATCATTCTAAAAGAGTTATTAGAAGTAAGTAGAGAAAGTTTAGACATTGTTGCATGGGGAAAGCTGTCCTGTAGTGTTTAACTATGACAAAGATGTTGGAATTCCACTGCTAAAAGTATATGTTCCCCATTTAGATCATGATCTGCTGTGGCAGAAATAAAAAGATTTTATTTTAATTAATGGCCAGTGGGGGGTGTGCAAGAATGTGAATGATGGTATGAATGATTATTTTGCCAAAACAGCTGTGTATACATTTTTAATATGTGGGCCCATGGCAAATTATGCCCATTAAAAAGAAAATAAGACCATGGATGAATTGGGTCAAGTATCCTGGTCGGTTCCTGGATAATTGTTGTGGCAAAAATAGAATAGAAAAGAAAAAGCAATGCCATACTTGCGCAGCCTATAACACAGGAAAGCAGATCAAGCAAGCTTGCTCTGTTCACCCCACATCTAACTTACTTTTCAGCAGATTATGAAGGAGCGCCCCGAAGCGCAAAGCTCTAGGACCTTCCCGTAAAATCGCCCCTCCCCCGCCACAAAATAATTTTAAGGCCTCTTTGAGTGTATAAGTGAAAGAGCCTCGAGAGAGAGATCTGCTTCAGAGGCTGAGAAGGTCTCGCCTCGGCGTTAGAGCCACGGTGCGAAATTCAGGGCCCCTGAGGTCCTTGCAGCAACATCCCACTCACATCACTGAAAAGCGGGATGCACGGTAAAAAAATACTTCCAAAGGGCCGATCCGCTAGGGGGCTTATCTTCTCGCCATGATCCCCCGAGTCGGGCGGAAAAGTTTGGCGGCCCTAGGACCTATTTCAGGGGTCGAAAGGTCAAAAAAGACTTGAGCGTATGCCAATCCAGTATTTTATAAATATAGCTTGGGACAGCCCCCGTACGGAGACAAAAGGTCGCAACGTCTCGTGATTTGAGATTCGGACTCCCCAGGGGCGGCGGCGGACATCCGGAGGCTGGTGACACTAAGGGGGACACTAACGGAGGCAGTCAGGAGCTTAAGCCAGTACAGCGTCCTGCTGTAGAGGAGGCCCGCCAGCCCGTAGACCTCTATAGGGTAGTGGTGACACTGAGGGAGGCTGTTAGGGGCGTGAATAACTACAGCAGCCTGATGCAGAGGAGGCGCCGCCAGCTCTCCGACATCAACCAGCTCTTTGCCTTCTGGCAGCCCCTTGGGGAAACACAACCTGAGGGAATCCACTCTCATAAGTCCGTCTTCTCACAAAGGGCTCATTTAAACCGTTTGTGTGACGAGTAGGTGTGTTTGCTGACTCTTTGCATTTCTCGTTTTTTCAGGAGCCAACGATGCTGTCCAAGTGGCGCCCCCAAGTGAGCAGGCGGATGAAGAGGATGAAGAGGACGATGCTTAGAGGGGCCAACCAGACCATTTTCTTTAAAATTTTTATTTACATTTTCTTTGATTGTTCCGTTTGTTGTTGTGTTCTAATGTTCTTTTTTGTGTTTTTGTTGTTCAATAAATGTTTGAAACATTCCTACTGTCATGTCTTTTTTTGATGCAAAACACATTTATACACATTTCATAACCCTAAGTACCAGAAGGTCCCAAATGACTTAAAAGGTAATGGAATGCATCCGACTGAGTGTGCTTAGTACAGTTATAGGGTTTTATTGTGTAAGTAGCATATCTTTGAGTTTTCAGCTCATATCACCTGGGAACACTGTGGAGGAAAATTCTGAAAATAAGGTCAAAGGAAGGTCTCGGGGGGCCTCTATCGAACGCGCCCTCCCCCGAGGTCCTGGGCCCCGGGGTCCTGGAGTTATGGGTGGTCAAAGTAGTCAAAAAATTCATATCTCGGGCACCGAGTGGCCCCGGAGCTTGAGCAGGGACTCGTTGGAAAGGTCTCGATGTCCCCTTTCCAACGAGCCCAACCATGTCGGGTTCGGGAGCTAGAGCCCCCAAAACAAAAGCATCCCACTTGCCAATTATGTGATGGCCACCAAATAATGGGTCAGCGGAAACTGCCTTTCCTATGCCATTGAGGCGTAAAATGACTTGGAAATTAGATGAATCTGCTCGGTTGAGTGTGCTTAGTACAGTTAGAGTGTTTTAATCCATAAAAACTGACATTAAATGTGAAATATCATATACAAACACTGTGTCTTTAAATAAATGATGCAATACTCTGAGGTTGGATACAATTTCCCATCCCTTAATTTCCCCATCCCTGATTGGTTGGTTTTTCCTCTTTCCAATTTCCCATCCCTTTGAACTGAGTTTGGATCCAATTTCCCATCCCTTATTTTCCTGTCCCTGATTGGTTGGCCTTTTCCTCTGTCTTCTTTCCCATCCCTTTGAAGCTGAAGTTGGATCCAAAAGTATATAAAAGGCCTCTGCCCCGACAATCTTTGTCATTCATTTACACTTTTTTCACCTGTACCACACCTCTGATCACCCTACACCCTCACTCACTGCACCACGGTTGCCGACAACTTCCGCACTTTTGTTTCACCCTTTTGTTTTCCTGCACCTTGTGTTTTTCACTGCCGTTATTATTATATATTATATATTTGATTTTGTTAATTATTTTATTAACTATAGTTATATTTTATTATATACATACACGATATGCCTAACAGCGATTGCCCGCTGTGCCACCGTGGCTACAGTCAGCTTAGCCAGCACCTGGGGGTGAGCCACGGTGTCTGCAATAAGGCGGAGAGAAAGCTACTAATGGCCATTCCATCCTGGAGGGTGGACGTGCGCAAGGGCACCTGCCCCCTGCCCGCCTGCGGGTGACCTGCTGTCTTCCCTTCGCTCTGAGGCCAAAGTTTCTCGCTCTGTTCTGACCCCATTGTGTGTTTTCTTTTCGCAGACGTCCTCCTCAAAGAGTACCGGGGCCACCAGGAGGGGGCCTCGAAGATCTTCAGGATCCGCCACTTCATTGGGTACATGGCGGCGGGGCAGACCAACCTGGCCAGCCTGGGCTTCCTCACCAAACGGCGAGGATGCGGCCTTGGCACAACAGCCTGAACCAGGCCAAGATCGCTGAGCCAACGGTGCACCACTACCTGAAAAACGTGGCCCAGTTCCTGGCCTAATTGGCCAAGATGGTGGGGCTGAACCGGGAGATCAAAACGATGATTCGGTCCGTGCGGCGGAAAGTGGTCATGCATGAGGTGAGGGTGAAGCAGGCCAAGGAGGGCCGCCTCATCGCCAAGGCCTTCTCTCCGGCAGTGCGTCGCATCCGCCAAGGCCGCCATCCCTGACATTCTGGGTGAGTTTTTGCCTCCTCTCACACTCATCTCTCCGACCTCGCGCACGTCTCGACACTTAACGCTTCTCTCTTTTCTCGCAGCCCATCTCAGGGAGACGGCCGACAGGGCCGTGCAATGGTCCTTCTATGGGCACCTCACCACCTACTTGGCCTGTATATACAGCCATCGAGGTGGGGTGTTCCAGAACATGACCATTGCGGAGGTGGAGGCGGCCAAGACCGGGTCAAAGGAGGGGTGCTTCGTCATCAACGTGAGTGCTTTTATTTTTCTCTCTCTCTCTCTCTCTCTCTTTCTCTCTTCACGGTTCTCCCTCTTACGCCGCAAGCTTGTCTCTGTTTCCACAGATCTCGACCCACAAGACGAACCAGGCCTTCGGGGCGGCCCAGCTGGCCTTGAGTGGCGAGGAGTACGGGTGGCGAGGAGTACGGGTGGCTCACAGACTTCCTGGACATGAGGCCCTACTTGGTTGGAGGTGAAACGGCACACTACTTTTTCTTCACCTGCAAGCCCAGCTCGTGCAAGACTCTGAACCAGTATTTTCAGGAAGCATGGGCTGGGATGGGCCTCCCAGGGAGTCCCACCTTCACAGACATCCGGACCTCCATCGCCACTCATGTAAGCGTTCCTCCGCGGCTTTCTGCCAGTTTCTGAGTTTCTGACATGCGTGCGTTTTTCATTTCTAACCATGCTTTCCTCTCTTCGCACAGGCCAAGACATTTGCACACCACTGGGGATCGGAAGAAGGTGGCACAATTCATGTGCCACGACACCTCCACGGCCGACCGCTTCTACGCTCTCAACCTGGACGCCAAGCAGGCGGCCGAACACCGCCGTCTGTTCGAGGCGGCCGTGGAGGGTGAGGACGCCGCCCCGGGGTCCCCGAAGGCCTGGAAGAAGACTGGAAAGAGAGACGGGAAGAGTTTGGGCAAGCGGCCAGCACTCGCCGGCAGCCCGCCCACCTCCTCCAGCCCGTCGCCCTCTGGCAGTCCGTCGGGGGAGAAACGCCCGAGGGAATCCGCTTCCGTAAGTCCGTCTTCTCACGGGGGGGTTTGTTTAACCATTTGTGCGCAGAGTAGGTGTGTTTGCTGACTCTTTCTCACTTTTTTTCAGGAGCCGACTACACCATCCAAGAGGCGCAAAGTCGGCACTCCGAGGAAGAGGGGATTCCCTCTGGCTCACCTGAATGATGAAATTGGCAAAGAGGGCCCGGAAACAAACCGTTTTCTTTTAATTTTTTTGTTTTAAATATTCTTTTCTCGTTCTGTTCTGTTGCTATAATGTTTGAAACGTTCCTACTGTCATGTCTTTTTTTGATGCAATACACATTTTTTATACACGTTCAATTTAAAAACAATTGAGGGCAAAATAATATTGACCAAAAAAAAAAAACACTGGGAATAAAAAAAACAAAAACACATCTGCTGCTATTGGTTAACAAAGGGGAATTTAACGACCTCTATTTTGTGGATCTCATTACTGATTCTGACTCATCACGAGAGGTGAGATAATCTGTCATATTTTTCTTAATTTATGCAATTAAGTGTTATTATAAATGGCACGTTTGTACATTTCTCGACATCCATCGGTACAGTTGGGGTTAGTTCACCAGTACACGCCGCTCATAAAGCTGTATTGTCAGATTCTTATGAATTATAATCCGTATAGATATATTTTTGGGCCTAAACCTGAGCAGCCAGGTGAGTTATTTGAGCCAAGGTCCTGGAGGGTCACTGCAATAAAACAAGTAAAAAATGTTTAAAACAGTAATATCTTAGTCTAAACCTACAGTAATACTGTCAAACTATATATCGTTTGAAAGCTTGAAGTCTCTAGATGTTATATTTGTTGCCTACACACGTATAGTAATTTACTAATGTTATAAAATTACAATAATTTTTTTTTTTTTTTTTTTTCCCTTTACAGATCATGCCGAAAAGATACAGCTTCCGGTAAGTTGATCTATTCTGTGATCCTAGTTCCTTGTGCCATCACAAAGTGTTATGAATCGTTTATGACACAGTAATAAATCATTTTGCGTTATACACTGTGTGTTCGAACATGTTTTTTAAATTTTTCTCCTATTAAAATCATCTTTTCATATAGCAGTCAAGTGCCCGATGTGCCCCGCGTGGATTGTCAACATAAGCAAGCATCTGAGGACGGTCCACGAAGTGGCCAATGAGAAACAAAGAGGACTCTTGGCCCAGCTTGGCCGCCACAGAGTGAGGCTGGCCAACCTGGTTTGCCCACTCTGCGGCAAGCTGGTGAAATACCTCGAGAGTCACCTGGAGAAAGGCCACAGGGGCATGTCGGTAAGTCAGTCTTAAACTAAAACTTTTACATTAATGTATGAAATAGCTGTCTGTTTTATAGAATACTGAAATGTTGTTTTTATAATGTTTAAGGAGTCATCACGCTTATTGATGGTGGTGTCACTGGAGAGGTCGGTGACCGCAGGGAAGCTCAAAATCTTGAGAGTTTCTAACCCCGCCATCCCCCTGGTCCCCGACTTCTCCCAGCCCGAGGCCCCTCCTCAGGTGCCGGCCTCACCGAACACCGTGGAGCAGGAACAGAGCCTGATGGAGATATGGAGTAGGAATTGGTTGATCATCATCATAATCCTAATAGTGCTGAAGTTACTCAATAAGTGAACTTAAATTGTTAAATGATTTGTGTTTCAGATTAACTTTTTCCACCGGCCCAACACGACGAGTTGTCGACAGTTGATGTTGATTTTTATTTTAGTTGGTAGTGTTTTTAATTTGTTTTGTTTTCTATATTGTGTTTTTGTATTGTGTTACGCTTTTTTTTTAAATTAAAAAAGGTTCTTTTAATTGTATTCTTGTCTTTTTTGGCTGCAAAACAAACTTGAAAGTCAGTGGAATGCATCCGAATGAGTGCACCAAGCATGGCACATGTGGTTTCATCCATAAAAATGTATATAAAATGTAAAAAAGCATCTATAAGCACTTTTTCTGAAAACCCATTATTTGGCAGCCACTATGTAATGGGGAAATGGGATGTCTTTGTATTCCCGGCTCCCATTCGTACCAGAAGGTCCCAGACGACTTGAAACTTAGTGGGATGTATCCGACAGAGTGTGCTTAGCACAGTTACAGGGGTTTAATCTATAAAACTTTATTCAAAATATGAAACATCATCATCTATAAACACTGTGTCCAGAAACCCATTATCTGGCAGCCATTACGTTATTGGGAAGTGGAATATCTGGAGTTTTCAGCTCATATCTCTGGAACGCTGTGGAGGAAAATTCTGAAATTAAAGACAAAGGAAGGTCTCGGGGGACTCTATCCAACGGAGTCCTGAGCCCCGGGGTCCTGGAGTTACGGGTGGTCAAAATCTGGACGTTTTTGCCTTATATCTCGGGAACGCAACGACCCCTTGGCTCGGGGAGGGTCTTGTTGGAAAGGGCTCGATGTGTCCCGTCGAACAAGCCCGTGGTCGGGGGTCCCCGCATTCGGGAGCTAGAGCCCGCAAAAGTTCGGGACCCCCACGGATCCGCCAGGGGGCATCCCAGGGGCCTGCGACGGATGTGTTCAGGTCGTGGGGCAGAGGAGACTTTTTGACCAAAGTCTGAGAGTTTTGGGGCTTTGCATTCCTGAGTTATGAGCAAAAGTTGGCCGAGAATAGCGCTTTTCTATGGGGGCCACCATTTTGAAAAGCGCCAGATCATTTTGATCGAATATCTCCGCGGAGACGCGGCGGATCGTTCTGAAATTTGAACTCGATTAGACGGTTCGAACGAGACCGATGCTGCTTTATGGGTTCCAGAGTTATGGTCTTTTTTTCCTGTTGAAACTTTAAAAATTCATATCTCAGCCCACTGAGCAAGCGACGTCTGTGGACATCCAAAACAGGTTGATATCCCATCCACCCGTCCAGGCCATGATCTGAACGTCCATTTACAGCCAGAATTAGTCGATTAATGACACTGAGAAATTATGTCCAATCTGGCCACAATCTAAACATCCACTGACAGCCAGAATATGTTGAGAATAGACGTTCATACCGGCTATAATCTGGACGTCCGATGACGTCCACAATTAGTTGATGAATGACGTGAATAAAGATGTCTAATCTGGCCACAATCTAAACGTCCACTGACAGCCAGAATACGTTGAGAATAGACGTTCATACCGGCTATAATCTGGACGTCCGATGACGTCCACAATTAGTTGATGAATGACGTGAATAAAGATGTCCAATCTGGCCACAGTCTAAACGTCCACTGACAGCCAGAATATGTTGAGAATAGACATTCATACCGGCTATAATCTAAATGTCCTTTGACATCTAAAATTAGTCGATGAATGACGTGAATAAAGATGTCCAATCTGGCCACAATATAAACGTCCACTGACAGCCAGAATACGTTGAAAACAGACTTTCATACTGACTATAATCTGGACGTCTGTGACACCCAGAATTAGTCTATAAATTACATAAAATATGTTAAAGGCCACAATCAAAACATCAACCGACATCCCCCTACAAATCAAGAAAAATCGTTCACGATGGCTATACAACCAGAAATGACCCAGACAGCAACATAGTGTGGCCCAGATCCAGCTCACATCTGGTACATGTGGATTACATGCGGACCACTGGGCTGACACTATGTTGCTGTTGGGGGACAGTAAAAAAAAAAAGAAAAGAAAAGAAAAAAAAAAGAAAATGGCAGTGGTGAAGAGACAGCATGGCTAAAGGCATATGTTTCTGCGTCAAATCGATGACATATTCCCGCAGACCCTGCGAACCCCCGCCGTATTGATGTGCGCACCTCCAAAAAATGTGTAACTGCAAAATAAACTCAGATAACGTTATTCGTTTATATGTCAGTAACATTTTAAAAAATTAGCACTTCGCCAGCAAGCAGTAGCCAGTTTTCTGGCAGACACCTTGCAAATCAGACTGTCACAACTTTGTAGGAGCGACGCTGCGTGGAGTTGACGTGTCCATGTACTGCATCTTGGCTATTTTTGTGTCAGTATCACAAGTGTATTGCATTCAACCTTCTCTACATAATTTAATTACTTTGGTCACCTTGGTCTTTTAAACTTTTGCTTTAGGCAGTCAGCTGGGGAAAGCATGAGGATTTTTATGAGCTCTGAATAGAGGATGCAGGCATTGGCACAAATATAGATGACATAGTTCCTCAAACAAGGAGAGGAATAAACCAAATAACTGTCAATAAACAGATTTTGGCTATGTGAAACTGCAAGGCTCATCTTTTATAGAACTGCATCTCCTCAGATATGGACTCACTACCTGGTTTGGTAATTTATCAATTAAACTTAAATCACAGATTCTGAACCTGATAAAAATGGCAGGCAAAATAATGGGTGTGTTCACGTCTTTTTGATCCTTGGACTGGGAATTATGCATTTCTATGGCACCACTGTCAATGGCTAAATGAATCTACAGTGGTCAGGTGGTACAGCGGCCATGTGGTACATGTGGGAGCCTACTTTTTAGCCCATTTTTAGGGTTTTTTTGCAATATATTTGAATCATAATTAATGTGATTAACTTGACTTGTGTACTGTTGTGGATGTATTTGTTGTTTTGCAATTGGAATGTGAATGTTGATGTTGTTGATGAATTGATTGACAATGGTGGTCCATGATTGTCCAAGACAAATTTCTTCACCTGGGCCCGGTTTTTCAAAAGTAATCCACTAGGATTTTGGATAACGGATTGGATCAAATCTTGAAAATGTGTTTTTTAAAAGAAAAAACGGATTACATAATCAGATTAGATCACATAATCCAATCTTGGTTTTGATCTGGATGAAACCTTTAGTTTGGGTTTTTCAGAACTTTTTTGGAGGATTTGGATCACTTTGATCAAAAAAATCTGGATTAAACTGATCCAATCAGAAGGTTGGATTCAGCGTGGATTTCATGGCCAAAATGTAATGAAAACTTTAAAAATTTATCAAATAATACTATATTTGGATCATGCAGTATCTTACAAGATATCCTATTTATTCATAAGGTTTTAATTTTATTTGTTCATCCGTCAGGCTACAGGTAGGCTTTAATGTATTCAGCCTTTCAGTATAGGCCTACAGCAAAGTTGAAAGAGTTTGGCCTCATAAAATAATCCCCCAAACAGCTGTCAAAATTGAGCAAAAATAATACATTTCACTAATTGATATATATATTCATCACAATCGAAAATATTTTTGTTTTTAGAATATTTATTAGTGATGCATGCAATGATTACAGAATAACCAAAAAAATGCAAAGAATGGCAATCACTGATTTTTGAAATTCAAAACAAATCCAAATCAGAAATAGTGTCTAACTATTGCGTCCCTTGTTGCTTGTCCTGTTTGCTCGTTCTGGCAGAGGAACAACTGACTCTGACCATACTGCAGCAAACCAAGGCCAGACTTGAGATCCGCCTCCTAAAGGCTACGCTCAGACAAGCTGGTCTCTCCACATCAGATGAGGAAGTCTGAAATTATTGTGGAGTATTTGACATTAAGTCTTTTTTTTTTTTTTTAATTCAATACATCTTTACTTGATACTTGTTATAAATATCCTCAATGTACAGTGTTTGTGTTGTAGGTCTCAGATGAGCAGACTGCTGGAAGAGGATGGGGTGGGGTTTTTCTTGTTTTTAGTTTTTTTTAAATGTGTGCTTTCATTTCAAATAAAAATAAACTTATATTGACCACACACTGGCTATTCTACTTGTTGCTCTTTACATATCTATAGTTCTACATTGTGATTTCCTATCCTGTTTGAGCACTGGTTATCCAGCACTGGTTATCCAGATTTGGTGATCCTGAAAAGTTCCTATCCGGATCAGATTGATTCAATAGAAGACAATAAAGGTTTATCTTAATCTTAATCTCAATCTTTCTGGGCCCTCCTCACATGAGTGCCCTGGGTACTCAGTCCCCTTTCTACCCCCAGTCCGACACCCCTGCACTGTAAAATAAATTATTTAAATTAAATTAAACATTTGAGTCAATACAATGAAGAAAATTGGTTTAATAAATATAAACTCAATATATCTGTAACGAAGCGGGAGTCATGGTAAGATCCAAATGCAAGCTTTATTAAGAATGTCGTACAGGCAGGGTCAATCAGGAGCAGACGAGAACAGCAAGGGACAGGCAGGATCGTAATCAGGGTGCAGGCAATGGTCAGGACAGGCGGATATCATTCACAGAACAGTATAACAGGCAAGGGTCAGGACAGGCAGCAACGGGTCAAGAAACAGGAACAGGCAAGATCAAACAAGCAGACGGGATAGAAGGAACGCTCAGAATTGTCACTAGGAATCAAGACTTCGCCAACTGGTGGTGTGAGTGTGAGTGTGAGTCCTTTATAGTCCTGTTAATGTACTGCAGCTGGGTGTGGTGATTAGTGATAGTGATTGATGGAGTGAGTGCAGGTGATTGGCAGAGAGGATTATGGGTAATGTAGTCCGGGAACTGACAGGAACAGACGTTGATCATAACATATTATTATATCTGAACCACATACATTTAAAAAATGTTGTGATAAATCATAAAAATAGCATTATGTGGCATGTTTCATAACAAATAAAACACAATTATGCAATATGTTTGCAAAATCTTCTCTCTAATTTTATTTGAATAAAGGGTGATGTCAATTCTAAACAAAAAAATCATTTAACTAATTTAATGAACTTAAAATTTTAAGGCAACCAGTTAACTTACTTTTTAAATATTTTTTTACAGTCTGGCAATAAATGGGACCAATATGTTTAAAATCATTTCACATTTCACTGAAGTGTTTAATTTATTTATTTATTTTTGGAAGTGTTTAAAATCAATTTCACCCTCCTCCAAATATCAGCCTTTTTTTTGTGTGTGTGGAAAAGGCGGTTGGGTACTCTTTCCGGTTACATCATTGTGATATCCCTCCCCTGTGAAAAACAGTTCTACCTTCATGGTGATAATAAAAAAATCGGGACTGTGTCAAGTAGACATTGTTTTGAATAAATTTTAAAACTTTTATAACATGGTACTGAGTTTTTTTATTGATCAAACATGCTCGGAATACAAGTTTCTCCAGTTCCGTGGCGGACGGATATGTGACTGCAGTCCGCACCTGGAACTTAAGCTGTTTCGCGCTTTCCTGCCTCGTGTTGTACTTGCCGTCCCCACCAAGGAGTTTGTAAGTATTTTTGTAACATTGGTAAACTAATAGTGAGTGATTCCCGAAATTTTATTATAAAGTATTTTTCGTTAGTCCCAGTTGGTCCATCTAAGTCATCGTTCAAATGTTTTTTCCTCCAAGTCTACATGCTTGCTAGCAAAGGAAAATGTTAACGTTAGCTATGAAGGAAATGAGGCACATGTGTAAATACCAACGGCAATATCCTAGACCTAAAATAAAGCTAAAGCAAGCTAAAAAAAAATAACACAAATAAAGCTGGATGCGCAAAGAAGGTGAGATGAGTGTCCGACTTAAGATAATAGTAGGGGAGAGTGGGGCAATGTGAGACATCGGGTAATGTGAGACACCCCTTTATCTAGGCAACTGAACACATTTGTGGTCATGTGACAATTATATTTTCAAGCCCCTCCCATTTCCCCTTGGCCATGAAGGAGAGGACCTCATGGACCTGTGGTAAGCATGTTTTTTTCACAAAAATATATTTTTTGCATGTAAAAGTAAATTTTCAAAAATCAGCTGTTGTGCCAAAGCAAACTGATTCAACTAGAAAAACTTATATCATACATGTTGATGAACTACCAACATATAAATCCATGTGATGATGCTAGCTGAAGATTAGCCTGAATTGCTAAGAGAGATCATTTTTTTCTAAAATGTGGTGGTGGGGTAAAGTGAGACAAATGCTTTGGGGTAAAGTGAGACATGAGGCACAAGTTAAGTTTAGTCTTAAACATATTTTAATGTAATATTACATTACATATGTTTTATTTTTAATGTCATAAACATTGTAGAAAAGCCATCATGCCAAGGCAATACACCAGGAAGACAACCTGGGGCAAAACACCTCTCGAGGAGATGGAGAGTGCAGCCGCTGAGGTCAAGGAAGGAAAGAAGTCTATAAGAGCAGCTGCAAGGGACAGAAATATTGATAAGTCAAGCCTCCAAAGATTTATAAAAAAAAAGAAAAAGAAAAAGGGGAAGTAAAATCAGTAGCTTGGGGTGCAGTAGCTGAGGCAAAGAGAATATTCACAGATGAGATGGAGGAGGAGCTTTCCAAACACTTGAAACAACTAGCTGAACAGTTCCATGGCCTTCCTCCAGTTAAGTGCCGTCAACTGGCATTTGAATACGCCGAGAAAAACAATATCCCTGTGCCTTCCAATTGGACAAAGACACAATGTGCAGGTAGGCTAGGGTGTGCAAGAGATCACATGATTCTGTAGGTTAGCTGGAGGTGCATTCACGCGGCCTTGTAATTCCTGTAGTTACGAGATTCTAGCTTGTAAAAAGTGTTCACGTCCTCATAGAGCTTGTAATTACAGCTTGTAAGCTGGGAGTTTTCTGAAAGCTCCCACATGTACCACGTGGCCGCTGTACCACCTGACCACTGTAGATTAATTTAGCCATTGATAGTGGTGCCATAGAAATGCATAATTCCCAGTCCAAGGACCAAAAAGACGTGAACATCTCCGAATATAATGTCACATGTTGTTATCTCAAGATTCCGGTAAATATGAGGTGGCGTGAACGCAGCATAAGGCCAGATCTTGCCACAAAGCTAAATCTTAGCCTATAGCTAATAATTAGGCCTGTCAAAAGATTAATCGTGATTAATCGGTTCCAAAATAAAAGTTTGTGCTTACATAATATATGTGTGTGTGTATAATTATTATCTATATATAAATACACACATATTTTCTAAATATATACATGTTTGTGTGTGTTTTTATATATAAATAATAATTGTACACACACATATATAATGTAAACACAAACGTTTATTTTGGAAGCAGTTAATTGCGATTAATCTTTTGACAGCCCTACTAATAATGAATTGTCTACTCTAGGTGAAGACTGGTTTGGCGGCTTCCTAGCATGTCGCCATCTCTCTGTCCGAACTCCAGAGGCAACATCCCTGGGAAGGGCTACAGCCTTCAATAAAACCACAGTTGGGGAGTTTTTTGACAACCTGGCTGTAGTGATGGACAGGTGACAGAATTAATTATTTAGTTGCAAATGTTTTATGGAGGCTTTACCTGTAAGATTTGGTTTTGATTCTGATAAGGTTCTTCCCTTGCCTCTCATCTTTAACAGGCATACATTCCCTCCACACATGATTTACATTGTGGATGAAACAAGCGTCTTTACAGTACAAAAGCCACAGCAGGTAGCCTAAGATACACATGATACACTAGAGAGCACTAGACTAATACTGAGTGGCTTGTGATATTGACAAAATGCTGAAACTAATGCTATTAGTAATTTTGTGAACCTGTGAACTAAAAAAAAAATGAATGGACTGAAAAGAAATACAATGTACCTTTAGACCAGTAGTAGCATACTGATTGCACATGCCATTGATTCTAAACTTTCTATTTGAATAAGGTTGTGACAGAGAAAGGAAAAAAGCAAGTTGGTTCTGTCACATCGGCTGAGAGAGGAGAACTGGTGACTGTGGTGTGTGCAGTGAATGCTGCTGGGAATGCCGCACCTCCCTGTTTATCTTCCCCAGAGTTAAGTTTAAGGACTGCTTCATCATAGGAGCACCTCCAGGAGCCAAAGGTTACTCCACCAGAACGGGATGGATGAATGAAGACACCTGGGCTAAGTTCCTTGATCACCTGATACAGCACACTAACTGCACCCCTGACCGTCCCATGCTGCTAATCCAGGATAATCTTAAGGCTCACATCTCACTTAAGGCAGTAGAAATAGCCAAGAGCAATGGTATTGTTCTGCTCACCCTCCCACCCCACACATCCCATCGCATGCAGCCTTTCGATGTAACCGTGTATGGCCCGTTCAAGACCCAATACAGCCGAGCTCTTGATGGGTGGATGAGATCCAACCCTGGCCAAACGATCTACCAGATTGCAGGACTTGTGAATGAGGCCTTTATGTTAGCAGTGACACGACGCAACATCACTTCTGGATTTAAGTCCACTGGGATATTCCCATATAACCGAGAAATTTTCCTTGATGAAGCGTTTGCACCATCCACGGTGTCAGACTGGCCAAACCCTGAGCTGTAGCCTGCCACTGCAGATGATCCACCTGCAGATGAACTACCTGCTGCAGATAATTCACTTGCTGATGCTAATCCACCAACTGTGCATGGTCCACATGGATGTGCCTTACCAGCTGACTCAGATGTGCCATGTGTTCCCAGCCAACCTGGATATGTGTCTCCTTGTGAAATCCTACCATTTCCCAAATGTCCCCCCAGAAGACAAATCAAACGAAAACGTGTGAAGACAGCCATCCTAACGGATACTCCTGAGAAGCAGGCAATTGAAAAGGCTTATAAAGAAAGACAAAAGAAACTGGCAGGGAAAAAGCAAAAAAATATCAAAGAAAAGGGAAAACCAAAAAAAAAAAAAGCAACCAAAAAGAAAATCATATTTAGCAGCTCTGAGGAGAGTGATGTCCCTGTCTCAATTGATAGTGTGTCTGATGAAGAGAGCTCTGAGGATGAGAGAAGTGATCCAGGAAACACAGATCTGTCCGTGGGTGACTTTGTCATAGTTAACTTTGCAACCAAACACAGGAGCGTCCATTACATTGGCATGGTTAAGAAAGTTGAGGATGACGAAATACTTGCACAGTTTCTCAGAAGAATCCAGGGAAACACGAAAGAGTGGGAGAGACCCACATTTGCTATAAAGGAAAATGATGTGGCACACTTTCCTAAAAGCGATGTGGTGAAGAAGCTGCCTCAACCTAAAAGGCCTGGAGGAACCACACGGAGAGAGCAACTCTTCATCTTTCCCTGTAATCTTCAGGGCTAGAATGTAGAGTAGACCTAGTTGTAGAGAGAGTAGACTGATGTTCTAATACAGGTGGGTCTAGTTCTGTGTTCTAAATCCCAGGCTGTTCTAGCTGGTTCTGATTGTTCTTTGCTCTGACCCCCAGACACTAGCTAGCTCTAAGGGTCCTGTGTTGTGACCCCCAGACTGTGTTCTAATCTAACTGGTTCTATCTGTCATTTGAATGTTAATTAAAATATTTTGAATTATATTATGTTGTATTTGATTTTGTTCCAAGTTACTTTCAAGTGTTTAGGAAAAAGAAGTGCTTAATTGACCAATCCCCATGATTTTGTTACTAGTCCGACATTAGTTCTGGAATGTGTGGTTGTCAAACTACCTTGTCAGGATTCAAACGGATACAACAAGTGTTGTAATGGTAGTTGGAAAAGGTAAGTGGATCAGTTTACCCCCAGCTGGTTCACTTTACCCCCTTGATTTTTGTGGTCTGTCTCAGTTTACTACGGTGGCCGAGAGAGCTCAACGCGCTGCAAATAAAGAAAACATCTTCATCAGTTTGACAACACACGCGCTGCAAACTCCACAACACTTACAAATAGTGAAACGCGCTGCAAATAAAGAAAACATCTTCATCAGTTTGACAACACATGCGCTGCAAACTCCACAACACTTACAAATAGTGAAACGCGCTGCAAATAAAGAAAACATCTTCATCAGTTTGACAACACATGCGCTGCAAACTCAACAACACTTACAAATAGTGAAACGCGCTGCAAATAAAGAAAACATCTTCATCAGTTTGACAACACATGCGCTGCAAACTCCACAACACTTACAAATAGTGAAACGCGCTGCAAATAAAGAAAACATCTTCATCAGTTTGACAACACATATGCGCTGCAAACTCCACAACACTTACAAAAAGAAAAACGCGCTGCAAATAAAGAAAACATCTTCATCAGTTTGACAACACATATGCGCTGCAAACTCCACAACACTTACAAATAGTGAAACGCGCTGCAAATAAAGAAAACATCTTCATCAGTTTGACAACACACGCGCTGCAAACTCCACATGTTTTCTTTATTTGCAGCGCGTTTCACTATTTGTAAGTGTTGTGGAGTTTGCAGCGCATGTGTTGTCAAACTGATGAAGATGTTTTCTTTATTTGCAGCGCGTTTCACTATTTGTAAGTGTTGTGGAGTTTGCAGCGCATGTGTTGTCAAACTGATGAAGATGTTTTCTTTATTTGCAGCGCGTTTTTCTTTTTGTAAGTGTTGTGGAGTTTGCAGCGCATATGTGTTGTCAAACTGATGAAGATGTTTTCTTTATTTGCAGCGCGTTTTTCTTTTTGTAAGTGTTGTGGAGTTTGCAGCGCATATGTGTTGTCAAACTGATGAAGATGTTTTCTTTATTTGCAGCGCGTTTTTCTTTTTGTAAGTGTTGTGGAGTTTGCAGCGCGTGTGTTGTCAAACTGATGAAGATGTTTTCTTTATTTGCAGCGCGTTTCACTATTTGTAAGTGTTGTGGAGTTTGCAGCGCATGTGTTGTCAAACTGATGAAGATGTTTTCTCATTTGCAGCGCGTTGAGCTCTCTCGGCCACCGTAGTTTACCCCTAAACTGGGGTAAAGTGAAACACAAGATTACTTTTTTAAAAACAAACATATTTTCACGGACCTTCATCCTGAATACATTCTGATCATTTCCATGGCTAGGAAACATCCTGAATTAATGAGAAAGGTGTAAATTTGACTGATATATCATTTTAGCTCGCTTTGAGGGGAGCAAATGTAAAAAATGTCCCACTTTACCCCACTCTCCCCTACCTTAGTGCCAAAAGCTATGGGCTATGGCGCTCATTTTACGGCCACAGTAAAAAATAAAATAAAATGGAAATTAATTATTTAAACTTTTTATATGGTTAGAAACGTAAGAAGTTACACTTTTATTTGATACCTGGGCCCTCATTTATCAACAGTGTATAGAAGAGGTTCTATATTTTGTCCAACGAATGAAATTTAGAATCTGCCTAAGTACAAGAAAATCCGCAATTACCAAACGTGCGCACGCAGTTATTACGCACATGAGTAAGCAATCATTGTTGATAAATCCCACATGTGGGTAAGTGCCATGCTCGTTCACGTTTACGGTCATTAGCATTCGGAGACGCCTCCAATGAACCATATATGGTGACAAAACTTCCCTTTAAAAGTCACGTGATTGTGTTTTTTCCACACCACAATAATAGCAAAGAAAGCTCTTGCCAAGCAGATCAGCATGATCTTGGAAAATGTGCTCTCTGGAGCGCATTGTTTGCAAAGTCTTCCAATAATGCAATATAAAATAAAGATAAAGTTAATTTTTACTTAAATATTTGCACACAAACTATTTGAGTAAATTTCAAATATGGGTTTAAGTTACTCTACTTAGCTAAGATAAGTAAAATTATAAGTAACTTTAACTTTATCAGTAAAAAGTTGAGTAATTTCTGTTTAGTTTAAAACTCTCTTGCAATGCATTTTACACAAAACAATATAACACTGAATGAAACCATGCTGATGATGTGTATGCTTTTACTTAGAAACATCTAAGCAGATAATACGAAAGATATTGTATAGACATCATATCTACACATTAAAAGTAATGCTATTGTTGAACACAGAGACCTCAATACTTGGTACACAACACACAATGACGGTAACATTCGATGGAACATTTTTGAGCGTGATTGTGGCATTTTGAGTAGAAAATTAGCTCCAAATGTCACAAAATGTTAAGTTACTAAACCTAACCACAAAAGCAATGATAAAACAGTGTAAAAACAGCTGGAAAACAGCAAAAAATTGACCTCATTAATTATTCAAGGCCCAGTGCATGATGGGAACACCAGTATCAGAAAAGTTGAGTAGTTTAACTTAATTTTATAATGTTGATGTTTACACTGTAATTTCTACAAGCTTAAATTGAGTACTACTAAATAACTTGCATTTGTTTTGTTTTTGTTTGTTTTTCTGTATTATTTACTTGACCATAATTTTTTTTTTTTTGGTTGTTTTTTGTTTTTGTTTTGTTTTACAGTGACACCAATTACGCACTGTGTGTAAAACGAGACCATTGATAAATTGAGTGTTTTATAAATAAAGGAAACACAGGACGTGGATTGCTTAATGCATACTGTGACGCTCTTAAATGATTTTTGTGTGTAGTGTCACTATTCTACGACTAGATTATCTGCGTAAGCATGCTCAGAGGTGTGCTTATATTTACACACATTTCTACGTTTAAGTACAAGTTGGTGAATCCCACACTTTGCGTGAAACGCAGTTACGCACTCACTACGCACAAATCTGTCCGTACGCACCATTGATAAATGAGGGCCCAGGGGCGTAAATCGCGGGGGGGCAGGGGGGTCTGAGTGCTGTTTGAAGTCCGGCGGTGCCGGCGGGAGAGAACAGATGAGTTCCAGTAAATCGGCAAGGCTATTTTATTCAAAAACATAGGATGAAGTGATTATTTTCTCTTTAATGCTGACTGTGCTGAGTAACATAACAACAACAAAAAAAGATGATAACTGGTGATTTTTTTTCTGTGAGTCCGCTATTTTAGCGATTATAATGTTACCTAGCTTGTTTGGTAGCTGTTTACCATAGCTTGTTGGATAAGTCACCCACACCAACAACAATTAACATTGTGATAAGAATATGTGAACTGTAATAAGGCTAATAGATTTACTGTTGTGTTGGGTTATGTTTAGTGTGTATTCATGGTATTTTAGTGACTTGGTTGTAAACAACTTTAAAAATATAATATATAAGATTTTAAAAAAGAATATTTTGGCCAGTTTAGTTTTTTCATTGAACCAAAGAGAAACAGTGAGCATATTGGCAGTCCCCATGCTACACTAATAATAGTAGGTCTTCTGTGTAACAAAACATATTTTTATTTTATTTTTTATAAGTAAAATTTTGGCTGTATTATTTGCGTCCCCTTAAAAAATTGCATTTAAGAAATTTTATTTTTATTGTCCCCTCCTACCGTCAGTGTCAGACTCATGTTAGCTGATTGTATAGCGTCCACGCTGACATGGTTCAAAGACCAGAATCAGGCTATGTTGTCGTATAAAATTAAATGAAGTAACTGAAATTTGACCCATGCTAATTAATTCCTTTCTCCTCCCCTCCTTTCTCTCGTCACATACATGTATACATAGCTGCTTTAACAAAACAACACAAAACCAAAGATATCTGCCCTTTATCGGCAGATAGTGCCAATTTATGATCAACAATCGGTATCTGCATATAAAAACAGGACAAGGCACATCTCTAGTATTTGTGCATGCAAAATAATTAATATTACTGGATTTTGTTATGAGACTTTCAACTTTTTTATGGTTACAGATGGCTTATTTAAGAATGTGGAGAAAACTTAAAGCAGATATCAATGAACTTCTCCTGTCTGAAAACGACAATGCAGTGACAATCAACAACGCAGTCATGACAAATGACAGAAAGGAAACAACCAATGATGATGGTGGAAGCAATACTGATGACCACAGCATCATTGTGACCACTGATGGTTCAGACTTTGACACCGACATTGGAATGTGTGACTCAGATGTGGAGATTTTGAATCCCGAACCAGAGGCCCAAGTTAGAAACCTAGGCAATGACTTGCGAGAGTGGAGTACAAGACACCGAATTACTAATAGGTCCCTAAATGAATTATTGCAAATGCTAAGGGATCATGGACATGTACTCCCCAAAGATTCCCGCACATTACTAGCCACCCCTCAAGTCATTGACAGCCATTCAAAATGCAATGGACAGTATATATACAATGGCTTGGAGGGGGTATTTCCCGTATACTGTGTCAAAATGATGCTTTCAGGCAACAACACAGTACGGTCAGTTTGGATGTCAACATTGATGGACTACCAATCTTTAAAAGTAGCAAAATCCAGTTCTGGCCAATACTGGTGAAATTTAACAATTTCAATCCATTTACTGTGGCATTATACTGTGGGGAAAGCAAGCCTGAGCCCCTTGATGATTATCTCCATGACTTTTTGGAGGAGTTCAATAATCTCCAACAGAATGGCCTGATGATTCGTGGCAAAAAGTTTGCAGTAAATATTCATACCTTTGTTTGTGATGCACCGGCAAGAGCATATTTAAAATGCATTAAAGGTCGTACTGCATATGACAGTTGTGAGAGGTGCCAAGTGAAAGGCCAGTATGTCGAAAGAAGAGTCGTCTTCAATCAGCTGATATCCACCTTGCGCACAGATGAAGCATTTAGTCAGATAGAGTATTCCCGCCATCAAAATGGGTCTAGCCCTTTAATAGCTGCTGGGATTCCCTGTGTCAGTGCCTTTGTGTTAGACTATATGCCCAGCGAGTTTGCGCGACAGCCCCGTGGCCTTCAGGAGTTGGACAGGTGGAAAGCCACAGAGTTCCGTCAGTTTCTTCTTTACACGGGACCCATAGTACTCAAAAATACTGTCTATTCACAGCTGTATGATGATTTTGTGACATTGACCGTGGCAGTATCCATCATGCTGGACTCGGATGACGTGACAAGAGCTGCCTATTTGGATTTTTCTTCTGAACTGATGAGGCAATTTGTGTCTAGCTGCCCTGCACTCTATGGAAAAACATTTGCTGTGTAAAATGTACATGCCCTGTTACACATCCATGAAGATGTCTCTCGTTTCAAGCGCATAGCCGTAGATTCAAAAGAAAAGAACTCAAGGAAGAAGACCTCAGTCGAAAAGTAGCCTGTCTACCTTACTACAATGGCTCTGTCATGATTCCTCTGCGGCATGGCATTGAACATTCATGTTGAAGATTGGCAAGTCAAAAAGTATGTTGGAAATATACAGGTGTGTGTGTGTTTAAAAACATTCATTTTTTAATATATTCATTTTTGTTGCAGGTTATGCTTTTTGTCAGAGCCGTTTGGAGCCAGTCCCGAAATTCCAGTCTTTCCCACCCCACCAATCAAAATGTCAAAGAATGGTGAGTTGTTGCTAAGGTGACCATGCACATTTTAACCAGATTTAAATTTTAAGTTAAGTATTTGTAATTTTATTTAAACTTTGTCTGTCTTTGTTGTCATTGGGTTGCATCAGATCAAATTGTGGCGAGTAGAGCTGTCAATCTTCCAATTTAATACCATTCAAATTTCGTTTTTTTTTATATATATATTCGAATATTTAATGCTCAAATGCAGCCTGTACTTTTTATTACTGTACTATTATGCATTGTCAATCTTGTACTGAAACATTATCTAAAAAGTGTATTGAAGCGGCTATAAAGGCTAGCAGTGATCGGTTAGCACAATTACAGCATGTTCGAAAGCACAGCCGAAATGATTTCATAACATAACAATAGCTTTAGCCGCAATGCCAATGGCTGCTGTGGAAAAAATTCAATGATCGCTGAATAAGAGACAAACCTTTTCCAGTTGTCTTTATAAAGATTTATTTTCTTGCAAGAAACAGTCAAACAATGAGTGGCTGCAGACTGTGGCCGCCAACCATAACAATCCTTTGATTTTTATACCTCCCTCTTACTCAAGGCTAATGCCACTCTTCTCCTGTAATCACTACTGTGATCACACGATATTAGTAAAATATCTAATTGAAATGACTTTGACTGATATTGCGATTGTGATATGATCATTATTATATGATTATATGTACATTATCAAATCATTATTTTCACTGTAAAATATTTAAAAAACGATTGAAGTGTTTTTTTTTTTGTTTTTTTGTTTTTTGCGAGAATCTGTAACCAACAGATTTTTTCTTTAGTCTCTATTTGTAGGCCAGGATGTCTCTGCAGCACCACAATACTTTAGTTTAGAATGGTATGACATTTTGCCTTTAACAAAAATTGCACCCCCACTGCGATTTGGATATTGTGCTAGTTCATATTGCGATTTTGATAAAATTGTGACTGACTGACGTTTCCGATTTGGTTTGTTTAGGTTCACCCAGGTTTGTGGGCCAGGAAAAGTCAACTAGTCGTGAGTATATCCTTTCATTGCTGAATATTGCAGGCAGGTCACTAGGACGATTGTTCATGACTGACTTATGTTTTTGACTGATGTTTCTGCTTTCCATTGCTTAGGTACACCCAAGTCTGTGGTTCGTAACAGGTCAAGTAGTGGTGAGTTTAACTTCTCGTTTTTAAAATATCAAATCAGCATGCAGATCAGTAGCACTATTGATCATGTCTGACTGATGTTTTTGTCTAACATTTCTGCTCTCCATTGCTTAGGTACACCCAAGTCAGTGGGTCGTAACATGCCAAGTAGTGGTGAGTTTAGGTTTTCAGTTTTAGATTATCAAATCAGCATGCAGATCAGTAACATTTTTGATCATGGTTGACTGATGTTGCTGCTCTGCTTTGTTTAGGTTCACCCAGGTCTGTGGGCCAGGACAAGTCAACTAGTCGTGAGTATATCCTTTCATTGCTGAATATTGCAGGCAGGTCACTAGGACTGTTGTTCATGATGTTTCAGTATTGGGTTGCACAGGTTCGTCAAGGTCCAGGTCCAGATCCAGGTCCGTGGGCCGGGACAGTTCAAGTAGTTGTAAGTATAGCCAGTCGCAGTTGGCTTGTCTTATTGCATATCAAATCAGCATAGGTCATTAGCACTATTGATGATGGCTAAATCTGGGCTGCACAGGTTCCTCCAGGTCTGTGAGCCAGGACAGTTCAAGTAGTCGTGAGTATTGCCAGTTACATTTGGCTTCTCTTATTGAATGTCAAATTAGCATGAAGAATACTATTGTTACTGGACTGACTAATGTTGGTGGTTTGGGTTTATCAGGTGTACCCAGGTCCCAGGCTGTGGAGAGCAGGTCCATGGATGGTGAATGCCATTGGTTGTATCACTCAATGAGGCACATTGTACATATGTTCAAAATATATTGATCGCTTCACACACTTTTTTTTTTTCCTTTCCTGCTTAGGTCTTTCACATGCAAGGTCCATTTCCAATAGGGATGTGCCAACCACATTCCCGCTGTCAGAAGCAAGTAAGTACAATAATATCTTCATGTGACACCCAGACTAATAACTTGTGTATTATAACATTGCATTCCCTTTGTAACTGTTTGGTAAATCAGACTTTGGCATTTATGACATTTAGTTTAGAACAGTCTCTTTGTTACGAATACAGCTCCCCCGGTGCATCCTCCGGGCCACCGGAGGGAGCCATCACCCGAATATTGACTCATAGCTACCTGGACTCCATTACCCATAGGCCCGCATTCCTGGGACTGATCACTTCCGCACCTGCATCCGATCACACTCACACTCTCACTATTTAAGACACACACACACACACACCATCGCGAAGTCTTGATTTGCTGTAAGTGATCATTTCTGAGCGTTTCTTTGTGGATTGATCTTCTGTTATCACCTGGACTGTTTATCTCTGCTGAACCACCGCCGCCTGCCTTGATTACTGCCTGTTCTCTGATTCTGTGATTGTTTGCCGCCTGTCTCGACCCTTGCCTGTGACCCGACTCTGTTCCATTGCTGCCAGCCTCGACCTTTGCCTGTCCCTGTTAACGGTACTGTCTTGCCCCTGTCTGTTACCATTGCCTTTTAATAAAAGCTGCAAATGGATCCACTGTCTACTGATCCATCATTACAGAAGACTTCGCCACTCAGCGATCCAGCAGCTCTGGCCCAGCTCTCCACAGAGTTATCAGCTCAAGCCAGCCAATTAGCAATGCACCACCACCAGCTCACACGCCTCACTTCCCTCACGGAGGAGCTGGTGAAAACGCTGCAGGGCCTACGCCTCAATCCCACCGAGGTCTCCGCGCCACCACCTGCCGCTCCCGTCGCCCCCACGCCCGCCAATCCACCACCTGTGAATCCACGCCTGGCTCTCCCAGAGAAATTTGATGGCACACCAAGCAAATGTAAGGGCTTTCTGCTGCAGTGTTCGCTATATGTGAACCAACAACCCTCTCTGTATGCCACGGACACCAGCCGTATCTCTTTCGTCTGCTCTCTACTGACTGGTAAAGCTCTGGAGTGGGCCACCGCTGTCTGGCGGGACGATGGTTCGGCGTTCCTTTCGTTGACCGACTTCCTGCAGCGATTCAGAGAGGTATTCGAACACTCAGCGGGCGGATTGAGCCCGGGCGACCAGCTACTCTCCCTGACCCAAGGTAAAACCACGGCGGCAGAATACGCCTTGCAATTTCGCACCCTGGCAGCGCAAACGAACTGGGTAGAGGACACTCTGAAACTGCTGTTCCGTCGCGGATTGTCTATGGAGTTACAAGCGGAGCTGGCATGTCGAGACGAGGGCAGCTCATTGAACTTATTCATCGAATTGGCCATCCATGTCGACAATTTACTCCGCACTCGTCGGCCCACCCGGGCAATCACCTCCAACAGCTCGAATTCTGAGCCCATGCAACTCGGTTTTACGCCTCTCAAACCTGAAGAGAGGGAAAGAAGACGCCAACTACACCTCTGCTTCTACTGTGGGCAATCGGGCCACATCAAAATTAACTGCCCGATTCGTCCAGAGTCTACGAATTCCAAAGCGGTGAGTTCCATCCAAGCTCATAATTACTCATCTAACAGCTTCAAAATCCCTGTTCAGCTCACACTTAATGACCGTATCATCTCCACACACGCGCTTCTGGACTCTGGGGCAGCTGGAAACTTTATGTCTGATACCTTCATCTCAGAACACAACATCTCATTAATTGACTGCCATTCTGTGTTAACAGTGGAAGCGTTAGATGGGAAGCCAATCGGAAGAGGAAAAGTAGCCCACATCACATCTGAGCTTCAACTCCAAATCGGCATCCTCCATCAAGAACAAATCAGTTTCTATGTCATTCACTCACCACATAACCCCATCATCCTGGGTCTGCCTTGGCTACGCTCACATAACCCGCACGTATCATGGAGAGAGGGGGAAATACTCCAGTGGGACAGCCGCTGCCTCAACCACTGTCTGCGATCAGTGAAACCACTACCACTCCAATCGATAAAATTGCAGGCCGAGGTCCCTGAGAAAGTGAACATCCCCACCGTGTACGGCGATCTTGCAGTAGCCTTCAGCAAACAGAAAGCCACCGAACTTCCCCCGCACCGCTCCAGTGACTGTGCAATTGAACTATTACCCGGAACAGCCCCTCCCAAGGGTCGAATCTTCCTCTCTCTCAACCCGAAACTATGGCCATGAAAAAATTACATTGAGGAAGAGTTAGCCAAGGGGTTCATCCGACCATCCACCTCACCGGCATCTGCCGGATTTTTCTTTGTCAAGAAGAAGGACGGAGGTTTAAGACCCTGTATTGATTATCGTGGCTTAAATGACATAACCGTGAAATTCCGTTATCCCCTGCCTCTGGTGCCAGCAGCCCTTGAACAGTTAAGACAGGCCAAGTACTTCACAAAGTTAGATCTCCGGTGCGCCTATAATCTCATTCGTATTCGAGAAGGGGATGAATGGAAGACAGCCTTCTCCACAACTTCCGGTCACTATGAAACCCTCGTCATGCCGTTCGGCCTCTCCAACAGTCCAGCTGTGTTCCAATCCTACATAAACGACGTATTCAGAGACATGTTAAATCGCTGGGTCATCGTCTACATTGATGACATTCTAATCTACTCAAACTCCCTTGACGAACACATTCAACATGTGAGAGCCGTTCTGCAGAGACTCATCGAACACCAATTATATGCCAAAGCCGAAAAATGTGAATTCCACCAAACCTCCACCGCCTTCCTCGGATATATCATCAGCAGAGACGGGGTCGCCATGGATGACGGTAAAGTAAAGGCAGTACTGGAATGGCCCAAGCCACACACGCTGAAGGAATTACAGCGATTCCTGGGCTTTGCCAACTTCTATAGGCGGTTTATTCGAAACTTCAGCTGTGTAGCCGCTCCCCTGACCTCCATGACCAAGCGCTCATCTTCTCGTCTCCAGTGGTCCAAAGAAGCGGACATAGCATTCCAAGAACTCAAGAATCGTTTCACGACAGCCCCCATTCTCCGCCATCCAGATCCTGAACGGCCGTTCATTGTAGAGGTAGACGCCTCCAACACTGGTATCGGCGCCGTTCTGTCCCAGCGCCAAGGCAATCCCGAAAAGATGTATCCCTGCGCCTTCTACTCCCGTAAGTTGTCAGCGGCTGAAAGGAATTACGATGTAGGGGACCGGGAGTTACTGGCCATGAAGGCCGCCCTCGAGGAATGGCGCCATTGGTTGGAGGGGGCACAACACTCATTCACTGTACTCACCGATCATAAGAATCTCGAATATCTCCGCACAGCCAAGAGACTGAATCCACGACAGGCCCGCTGGGCTATGTTTTTCACCCGGTTCCAGTTTAATGTCACATACAGACCCGGTTCAAAGAACACCAAAGCAGATGCATTATCACGCCAATCTGAGCACACTGAGCAACCCAAAACCGCAGAACACGTCATTCCCGAGTCACTCCTTCTTGCACCCGTTCAATGGGATATCATGACCGAATTAACACAGGCCAACGACCAGACTCCTCCACCTTCCACCTGTCCGCCCAACCGCACATACGTTCCTGCACACATGAGAGAAAGGGTTCTCCATCACGTACATGACTCACCCAGTTCTGGTCACCCTGGTATCACTGCCACCCTCGATTTACTACAGAATCGCTTCTGGTGGGAGTCCTTGCCACGAGACGTCACACAGTTCATCCACCGCTGTACAGCCTGTCAGACCTCCAAACCATCTCACCAGTCGCCTGCCGGGTTACTGCAGCCACTTCCCGTTCCTCAGCGCCCTTGGTCCCACATCTCCATAGACTTTGTCACTGATCTACCGACCTCTCAGGGCAATACCACGATCCTCACTGTAGTAGATCGTTTCTCCAAAGCATGTCGCTTAATTCCACTCCCCAAACTGCCCACGGCCCTAGAGACTGCCGAACTCTTATGCAACTATGTGTTCCGGCTTTATGGTTTACCTGATGACATTGTGTCAGACAGGGGTCCTCAGTTCACTTCCAGGGTCTGGGCCGCCTTCTTCAGGAACTTGAATGTCAACATCAGCCTTACGTCAGGCTATCATCCTGAGTCGAATGGACAAACGGAACGCCTAAACCAAGAACTCACTCGCTTCCTCCGAACCTATTGCCAGCATCAACAAACTGAATGGAGCCGTTATCTCATGTGGGCAGAGTATGCTCAAAATTCGCTAAGGAAACCCTCAACCGGCATTACCCCGTTCCAGTGTGTCTTGGGTTACCAACCACCGTTGTTCCCCTGGTCCGGCGAACCCTCAGAATTACCTGCGGTCAATGCATGGATGCAGAGGAGTGAGGAAACCTGGGACCTGGCTCATCATCATCTCCAGCGCGCAGTCAGGAGACAAGAAACGCAGGCCAACCGGCGTCGACGACCCCATCCGCAGTATACCGTGGGCCAGTGGGTGTGGTTGTCCACACGAGACCTCCGCCTGAGGCTACCCTGCAGAAAGCTCAGTCCCAGGTATGTCGGGCCTTTCCAAATTCTAAAACAAATCACTCCAGTATCCTTCCGTTTAGATCTGCCTACTAATTATCGCATTTCTCCCACTTTTCATGTTTCGTTACTGAAACCCTCCGGGGGTCCGAGAGGGGAGCCGGAGGGAGCTGAGGGTCCACGTCCCCCACCACTGATAATAGAGGGCGAGGAGGCCTATCACGTTCGAGAGTTGCTCGATTCCCGACGCCGGGGTCCGAGGCTCCAGTACCTGGTGGACTGGGAGGGGTACGGTCCAGAGGAGCGATCCTGGGTCAATGCCAGCGACATTCTGGACCCCAACCTCATGGAAGAATTCCATCGGACGCATCCGGAGAGACCGGCCCCGCGACCTCGTGGAAGACCTCGGCGTCTGCCTCCTCGCGTCAGGAGCCGCTCGCAGGGTGGGGGCTCTGTTACGAATACAGCTCCCCCGGTGCATCCTCCGGGCCACCGGAGGGAGCCATCACCCGAATATTGACTCATAGCTACCTGGACTCCATTACCCATAGGCCCGCATTCCTGGGACTGATCACTTCCGCACCTGCATCCGATCACACTCACACTCTCACTATTTAAGACACACACACACACACACCATCGCGAAGTCTTGATTTGCTGTAAGTGATCATTTCTGAGCGTTTCTTTGTGGATTGATCTTCTGTTATCACCTGGACTGTTTATCTCTGCTGAACCACCGCCGCCTGCCTTGATTACTGCCTGTTCTCTGATTCTGTGATTGTTTGCCGCCTGTCTCGACCCTTGCCTGTGACCCGACTCTGTTCCATTGCTGCCAGCCTCGACCTTTGCCTGTCCCTGTTAACGGTACTGTCTTGCCCCTGTCTGTTACCATTGCCTTTTAATAAAAGCTGCAAATGGATCCACTGTCTACTGATCCATCATTACACTCTTAATATTTTTTTTTTTTTTTTTTATTTATGAAAAACGGTTAAGGTTTCCCTTTACAATAAAATGTTAATAAAACTAACTAATTGAATAATTATAAATTTTTCAGGGATTACTAGAGAGCAAGTCATGTCACCTTTATTCATATAGCGCTTTTTACAGTGCAGATTGTTACAAAGCAGCTTCACAGTGTTAAACCAGAAAATAATGCAACAGAATTTGATTAGGCTGTACAGCTGCTCTGGAGAAAACAGTGATGTCATCAGCTCAGTTCAATTATCATATAGTGACAATGCGGACAGATCAGTAATATAGTTGAATTTCAGTGCCCCCGACTGAGCAAGCCAAGCATTCTTTTACTGAAAGGCTGAAATGCTTGCTTTTATCAGAGAACCATGATTATAGTGAGTAATAATTTTTTTCTTAATTTCTCATTGCCAGAGTTCCAGAAAATCGTACTTACAAAGCTGGTGACTCTCACTGATGAAGTCAGAAAAATGCAGAGGAGCGTACCTCAATCTGGAATTGAAATAAAGAAGATGGACACCTTGGAAGAGTTCCAGAGGGAGGAGGCTTCTCTTCTGGAACCACACAAATTTGAAACCTTGGTAAGATGTTTTCAACCTGTAATGCCAAAAGGGGTTATGCGGAACGCTGAGTGTTTGTACCGGAAAACAGGTCTAATCATTTCCGCTTTTCACTTCAGTACACATCTGTAGCGGTAGGGTACACATCTGATCTCTTAGGTAAATGATAAGTTTCGCTTATTATAATAAAATTCTTTAGTCTATATCTTTTAATTAAAATGTTGCAATGTTAAAATATCTGGAATGGCAACATCCAAGCAACAGTTTTTGTTGTGTGCCGAGCTGCGAGTATTTTTAAAACACTAAGAAACAACGTGAAACTTTGCTCCAATTATCTCCAGGGGCTCTACACATGAACTCCAGCATTGAGAACATTGTGTATAGTTTACTAAAAGGTTTTAAACAACTCCCTTAAGCAATTAGAATAATCATGTATTTTATTAACACTGTATTAATAGTGACAAATTAATATAACTGATTTTACTATATATATATATATATATATATATATATATATATATATATATATATATATATATATATATATATATATACATCTTTTTTATTATTATTTTTTCATTTTGGTTTGTTTTGAGGAATAAGGTGATCTTTTGGGCAAATCTGCATTTTTATGTTTTACCTACTGATACAATTTGTTGGAAAATGTGATATTAAACAAAGCTTGCAATTTTCTCAAGACTAGACCAGATGCATATAATTGTTAAAATTGACAGTTTTTCAGGGCAGCAAACAACTGGACCCCACTGGTTGAACTTTTTTCTATCCATATGTTATCACCTTTTTACTCAATATTTTTTCATGTTTTTTTTTTTTTTTTTTTTTTTTAAATCATAGGTTTGTCAGCTGGCAAGAGTGGGGGGGGAGAGATGTTAAGGACTGCACGCACAAAGTGATGGACAGGTATTTATTTACATATTTACTTAACAGACATAGGTCTTTAGACATTTGACCAGAACAATTGGTCATATTAGTTCAGCTCTACTTTGGTTTTCTTATGTCCCCAATTTGTTTTCATTTGGTGGTTGACAGAATTTAGTTGATGGTTTAAGTATGGGAGCAGGACTACGCTTGGCGATATGGATAAAAAAATCATATCTTGGTGTTCTTTGGCTCAATGGTGATATACAGTTTTATCTTTTTATTTAATGAAAATGGATAAATATGTAGTTTTAAGACAAAGCCACGTGTGAGATGTCATACGCACTAGGTCCCGACCGATATGGATTTTTTGAGCCGATGCTGATTTAAAGAGACTCAGAAATGCTGATTACCGATTAATCGTCCAATGTTTACATTTTTTATTTATAAAGAAGTGTGTAAATGTTGTTCATATGCAGGATGCACAATTAATGCATAAAAGGGTACTCTGTTTGTAAACCATAATAATAGCCATCTATTTTGTACAGGTTGACAACAAGGCGATGGCCTTTAGGTTTACATTCCCCTTGCTATTTTCTTGATATCAAGTCAACCCCAAAACACTTTAAACTTTAAAACAAAACTTATTTATTTCAAAATACAAGTAAATACTATATAAGCAATAGATCAAAACACCATTCTTGTACATTGGTAATTGTGAAAAAGCTAGTCGCCTGATATGGTGTAGAGATTAATGACAAAGTTGTTAGCAAAGTGTGCTAAATTGTCGAAGAGTCCTAACTTTAATTCTTACAGACATCTAGAAATCTACTAGGCACAGTTGCACGCATTTATAGGACTGAAGAAGGAAACGTAATGTTTGTTTATTTCTCATTCACTGTATAACTTACCATCAACCAAACCTAAATCATCTGCATTGCAAGTTAGCAACAGAGCATCACCCGTATTCTCACTGGCGCAGTGAGAGCACTATCTGGCAGATCTCTCTCAGATCAGTCGTTTTCAGGCTATTTGATGAAGGTAAAAATAGTATGGCTGTGCATAATGCAGGGTTTGTTTTTGTGTCATTGATTTTGAATTCCTGCAGGAAAAATTGAGAATGAATGGGGGAAAGTCACGTGAGAGGAGGCAATGTCTCCATCGCGCTATGATTGGATGTAATTGGTTATGATTGGTTTGTGCGATAAATCCCGCCTCTCGTTGACATGCGCGTTCCGCGCGTAGGTTTGACTGAACGAATAATGGAGTCAATCGGAAGACTAATCAAAAAGTAAGTAAACAGATCACCCAGTTAGATATCACCGCTTTATGTCCCATCAAAATCAAACTTGAAATGGACTGAAAGCATGATTACTGCGGGGTTTTTTTGTGCAATCAGCTTGGTGAAATTAAAAATGCAATTCGTGTCTGTGACAGACGGTGTTAATGTAGCTTTAGTTATTATTTGGGAATGAATGTAGAAATGCTTAAAACACTTGATGCTTGACGAGATTGACTTGGTTTTGATAGAACATTACATTGTTAATGTAAAATTACAAAATAGAATTGTCTTTGGTTCCTTTTTTTTCTTTTTTGATGTACTGTAAAGTAATGTTCATTTAACAAGGAAGATGTGTCAACTTTAAGAGTAATGCACATGAATTTACAATGATTCATAAAAATAAAAAAAAATGTGCCTCCTCATTTCAGAACACCACTGCACGCCACTGCCATGCATGTACAATCATATTACACGTGTGTGTGTGTGTGTGTGTAATAATTGCATATTATTTTTGTCTTGGATTGGATTAGGCTCTTCACCAATCAACTTATGACCAAATTCAATATGAAGGGGAAGGGCAAAAAAGGAAAAATACGGTTTGAGGACAAAACATTGTTTTCAGCAATAAAAGGTTAGCTTCATATTATGGTCATTTAAAAAATATATAATATATATATATATATATGTGTGTATATGTATGTGTGTGGAATGCTTAATATGAGGCTTGATGTAGTTTTACTTGATTTGTGATTTAATAACCATTTCATTTAATTGATAAGAGTACTTGATTTTCAACTATGTACACTCTGCTGCAAGCTAAACCACAACAGTGGCATTTGTATCCATTTATTTTACATGTGGATTTTTTTTGCTTTGATTGTAGCTGCTGTCATGAAATGGGACGCCACTGCAACGGAGACCCAAATAAAATCATCTGCAGCCAATCACCTGAAACATGCCCCTGGGAGACTTTGGGGTGGTGGCTATTAATCTTTAGGAGCCACACGTTGTTAATTGTTTTATACTGTTTTAACAACATTTTATATATTTTGTAATTGTGTTCATTTCTGTTCTGGCTTTTAAGATTTATTGTGTTATTGTGTTCTGGCTGTGAAGTTTTGGTCCACCAGAAAAAAATTTGTAATAAAAATGTAGATTTCTTGGAGTGGTCAGTTTACAGGAAAATGGTAAGCAGTTTATTGCCATTATATTGATAAGATATAAAAATGCAGTTTATACAGTACACAGTTATTCAATTAAATATTCAATATTATCAGTATTTTCACATCTTATTTAGGTCTATCGTCTGACGTTTCATGACACGACAACCATTAACAATGATTAACTGGGTTTTTCTCAGTGAGAACTGCCACTGTTTTGAAGTAAACATTTTTTTACAGTTGGATCCATGCAAATATGCACAGTTGGGAGTTCAGTGGGTCTTTAACAGTCTACTACAGAACATTTCTTAACATTTCTACTACAGAAAACGCATCTAATACAACTTTTAGTCTGGCTACCTTTAGATGTCTAACAATCAGGTCTTTAGCATGTCTTTAATTGACATCTATACAATGTCCTGAAAAGATGTAGAATAAACGGTCAATCTGGCTCCTGTGAGGACGTCCTCTGGAGGTCTAACAATTATGTCTGTAACACGTCTTTAATTGACGTCTAAACAATGTCCAGAAAAGACGTAAAAAAAACTTTCATTCTGGCTCCTGTAAGGACGTCTTCTGGAGGTCTAACAATTATGTCTTTTAGATGTGTTCTAGATGACTTTTTGCTCGCTGGGAGGAACCGAGTGGCCCCGGAATGCCAGTTAAACATTCAAATGACTTGGAAACTAGATGAATGTGTTTGGTTGAGTGTGCTTAGTACAGTTTGAGTGTTTTAATCCATAAAAACTTTTATTCATTAAATGTGAAATATCATTTACAAACATTGTGTCTTGAAATAAATGATGCAACACTGGTTCCAATTTCCCACCCCTTAATTTCCAACTCCCTGATTGGTTGGCTTTTCCACCATTCTGAGGTTAGATCCAGGTTTCCCCATCTCTGATTGGTTGGCCCTGAAGGAGTATAAAAGGCTTTTGCCCCGACAATCTTTGTCATTCATTTACACTTTGCACCACACCATTCACCCTCACCACACCAACATTCACCACCACCACCACACTTCACAATTCCCTTCAGCACGGTAGGTGACGCCTTCCGCACTTTTGTTTACGGCTTTATTGCACTGTTCTTTTATTTGTATTTGTTATAATATTATATATGTATTTAGATATATATATATATATATATATATATATATATATATATATATATATATATACACATACACACAAGGTGATGGTAAACACAGACAGTGGCCTAGGTGACCAAAACACGGCGGGGGAGGTGGTGGTGATTCATGCATTGGGTATTTGAGGTTGTAGACTAGAGTTTTTGCTTCAAAATGAGGTAAAAATTATGCTGCCTGCTTGTTCATATAAAACAATAGAGAGATTTAAATTTTCTAAAACATCTTTGGTCAAGAAACACAGTATGCGTGGAGGCGTGAATCCTCGTGTATAATGGGTGATTCTCACCTGAGAAGACAAAAGAATTGCATAAAGAGCTCTAATGACCTGCATAAATAATGAGCTCTTTCAGTCAGGTAGGATGTGAAAAAACCCTCTGTTGAACATGTCTCAAATCTCATCATAATGTAAATCAAACATACAGAAAAACAGCAATAATGTGAAATATTATTACAATTCAAAATAATGGTATTCTATTATATTCTTTAAAATATAATGTATTTCTGTGATGCAGTGTCTGAACAATTATGTTACACCTCTATGGCATTTCATATAGGCTTTTAGCTTAAAAGCATGCACATTTGGAGAAATACTGATGGATTCTCATATGTTTGTCAATTTTCTATACAGAGGAGTAATATTTATTCAGGATTTATTGTCATTACTATGAGTGCTGGATAATGTGTTTTGAATTCATACTTGAAGCCGGAGGGCGCTCTGTACACCTTTAGTCCACAAATGCCTTAAGCACTAAAGAAGAATAGGCAATCCAGGAACTAACCGAACTAACAGAGGCCAGAGATCGCTAACTATGGCTATTCAAAACACTTTTCAAGACGATAAATACACGACTGAGACGATGTATGCATGCATTGACTCTGAATTTGCCTCTGAATAGCGCTGGCTCCGTGGGCGTGGCTGCATTAGCGGGTAATGAGCTGAATCACAGACTTCTGACATGGCTCTCTTTTCATACAGATTACATAAACACAGAATATTTGTTTTCGATTTGACTTACACGATAAACCTGACATTTCAATGTTTTTTTAGACATAAGTCTAATTTTTTTGTCATTAGTATTCACTAAGTTACAGTTCATTTTCTGAGAACTATCAGATTGGAGTTCGTTCAGAGGGAGACGAAAGATCACGCATCATGTTAGTTTTCTTTATTTTACAAAAAGCACAGCATTTTGTTGTTACTCAGAGTGTACACAAATAAAAGAAGATATTCCACAGATTAAAATGGTGTATAACTCTTAATTGTATGTGCAACATTGACAGAGCATTTTGAGTCTCTTTCACACTGGTTAGAAAAAAAAATGCGGTGATCACGTGACCGCCGGCGCGAGAGTTAAAAAACTGAATAAAAAAAAATCTATGGGGTATTTTAAGCTGAAACTAAACAGACACATTCAGGGGACACCTTAGACTTATATTACATATTGTGAAAAAGCATTCTAGGGCACCTTTAAATAATATTTGATTCTGAGGTATCAATACAAAAAATGGAGTGACGTCTCTATACAATCAAAATTAAATGGCGTAACCAATCAAACTATAGGGGTGGTTATGTATAGATACAGGTGGATATATATGTATATGAAAAAAGAAAATAAAAGTCCTCAAGGCAAAGTATAAAGATGTGAAAGATGCAAATAAAAGGGTTAATGAAGAGGAAAAATCATATCTCGGCCATATTCAGCTGCGGTTTGAACGTAGCCTTGATTTTATACAGATACGTATTTTCTTGTGCCATTTTAAATTGCTGGGCCATTTAAAACTCTTTCCACACAAATGACACACATAGCGTTTCACATTTTCATGACTTTTCAGGTGTATCTGTAAGTGTAATGGCAAAACAAATTTTTTATTACAATGATCACAATTTAATCTTCTTCCAGAGTGAATGCAAAGATGAGTTTTGAAATAATGCCTTTTTTCAAATCTCTTACCACAATCAGAACACCGCAATTTCTTTCCAGAATGAGTTTGCAAATGACATTTCAAGTCCTTTTTCTTTGTGAAGCTCTTCTTACATTGGAGAGAGGCTTTTCTCTTGTCTTCAGTGTGGACTCTCATGTGACTCTTAAGGTTTCCTTTAACCGTGAAACTCTTTCCACACTGAGGGCAGGTGTAAGGCTTCTCTCCAGTGTGAACTCTCATGTGAGTTTTAAGATTCCCTCTTTCTGAGAAGCTCTTCCCACAGAGTTTGCAGGGGAAAGGCTTCTCTCCCGAGTGACTTCTCATGTGGGCTTCAAGAGATGATTTATATGCAAAACTCTGTTGACACCGAGGGCATCCGAAAGGCTTCTCTCCAGTGTGAACACTCATGTGGGCATTAAGGGTAACCTTATATCTGAAACTTTTCCCACACTCAGAGCATATGTGAGGTTTCTCTCCAGTGTGAAGATTCATGTGATTCTTAAGGGTAACTTTATGACTGCAACTTTTTCCACACTGCTGGCATGTGAAAGGCTTCTCTCTAGTGTGAATTCTCATGTGACTCTCAAGGTGTTTATTTAATCGGAAACTCTTTCCACACTGCTGGCATTTGAAAGGTTTCTCTCCAGAGTGAATTTTTACATGCATGTTAAGACGTTTCATGTCTGTGAAACTTTTTCCACACAGATGACACACAAAACAGTCCCTTTTTATGTGAATCTTCATGTGCTGATTAAGGGTTTCTTTACGGCTGAAACACTTTCCACACTGATCACATGGGAATGGCTTTTCTCCAGTGTGAATGTTCATATGATACTTAAGGTTTAGTTTTGTTGTGAAGCTCTTTCCACATTGTTGGCACATGTAAGGCTTCTCTCCAGTGTGAATTTTCATGTGCCTTTTAAGGGCTCCTTTTCGAGTGAACTTGTTTCCACACTGTTGGCAGGTGAAAAGGCCCTCTCCAGTGTGAATCCTCACATGGTCTCCAAGCTGTCTCTTTTGAGTGAAATTCTTTCCACACTGAGGGCAGGTGTAATTGCAGTTAAATTTGGTCTTCTGATCTATTTTTTGTGAGAATGTCTTTTCAGTCTGTGTGAATTTTTCTCTGTTCGTGAAATCATGATGATTCTGATTTTTCTCTTCCATTTCATTCAGTTTGTGGCTCTTCTGTTTCAGTGTCACCAGGTCTAAAAACAAACAAACAAACAAACAAACAAACAAAAAAGTGATGGTATAACAAGGACACAGTAAAATAAAGTGTTACAACGTTAACACTTTACTTTCTTTTGGAGACTTCCTAAAAACATTCAAGCTGGAACTTATGAAATTCTTATCAAACACAGCTTGAGTCAGGTCCACTTTTGGCCATCTCATACTCAATAGCTTGACTTACTTCAATGTACCTGATCATTTTGTGCTAGATATGCATGATATCCTAGAATGAGCTGCACAATATGAAGTGAAACTACTTTTTGAATATATGAGTTCCAATCTAATTTCTGGCAATTCCATTCCTTAAAGACTGTATGCCTTCAACTATGGCTATTTGGACAAAAAAATAACAACCCAAGTCTGACCATTTAGGAACATCCCTCTCATATTTGGAGATGTAGTCCCAGAGGGAGATAAGCACTGGCATTTGATGCTGCTTCTTTTACAGATTGTTAAGATTGTATTTTCTCCTTACATCTATAAAGGAATGACAACATTTTTGAAGCATCTGATAGGAGAGCATCACCCACTGTTCAGGGAGTTATATCTTTCTAGTAATTTGATTTCAAAACATCAATGATTCACTACCCTGAATGCATCAAGCAAAATGGCCCACGTATGGATGATGCAGTACAAAGTGAAACAGGTTTTTAAAGAAAAAAAATATATATATAAATTTCAAAAACCTAACCAAATCGCTTACAAAAAAACACCAACTAGCCATTGCCTATCACTGGGAGTACTGTACTATGGAAGGTATTGAATCTGGCCCTGTTTTAAAGAAATTGTTGTCTGACATTAAAAACTGATTTTATTTCAGATCAGCTCCACATTGTTCCTTTCGAAAGAAAACTCTACTCTGCGTTTACCACATATGGGGAACATCACACGTGAACCTATGTCTGAAAGCCAAGTATCAAACCTCTCCAATCCTATTGGCTGGAGACAGCCTACGACGTCATAGCGCGACCCGGAAGTAGCGCCTAGAGAATCAGTCAGTTTCTTTTCGGGACGGTTTGCTATTGTTATCGAACCCAGTAAAGAATATTTTCTAAAATGTCTGACAAACTTTTCAGGAAGTGTGCTGACCCGTGTCCAAGGTTTTTGACACTGGAGGATACACGCAACCTGTGCATTTTCTGTCTAGGCAAGGAACACGCACAGACAGTGCTTGAGGGCGCAGTGCTGGATAATGATGACGTCCTTTCTTTGACGTCCTTTCCAGGAGTGAGTGCTCTTTTGGCGGCCATCCCCAGAGAGCAGGAGATGGCGGCTGAGGAAGAAGCAGGTAAACCTGCCGTTTCCTCTACGCCTCCCTGCCCAGGGAATGCTGAGCTACTGGAGGTTATGGAATGCGCTTCTGGCAGGCTGCAGCTGCCTTGGGAGCGCATTAGGAAAGAATCCGCACGCTGATGGCTTGACGAGAGGTTCCTTTCCGGCCATGGCCCGGTAACTCCCGTGAGCCTTCCATTCCTTCCTGATCTTCATGTTGAGATCAAGAAGGCATGGAAGAACCCTTACTCGGCTCGCATTCACCGACCTCAGCGGGTGATGTTGAGGGATTGAGCCAGCATGGGTATGTGTCGATGCCCCCTATTGACGAGACATTTGCGAACTCTCGTCACGGGGAGTGCACCGACACTGAAAGCGCCGGTCCTGCCGTCTAAGGCCCTTAAAGTGACATTACACTTAAACTGCAGGGCATACGTGGCAGCGGGTCAGGCTGGTGTGGCTCTGCACATGATGACGGTGTTGCAAGCCTACCAGGCCGAACTGCTGAAGGATCTGGATCAGGGGCACGGATTGTCCCCTGAGGTGGTGGAAGAGCTGCGCCGCATCACAGATCTCACTCTCCGGGCCACTAAGCAAACCGGCGCATTGATTGGGAGATCAATGGTGGCCACGGAGAGACATCTGTGGCTGAACCTGTCGGACATCGGGGAGACAGAGAAGGGCATGAATTTTTCAGTACCTCCGTTGAGGCGGTGGTTGGTAAGTTCAGGGATGCAAAGGCACGCTCGGCAGTGTTTAAAACCTGCATCCTTCTCAGATCCGAATCTGGGCCCAGACAGCCAGGAGGTCCTTTCCCGTCTCGAGCTGAGGCTCAGTCCAGCATCGCCGCTCGAGCGCCTCCTCCACTTAGGAGCAAGTCGCAAAAGTGTCAGGACTCGAGGAGGAAGAAGCAGGATTTGAGGGAGGCGATCGATCGCAGTCGCCAGCAGCGTTGGTGATCAATCCCCTCTCTTTTGCGACGGTGAGTGTACACCTGCCCTCACTACTTCTTCCTCCAGCTCCTGAGGTTTTTGAGTTTGTCTAACATGCTCAGGCACTTCTTAAACAGTCAGGCTGATGGTTGGGTCCATGATGAGCATTTTTCTGAAGGCCCGCCTTCTGACTTGATAGTGAAAGAGGCTCTTTTAGGATTCCATCCTTCCTTATGAAAAGAAAAGAGAAAGAGGTGTCTTCGGCCTTCGAGCCGCAGGAAGGTAAGCTGGGTCTATATTTAGGTTTATAAATATGTTGACCTTGTTTTCCTGTATAGTTTTTCCTGAGCATGTAATCGTAAATCGTCACTTCAGTTAATTTTATGTCTAGGTCAGCCTTAATCGGCAGCCTGACATTGTTGCTTGTTGAGCTTCGCTTTATTTTCTCTTATCCATTGGCGATTCAGAGATTAAGCCCAGGCATTGCTACGCGTGTGGCCCTGTAGGCCCACAGCTTAGCGGCCCAGGTTAGGACTAGGTTTAGGTGTTTATGGTTATAAATCACCCTTTTTAAATTACTATCCCTTGTTAGGTTGTTTAGTTCTTAGTTTTGGCCTCCTCCTGAGGGAGTTGTTAGGCCATATGCCCATTTCCCCTTGTTTATTGTGTAGGTGAAATGGCTGAGGATAACAGCTAAGGTAGTAGGCTGTTATGAGCCTCCCTGATGCTGTGGTCTCAGGTGGTAGGCCCTTATCTTTGCGTAGATAAGTGTATGCAATGTATGCTAAGCCCCACTCTTTAGAACTTGTTTCATGATATAATTTTGTCTTTCCCCTGAGCCCCTTAAATTAACATTCAAGTTTGAGTTACGGTGCTAGCTTATTTTAGCTTCTGTTCTCTAGGGTTCAGTACAGATGTGTAATTCTGTTTGGTGAAAGTATTTATCCTTTGCAGGATAGCGTGTGTATACAAAGCGTCATGTTTGCTTTGGGTTCTAGCTTTTGCCCTACATGTATGTGAGCTTTAATCTAGTGCTGCTACAGGTTAGCACCTGTTGGATTGCACACTCAGGTTGAGTGTAGAGAACCTCACATTCAGTTTGTTTCTGTTAGGTCCCCCCAGCTGAATCACTGCCACGACAGTTATATTGCTTGTACTATAGGAGTTGTAGGCTCTAATGATTTGAGCCTCCTTCTAGTATAGCAGCTTGTGTTTTCAAGCATTGTTGGTAGATGGTCATGAGTTTTGCTCACTTAGTTTAACACTGCCACAGGTCTATGCCCGTGTCTATTTGAGGTAGTAGGCCATCTTTAGGCCTCTCCCTTAGACCATGGTAGCATGTTACTGTGCCCCCCTGTAATTGTGTGCTGGTACATTGCCTGTTGGAATGTGTAGACTTAGCTCAGGTTGTTTTAAGCTAGTTACACACAACTGTCTGTTGGGTTTAGAGCTGGTCCCCTTTGAGCTTGGTTCCCTTTATAACCACTAGCTGGCGCTATGTGCTGTTTGGAGCCCTGCTAAGGCCTCCTTTCTAATGGCATGTTGGCACACTTCTGTGCTGGTTTGTTCTATCACCGCCATTGGCCAGACCCATCTCTGCTAGAAGTAGGCCTTCTGTGGGGCCTCTCGCAGAGTATTGTGGTGTAGTGTGTACTCCTCTTGTTTTAGGAGTAAAGGTGTTTTACTGAGTGCATGGCCTGATGGCTTGTGTGGACATATTAGCCACTAGCTGATGCCACGTGTCTGAGTTGTAGGCCTTCTGGGCCTCCTGTTAAGCATGTTGGAGTTTGTTTTTCATCAAAAAAATGTATTGTATTAAAAGGGTAGCTATAAAAAGAGCCAGTGTTGAGCAGCAAACAGGTATTTGAAGCTGCTGGTGTCTCTGGAGTCTCAAGAAGCTCTCCATGCTGGCTGGCAGTTGTGCGTAAAGATGCATTTTAGACACCACTAACCAAACCTCACAAAGAGAAACCTTTACAGTGGGTGTAGAAATACATTTTCAAACAGTTTTATTGCTGTGGTGTTTTTTGCAGCATGGGATAGTGCATAGTGCATTGTACAATAGTTCATTGTACTATGCACTATCCTCCTTTTTATACCAAAGCTGAAAATGGCCAGTTATGAACTCCACATATCTTGCAAAAGTCATTTTAATACCCTCCATCTCACTTCCCAATATTCCAGCCCAAATTATCACCCACCAGCTCCTTGCTGACGTCGCAGGCTTGTTGGAAAGTGGTGGCCATTCACCGACCATCCATTGTAGTACGGCATTAGTCAGTGAATAAAACTATTTAAAAATTAGTCTTTGTGTATTTCTAAACCCACTGTAAATGTTTCTCTTTGTGAGGTTTGGTTTGGAGTGGCTGAAATGCATCTTTATGCACAACTGCCAGCCTGCATGGAGAGCTTCTTGAGACTCCAGAGACACCAGCTTGAGTGGACAGATCCGCGATAGACGCCTGCTTTCAAATGCTCCCGTGTGTATCTGTGTAAGCGCTTAGTGAAGAGATTAATTGATGACTATTTACAACGTTTTTACAGTGTTGATCATTGAAGCCTATCACAGACATATCTGATGAGCCGTGAAAACAACGGCCAATCTGACTAGGTAATTTCAGTACCGACTAGGTACCGAAGTCGGTACTTTTGACAACACTAATATCTGTCATGTGATTTAAACATGTCTGTCCACATGCAACATAAATATTTATATATTAAATATTAAATATGATTCACTTCTAGAAGTGAACATTTTAAACAGGATCAAATGACGGAGTTCAGTTTTAAGAATGAAACCAACCTGTTTGTGTCCAGGTATCTTCTTGTTTCACACTGAATGTTTCTTCAATCTTCATGTCTTCACTCTCCTCTTTAATAAACGCCATCTTTATAATAGTGTTACGTGGATCTCAGGTGCCTCACCAGCAGTTTTTCCTGTGTGTTTGGACACTCTGTCATGATTAAGATGAGAATAATTAACAAAAAGAAAAATGAATCCAAACTAAATCTCAGGGTGCGTCTCAATCAGCCCTAGTTCAGTAGTCAGTGCTTTAACAGAAACTTCATATTTATATTTGGTATTTAGTGACTTTTTAACAAAGTTTTTATGATCTTTTATGATATAAAATATTGCATTTTTGCACCTTACAGGAATGTAAGCTTCAGTCATTGATGGACTAATTAGCAAGGCCAGTGGAGCTTTTGTGCATTAAAGAGCTAGATGGATAGAAAATATGAAAAACTAATTTTTAGAAAAATGTTTTGTCTGCATTATATATTAAAGGGTTAGTTTCCGTTAAAATTAAATTCGGTCATAAATTTGTTTGTTCTTGTGCATCTTTCCTGTTCGGTTGAGCTTCTGTTCATGTTCACTGATCAATGTTTACTTGTGAGTAAAAGACTAAATTAAATCTGTTCATCATGAAAAGCTATCAAGTCTCTTCAAAAAATCTTTACTAAACCGCTCGATACATATGGATTAGTTTTCCAATCTCTTTATGAACTTTTTGAAGCGACAATTTGTCAGTTGGAATGGCAGTCAATGGAGGAACAGAAAACTAATCTGATTTCTGATTTCATTAAAAAAAAAAAATCTTTGTGTTCTAAAGTCTTATGGGTTTGGAACGACATGTAAATAATGACAGAATTTTCATTTTGGGTAGTGATGGCCGATTTCAAAACACTGCTTCATGAAGCTCCGAAGCTTCATGAATCCATTTGTTTCGAATCAGTGATTCTGAGTGTGTATCAAACTGCTAAAGTCACGTGATTTTAGTAAACGAGACTTCGTTACGTCATCACTGTTTCAAAACAGTTAGAAATTTCAATGGTTCACCGGTAGAGGGCGATGATAAAGTGAGCCCATGAATCATGCAGATTCACTGAGAACTATTGAACAAGTGTCTAGGGCTTTACCCTATGGTTTTACCTGATTTCCGATCAGTTTTATACATTTGTAGATGTTTTAATTATACATTAGAATAATTAAAATGAATAATGGTAGTTATTAATATCTTATTGGCCTGTTTAGCTTGAGCCATGGAACAGAGAAACAAGCCTTTAAAATTGATAAAAGAACACATTATACAGTCACTCTATATTTAATCTTATTAGATGATTATTTAATTCCATGTGATTGATTTTACTTTCAATAAAAACTTTTGCAATACATTTGTTAAATGGTATTTTTGTTGCATTTACACTGTTCTGACCACTAGGGGTCACCGTGGAGACAGGTGTCAGATTGTTTCGAAGCCTCGAATCATTACGGCACATTTGCTTCAACTGTTTCAGTGTTTCACGAAGCCTCGATCTGCCCATCACTAATTTTGGGGTGAACTAACCCTTTAACAACACCTCATGCAAGGATCCTAAGCTAATATTAGATTTTGTCATTTCCTTTTATGAAAAACTTACTTTAGTTATGACATTTGTAAGTTGTTTACTGATGACATTCAAGACTTTATTCCACTGATTAGTAATGCCTTCAAAAACCTTTGTGACTCTGACCTTAGGAAGGAATTGCTGTCAGCTCTCCAATATATGAAAAAGGATAAATGTCCAGGTCTAGATGGACTTTCAGTTGAATTCTGCCAAAACTTCTGGAAGGTATTGGTTTTGAGTATAATATATTGAAATTATATAATTAATATGGGAACCTCAAAAGATTTGGGATTCATAGTGGGATAAGCCAAGGCTGTCCAATCTCTCCTTTTCTGTTTTTACTAGTTCTGTTTTTCTCTATGTTCATGGTTTTAAATAATCAAAACATTCTGGGCCTGTAAATATTTCACAAACAATTCAAAATTTCTCAATTGGCAGCTGACACTGCATTATTTCTGAGAGATGAAAAACAAAGTTAAAATGGCCCTGGAATGTATATATATATTTTCCAAATCCTCTGGATTAATGTTAAATCTTAAAAAATATGAAATATTATTTATACAAAATTCTATAGATCTTTCAAAACGTACCAGTAAAATACATTGGCATAGTTCTAAAAATAAGCATTCCTGTGAACAATTGAATTGAATTTAAATTTTATGCCTAAAAATAATAAAAACTATTCTGAATAACTGGTTACAAAGGGATCCTTACTATTTTTGAGAGAGTTTTGCTTTCCAAAGCTAAGGGTCTTTCTAGATTTGTTTACACATCTCTCTCTCTATCCCTGATAGCAACATAATGTTGGCCCAGATCCGGCCCGCGTGTAATCCACATACCAGATGTGGGTCGGATCTGGGCCACACTATGTTGCTGTCTGGGATATATCTCAGCGCTGAAACTTCAAAAAAGAAATCAATAAAACTTTCCTGGATTTTATCTGGAAAAATAAACCCTACAAGTTAAAAAGGACATTATATCAGGCAAAAGAGTTGATGGTGGCTTAGAAATGTTCACATATATATTAACAATACTTTTGAACTTAACTGGTTAAAAATTGTCAAAGAAATTAAATTTCAATATGCTTGTATATTCCACAGTGCATTTATTTATTTATTTCTTGGAGGCTTATCTTTTCTGAGATTAAACTCTCCACATAAAATGCTTCTCTGGAACAATTGTCTTATTACCTCTCGGAATGAGTCTTTATTTTTGCATAAATAGTTTGGAAAGAATATAAACTTTGTCATAAACATGTCTGATGAAAATGGAAAGACTTTTGCTACATTCACGCACACTCGTATTTACCAAAATCTTGAGATGACAACACGTAACGTTGTATTCGGAGCTGTTCATGTCCTTTGACTGGGAATTATGCGTTTTTATGGCACCACAACCAACGCCTAATGAATCTACAGCGGTCAGGTGGTAAAGCAGCCGCGTGGAACATCTGTGAGCGTTCAGAAAACTCCCATCGTACAAGCTGTAATTACGAGCTCTACGAGGACGTGAACGCTTTTTACAAGCAGGAATCTCGTAACTAAGTTACAGGAATTACGAGGCCGCGTGAATGCACCTTTTCTTTACAATTTCCCCATTCCATTTAAAGAGTTTCAGCAAGTTGTAAAAACTATTCCAAATAGGTTGATACATTTGAAAAAAAAGTCTATTAAAACAGACTGAATTTGCAAATTAAATGAGTTTAAATAAGTAAACACACAAACCTTTCTTTAGCCAATTCACAACAGATGCAGTAGGCAGTAGCGCGGCGCAGTTCTATGACGTCACACCCCTGACCAAAATAAAAGTCCCGCTGTTGTATGTCTCGTCCGCGCTGCTGGCCAATGGAGGTCGACGTCCGCACCCGGTGGCCATCTTGTCACAGTCAGCTCGATCACTCGTAACATTGGCTGCGTCCGAAACCGCCTACTCAATGAGTAGGTACTCAATTTCATTAAGTACTTACTTAACGAGCGCTAAAAGAGTAGGTACTTAACAGCCAAATCTCGTTGAGTATGCGAGATCCGGATATAATCCGCCATGTTGACGTTATCATGTGACCTACGACGTTATCACAAGCGCAACAATTTAAAAGATATGACCGACAGGTGCACTAACACCTGATTGATTTCATCAGTAGCTGGACAACAATAAAAAAACTTGTACGTTTTCTGCAACATCTGCCAAAATGTATGCACTTAAAATGTTTGAAACAAGGAGACGTCGGGCAGCCGCTCGAAGATCTCACCTTTGGAGAAAACTAACTGATTTTGTACTCTAAAAGTGTAAGTACGAATTGCTAAAATTAACACTAGCCCTGAATGATTGCACTATAATATTGATAAATGCTGACCAATACTTAATTATATTACATTTTCTTACTGAAATTATATATTTGTGTAAAATAACAAAATGTAAATTTAATTGTCATGACATTTTATGCATGAATAGTACACACATGCAGCCAATGTGAATATATCAATTTTCAGTTAAAAAAATGAATTAAATATAATTATTTTAATTCATGTATTAACTGACAACAAGATGAACATAAACAAAAATGAGTAAACGAATGAATAAAACGAATAAATACAAATCAACAACACATGAAACAAATCTTAATTCAAATTTATTATTCTAACAAGCTATATCATATTTACAGGTGGACAACCCCACGTCCTACTGCCATCTCAACAGAGCTGTGCCAATAGTGCAGCTTTATTTCAATGAAGCAGCTGACCACCGTGCCCACCTTCGCCTGTCTTTGCCATCCATCATGTCCCTCATTGGTGCACTCAGGCTGGAATCTGACCATGGATGGGAGAGGGACATCGAGGTGCTTGTCTTCCTCTTCTGGCTTGCCTATGCAGCATCCTACAGGGTGGTCTCACAGACCTTCGATATCCCCAAGTCCTCTGTGCATGACATTGTGCACAGAGTGAGCCAGGCAATCATGGGAATTTTGAGGAGGGTGATTTGCTTTCCGACCGGAGATGACCTGGAGGCAGTGGGATTAGGATTTGCACAGCTGGCTGGGTCACCAGCTTTCAGCAGAGTCGTTGGTGCTATAGACGGCTGTCAAGTCCGGATTAAACCTCCAGCAAATAACTCCCACTGCTACTACAACAGGAAGCTGTTTCATTCCATCCAGCTCCAGGCCATCACTGATCACCGGGGGAAATTCCTTGATGTCTTCGTGGGATATCCTGGGTCTGTGCACGATGCCAGGGTCCTGAGGAACAGCCCTGTCTACACTGGCAGCCTTTATCCACCACCAGGCAAGTGCATCCTTGGGGATGGTGGCTATCCTTGCCTGAGTGCACCCATCTGCCTCATCACGCCTCAGAGAGCCTGTACAGAACCCTGTGCAGGCTCGTTTCAACAACAAGCACTCCCGTGCCCGGAACATCGTCGAGAGAGCTTTTGGGATGCTGAAGACACAGGCGCAGTATTTTCTTCAAGGCCTTAGAGGTAAACCCTGCCTTCGTGCCTGAGGTGGTTGCGTGCTGTGCTTCACAATCTCGCTCTTCTCAATGGCGACATCGTTGAGGCAGAAAATGAGGAAGACCATGATGAAATTGTCTTGCATAAATGCTTAAATCTGCTTAGTAAAATGCATACATTTACTATTTGTATTAGCTGGGTTAAAAAAAAACAGAGGGATCAACAACATAAAGGCGAGTAAATACTGACTGAATTTATATGTTTGGGTGCAATAACACTTCAGCCACTATTTTACTGTGTGTAGTTATTGCAAAACTCTTAGGTCATGGAGGGCCATTGTCCTTCAGAGTTTTTCCTATCCTAATTATACACACCTGAACAATCTAGTTAAACCAATTAATGACTAATTGAAAATGACTGACAGGTGGGTTTGAACTGAACCCAGCAGGGCAGTAGCCCTCCATGACCTGCTCTGAATATCCCTGCATGTGCTCTGTATGCATTTATAAGTCACATTATATACACAACAATAAAACTATTGTTTGAAAGTGTTTTTGTACATTACACCACACATATTCACAAAATATTCAGCACTTCATAATGCTAACATTCATAAATTAAATATTTATTTCAAAGTTATAACTTATTATCTAGAAGTCTATAATATATTGTGATTGCCTAGAAATGATTGTTTTATATACCTAGTATTGTGCAAAAGTCTTAAGTCACCATTTGGTAATGTTGTAGCAAAGCTATAATGAACATGTGGCAAAAATGTTTTTTACAAGTGTAAAATTAACAATTACCTTTACACTTGAGCAACAGAAGAACCCTGGCTTTCTTAAACGGAAAAGGACTGGAAGCCCAAGAAAGACCAAGAAAACTTCTGATTAGAAGTAATATGATAAGCTTCACAGAGTTTCTTGTTTGACATGTTTGTTACTGATGTTTGCCTAAACAAGCCATTTTGTACAGATTTTTTTTTAATTCACATTTTATATATTTTTAATTGTAATGTTCATATTTTCTGTTTTTATCTTAATAAAGAGAAGAAAATATGGATGGTCCTTAAAGCATTGATAAAAAAACAAAGCTGGTTGTGCCTTATGATTTTTGCACAGTACTGTATGCTTTTATTTAATTCTATTTAAAAAATGTGTTTGTTCATATTGCACAAACCCAAATATGTAAATGATCAGAAGATGCTTTTGTGTCATAATTTATTTTTTAGCCAGTATTTCAAGGAGGGAAAGGAACCTTTCGTCCCTTTCCTTAGTCTCCCTATCTCTCCTTTCCTCGCTCTCTCACTTCTCGGTGCCATCTCTCTTCTCTATCCCTTGCATCTCTTTCTTGCCTTTCCTCTCTCGCTTGTCACTCTCGTTCTCTTCTGTCCTCCTTCTCCATTTCTCTCCACCGTGTCTCCTCCCTCTCAGCAGCTTCCCGCTCTCTCTCCGCTTCCCTCTCCTCCATCTGTTTGAGTAGGTCTTGGAGGTCGTCTGGCCTTTTTCTTTTAGCCCTCGTTGGCTCTGGGCTCACTGAGGATGAAGAACTCACAGCAACAACTGGGCCAGATGAGGCAATAAGGGCAGGTGGAGTGATGGAGGGTCTCCCCTCAATTGCCTCATCCATGGCACTGAACCATTTCCAGGATGCTGCTGTGGGTTCTCCATCCTCAGTGCTCACACCGGTCTGTGGACATTTCAGATCCTACAAAAATAATACAAAAGCTGTCATTTTAATAGCACAATATAATTTGATTTCTGTATTAGAAGTAACAAAATGATCTTACTTTATATTTTTGTTTAAGGTTTTCCCATTTTTTTTTACAAATGGTGCTGTCACTCTGCCTTGCAGGTCCTGCTCGGCCACAAAAGATCTGCAGCAAATAACAGAAATCAAGAATCAGAAATGTGCTGTAAGCACTGTTTGAAATTACAATAATTGAAAAAAAAAAAAAAAAAAAAAAAATACAAGTTACAATTTAAATAGATTTTTTATTGTCTTTTGTAGTATACTCACTCAAAGCCTTTGATGGAAGCATTACGCTTCTTGGTGAAGAGGGCTTCATTAGCCGCTCTCCACCGGATAAGCACATGTGTGTGCTCATCTGTCCCTGTAACATCCATACAAGATTCAGGTTATCTCTGAGATTTGTGTGCTCAATACTACATTTAAATGTTGAGGTAGTTGTTGATGTGTTAAGTAACTATTTATCCAACACAAATGTTCCTAAATTTTTCAAAAGAACTAATGGACAAATAAAATAGATTACTTATATTTAGTTACTTTATGGAAATTTATTTACATTACTTTCATCTATTGCAAACTGTGCTGACAACAGTGAACAGTTACACAACAGCATGTACACCACTCAGATGTATACTTCATGTCTAGGACCTAATAGACATACTCATATGAAATTCATATGGACGATTTTCCTACAAGATATTAAATAGTTATTTAGTAATCGTATTTAAGATGTACATTACTGGAGCTCCCCTGTTAGCTATACATAATAAAACATGTTCAACAGCAAAATCATAATAATACTATACTATTTAGCGCCTTTAGTTTTAACAATTTGCTCTACTGTAATTCAGCAAATGTGAATTTAAAACAAGCAACCGTGTTTTTGGTTTGTAATACTCACATTTGAAAACACCCGCGTCTCCCTTTTCAGCCATCCTTCTTTTTCTTCTTACTTTACGGCGGAGCGCAGACATTTATGTGCATTACCGCCACCTATCGCACAAAACGTATCCTCTTCTTCTTCTTTATGATCCTCTCCCGTTGCCTCCTGGGATAGAAAAGTATCTATCGGATGAGCACTCAAAAATCTAGGCGGAAGCAGTAGGCCATCCGGGAACTTCTCGACTACTTATTTATGATTACTTTGGTTTCTGGCATACTTATTCGCTCGCCTACTGCTTTTCCCCTATTATAGCGTTGGTAAGTAGGCGGTTTCGGACGCACTTTAAGTAGGCGCACGGCCGAATCTCGCGAGAATTATTGCGTTACCCAGGTCATTTTCGCCTACTCTTTTTGCTTCTGGCATACTTATTCGCTCGCCTACTGCTTTTCCCCAACTAAATAGTAGAGAAGTAGGCGGTTTCGGACGCAGCCACAGTGTTTTAATGGTGCATGTACTTTTTAAATAACCATAACTTGCTCAATTTTCTACCGATTTTCAAACTGTTTGGTTTGTTATAAACGTCAGAGATGTACTTATGACACTGCATACTTATGAATAATTATAACCATGGACTTCCAGATCGTTAGCCTCGTAGCATAATTGCCAAATTATTTTGGGCAATTATGCTATGAGGCTAACAATATGAAAATAACATTGAACAGAACAGATAGGTGCAATGAATACACACACACACACACACACACACACACACACACACACACACACACACACACACACACACAAGGTATTTATGTTAAATCAATAAATAGGCTACTACAACTCAGTGTACAGAATGGCAACATTAGATATACACTTTTATAATATGAATATTACTATTATAATAAAATAATTTTAATTATTACATGTTTATTTTAACTTCTTCAGGGTTGGGCCATTTACTAGGCTTTTCCCATCAACATTGCACTGTGCCTACTTCAGAGATCACTGCTCCCAGCTATTTTTGCCTACCATCAAATGCCTGACCTCTTTAGAAAGTTGAGACCCTGTAGGGTCCGTGTAATGCTTCACAATTCAATTTTCAGACCATACAATGAAAATGCAAAAATGAAAAATTGAAACCAGACGTTTTTTCCTGTTTTTCAGTTACATCATCGGTTACATCATCAATGGATATTTGACATCCCCCCAACCCCCCCGCCCCCTTTGCAAAATGATGACTCAAGAAACAATAATTTGAATAGATGAAATCTAACCGATTTTCTATTTTTCCATTTTTTGTGTCTCTTAATTTGCGCCGTGGGCTGTAAAATTAGCACGGGGGTGTGGCCACGGACTACTATCATCTCACTGATGTAGCTTTATTTACACTGCATGCATGTTGAGGAGTAGTTTAAAAGAATGGAGGATGACTTTTTCACCCAAAGTGCTATAATTTTTAATTATTAATATAATAACTGTGCTTAATATAGACAGTCCGGACTGGCCATCGCGAGCAGCTGGGAAAAGTGAAATCCTGGTGGCTTGGCTAATTTGGCACGTTGCCCAGCTTGTTTGTATTAACAATTACCTTTTCGTTATTACTTTATTTTATGTATATACAATACTTTGGTCAGGGGGTGCATTTTACTTGGTAGGCTACAGTAACCATGAGATCCCAGTTCATTTTCAGTGGGATAGGCAGCAGACGGAGGGCAGCTCGAGCTGTAGCGCTTACCAAGATCCTTCACGTCAATATGAAAGATAAAAATACTACCAAGCGAAAATATACAGAACATTTATAAAAAATATACAAAACATTGTTAAGTTTTTAGCACTTGTTTGTAATACAATATTTATACAGTAAAAATGCATATTGTGACGAGCAGGGCGGGCGAGAGCCGTGAGGGAACGGCGCGAGGCCGGTGACGCGAGTGATAATGAGCATCACCTGCGAGGCGTGCCGGCCTCGAGTCTCTCACGGAGGAGCTCCGGAGGCATAAAAGGAGGAGCGACATCAGTGAAGGACGAGAGAGGACCAGGCCTGGATTTTATTTTATGTTTTATTATGTTTGTGTGGCCGGCAGACGTCCGCGAGGGTCTGCCGGCATTACTTTCGTTTTGTTGTTTGTTTATTTTTGAATTAAAGTTACGTTGAATGTTCGCCGGTTCCCGCCTCCTTCTTCCCATATCTACTAACCTCGTTACACATATGTTTCCTTTAGTGGGCATTGTTCGTTACCACGGCAACCGCTTGAGCTTCCGCACTTCACAAGCTTCTCATTCGCTTAAGACTCATTCTACGAAACGGGTGCCATTTGGGTCCATTGGGTCCATTTGGGTTGAAGATTAAAATACTATTTTTAATTAATTTTCATTATTATATAGCCAATTTCACATGTCCGTGTTGACCAACATGACATTTGAATCTAAAATATCACCAAATAAGTCATATATTTTTTTCAAACATATACTATTTTCAGGATTATATGTGTGTCCCTGTTTACACAAGATATACTTATTCACAATAAACCTTTTTTTTTTTTTTTGTAAATATTTTATGATTTGTGTGTATCCCTCAGTTTGACTTACCACCCCCGTCATATTAACTTGTTTTATCTATAAATAATGCACTGTTCCTTTAAATGACATCACAAAGCCTAAGTGACATCATTTGAGCCTTATAGCCACCAAGAACAAAAGAAGGCAACTATGGACATTTGTTTTTACATTGTTTATTTGTTGCTTTTTCATGTTAGGCATTTTTTCACATTATTAATACAAAGAAAATTAAATTTCAGATTGAATGCATGTATGCTAGGTGAGAAACTTGACCACATGGGAGATTTGCGGACATTTTGTGATGAAATTTACCACCCCGTCACGTTTTTGTGACAGGGTGGTAAATTTCATCCCAAAATGTCCCTCGATAAAAATCACATTCTTGGGGGTAAAACTTTTTCTTTTTGCAAGGTTTCCGTGGTAAAATGTGCATTCCAAGGGCTAAATAGCATGTTTTTTGGGCTTACTTCAACCCGTGGACATGAAAAACAACCCGCGGCAACAGTGTAAAAGTAGCTAGCCCAATTTTGCAGGAAAACGCAGACTTGGCAACACTGTTTGGTTCATACATTCACTCATTCACTTACTCACTATATCACTTACACACTTTTTACTCAATTTGAATGTCTCCCCTCCCCCAGTTTTTAAATTTTAAAACCAGCAGATCATATAGAGATACACTTTGTCCATACCACCCCGTCACATCATTTACCACCCCGTCACAGGGTCATTTTGTTAAAAGTTTATGGAAAGAAAATGAAATAGTACATAAATTAATGTTGAATTATGTTCTTGTTGTGTGGACTAATCAGATAAATTTAACTTTATTTGTATTTTTTCAGTGAATTAATTATTTCAGTACAAACAATGAGGCCATTGAAATGTCAAATTCATATTTCAAGATTAAAAATCTAAGAATAAAAAAAACAACAACAGACTTTCTATTGATGGTTTCCAAAAAAGGGACATTTTACTATTAGGAAAACATTAGATTTTAAAAATCTATTTCTTCTTTTACTACTCCAATGGCATACACTTTGTCCATGACGGGGTGGTACAAGAATGGCTGTCTTGCCTAAATAAAAATGATAATATTAATAAAGATTTTGTGCCTGAGGTGGGAAAATGTGTTTTTTGGAGGATTAACATATCTTTCAAGTTGTATGTTTGTTTAAAAAAAGTTTGCTCTTAATGAATATTTAGAAAAATGGAAAGTGGAATTGGCACCCGTTTCGTAGAATGACTCTTAAAATAACCTTAAATCGAGCAGTTATTAGCTCTGTTCTTTACAGTAGAGGCGGTTCGCAGGAGATGAGGCAAATCTGATCTATATGCCGCAAGTCAAGAGCACTATGATTTATTTTCAATTATTAATATCAATAAATAAATACAAATACTTTGATTTGGCACATTGCCCATTTTGTTTGTAGTTATTTATTGACTTATTCATTATTATTTGTTGCCTGTGGTGTACCCAATGATTACTGCGGGAATCTAGCATTCGATAATGAACCAAAATAAAACATAAGCCTATAGTACTTGACAGCGAGAGCTAAATATAAAATACGAGAGCTAAAACCTAACAATTTTTTAAATGATGCTCAATTATTTTATATATTTTCGCTTGGTAGTATTTTTATCTTTCATATATTGACGTGAAAGATCTTGGCAAGCGCTTGCTTGAGCTCCGTCTTCTGTCTATCCCACTGAAAATGAACTGGGATCTCGTGGTTGTACTGTAGCCTACCAAGTAAAATGCACCCCCTGACCAAGGGTAATATATATTAATAAAATAAAGTAATAACGAATAAGAAAATTATACAAACAAGCTGGACAATGTGCCAAATCAGCCCACCGGGATTTCACTTTTCCCAGCTGCTCGCGATTGTCCGAGACTGCCTTATATTTAAAACAGTTACTATATTAATAATAAAAATTATAGAGTGAAAAGGTCATCCTCTGTGTTCAGTCTTTTAAACTACGCCTCAACGTGCATGCAGTGTAAATAAAGCTACATCAGTGAGATGATAGTAGTCCGCGGCCACACCCCCATGCTAATGGTACAGCCCACGGCGCAAATTGGAAGACAAAAAATGGAAAAATAGAAATTCAGTTAGATTTCATTTATTCAAATGATTGTTTCTTAAGCCATTATTTTGCAAAAGTGAAATTGAAAAAAGGGGGAAAAATGTCAAATATCCATTGATGATGTAACCGAAAAACATGAAAAATTAACATCTTGTTTCATTTTTTTGCATTTGCATTGTATGGTCTGAAAATTGAATTGTGAAGCATTACACGCACCCCTGTAGTTTCTTAGGAAACAATCAGAATAATTGTGTGAAGTACTGGCACATTGTTATAGAGGCTAGAATATTGTTTATTCTTTCTGCTGGATAACAAGCATCTGAACTGACCACATTTCAGCCCTCTAGGTCACTTGATATGACTTTAGAAACACAACTGAGCCCAAGCACTAGGTCTTGTGAAGCTGTGTGCAAAAGCAGATCAATATAGAATGAAATATGAGTACTTTAGACCATTTATTTGCCAAGGTATGCTCATGCTTTTGTAAAATGCCCTATGGAAACTCCCCATAGGACTTTTGGTTACCCAAAATGCATACTGACAATAAAAGGCTTACTGTGTGGCAACCTCTTGGTGTAGAAGCAGAATCCTGGTCTCAAATGAAAGGTAACACTCTGAAGTTTCTAGACTATTTGGATTGTATGTCAGGGGTTCTGATATAGAATGACTACACAAAATATGGAATAATTACACAAAAGTCTCTATTTTTAAATATTTTTAATTTGCAATAAAAAATAGGTACAAGATTCCTCTTTACAAATATACATAAAGAAATGCTGCGTGTTGAAATCCCCACCCTGTAGAGAGAACTACACTACTGTGGAGGACAGAGATAAAAGATGAACCAAAAAACATAGCTTGGGCTAATGCCTTTTGAAAAGGACGGTTTTATTGAGCTTCTGTCGTATGTTGTTGCTCTGTAAGCTAAGGTTAGTAATTTTAGCGATGTGGTGCAGCCTTAGCTTAAAAAACAGGGACACAACTAATGTTAACTGCGTATGGTGGTGGTTGTCTATGCAATACTGCATTTTGCCAATGTGCTCCCTGAGCACAAACACATTTTCTGACCGTATCCTCTTCCCTACAATGTATATGACCTCTAGCAGTTTGAAGGGCTGTGATCGTCTGGTACTTGGTAGCATCTGAACTCAATGCAGAAGATAGATAAACAAGAGAACAGAGCATCTCATGAACTTATATCATGGACTTGATGGATGCCCTGAAACCGGTAGAGTTTTACCTTACATAATTTAATGATTTGTAAATTGACTACTTGTATACATCTAACGAAGAATAAAATAAACCCATATTTTCTAAATCAGCCGCCTCATTCTGATAATTTAATTATAATAATTTGTACTGGGTATTGGCAACTACAAATGTTGTCAGTACATCACTAACACAACAGTCACTATTTTAAAAGACCTCTTTGTTCGGTAAAGGGGTTTGCCATCTTCCATCTTCAAAGTGAGCAAGTACCCCCTGGCTTTTGACAAGAACTCCCTGGTGCTTGTCCAATTCCTAGAACCAAGGGGGGGCTTTAAACCCTTTGGCTCTGGGATTGTGACTGTTCAAGATGTCAAACAGCCTGTCTGTTATCTATAAACAAATATCTAAATGAACTGGAAGCACTGAAATTATCACTATAACTGAGTGTCAACAAGTATCAGATAGTAAACACCCAAGTATGAGGCATAGTTTGATTTCTATCCATTTCCTCTGTGGCTGTGCTTTTTTAAAAAAATTCTTATTAAATTGCTGCACTGCTTTAAACCTGTAAATCTGACATGTGACAATAAGGGTGCTTCTGAGGTAGGTATGAGGTAGGTATAGTTTTATCCAAGTTCTTGCATATTGTTGAATTTGAGGATGGTCATTATTATTTAATCGTTCCCTATGCCCAAATTGAAAAAAAAGAAAATGATAAAGGGTTAATCCTGGTGGCATTCACATTTTAACAACCACCCTCGTTTTGGGGTTGCTGACCAACAGACCAACCACAAAGGGAGGGTGGGTGTTAAAGGGTTAAAGCAATTAATCACTCAAATGTTAGAAATGATTTTGGTCAATGATGCAAATCCCTAGCTGCATTACCTTAATGAATTCTGAAGTAGAACTCTGCATAGCCCACCTCCTGCAATGTGCAGAGCGCCAAAGCCACAGAGCTACTCAAAGTCTGAGCAGCCAGGGAGAACTTGATTGAGTTTATAAGGAGAAATGAAGTGCACATTAGCCATACAAGATACAAACATCATCAAAAAGTATAAAAACACAATAAAGCCCTAGAGCCCATTACTATTGTGGCCCTCTATACATTAATCATCATACAAACATACCTTCATCTTCTGATTAGCAAAGTTCACATGCTTATCTGTGACTCTGTTGGCAGCATGTAGTCCACTTTTCTTTTGGACATTGTTCAGATGAATTATGTACTTCCAATCGATACTGCCAATTGGGCTGTATGCCTGCAGAATCAAATTTTTTTTCACTGCGCACATCAAATGTAAAGCACCATATTCTGCACAATTATGTTAATACAATCAAAATGTCTAAAAAGCAGTACAGGGTCAACCAGAGCAAATATGCGCTATAATGTATGTAACAATGAGCATGTACCTGCAACATATTGCATGTCAGCTTCAGCATGTGGCAAGCGTCCATCGTAACAAAAACATTGTAATGGGTTACTGAATGTGGCAAATGAGTCTTCGAGGGGTCACAGGGGTCTGCTTTTAGATCGCACCCAAGTTGAGTGTACATACTGACATTGGATGCATGACCATCCATTGTCATGCACACCACTCTTATCTGACGACGATGCAGCTCTTCTAATGCATGTTTTACTAAGACTGTCTACGCAATTGGAGCTTTCCAATAACCTTGAACACAACCACCATAAACACTAGAACATCGGAAGCCATGTCAGTCTCATTCAATCGATCCCCCATGTCCACATATCCAAACATTGTTTGTGTATGAGGATCATACTGGACGTGATTTTTGATGGACATGGCATTCAGCATCAGAGTGACACATCCGTACTTGACCTCATCTTCCTGATGCTGTCTTTCCAGCATGTCCAACATCATTTTATTGAGACCAGGTCTGGCATCAAGAGAGCTCAGCCAATTTAGTAAAATTAAAAAGTAGACATTTAACCACGTAGCCATTTAACCACTAACCCAAGCATCCCTATTGTGGACACTGGACATACAAAAAAAAATAAAAATAGCTATAATATCAACATGTATCAGCATGAGACATGAGCTGTTAGATCAGTAAGTTTAACCATTCATGATAATATTGTCTGTAGTGCTTAATGTAATTCAGTATAAAATTAGACATCATGAAGAATACCTTTGCAATGAACTGGGATGTGGCAGGTGATATGCCTTTGGTCCATGCAAATGGAGCGTAAGGGTAAAATCTCTCTGGGCCTTGGTGTACTCTACGCCCTGCCTCGACAGGAGATGAACCAGAAGATCTGAAATTCAATTCAAGTGATTCAGTAGGTATCCTTTTAATAATAACTAGGAAGTCAATAAAGAACATAAAATACACAAAATATTCAATGTAATATTTTTATTTTAACTGAGTATTTAAGGTTGTCTTTCAGCTCTTCGTTGATGTGTGTCATTTTGCCATTCATTTGCCATTAATTGTAATAATCCAGTGAGATTTTTGAATACACAAGGAGTCTGACAACAGCCGGTGTTCCACACAGTGATCTAAACTCACCATCATCAAATCCGCCTGTGATTACATGAAGAAACAGATGAAGCTGAGATAAACTAAATCCAGGAGAACTGTAGCCGTGTCTCTAAGATGCTAGAAGAAACCTGCCTGCAAAGATACAGTACTGTAAAGAGTTTTAGGCACTTGTGTAAAAATGCTGTAAAGTGAAGATGTTTTTAAAAAATACTGTTATAAATAGATTTTATTTATCAATTAACTTATATGAACTAAATCTAAACAATATTTTGTGTGACCACCCTTTGCATTTAAAAAAGCTCTTGTCCAGGTACACTTGGGCATCATTTTTCAGTTAGCTTTGGAAGCAGGTTTCTTAAAATCCCTTGGAGACACGGCCACAGTTTTTCTGGATGTAGTTTGTCTCAGTTTCATATGTTTGTTCATGTAATCACAGACGAATTTGATGATGGTGAGCTCTGATCTCCATGTGGAGCACCTGCTGTCTTATTGTGTATTCAAAAATCTCACTGGATTATTACAATTAATGGCAAAATGAATGTATGGAAATGTGAACGGATATTTCTTATTGACACACTACAGCAAAAGATATAAATTACTGGCATAAAACCTTTTTTGGGGGGTGAAAATACTGACGTGCCTAAGACTTCTGCACAGTACTGTATATACACACACACACACACATATATATATATATATCAGAGGTCACGTTAACCGAAAATTTTCCGTCAGACAGCAAATGCTGTGAGTTTGCTTCCTTCTTCTCTGTGAAAATCAATAATATCAGAGAGGTGATCAGCACATCCTTGAGCAGATCAGAACCTCCAAAAGTAGCTATTATGTCTGAATTCTAAGCAATTGATGGTAACATTTTGGAAGAAACAGTATAGCAACTTAAAAAATCAACCTGCGCCCTTGACACACTTCCCACATCTTTTTTCAAAAGTGTGTTTAAAGGGAGGAACATATCAAGTCAACGGTCGGCCATCGGGCAGTTTTTGTTCGTCGGCCGACTAAGTTTTCTCAGTGTGTTCTGCACCGTCCGTTGGTCCTCGTCTGCTTTTTTCGGCTGATCTGACATGTTTAATCGGCATTGGAGCTCGTCGGTCTGTCGGGCCATCTGATTATTCTGATTGGCTGTTCAGCTACTGCCACCTGGAAAGGCATTTCATCTTATGCAGGCGCAGAACGGATGTGCTACTTGGCTGTCGAGCGTTGGGTTGGTTTGTCAGGCCAACTTTGGACACAGACGCTGCCAACGTGAGCCAACCCTGCAGTCTGCTTTTGTCGCCACTAGTTCGTCTGCGTTGGCTTGGTGTGTTCCTGCCTTAACTGTTTAAAATCAGATCTCCTAGAAGTGGTAAATGCCTCACTTCTTTCTGGGACTTTTCCAAACTCCCTAAAAACTGCAGTTGTTAAAGGTGCTATAGAGGATGTTTTGTTTTATACATTTTTGCAATATTATTTGAAACTGTCTTCACTAACTGATAAAAGACTATTTATTAGGTGCACTGAAAGTAATAATATTAATATACATCATCTGTGCATGAGGTAGGGCCTTAAAAACATCAGCCATTGGCCCTATGGCTTGTCAATCACTGCCGTGACGTTCCTTCTGAGAGACGAGTGCGGCTGCGCGCTCCAGTAACTTTCCACACTCCACAGGTGCCGCATACAATGTTTTTGTCACGAGACAGGAATTACAAGTGCAGATTATGAGTTACCTGTGGTGAGTCCGACATAATGAATCCAAAAAACACGACACAGCGAATGCCGGTGGTAAACACTCGTGTTCCAATACTCGTGCACGATTTTTGGGAGGCGTTCCTTTGAAATTAGTTGTGAAGGAGGGGGGCTGTTCTTATGCATGTGCTCATTTCAAAAACTCAGTAACAGTCTTTAGATTCTCAGTTGACGAAAAAATCCTCTCTATCACCTTTAACCCTTAGGGGACTAAGCCCTTTTTGGTCCGTTTTCTCTATTTTTACATTTCGGCTTATAAACCATATGTAATGATGATGGACCACCATGTATTTGGTATCAATGGATTCAGAAGACCCTAAGCTACAATAAGCATGCATGCAATATGTTTATAAAGGAAGTATAAGTAAAAAATTGTACAATAAACTAGAGAATTTCAAAAACGAAAATGAGATTTTTCTCATTTACTGAAAATCCTACCTCACACAACAATAGTGAAAAGTTTTTGACCCAAAAATATATTTTTCAAACCCTTTGCTTGACAGAAATGGGTTAATGTTCAATCAAATGTGTAAAGAACAGTTAAATAATTAACTTTATTTACAAACAGTCCTAGGCGTTTTTTTTATTTTTTGGACTAAGCCCTTTTTGGTCTGTTTTCTCTATTTTTATATTTGGGCTTATAAATCATATGTAAAGGAGATGGAACACCCTGTGTTTGGTATCTATGCATTCAGAAGACCCTAAGCTACCATAAGCATGCATGTAATGTGTTTAGAAAGGAAGTATGAGTGAAAGAAAATGTACAATAAACTAGAGAATTTCAAAAACGAAAATTAGATTTTTGTCATTTATTACTGAAAATCACACATCACAGAATATAGAACAAAAAAAAATTTTCAAACTCTGCTTGACAGAAATGTGTTATTGTTTAATCAAATGTGTAAAGAACAATTAAATAATTAACTTTTTTTTTTACAAACAGTCCTAGGCATGCCAGTGAGCAAAGCAAGGCCTCTCCATCGGTGTAAAAGCTGTCTGCTCCAGATTTCTCCTCGTCACTTTCCAGTAATTGTTCCAGAGCTTGTTCTGCCGTAAATCTTTTACTGCTTGCCATTTTGATAAAACAATTCTGTAATAATGCTATATCTCTCTCGAATTTATCTCTTTGTGCTCGCTAATACTCCGATCGCTCTCTGTAACACTCCGATCGCTTTCTGCTTTCTCCACCTGATGCTGATTCTCCTATCGCTTATTGATAACACCCGGCTGCCGGTCTTTTACTATAGGCCAGCCAGCTTTTACAAGGCTACAGCAGAGCTACAGAGTCCTCTGAATGGCTAGAATACATCATGGTAACCTTCCTCTGATTGGGTTAGAAAAATATTCCTCCCAGCGGCAATTTTTACATTGGTTGTTGCGTGTTGAATCTGCCTAACATAATCGTTTTCTTTGGCCTGTTTACGCAGTGGTATTGCACAATAAGGGAAGTGTGTTTAATATACAATCAGGATACCGCTGTTTTCAATGGAATCTGAGGAAGACAGCAAAAAAGACCGCATCTCTCTAGCATTAATAGTTTTTGAGATAACTACACATTTGTAAAACTATGCCATTTTGGGCGGTACCGCCCAATCCGTCCCTCAAGGGTTAAGCCCTTCCTGAAAAAGAGCAATCTGGATAACACCATATATAGCAAATATAGACCAATCTCAAATGTTCCTTTCATAGGCAAGATCATTGAAAAAGTTGTTTTCAATCAGCTGAACAAATTCTTAGATACTTTGACAATATCCAATCTGATTTCCGATCGCATCACAGCACAGAGACAGCACTCATAAAGATAATAAATGATATTCGCCTAAACACAGATACAGGTAAATTATCAGTGCTGGTTCTACTCGACCTCAGTGCTGCGTTTGACACTGTCGATCACAATATTCTTCTTGACAGGCTGGAAAACTGGGTTGGGCTTTATGGGATGGTCCTGAAATGGTTCAGGTCATACTTAGAAGGGAGAGGTTATTATGTGAGTATTGGTGACCATAAGTCTAAGTGGACATCCATGACATGATGAGTACTTCAAGGTTCAATATTTGCACCACTCCTGTTCAAAATATATGCTGCCACTGAGCCAAATAATGAGAAAGAACCAAATTGCCCATCACAGATATGCAGATGACACCCAGATTTACCTAGCCTAGCCCTATCACCTAACGACTACAGCCCCATTGACTCCCTGTGCCAATGCATTGATGAAATTAAAAATAGGATGTGCCTACACTTTCTTCTGTTAAACAAAGACAAAACTGAAGTCATTGCTTGACTTGTATATGAACACATACCTTCACTCTAGGGGTCAAACAACTAAAAATCAAGTCAGGAATCTTGGTGTGATTTTGGAGTCAGACCTGAGTTTCAGTAGCCATGTAAAGACAATAACTAAATCAGTATATTATCATCTCAAAAATATTGCAAGAATTAGATGCTTTGTCTCCAGTCAAGACTTAGAGAAACTTGTTCATGCTTTCATCACCAGCCGGGTGGATTATCGTAATGGACTCTTCACTGGTCTTCCCAAAAAGACCATAAGACAGCTGCAGCTCGTACAGAACGCTGCTGCCAGGATTCTGAGCAGAACCAGAAAACGTGGAACACATCACACCAGTCCTCAGGTCCTTTCACTGTCTTCCAGTTGCATTTAGAATTGATTTTAAAGTACTGTTACTTGTTTATAAATCACTCAATGGCCTAGGACCTCAATACATTGCAGATATGCTCATTGAATATAAACCTAACAGATCACTCAGATCATCAGAATCAAGTCACTTAGAAATACCAAGGGTTCACTCAAAACAAGTAGATTTTGCTTTTAGCTGTTACGCCAGCCGCAGCTGGACCACATTCAAGTCCAGACTCAAAACATATCTTTTTAGCTGTGCATTTACTGATTGCACAGTGCTATGCCTGAACTGTTTGTAGTGTTTTTTTCTTAACACTAATCTTATCTTTCTCAGCTTTGCGGATTGTTGCTACACATTGTACTGTACTTGTCCTCAAATATCTGTTTGTTTCACCCAGATAAATGGCTTATTGTTATATGTTTCTAAATAGTGCTTCTCTAAAACTATATTGTCCCCAGTCTGCATGAGATTTCACAGTGCATCATGCATTGCCGCCACATGCTGTTCTAGTTGCTGCATGAGTCCTCAAATATCTGTTTTTGTTACCCAGATTCAATAAACGAGGACTTGATGGAATAGGTTTCAGCGTTTGAGAGTGATTTCGACAAACCATTACACAACACAAATAACACGCCATTACACATAGTTTTAGTAGCATGAACTGGTGCCATGGGAAATTTAACTATATAATTAGAGTATTGTCTACTGAATGAATGAGAATCTTCTTCCCAAACCTCAGTGCTACCCCCAGCGCAAATGGCTTACTGTTGGTTTTTCTCTGCCATTCTTTATCATAAACTGACAAGCCGACTTCGCTTCCTCCTAATCTTTGGACAATGTAGATGATCTATGCTATTGTTCGTTCTAAGCGCAATCTCATTCTGCATCCTATTCTTCTTTCCATATAATTTCCCTAGCCTGGTAATTTTTCGTAGAAATCACCCTGACACTCAGTTGCTCATTTTCAGCCTCTAACTCATCTACTCTTCTCCTAGTTAAAAGCTGCTTGAAGTGCATTAGCAATTGATTTTTTATTGTTCCTAGGCATTTTGGGAAAATTTTCAAACTCAGAGATAGCCCATTCATACAGTTTATCAACATTATTCTCTATTCCATCAAACATTTCCTGAGAGCCGTGTTTACAACATGTATTTACAAGATGTTGTAAATAAATGACTAAATGATATCTAGTTTCTTTAAAGGGTTAGTTCACCCAAAACATTATTATTCACCCTCATATCATTCCAAACCCGTAAGACCGTTGTTCATCTTCGGTCTAAGACAGGGGTAGGCAAGTTCGGTCCTAGAGAGCCGCTGTCATGATGAGTTTAGCTCCAACCTTAATCAAACACACCTGAACCAGCTAATAAAGCTCTTCAGGATTACTAAGGCTATAGGCAGCTGAAGGTGGACAGTGGCTCTCTAGGACCGAACTTGCCTACCCCTGGTCTAAGATATAATATTAAGATATTTTTTGATAACATCTGAGAGCTCTCTGACTCTAAAGACATTGTTAAAATAGTCCACGTGACTATAGTGGTTCCAGCTTAATTTTATGAAGCGACTAGAATACTTTTTGTGGTCAAAAACAAAACAAAAATAACGACTTTATTCAACCTACGCTGTTGATTGATGTAGTAAGCACAGTGTAGCACTTCCATGGTTACGTCAGAATGCTGGCTCAGTATTGGTCAACACTGTACATGTCGGCCAATACTGAGTCAGCATTCAGACGTAGAAGACGGAAGCGCTGCACTGTGTTTACTACGTCAACAGCATAGAAACAGCTCCACTCAATGGCTAATTCAGTCTCCACTCTTTCTGCTGGCAGTGTCTTTGTGGATGGTGTCGTTGCTCCTCTGGTGGGGTTAGCTGAATTTGTGCATGTGTTTACTGAGGAAGTTCCCCCCCTTCACACTAAAAATAAATCCAGGGGACCTATTACCACAACTTAAATAAAAGCATGTTTTCGTGTTAAAAAATTCTAATTTATCGTTTTAATTAAAGTTGAAATTGTTATTTTGATGAGTTCTGTTGACAATAATGTGGCAGTTGATTTTCAATTCTCAGCATGCTTTGCATAGGCCTGGATAAATGTTAAAATGAAGTAAAGGAAAGACATGTTAGTGTTTAATGCTGTTATGGTTGATATTTAATAGAGTTTCTGTTATGTTGGTTTTTATAGTTAATATGCTGCAGAGTAGTTTGTGTCTTTAGGTCGTGGGTGGCAACGTGACAGTATACACTAGTCAAGTCAACTTTATTTAGTGCTTTATACAATACAGATTATTTCAAAATAACTTTACAGTGATAAACATGAAAATAAAATAATATCTCGGTCAATGCAAACAGAATTCTGCTGTAAAAGCAGATCTAAAAAAAAGACAATAGTGTCATTAGTCAGTTCAGCGTTGATTTAGTTCAGTTCAATAACACTGGCAATGCTGCAAGAAACATGAATTATGAAACAGTCGAATGAGCTATAAAGCAGTTCTGTAGAAAACAGTGATGTCATTATCCAGCTAAGTTCAGTTCAAGTTTTGTGTCAGTGCATTCAAATCAATAAGATTACTGAATATTAAGAGTCCCCAACTAAGCTAGCCAAAGGTGGCAGTGTCAAGGAACCAAACTCTGGTTAAATGAACCAACATTGTGTGATTATGATTCCAGGCTGCATTACAGGTCAGATTGTAAATTGATCATTCAGAATATTTCAGTTGGTTTCAGAATTTGATGGGAGGGGGAGTTGTAGCTGGCCATAAGTCAGATGACTCGTCTGGTTCACTACACCAGGGGTGGCCCACTCTGGCCCCCGAAATACACTCTCCTGTAGAATTTAGCTCCAAACCTAATCAAAAACACTTTAAAAATATAATCTTCAGGATTACTAAAAAGCTACTGGCAGGCAAGTTTGATCAGGGTTGGAGTTAAACTCCATGGCCAGGGCCACATCTCAGTTATAATGAATTTAAACTGGAACAATAATTTTTACTGGAATTAATACTGGAATAATTTTTTGGAGTAATCAATTAACAAATTTTGTGTTCATGCTACAAATAAAGTTCCTCTAACTCTGTGTAATTTGTTGGTTGAAGTGCCATCTTCATCAATCCCCAGAAGAAGAAAAAAACAAAAATATAATAATAAATCAGGGGTCTCCAAACTCCATCCTGGAGGGCCACAGTCCTGTAGAATTTGGCTCCAGGTTGCCTCAACACACCTGCCTGGAAGTTTCTAGTATGCCTATTAGACCTTGATTTGCTGGTTCATTGTGTTTAATTGGGGTTGGAGCTGAACTCTGCAAGACAGTGGCGCTCCAGAAGAAGGACTGGACACCCCTAGTAAATCGAATCAATGTATGCGTAAAAGGGTTAGTTCACTCAAAAATGAAAATTCTGTCATCATTTACTCACCCTTGTGTCGTTCCAAACCCGTAAGACTTCTGTTTATCTTTGAAACACATAAAACTATCTATATGAATTGAGCAGTTTAGTACAAACTTTCTCAAGAAAATTTTATATGAGCTTTTCATATAAATGTGATGAACATTTAATTTAGGCTTTTGTTCACATTTAACATTCCTTAACATCAGATATGGTAAACAGAAGCTCAAACATGTTTGTTTGATGTGTGAAAACCAGTGAGTTTCATTCTTGTGTTAGGCCTCATGTTTGGACTTCCACAACAACAAATGAGGTTTTTTCTCATGCGTCAAGCAAGTACAGTTGAGCTTCTGTTTATGTTCGCTGATCAATGTTTATTTTTTCAGAAAATTTAACTAAACAAAACTTAATTCATATGGATTAGTTTTACTATCTTTTTATGAACTTTTTGAAGCGACAAAGTTTGTAGTTGCGTGGACTGTCAATGGAAGGACAGAAATTTCTCAGATTTAATTTAAAATATCTTCATTTGTGTTTCAAAGATGAACAAAAGTCTTATGTGTTTGGAAAGACATGAGGGTGATTAATTGATTATTCATTTTTGGGTGAGCTAACCCTTGAATACTGACTGAAAAATCACTGCTGTCCCACTTAAATACATTCAAAGAGGTGGACAAGTACGGCTTTGTTTGGAACTATTGGGAGCCACATAAACTGCATAACCGTGTGGCAGAGATCAAAGGTTGTCACAAGTGTTTTTTGTTTTTTTACGGCTCTAAATTGGACCCACATACAAATTAAGCCCTGTCAAAGTCTAAAAATGTACAAACAAATACAAGGCGGTTCATACATATGACGATTTGCAAATGCAGATTCAACAATAAGTTGGTACATGCGGAAAGAATCAGAAATGTACAATTTATGATATTTGCATTACATGGGTTCTGTCTTTTATCGAGTCTTGCCGCTAGTGTCCGGTGTACAGTATAGGTTCTGTATCTGTGAATTGCTGTTTGCAAATAACAGAGCTTTTTAATGAAAGTGAATTAGCTAAGGCATTTGTTAATATTTTGTAAATACATTAATTCTGAGACTATTCTAACACCATAGTTAAAACATTTTAGCAGAAAGCTGCAATATAACGTGTTCAGTTTATATATTTATTTAAAATATTAATTTACATTGTGGAATTTTACTGCAATATGCAAGTTAATTTATCGAATATGTTAATACCGATGTATTAAATAATCGGATATAAAATCAAATGTGACCCTGGGACCACAAAGCAAGTCATAAGGGTCAATTTTTTGAAATTGACATTTATACATCATCTGAAAGCTGAATAAATAAGCTTTCCATTGACGTACGGTTTAGCATAGGATAATATGGTCAAGATACAATTATTTGAAAATCTGGAATCTGAGAGTGCAGAAAAAATCTAAATATTGAGAAAATCGCCTTTAAGGTTGTCCAAATAAAGTCCTTAGCAATGCATATCGACTCACAAAAATAAATTTATTTTACAAAATATCTTCATGAAACATGATCTTTACTTAAGTCAATTATTTCAACCCATACAATGTATCGTTGGCTATTGCTACAAATATACGACTTAAGACTGGTTTTGTGGTCCAGGGTCACAAATATGAGTTAACGCCTTTAAACAATCAAAATTACTTTAATGATTCATAAATTCTGGTGCCATTTTAAATTGTCAATACGGTTAAATCTCTTTCAACACAAAGAACACAAATAAGATCTCACATCTATTATCACAATAGATTTTTGAATCTGTTCTCTTTGTAAACCTCTTGTCACATTGAGGAACACTACAATTTATTTTCCGAATGAGTTTGCAAATGACGTTTCAGGTCTGTGTGAAATATGAAACTCGTTTCACACTGAAGACACGTGAAAGGCCTCTCTCCAGTATGAAGCCTCATGTGAATATTAAGGTTTCCTTTGAGTGTGAAACTCTTTCCACACTGAGGGCAGGTGAAAGGTCTTTCTCCAGTGTGAACTCTTATGTGAACCTCAAGGATAGCCTTGTTTGAGCAACTCTTTCCACAGTGATGGCACATAAAAGGCTTCTCTCCAATGTGAGTTATAACATGATTCTTAAGGTTATCGCTGTCTGTGAAACTCTTTCCACACTGATGACACATTAAACTTTTCTCTCTTGAGTGAATCCTCATGTGGCAATTAAGGTTTACTTTACATCTGAAACTCTTCCCACACTGACCACATATGAACGGCTTCTCTCCAGTGTGAATCCTCATGTGAGTCTGAAGACTTTCTTTTCGCGAGAAGCTCTTCCCACACAGCTGGCAGGTGAAAGAGCTCTCTCCAGTGTGACTTCTCATGTGTGTATTAAGGTTTCCTTTATGTGTAAAACTCTGTCCACACTGTTGGCAAGTGTAAGGCTTCTCTCCAGTGTGAACTCTTATGTGGACTTTAAGGTTTTGTTTTTGAGTGAAACTTTTCCCACACTGTTGGCAGGTGAAAGGCTTCTCTCCAGTGTGAATTCTCATGTGGACTTCAAGGTTTTGTTTTTGATTGAAACTCTTTTCGCAGTAACGGCAGGTGAAATAACTGTTAGATTCAGTCTTCTGAGCATTTTGTGGGGAAGTCATTTCAGTCTGTGTGGATTTTTCTCCAGTGATAAAATCAAGATGTTTTTCATATTGATTTGTCTCTTCTATTTCATCCAGTTCTTGACATTCCTCTTTCAGTGCCACCGGGTCTAAAGCCATTAAAAAACAAGTTAACACCAGTTTATTGGCACAAAGAAACACATCAGGACCAACCTGAAAGCATTAAAGCATCAAAACACATTTAATTGAATTTAAATTCAAAGAAGTGTGCCTGCAGGAATCCCTCACACATGACGCATTGCGTGACATGGAAAAGAGAACCTTCCATATGGAAAAGAGGACCTGGTTGTATCACATTGTAACATAGAAATAAGATCTAGTTTGATCTATCCTATTTAATGTCTGGAAATCCGTTTCAGTCTGACTGCTCTAATTGGATTTTGCGTGGTTTGTCACTTTCTCACGCCACATAAAATGTAAACGTCAGATGTTGTTATAGGAAACATGCTGAAAATAGCTGCAGAAATAAGGCTGTGTTGTTGCAAAGTGCCAGGTAAATATTACAATACAATTGAGACATTTTTTGAGACATGTCTCCTAGGTTTCTGCCGCTGCCTCATAAGATGCAGTAGTGCAGCATGGCGGCAAAACATTGTCATGTTGTAAATAAGACAGCATCTGTATTGCAAACAGGGTTGCAAAGGCGTTGAAAATTTTCGGTAATTTTCTGGTAAATTTTCGGAAACTTTCCATGGGGAATCAACCTGGGGAATTTTGTAAATATTCCAATTTGGAAATTTAACAGGAATTTATGGGAATTTATGAGAATTTGTGGGAATTTTGGGGAATTAATTGGAAATTGAGAAATTTATATAAATTTCTATATAAATTGTATATAAAATGTATCATATACAAACATATATACATATATATATATATATAAATAAAATATAACATTTTGTTTTGTCATAACATAAAATAAATAAATAGCATTATTTCAGTATTTATATCATTAGTGTTATTTATTTCATTTCCTACAGAAATCATTCTAATATGTTGATTTGATACTCAATTATCAATGTTAGTAACAGTTGTGCTGCTTAATATTTTTTTTGGAACCCGTGATACTTTAAGGATTTATTGATGAATAAAGTTTAAAAGAACAGCATTTATTCAAAATAGAATTTTTTTGTAACAATACATGTCTTTTAATATCACTTTTCATCAATTTTACACATCCTTGTTGAATAAAAATATCAATTTAAAAAAAAGAAATAAAAATTACTGACCCCCAAATTTTGAATGATAGTGTATATTTTTACAAAAGATTTCTATTTTAAATAAATGCTGTTCTTTTTTAACTTTTTATTCATCAAAGAATCCTGAAAAAAAGTCACAGGTAAAAAAACAAAAAAAAGCAGCACAACTGTTTCTAACATTGATAACGGAGCATCAAATCAGCATGTTAGGATGATTTTTGAAGGATCATGTAACACTGAAGACTGGAGTAATGATGCTGAAAATTCAGTTTCGATCACATTACATTTTAATATATATTACAATAGAAAACCATTATTTAAAACTCTAATAATATTTCACAATTTTGTTTTTTCTTTCTGTATTTTTGATCAAATGTGTATGTTATGGAGGAATGCACAGTGCATGCAAGGGTGTGGCCTCAATAGCCTTGCAGTAAGTAGTGTGCTGTGTGAATGTGATTAAGGAATGTGCATGGTAAAAATTAAACTAAAATTGCATTAAATCTGGTTGTTTTAACCAAGATTATGCTGAAAGATGTTTTTTCCCCAACTACATTTAAATTCCCTGTTAAAGTTTAACCTGCAATTTTCCAAATTCCCTGTTTATTGTTCACATAAATTCCCGTCAATTCCCATGGAAAGTTTCCAGCCTTGAAAATTCCTGGACTTTTGCAACCTTAATTGCAAACTCCTCCAACTTTGTTGTTTGCATATGCCTACCAACAAAATATCATTGGCATAGAAACCAATGCAAATATTATGGAAAATGAAAGAGCGCCATGGAACGTACACGAATCAGATCCGAACAATTGCAATACACAGCATCAATAATTTAGATAAGATTTCAATTGGACACACAAATAATCAGATTTGGACTGACAGTGAGTGCGTTTACATGCATGTTCTTAAGCAGATTATGCTTAATAATTCGACAACGAACGTGGTCAAGTTAATGTGTTAACCCGTTTTCTTTTATCGGAGTAAGGTCATAAAGCATAATCCCGGTTGGAACATTTTGTGCAGCATGTAAAACCTGCTTTCTGTCAGTTTATTGAAGTGCACATGTGTGATTCGTGACAGAAATGCATCCTTAGTGCAGATTTAAATGCACAAAGCGAGAATTTTGCGGAAAAGGAAGAAGGAAATATCACAAATGTAGACTCTTTCAAGCCCCAGAAAATTGTAAAAGTGTGTTCTCATCTCTTCTGCAGAAGTAGAATTGGTTCAGGCAAAACGCTGCATCTGTAACTGCATGAGAGAATAATATATGAGCCATAGCGAATTGCAGCCATGGAAGCCAGCGAACAAACTGGGTCAGAGATCGCAGATTCTACCCGACCTAAAAAGCCTCAGCATCCATCTAAAAATCTCTATGAACGGGAGCACATTAAAACGCGATATCAACTCATCATAAATCAATAAAACAACTAATTATCTTACAGTGTGTAAGTCTCCTCATCTTCCAGTGTCAATTGAGCTCGCTCCTGTTGCGCGTCTTCAAACTGGCAACCCATGAGAGCGCCGAGTCTGAGGAGGAGGGGGCGGGGCGAACAATATTTTGCATTTGGACTGCAGTACCCATTTCAACCACTACCTGTCACTTACATAAAGCACCTTTAAGAGTCAGATATGCAAATGATTATTTTTTGACGTCACTACAGGGAAATAACCCGATTTATTAAAAAAGTCATGTAAACGCGATTTAAATAGTCAGGTTACTGGTTTGCATATAAACAGGGAAAATTGGTTATTTCAAAAAGCTGATATTTGTGAGTTATCAGCTGACTGGTGTGAATGCAAACATGCACAGTGAGAACATAGCCTTAAGTATTTGTCTGGTAATGTGATCTCAACACGCCTGTCCACGAGGCAACTCGCTCCATGTCAAATAAAATTACATTCTTTAAAAATAGTCATTTCTGTAGTGGTTGACATTAAAAGTGCCCTAGAATACGTTTTCACAAGAAGTAATATAAGTCTACGGTGTCCACTGAATGTGTCTGTGAAGTTTGAGCTAAAAAAAACCCATAGATTTGTTTTTATTAATTTTTGTAACTGCCTATTTTGGGGCATCATTAAATATGCACCGATTCAGGCTGCTTCCCCTTTAAATCCTTGCGCTCCCCGCCCCCGAGCTTGCGACTCTATAATACATTGCACAAAGTTCACACAGCTAATATAAACCTCAAAACGGATCTTCACAAAATGTTCATCATGCATGCATCAGATCATGTAAGTACAGTATTTATTTGGAGGTTTACTTTTGATTCTGAATGAGTTTTTGGCTATGATCCATGGCTAACGGGCTAAAGCTAACATTACACACTGTTGGAGAGATTTGTAAAGAATGAAGTTGTGTTTATGAATTATATGTTGGCAAGTGTTTAAAAATGAAAATAGCGACGGCTCTTGTCTCCCTGAATACAGTAAGAAACAATGGTAACTTTAACCACATTTAACAGTACATTAGCAACATGCTAACGAAACATTTAGAAAGACAATATACACATATCACTAAAAATATCATGTTATCATGAATCATGTCAGTTATTATTGCTCCATCTGCCATTTTTTGCTGTTGTCCTTGCTTGCTTACCTAGTCTGATGATTCAGCTGTGCACAGATCCAGACGTTAATACTGGCTTGTCTAATGCCTTGAATGGCTGGCATATGCAAATATTGGGGGCGTACATATTAATGATCCCGACTGTTGCGTAACGGTCGGTGTTATGTTAAGATTACCAGTTCTTCAGAGGTCTTTTAAACAAATCAAATTTTCATAATAAGGAGGAATCAATGGTGTTTGAGACTCACTGTATGTCATTTCCATGTACTGAACTCTTGTTATTCAACTATGCCAAGGTAAATTCAATTTTCAATTCTATGGCACCTTTAATCATCAAATGACTGAGTTCAGTTTTGTGAATGAAACCAACCTGTTTGTTCCTCAGAATCTTCATGTTTTACTCCGAATCCTTCTTCAATCCTGATCTCTTCGATCTCCTCTTTAATAAATGCCATCTTTATAATAGTTTGTCACGTGGATCTCAGTTGCTTGACCAGGAGTTTTTCTGTGTGTTTGGACACTTTGTCATGTTTAAGATAAGAATAATTACAAGAAAGAAAAATAAATCCAGACTAAATCTCTGAGTGCATCTCAATCAGTTCCCTAGTCAGTGTCATAGTTAATGGCTTTGAAGGATTAGATCACTTTCAAATGAAAATTAGCCCATGCTTTACTCACCCTCAAGCCATCCTATATAACTTTCTTCTTTCTGACAAACACAATTACAGAAATATTAATAAATATCCTGATGCATCCAAGCTTTATAATGGCAGTATGCGCTGAGTATGAGCTGAAGAAAGTGTCTCCATCCATCATAAACATATTCCACACAGCTCTGGAGGGTTAATAAAGGCCTTCTGAAGCAAAGCGTTTGCGTAAAAAAAAAAATCCATATTTAACAAATTATGAAGTAAAATATCTGGCTTCCGCCAGACCGCCTTCCATATTCTTCAAAAAGCTCACACAGTACATACTACGCCTTCCCTATTGAACTTACGGAACTACCATGGAACTAAAATGGCAGTTCCATTTTTTTCCCTGTAATTTGAATACGGAAGGTGGTCTGCCAGATTATATATATATATATATATATATATATATATATATATATATATATATATATATATATATATATATATACACACAGTATAGTCCAAAAGTTTGGAAGCACTAAGATTTTTAATGTTTTTAAAAGAAGTTTCGTCTGCTCACCAAGGCTACATTTATTTAATTAACAATACAGTAAAAACAGTAATATTGTGAAATATTATTACAATTTAAAATAACTGTTTTCTATTTGAATATATTTGACAAAGTAATTTATTCCCGTGATGCAAAGCTGAATTTTCAGCATCATTACTCCAGTCTTCAGTGTCACATGATCCTTCAGAAATCATTCTAATATGCTGATCTGCTGCTCAATAAACATTTAATGTGTACAATTGTACAAAATATTTGTGTACAATATTTTTTTTTCAGGATTATTTGATGAATAGAAAGTTGAAAAGAACAATGTTTATCTGAAATCTAATCTTTTGTCACATTATAAATGTCTTTACTGCCACTTTTGATTGATTTAATGCATCTTTGCTGAATAAAAGTATTCATTTCTTTAATTTCTTTTCAAAAAAATAAAAATAAAAATTCTTACTGACCCCAAACTTTTGAACGGTAGTGTAAAATGCTACAGAAGATTTGTATTTCAGATAAATGCTGTTCTTTTGAACTTTCTATTCATCAAGGAATCCTGAAAAAAAAAAGTACACAACTGTTTTCAAGATTGAAAATAATCATAAATGTTTATTGAGCAGCAGATCAGCATATTAGAATGATTTCTGAAGGATCATGTGACACTGAAGACTGGAGTAATGATGCTGAAAATTCAGCTTTGCATCACAGGAATAAATTACTTTTTCAAATATATTTAAATAGTACACAGTTATTTTAAATTGTAATAATATTTCACAATATTACTGTTTTTACTGTATTTTTAATTAAATAAATGTAGCCTTGGTGAGCAGACGAAACTTCTTTTAAAAACATTAAAAAAATCTTAGTGGTTCCACTGTACTGTGTTTATATATATATATTATATATATATATATAAAATATAATATATATATATTATATATATATATTTATATTTTTTTTTTTTTTTTTTTTTTTTTACACAAATGCATTGCTTTGCTTCACAAAGGCTTTATTAACCCTCCAGAGCCGTGTGGAGTATGTTTATATTGGATGGATGAATGTAGATGGAGACACTTTCTTCAGCTCATACTCGTTTGGTACTGCCATTATAAAGCTCAGATGCGTTAGGATATTTATTAATATCTTTATGAATGTGTTCATCAGAAAGAAGAAAGTCGTATACACCTAGAATGACTTGAGGGTGAGTACAGCTTGGAGTAATTTTCATTTGAAAGTGAACTAATACTTTAATTTGCATGATTAGCTCAAAACTTACTAATGATTTATATTTGATAATGATTTGTAGTTTACATTTAATAGATTAAATCTTAATTAAAACATTTGCTGTTGTTTTTGTAAAAGTTGTCATTACGCCACTGATCTATAATCATTTATATAAATCCGTTTATTTTGACCACCAGGTGTCGTTACTGTGCGATGATTCGAGCGCTTCTAAACAGTGAATCATTTTGCGAAACAATTGCTTTAATTCACTCTTTCCCATCATTACTCGCTAATGACCGAATTCGTGGTTATGATAAACTAATTCATGATATAATGAGGAGGAAAATGAGACGCACCTTTGCTGTTACACATGTAGGATGCGCTTCAAACGCTAATAAACGGTAGAACCATTACAATGTTACATTCAGTAATATGCTATTCATTTTTCATCGCATATAAAAATTATAATATTGTCTGATTTAAGGACTTAAAAACAAACCGTTCTTCAGCCGTATCACAGACGCAGGATCGCGACGCAGCCTGCTGACGTCACTATGTCAGACCAAAATAAAAGTCCCGTTCGTAAATCACAACGATTTAAATGCAGAAACATATGCAAATGATATAATATGTCAGATATTTTCAGAGTTTTAATTCCTGTCACCGGTTGTCTAGTAAAGTTCTTAAACCAACGGTGTACCACATCTAATATGTCAGTTCTGTCTAAAATAAAAAAAGATCATGAGACTTTGAAAGGAGATGCAGCTATAAATTTTGAACATTCAATTTTTTTTAGCCATGATGTCACTGTGGGTATTCTATAAAGCTGTGCTGCAGCTGGATATTATTTAGACACAAGTCGAGCCCAGCTTTGAAAGGTGAAACACTTGATGAAGAAAGGGTGATCTTGACATTTAAAGATAGCTGAATTACTTTTTTGCCATCAGTGCAATCAACCAAACATGAACATCTTTGAATCACAGTAATCATTATAATAGTATAATTGTTTCTGCTTTTTTCTTTTGCCAGTGTCTGAGACTCCCACTTCCTCTCAGTCTACCACTGCCTCTGAAACTGACACTGACTCTCAGACTGCCACTGAATCCGATACAGTTACTGCTTCTCCTGAATGCCTTTTAACTTCCACTACCGTCTTATATTCTATACAGTGCAAAATACTTTTTATTGAAATACTTTTTTACTGAAATCATTCCACGGTGAAAAGAAATGTTGTCTTATATCACTTTTTTTATTAAACACTGTACATGAATTTGCTTTTTTAGGAATCACCCCAAATGCATTGCATTTCAATTGTTGGGTGCTCTACACCTCAATTGACACTGACAACTCGTTTGACAGACAAGACAGAGCAGGTTACCTTTTAATTTCAAATTTTGACATTTTAAAAGAAATTTAAACAAAAAATACCATTTTGTGGTTCTTTAATGTGTTGTGACAGATTTTTGTCACATTCAGGGGACACCTTAGACTTATATTACATCTTTTAAAAAAAAGTTCTAGGGCACCTTTAACTTGCCCAGTACTGTAATGTCTTGTTTTGGTGTCATGTTCATGTTTTATTTTGTTGTTCATGTTTCATTGCTTTTTTTTTTGTTATGTTTCCTGGTTTGCCATGTGCTCCCATGTCATGTGATTGATTTGCCCTCATGTGGTCATGTCATGTGCTTCCTTGTTTTCGTGTGTTTTGCTTTGGTTCAGTTGTTCATGGGGGTTTCTTGTTAGTCATTAGTCTCTTTGTATATATAGCCCTCATGCTTTGTTATCTTGTCCAGCTTTGTTCATGTAACCCCAATTGTCATGTCATGTCATGTCAGTCTAGTTTTACCCTAGTCTTTTGTTTATTTTGCGTTTATTTCTTGGATTAAAACAGAACTTGGGTTCTCACTGCAACTTGCCTTCAGTGGACTTCAATACAATTACAGTGTTTCAGTGAATCCTAATGTATTTGAAAGTCAGGGTGTAGATACAAGAGAAGTATAGACAAAATCACCTTCCGTATTGAAGTTACGAAGGAAGTGCAAACTGGCGTTGCATCAGTTACACTTTTTCCGTAAGTTGAAGAGGGATGGCGTAGGACGTTGCGTAAGTTTTTTGAACGGCAAGAGTTTTACTCTTTCTTCGTACATTGAATACAGAAGGCGGTCTGGTGGAAGTTAGATATTTTACTTAAAAACTTGTAAAATATGGATATTTATTTTCAACTTACGGAAAAACGGAACTGGCACCGCGTTCGTTCCGTAAGTTGAATAGGGAAGGTGTAGGACATACAACGTAAGCTTTTTGAAGAATATGGAAGTCGGTCTGGTGGACTTGCGAGGCGATCATTTGTGTTCTAATCCTTTAATAGATGGTATGCTTTGATGTCACTTTCCCATTGGGACACGTGATGGCTATAGTAGGGGGAATTGTTAAAATGGGAGTAAAACAAAGGATTATCTGATTGGACTCGACAGTGGACTGTACAATTTACCAAAGAATCAGTAGTCCATGGACATTGACCTGTCTTTTCCACCTCCGATACCTTCTGATACTTGGGATTCAGAATTGACCAAGTACTGATCTGGTACTACAATTAAAAAAAAAAAAAAACATAAAAACTGTGCTGAATTACCTAATAAACTGAATGCCTGTGTGAAGACATGGATCATTCTTTTGTGCAAGGCATCAGGCTTGACTTAACCCTCTGGAGTCTGAGGCTGAATTGGGGCTTGGATAAGTTTTGACATGCCCTGACATTTGTGCTTTTTTCAGTTGTTCATAAACATATAAATGACAAAAGTGTCATTACACTGTATTCAGCACAAACTAGGCTACAATAATATGTGAGGAACATGTATGTACATGTTTGCATTTTTGAAGGAATAATGTATATGCGTGGTTATTGAAAAAACAAAAAACTTAAGTCACTGAAATAAGGCCAAAAAAAGTATATTAAATCTGTGTTCACAATACTTCTGGGTATTGGAGGTTGTAGACTAGAGTTTTTGCTTCAGAATTATGTAAAACTTATGCTGCCTACTCCTTCATATAAAACAATATATTGATTTATTTTTTGTAAGACACTTTGAATCACATGACTTATCATGAATAATGGGCCATTTACACCTGAGAAGACAAAATAATCATATCAATCACATAATAATGACCTGAAATGACTTGCATATTAATGAGGCCTTTCAGTCAGGTAGGCTGTGAAAAAAACCCTCTATAATAATGTCTCAGCTCATCATAAACATCAATACTGTGAAATATTATTACAATTTAAAATAATGGTATTCTATTATATTCTTTAAAATATAATGTATTTCTGCGATGCAAAGTGTCTGAACAATTATGTTACCTCTATGGCATTTCATATAGGCTTTTAGCTTAAAAGCATGCACATTTGGAGAAATATTGATGGATTCTTATATATTTATGTCAATTTTCTATACTGAGAAGTAATATAAATTGTCATCACTATGAGTGCTGGATACTGTGTTTTCCATTCATACTTGCAGCCGGAGGGCGCTCTGTACACCTTTATTCATATAAAGAAGAAAAGGAACTAGGAACTAACGGCATGTCTTCTAGAGATCGCTAACCATGGCTTTAACATCCAAATAAACACTTTTCAAGACAATAAAAGGGGCTGCATTAGCGGGTAATGAGCTGAATCTCAGACTTCTGACATGGCTCTCTTTTCATACAGATTACATAAACACAGAATGTTTGTTTTCAAATTGACTTGCATGATTTAAAACCTGACATTTCAACGTTTCTTTAGTCATAAGTGTCATTTTTTTGTCATTAGTATTCATAAGTTACAGTTCATTTTCTGAGAACTATTAGATTGGACTTCGTTCAGAGGGAGAGGAGAGATCACGCATCATGTTAAGTTTTCTTTATTTTACAAAAAGCACAACATTGTGTTTTTACTCTGAGTGTACACAAATAAAAGAAGACATTCTATAGTTTCAATTGATATATTACTTATGTCTCTATGACAAGAAATGACGGCGTATTTTAAGTCTGTTTTGCTGCAATGTGAAAAAAATCCTGCAAAACGCGCCGGCGCATTTTCGGACCTCAGGGAGTTAAACATTTCTTTGTAAAACAAAATAACAAAAACAGACACAAATGTAGTGAATTACTTATTAACTAAATAAACCAATAGCTTCACTAGCTTGGTAGACATTCAAAATTAACAGGAATCAGCTCTTTATAATGGTTTAGTGTAAATAGGAATTCAACATCCAATACAAAAGCAACTGAATAAACCAATATCATGACTAACTTGGTAAAATAACATGTAAAAATAAACAGAAATAAAATCTTTATAAACTCTTATATAAAAATAAAAATTAAATCTTTATAAAACTCTTTATAATGGCTTAGTGCAAACAGAAATTTAAAATCTAATGTACAATGTTCAGAATTAAATTATATGTAATACACCAATCTGTCTTCACAACATCACTTGAAGTTAAACACGCTTTAAACTGAATAGAATGGCCCCTATGGATAGGCCCCATTGTCACTGATACTCACTCTAGAATTTTTTTATCAGAGCCAATACCCCATACAAATATTGGATTGGATCATCTCTAATTGACATGTGGCCAGGAATCCAGTTTACTGACATTCTAATTTCAATTCCATTGCAAATCGCAAAGCCTGTGAATGCTTTATCTCCTAGACGACACTGTAAATACAATATAGATAGATGTAAATCTGGATGATTATTTGTATCATTGTTATTTATCGTCATATCGCCCAGCCCTAAAACTTGTAAAAGCACTCAGGCGGTTATGAGCCAAACTACAGCAAAATTGTGAAGCACTATACAATAACTAGATTTATCTATATATCTATATAAACTTTCTTTGTAAGGAAAAGTGGCTATTCAGTGGTAGAAAAGGGTTTCTGTAACACCCGAATTGTCTTCTTACCAGTTTCAGGTTGAATACTGTAGACAGGCCCAACATTGGTCTATTTCCACTACTTTGTGTTCTGACATTTCCCAGTATGGACGAAGCTTACCAGGAGTTACTCTCTCAGAAAGATTCCATACTAAAACCCTGCTGAAAAGGAGCTCCTTTCACCTTCCTGTCACAGTACTTCTTTCCTGTAGCAGCTGATTTTCGACTATTTTTGGATGCAATCTTGTAAGCTTCTTGCATTCTGGATGCCCACTTCTGAGCAAATGTCAGATGATTTTGTGTCTCTTTTTCTAGTTTTACGTTAAACATCAGGTCAATTGACAGCCTGGGAGATCTTCCATGCAGTAGAATAAAGAGTGAGTATGCAGTGGCTTCATGTCTGGTACAATTTTACACTTTGAAAATGTCCTTTCCAATCAGCCTTTGTCTCTTCTTCTAGAGTTGGAAGCATTTGCAACATGGTATTGTTCAGTCTTTTGACTGCATTACCCTGTGGTTGGTAAGGAGTAGTCCTTAAATGAGAAATCCCTGCCAGTTGTTGCAGTGTCTACAACGTGACCCATGTTGTCATGGATGTTCTTCACCAATGTCTTTAGCTTTTCATGTAGGACTAGATGTTTCTGACTGACATGATTCATGTTTGATACTGTAAAGCTGCTTGCTTTTAAGCAATCTAGTGAATAAACATCTATTCTGTATGCTATAAATAAACCTGTAGCTCCACCAGTTTCCTGGCTGTGAGCCAACATATAAAATCTTGGAAACATTTAAAGAGCTTTTTGATCTGATGAATTCCAGAAATTAAAAGTCCCACAAGTTAATGAACCAACATGGCCCTCTTAATGAATTAATAAACTTACATTTTCTTTATTGAAACCCATTTTGTAAAGTGTCTTTGTTATGTTGTGACTGTTGTGTGTTATAACAGGAACATAAATAAATTTGTCATTAACAAGAATTTGTTCATATACATTATTTCTGTATATATCAGTAGTTTGATCTCTGCACACATTGTGACACACGCCAATAACTTACTCTACTGGTTCAATGATTTTCCATTTATTCTTAAAGTTTTTCTGTCTCTTTGCCTCAATATTGAGGAGTGTGAAGGTGTAATAACTTGTCCCTCAAGCAAAGAATAGACTGGAGACGTTATGCTGATCCATACAACGCAGCAGGATTTATTTCCCTCACAACACTGTAGTGCAAATGCGTATATTAACGGAAGTCACGCAGGACTTCTTCTTTTTTTTTTTTAGTTCACCTAACTGGATAGGAACCTTAACTATGAAATAAACATTTTGTTGCTTAACTCTTAAATGAAAACCAAAAATAATAATTCTTTTGAAATATCACATTTCCAAATTACTACATTCTTTCCCCCCTTTAAAGATAACAACATCCAAATATATTGTTTGTTTGTTTTTGTTTTTACAACACAAAGTCTTCTAGGTGTTTGGGTCTTTTAACAGTCCTTTGGGACCTACGGACCTCGGGGATTGAACTTTGCCTATCAACAGTCTCTGGCTGATTCTGAGAGCCTAAAATCACAGGCTCTGTCACAGTGTCTCCACAAACAGTGGCAGTTCCACTACACTCTGATGTGTCCAAGGAAACATCCCCACACACCTTCTCTCTTGACTCCAAATTTTCCACATCCTGAGAGAGGATTTGATCCACATGTCTACGCACTGTTTTGCCATCTCCGAGCATGACCTGGTACGAGAGAGGGCCTGTCACTTTAGTAATGAACCCCGGAATCCACTTGGGACCATAACTAAAGTTCCGTGTCAAAATTGTATCACCAACTTGAAAACATCTTCTTTGCCATTTGTTGTCATGATATTGCTTTTGTTTGATTTGTTTTTCTCGCACCTTCTGTTGCAAGTCTGGATGCAATAAATCAAGAGTGGAACGCAGTTTACGTCCCAACAGCATTTCTGCAGGACTCAACCCTGTAGTGGACTGTGGGGTGATCCTGTAGCTGAACAGTACACGCGCCACTTTGGTTGCTACACTGCCCTCTCCTGCCTTTTTCATCATAGTTTTGAACGTTTGAACGGCTCGTTCAGCCAAGCCGTTGGATGAAGCGTGAAAAGGAGCAGACGTGACATGTTTGATGCCATTTTTATTCATGAAGTCCTTGAACTCAGTACTCACAAAGTAGGCAGCATTGTCAGAAACTAACATTTCTGGCAGTCCATGATTGCTGAAACTCTTTCTTAGGCAATCAATAGTAGTTCCAGATGAAGTAGTGGAAACAGGATATACGTCCATCCACTTCGAGTGAGCATCAATGAGAATCAAAAACATGTGGCCAAGGAATGGACCTGCATAATCTATGTGTATCCTTTCCCACGGCTTCTCTGGCCACTCCCATGGATGAAGTGGTGCAGTGGCGGGAGCTTTCCTGTGTTCCTGACATGTTAAACAACTCTTTGCCAAAGCCTCAATGTCGTCATCTAGCTTCGGCCACCAGAAATAACTCCTCGCCAGCGCTTTCATGCGAGAGATACCAGGATGACATTGATGCAATTGCTGTAAGACATCTTTGCGACCCGGTGGAGGTATGATGACTCGGGCACCCCACAAGATGCAGCCATCCTGTACACTCAGTTCTGTTTGTCTGGCTGCATAGGGTCTAAATTCAGGGCTGTCCATTTGATAAGCCCCCCCCGTCAGCACCACCTGTCGTACGCGAGCCAGAATGGGATCCTTACCAGTCCAGGTGCAAACATTCTTGGCTGATACCAAGGGAATGTCTTCCATCATTAATATTCGGTCCTCTGAACAGGTTTCTGAAGAAACATCGCGAACCGGACACCTACTCAAGGCATCAGCGTTGGAATGCTCCTTCCCAGGCTTATAAACAATAGTATATTCATAAGCCTGCATCATAACTGCCCACCTCTGAATTCGCGGTGACACAAATTGTGGAACAGCTCTCATTTCACTCAAGAGGGATATCAGCGGTTTGTGATCTGTGCAAATTGTGAACTTCCTTCCAAACAGATATTTGTGGAAACGCTGAATTCCAAAAATAACAGCGAGCCCCTCTTTGTCGAGCTGTGAATAATTGCGTTCTGATGGAGTGAGAGTTCTAGACATGAAACTGATGGGTCTCTCGTGGCCATCCTCCATTCGATGTGACAAAACAGCCCCCACCCCATAAGGAGACGCATCACAGGCCAAGATGAGGTCTTTTTGAGTATCATAATGAACCAGCACCTCAGGAGACTGAATGAGCTGTTTGGATTTCTCAAACGCCTCGTGCTGTTCACTACTCCAATGCCAATTCACACTTTTTCTCAAGAGATTATGTAAGGGGGCCAACACGGTTGACAAATTTGGCAGGAACCTGTGGTAATAATTGAGCAACCCCAAATATGCCTTCAATTCGGTCACATTTCGGGGAGCTGGTGCTTTTTGAAGAGCCTCCACCTTGTTCAAAAGTGGACGAAGACCTGTAGAGTCCACTCTATGGCCCAAAAACTCTGCCTCTCGCTGCATAAATGCACACTTTTCTCTTTTTAGCCTCATTCCGCCATCCATAAGCCGCTTCAGAACCTCACTGAGCGTGTGCAGATGTTCCTGATCATTTCGGCCTGTTATGAGAATGTCATCTAGGTATATCGCTACCCAAGGAATACCCTGTAGTAAGCCCTCCATGATTCGTTGAAAAATGGCAGGACTGGAAGCCACACCAAAAGGCAGTCTATTGACCGTGAATAATCCCTTGTGAGTGTTCAGCGTTACATATCTCTTAGAGTCTTCATCCAAGATCACTTGCTGATAAGCATGACTGAGATCAAGCTTACTGTACTTTTCACCTCCTGCTAACTTTTCCAACAGGTCCTCCAGTTTGGGAATGGGGTACTGTTCCAGTTTGGATGCCTGATTAACGGTAAGCTTGTAATCTCCACAGATCCTCACTGAATTATCTGGTTTAAGGACAGGTACGATTGGTGCCGCCCACTCTGAAAATTTGACAGGTTCTAAAATTTTGTCATTGAGTAACCGCTCTAACTCCACTTCCACTTTTTTTTTCAATGCATAAGGTACCGGCCTGGGCTTATAGTACCTTGGTACCGCATCCTTGTCAACATGAATTTTCGCTGGGGGGCCTGTCCAGGTCCCTAAGCCCTCTTTAAACACAGCTTCATGTCTGGTCAACACCTCCTGAAGTGTCATAGTTTCTGCGTTTACTTGATTCACTGCACTCCAGCATATGTCTAACTCTTTAATCCATCCCCGTCCCAGAAGATTTGGTCCTTCCGAAGACACCACCACCACAGGAAGTTCTTTCACCTGATTTCCATGTCGAACGATCACATCTGTAGACTCCAGTATCTCTACTGACTCACCAGTATAAGTTTTCAGGTTAAGAGAACAATCTTTCAAATCAGGAACTTGACCCACATTCCACAACTTAACATATTCCACGTTCGACATAATAGTGACACTGCAGCCCGTGTCCACTTCAAAATTTACCTCGGTGTCATTCACTTTTAAAAGCAAGGTGATTGGAGAAACTTTTGGAATTTTAGTTTCCACCACACTGTACATAGTGAAGACTTCCCGCTGGTCACTGGCACTGGTTTCCGGCGTGTCACTAATGTGATGAGCTGATCCATGTTTCTGTGTGCTAGACTGCTGTTGCTTGTATTTCCCTCCTCCCCCTTTAGGCTTAAACCAGGTGGAGGGCAAACCAACTCTACACATTTTCCTAATGTGCCCTTTCTTACCACACTTGTGGCACTGCTCTTGCAGAAAACGACATCCCTGCTGTTTGTGATCACCACCGCATCTGTAGCAGTATGGGCGTGGCTCTTTATGCGTCCCTTTGCTTCTTGTTTCAAACTTAAGCACCGCCTGCGTTGACTGTTTAGCGTGCACGTCCGCGGACGCCTTATTCTGTAACTGTAAATCCAGCACGTCTTTATTTGCAGTCTCTATGGCTTGCGCCAGCTTCAGCGCTTTTTCAAAAGTCAGCTCAGGTTCCGCCAACAAACGACGCTGTATTCCATCGGCCTCAATTCCACACACAAGTCTGTCACGGAGCATTTCTTTCAACTTGTCCCCGTAATTGCAATGTTGAGCGAGTTCACGAAGCACCGCGACATAATCTGCCACAGTCTCATTAGGCTGTCTATTCCGAGAATTAAATTTAAATCGCTGCACAATCTCACTCGGTTTGGGATTATAGTGGTTTTTCAACAATTCCACTAACTCACTGAAACTTTTATCGCCAGGTTTATCGGGGCTCAGCAAATTTCTCATCAGACTAATATGTCTGACTCCCAACCGAACTAAGTAGAATAGCCCGTTTCTTTGCAGCATCTTCAATCTCATTTGCATCAAAAAAATGAGACAGTACCTCGCAATATTCCTCCCATGACTGCAGCTTACTGTCGAAAGGAGTGAGTGTCCCAACCGCGAGAGCCATAACTGTTAAAGCCTGGACGACGATTACTTGGTGTGAACAAACACCGAAAACAATCCAGTTTCCTCATCAACTCCGCGAAGTAACTCCAAAACTTTAATCCTCGTCGCCATTATGTAATAACTTGTCCCTCAAGCAAAGAATAGACTGGAGACGTTATGCTGATCCATACAACGCAGCAGGATTTATTTCCCTCACAACACTGTAGTGCAAATGCGTATATTAACGGAAGTCACGCAGGACTTCTTCTTTTTTTTTTTTTAGTTCACCTAACTGGATAGGAACCTTAACTATGAAATAAACATTTCGTTGCTTAACTCTTAAATGAAAACCAAAAATAATAATTCTTTTGAAATATCACATTTCCAAATTACTACAGAAGGAATTTTCATAAGCTGGCTCTAATGAAATACATTTAAAGGATTAGTTCACTTTCAAATAAAATTTTCCTGATAATTTACTCACATCCAAGATGTCATTCTTTCTTCAGTTGAAAAGAAATTAAGGTTTTTGATGAAAACATTCCAGGATTATTCTCCTTATAGTGGACTTCAATGGTCTCTCCAAATGGTTGATGATCAAAATTACAGTTTCAGTGCAGCTTCAAAGGGCTTTAAACGATACCAGACGAGGAATAAGGGTCTGATCCTAAGAAACGATCGGTCATTTTCGAAAAAAATGTAAATGTATATGCTTTAAATAAACAAATGATCGCCTTCCAAGTGGTTCTGCCAAAACCACACTTTCATATTCTTCAAAAAGCTTATGCTGTATGTCCTATGCCTTCCCTATTCTACTTAAGGAACAAACACAGTGCCAGTTCCATTTTTTCCATAAGTAGAATAGGGAAGGCGTAGGACATACAGATTATCAGGAAAATTTTATATGAAAGTGAACTAATCCTTTAAGAACAGCATCTTATTCTTGAGCATGAACATCACTTACAAGTTTCTTCATAGAACCATCTAAACATTGAACAGTACTTTCAAACTCCAGATGTTTGTACCTATGCAACAATAGAGCTACACATGCGGTATCTAATAGCTGCCTATTGTCAACAGGAGTCGGAAAAGTGACAGGAGGATCCTCACTTTGTTGTGAATTAGAAATAAATACAATATAATCCCTTTCCAAGCTTTCAACATTATTTGAAGTTAGACAGTCTCCAGCTGCACAGTTTCCGTGCACTCTTAAATGTTTCTTAAAACCGTAATATGCGTGTAGAATGCGTAAGTAGTCCAAATAACCAGTGCTCCACTGAAACCATCATGATTACAATTCAAGGAGTTACTTGTTGTTTCCACAAATTAATAGCCTTAAATGTGACCAGTGGACATGTATGTTACTCTTGATATAGTTCTAAAAATTGTTCTAAATCTAAAAAACTATATTGTTGGGTTCACTTTTAGAGCGATTTTTTTTTCCAGCAGTTGAATGATAAATCACTGGCAGCCAATCAGAATCCATTCTAATTTTAAGGGCTTGTGCATTTAAAATGGCAGACGACATTGCAGAGAAGTTAATCGCCGAGGTCCAGAAAAAGCCACCACTGTTTGACAAGTCAAACCCCCTTTTCAAGGATACTTTAAAAAAAATGGATATATGTAAAACAATCTGTCAAACCCTCGTAATAAATTTTGAGAAGTATTAACGATGAGATCATTATGCCAAGCTAGCAAACAATCTAAAATAAAATTACCTCAGGTGTCCAGCACTTGTTTCCAGCAATTGCACATTGTCTTGCTTCCTTTGAAAAAGTCTAGGCGATGTTTTATTCCACTTTTGACTATCACCTAAATTCACTGTTAAATTAGATCGATTACACTAGCTATTCACTCGAAACATAGCATGCTGAGGACATCTGCTGGCTAAAGCCATGTAAATTCAACAAGAACAGCAAAAACATGTTGTACACACTTTAAAACAGAACGTTATCATTAGTTGGTATGGACGCAAATATAGTTAACGTTATAAGTGTGAATGGGCCTTAAAGTACTTACAGTTGTAATTTAGCTTTTAGTAGAAAGAACAACATACTGTAACAACATACTGTAAGTGTTTTGTGTTGTTCTCATTTGATTTTAGATCTGTTCTCGTTACTTGGAAAATGTGTTTACTGTGCTCACATGGGAAGTCGCGTTTGTTTTGCTTTTGCTCTGAGGGGCTGTTTACACGACACCGTTTTTAACTAAAAATTGAAGACTTTATGCGCTTTGGCAGTTCATTTACACGACAACGACGTCTTGGTGGCCTGAAAGCACAAACTTTTGAAAACGGGTTTCAAAGTGCAAGTTTTTGAAAATGACACCATTGTCATCTCTGTGTAAACTGCAAAAACACAAATCTGTGAAAAAGGTGTGTATTACATGTTTAGTCTATCCACCTTATTTTTTAACGTGAAAATAAGGTGTTTTCTGTGAATGTTCGAGACTTATTAGCCGCTATAGGGAAATAACGAGAAGAATATCAAAGTGGCATAAACTGTAAAAATAAGGTGGATAGGCATGCGCGAGATGAGCGCTCTAGAAGAATGTGTATGTGCGCAGGTGCATAGTCTTTCTTTACAAAGTGACATTGCCAACTACTTGTCTGGCATGCATAATACAGCGTTTTTAGTCATTTGCGTAGATCCGTGTGAACGGGGATAGTTTTGATAAAGTTGTCATCTGTATAAAGAAAAAAAATCCTGTTTTTAGAACATCACTGTCGTGTAAACGTACCCTAAAATAAACACACAAGGCAAGCACCGAACCGGCAAAGACAAGAGGGAAAGGAGCACAATATAAAGGGAGCACGAGCCCATGAGGAACAGGTGAGCACACTCAGGCAAATGAGGACTAAACAAGGGGGCATGGTAACTGGAAACAAGGAGGTGGGACAAGAGGAGCACATGGCCAACATGAACAGAGACAGCCAAGACAAAAAAAGGCTTCATGCAGTCCTGTGCAGGGGTGCGTTTCCCAAAGCGAACTATGGTCGCAAGTTCCATCGTTACCAATAGAGTTCAATGGGACTTATGACCATAGTTGGCTAACGATGCTTTCAGAAAACACACCCCAGACCGATCAGTATCTGACTTGAAGCAGTGCATGCCAGTTAGAAATTTTGTCCATAGTGAGACATCGGCGACACCATGTGACTGTGACATACGGTATCAAAGTACCGCGAGAGCGATTCGAGAGCAGCCAGCTGGTTAATTGTGCGCATCTTCTCCAGAGCGGCTGCACAAACTCTGATGTGACACAGCTGTTTCACGATTGGCCGGATTCATGTTTATTCTCACATTTTCAGTTCCACTAATGCTCACAAATCTGTATTTTATAAAAAAATACAGTTAAAGCCCTTTTTATATAGTCGCAATGTTATATTGCGTCATGTTGATAACTGATAAAAAACGTAGACCCCACTACATTGGTAATTAAACAGAACGCTGTAAGCAGTACATAAAGTATTGAATGAAAATATGTTTGAAACATCTGTGTATTAGTCAAATAATGCATTTATTTCACATCAGCTGTAATAAAGTATTCAAACACAGTGCAAGCATCACTGCAGGAAGCAGAAAGTGTCCGACTTCACGTCATTGTTTTCAGCTCCTCCACGACTGCAAGCGGCTACTCTCGTCGAACGTGTACATCCAGCTGCAGCCGATGTCGAACACACCTAAAGAAACATGAACAGAGACAAGACAGACAAGACTAACAGGCCAGGACAATGAATAGTCTTTTGCAGTCAATGTGAAACCATTTCTCAGTGGTACTGGCATGTGGTCTGTTTGGTGTTCTTTTTGTTGTTTGTAAGTTGTATAATGTTACTGATGACTCAAATATTCTGTTCAGCTTATCTACTGCTAGGTTTATACCTTCCTTGTTGTGCGGGAAAGAAGTGGTGAGGAATTCATCTAATAGGGCTTAAATGTTTGGTTGACTAATTGTACTTGGATATGCTTCTAAGGGTGCTTGCCTCATTTAATTTGTTTGAATTGTACTGGAGTTCACACTGACACAGCCTACTAGACAACAATGGGACATCCAGAGTGAGCGTGTGCATTTGTATTTGCTGCAGCATTAAGTTGAATGTAGTATATAATTTAACAGTGGGAATGACGGTTACATTCATATAGTGTTTGCGTGTGTTTCGACAATTACAAATAAAGCCACAATAAGCTCATGGAGCGAACTTGTCAATCATTATTTATGGATGATGCTGAGAAAACTCTGACCAATAATAGGACAGTTGTACTAGCATGTGACTTCCATAAACGCATTTTGGTACACTTTGAAATGTTGCTGTGTGAAAGTGAACTGAACCAAGAAGAAAATGCAACGTTGTAACAAATTTAGTCCCTGTTTCAGAACAAACCGAACAATCCATAGGTGTGAAAACACCCTAAGTGCATGGAGCTGGGTTTGTTTAGTCACCTCCAGGCAGTTGTTTGTCCCCCTGAGAGTTAAGTGTGTCCAGTTCTTCAACTGTTCTGGCATTTAGGTCTCCACAGACTAGTACACTTCTCTGTGACTGGAAGTAATTAATGAGTACTTCAATAGTGGAGAAATTGTCTTCATTATAGGGTCATGTAACCCCAAAACACAGACACAGTACACATCATTGTGTACTACGTCACAGAAGTTAACACTTTTTAGATGCAAGTCAAATGCGTATGGCTGTCACGCCGGAAGCTCGTTATTTAACCCTCAGGTTGTGTTCAAAACCCTATAACACATGTGATGTTCCCGGTCAAAAATGACCGGCCCATAAAAAAAAGCATATAAATCACTCATTATACCATATTTTCACCCAATCTTGGATTCAATCTTTTTGTCAACAAGTTCTCTTTCAATTAGGACTGGTTTTATATTTTGATTTGGATCTGAATAATCATAGGCCTCATTTATTTGAGAGTAGGCATTTCATTTTTTTAGTAATTTTTTTTTAATTTTTGAATAATTTTGGAAATATTAAATAAAATCTGAAGAAAATTGGTATTGTTGATCACACTAGTCTACTCTAATGTTTCACCAGGAATTTTGTTTTGAAACTTTTGTTTTGTAAAAAAATATGGCACATAGTCACACTTGTGGTGTTCCCGGTCAAAAATGACCGGCCTATAAAAAATAGCTTATAAATCACTCATTATACCATATTTTCACCCAATCTTGGATTCAATCTTTTTGTCAACTTGTTCTCTTTCAATTAGGACTGGTTTTATATTTCTGTTTGCATCTGATTAATCATGGGCCTCATTTATCTGAGAGTAGGCATCTCATTTTTTGAGTAAAAAACAAATAATTTATGAGTAAATTTGGAAATATTAAAAAAAAATATGAAAAAAATGGCTACTGTTGATCACACTAGTCTACTCTAATGTTTCACCAGGAATTTTGTTTTGAAACTTTTGTTTTGTAAAAAATATGGCACATAGTCACACTTGTGGTGTTCCCGGTCAAAAATGACCGGCCTATAAAAAATAGCTTATAAATCACTCATTATACCATATTTTCACCCAATCTTGGATTCAATCTTTTTGTCAACTTGTTCTCTTTCAATTAGGACTGGTTTTATATCCTGTTTGCATCTGATTAATCGTGGGCCTCATTTATCTGAGAGTAGGCATGGTCAAAATGGTCACAATGGCCGACCATTGAAAGTGAATGGGAGAGATTGAAAATAACAGAACAATTTAGTTTTCAGGAGCATGTTCATTATTTTCATGTACACATATGAGCATATGTGCTTGCAAACATCGAGCCCTTGGACCTGTGCATGTAAACTTTTGCAGCTCGTTTTTGTATTTGGTTGCGTTGTGAACTTTTGCAGCGCGTTTTTGTATTTGGTTGCGTTGTGAACTTTTGCAGCGCGTTTCTGTGTTTGGTTGCGTTGTGAACTTTTGCAGCGCGTTTCTGCATTTGGTTGCGTTGTGAACTTTTGCAGCGCGTTTCTGTATTTGGTTGCGTTGTGAACTTTTGCAGCGCGTTTCTGTATTTGGTTGCGTTGTGAACTTTTGCAGCGCGTTTCTGTATTTGGTTGCGTTGTGAACTTTTGCAGCGCGTTTCTGTATTTGGTTGCGTTGTGAACTTTTGCAGCGCGTTTCTGCATTTGGTTGCGTTGTGAACTTTTGCAGCGCGTTTCTGTGTTTGGTTGCGTTGTGAACTTTTGCAGCGCGTTTCTGCATTTGGTTGCGTTGTGAACTTTTGCAGCATGTTTTTGTATTTGGTTGCGTTGTGAACTTTTGCAGCGCGTTTCTGTATTTGGTTGCGTTGTGAACTTTTGCAGCGCGTTTTTGTATTTGGTTGCGTTGTGAACTTTTGCAGCGCGTTTCTGTATTTGGTTGCGTTGTGAACTTTTGCAGCATGTTTTTGTATTTGGTTGCGTTGTGAACTTATGCAGCGCGTTTTTGTATTTGGTTGCGTTGTGAATTTTTGCAGCCATTTCTGTGTTTGGTTGCGTTGTGAACTTTTGCAGCATGTTTTTGTATTTGGTTGCGTTGTGAACTTTTGCAGCGCGTTTCTGTGTTTGGTTGCGTTGTGAACTTATGCAGCATGTTTTTGTATTTGGTTGCGTTGTGAATTTTTGCAGCGCATTTCTGTATTTGGTTGCGTTGTGAACTTATGCAGCATGTTTTTGTATTTGGTTGCGTTGTGAATTTTTGCAGCGCATTTCTGTATTTGGTTGCGTTGTGAACTTTTGTAGCGTGTTTTTGTATTTGGTTGCGTTGTGAACTTTTGCAGCACATGTGTTGTCAAACTCATGAAGAAGTTACCCGTTGTACTCCAGTGAAGTCCACAATATGGAGAAAAATCCTGCAAAGTTTTCCTCAACCTTATTTTCCTTTCAACTGAAGAAAGAAAGACATGGGGTGAGTGAATTATCAGGAAATTTTAATTATAAAGCAAATCCTTTTTCTTTTGAAGCCGGGTCACTGCAGTCACGGCCAGTTTGTGTTTGTGTTTGTGTGTGTGTGTGTGTGTGTGTGGTAATGTCAGATGGATAAATGTATATTAGATGCAGGTTAGGGTAGGATCAAATTTCTCTCTGTGGAAAAGAATGTGTGTAATACTCAAAAAAGTTTGTATGTTTTAACGTGTGTGTGTCTGGGTAGCGTGTGTATAAATGTATCGATACATGCACAGGTCCAAGGGCTCGATGTTTGCAAGCACATATGCTCATATATGTACATGAAAATAATGAACATGCTCCTGAAAACTAAATTGTTCTGTTATTTTCAATCTCTCCCATTCACTTTCAATGGTCGGCCATTGTGACCATTTTTGACCATGCCTACTCTCAGATAAATGAGGCCCATGATTAATCAGATGCAAACAGAAATATAAAACCAGTCCTAATTGAAAGAGAACAAGCTGATAAAAAGATTGAATCCAAGATTGGGTGAAAATATGGTATAATGAGTGATTTATAAGCTATTTTTTATAGGCCGGTCATTTTTGACCGGGAACACCACAAGTGTGACTATGTGCCATATTTTTTACAAAACAAAAGTTTCAAAACAAAATTCCTGGTGAAACATTAGAGTAGACTAGTGTGATCAACAGTAGCCATTTTTTTCATATTTTTTTTTAATATTTCTAAATTTACCCACAAATTATTTGTTTTTTACTCAAAAAATGAGATGCCTACTCTCAGATAAATGAGGCCCATGATTAATCAGATGCAAACAGAAATATAAAACCAGTCCTAATTGAAAGAGAACAAGTTGACAAAAAGATTGAATCCAAGATTGGGTGAAAATATGGTATAATGAGTGATTTATAAGCTATTTTTTATAGGCCGGTCATTTTTGACCGGGAACACCACAAGTGTGACTATGTGCCATATTTTTTACAAAACAAAAGTTTCAAAACAAAATTCCTGGTGAAACATTAGGAGTAGACTAGTGTGATCAACAATACCAATTTTCTTCAGATTTTATTTAATATTTCCAAAATTATTCAAAAATTTTAAAAAATTTACTCAAAAAATGAGATGCCTACTCTCAGATAAATGAGGCCCACGATTAATCAGATGCAAACAGAAATATAAAACCAGTCCTAATTGAAAGAGAACAAGTTGACAAAAAGATTGAATCCAAGATTGGGTGAAAATATGGTATAATGAGTGATTTATAAGCTATTTTTTATGGGCCGGTCATTTTTGACCGGGAACACCACGAGTGTAACAAGGTAACAAAACCCCCACAAAAAATTAAGAAAATGTCCAAAAAAATATTGAGATTTAGTTATACCCTTTGGGAACAAAGTCACTAAGTTTCAGTCCAAAGCGATAACATTAACTAGTATTTTCGGGAAAAAGAAAATTGGTGTTCGGGTCAAATTGACCCGAACACAACATGAGGGTTAACTTAATAAAGTTTAAAATAAGGATGTTTGTCTTACACAAATGCATCGATTCACTTCAGTAGGCCTTTATTAACCCCCTGGAGTCATATGGATTAATTTTTTTTTTATGGATTGATTAATTTATTTTTGTCTTCAAAATCTGAGCAGCCATTCACAACCATTATAAACCTTGGAGGGCTAAGGATATTTTTAAACACAACTCCAATTGTGTTCGTCTGAAAGAAGTCATATACACCTAAGATGGCTTGAGGGTGAGTAAATCATGGAATATATTTTTTTGGGGGGGTGAACTAACGCTTTAAGGTCAACATACACATTAGGGAAAACTGAAGGCAGTCCATAATCAATAATTGTTTTTTTTTAGCATCTTTGATGTTGATTTGTCCATCTATTGAAATTAAAGATCTGAACTGAATCAGCAAGACAGCTGTTCAAGTCATCAGGGTAAGCAGAAGAAAGGTTATGGGCTCCTGTAATAATGTTGCATCTGGCATGAACAGAACTACATGCATTTATGCATTCAGTCTGTGATCAAGGCAACTGACAAGATTGTCAATGGTAACATTAAATATGTCCACTTGAACAGCTTCCACTAAGGCCTACATCACCATCTGTTGTCTTGTCAGCAAAAGTTTTTTACTTTATGCTTATAAGACTGACATACACCTGCTATACTTGAAGCAGCTCCTCTCAAAGTGTTCAAATAGCACAAAGTGATACAACTTGTGCAGTTTCTAGCTTGTCCATCATTGCACACAGTCCTGATGCTTCATTGTGCATTTCCCTTTTTTCTGTCTCATTTTCAGCTATACTGCTTAAGGCCTCTCTTATACTACTTGAATTTTCCAAAGAGATTTGGCTTAATCAGCCCGAGTATTTGTAATACCACCAAGTATTAGACAAACGCTTAAATGATAAGTTTGTCTTTGCGAACTCTGTTCCCTATCGGTGAGTAGTAAATTCAATGTGAGTGAGCAGCACAAGGTACATATGTAATGGATCACCAAAAATATTCTTGTTGCTTTATAATATTAATATTGAACCACTGTACTCACATGAACTGATTTAGATGTGTTTTTAGTACATTAATGGATCTTGAGAGAGGAAATGTCATTGCTGGCTATGGAGGCCTCACTGAGCCATCGGATTTCAACGAAAATATCTTAATTTGTGTGCCAAACCTGTTTGGCGTTATGAATCAGTGTGTCGAATCATGATTCGGATTGCGTGTCAAAACGCCAAACTGCTGAAATCACGTGACTTTGGCGCTCCGAACTGCTGATTCGACACAAAAGATTCATAATGCTCCGAAGCTTCATGAAGCAGTGTTTTGAAATCGGCCATCAATATATAAGTCATTATTTTGTTTTTTTGGCGCACCAAAAATATTCTCGTCGCTTTATAATATTAATATTGAACCACTGTTCTCACATGAACGGATTTAAATATCAGTTAATATAATATGTCAATATAAAATGTCATTGCTGGCTATGCAGGCCTCACTGCGCCATCGGATTTCAATAAAAATATCTTAATTTGCATTCCGAAGATTAACGGTCTTATGTTAATAACTACTGAAATAACTAATTATGCTAGTAACTACTGAAGTCATTGTAAACTTTTGAGATTTTTGTACAGTTTTGTACAGTAATCTCTTCTGATGTATTTAGTAACACTTTAGTAATTACTAGTGGGTTACCATAATCTTCACTTTAGAAGGATGTAGTAACTCTTGAGTTATTACTATCCAATACTTTACAAAAACCTCAAAAGATTACAATGACTTCAGTAGTTACTAGAGAGTTATCATGTTATTCACTTTAGAATACTGATCCAAATAATTAGTAATTCCTTCTGAAGGATTTGGTAATACTTCATTCATTACTAGTGGGTTACCATGACCTTCACTTTAAAATTAATTACACATTATGCATTATTCACATTAATTATGAACCTGTATATAGTAGTTCTTAGTAGTTATCTTAGAGGTATGAAAAAACAGTAGTTACTGATTAGTTAATAGTGAACTACCACATTCAACTGAGCACTATTACTGGTAACACTTTATAATAACTGCACGCTATGAAGCATTAGTTAAGCATTAGTTAATAGTTAATTCATGGCTTATAAAGCATTAACAGACATTAGTAAGTAGTTTATAAATACAGCTATAAATGCTTTAATCTTGATTTATAAGCATATCTATAATGTGCTTAATAATTGTATTTTCATACTTTATTAATAATCAATTTATCATTTCTAAATTAAGTATTACATTATTTACAAACCAGTTATTCAGGAGTTGTCAGTAGTTCATTTAGTAAGTGTAAGTAAATGATTAATAAACTATTTAAAGATTAATTTATACATCTTATTATTTAGACACATAGTAATAGTTACTTAGTGTGTTAGTAAATGTTTTATTAACACATATTCCTACTGTAATTCATGATTAATTCAGATAATTATAAAACATTTAGAAGAAGTCAGTTAACTATTTTTGTGAGCTCATCTAAAGTGACGACTATTTATGCTTTGTAAAGCTTTTATAAATGAGATTTAAAGAATCACTGATCTTCTGCACTGCTGTTCTCTAATGTTTTAAAGTTAGTACTAAGGTAGTTTTGACACTAGGAATATGTTAATAAAGCATTTATTAACACACTGAGTAACTAATACTATATGTCTAAATAATAAGATGCATAAATGTACATTTAAATATTTTATTAATCATTTACTTACACTTCCTAAATGATCTTATGAACCACTGACAACTCCTAAATTACTGCTTTGTGAATAATGTAATACATAATTTAGAAATGATAAATTGATCATTAATAAAGTATGAAAATACAATCAATAAACTCATTATAGATATGCTTATAAATCAAGAACAAAGCATTTATAGCTGTATTTATAAACAGCTTACTAATGTCTATTAATGTTTTATAAATGATGAATTAACTGTTTACTAATGCTTAACTAATGCTTCATAGTGTGAGTTATTCTAAAGTGTTACCCTATTACTTACTAATTCATTAATCAGAGTTTCTTGTTAGTTAATAGCAGTTACTAGAGTTTTAATAATGCATTACTCATTTGTTCCTGTGTAGTTATTCATTAATGAAGGATCAGTATTCTAAAGTGTTACCGACAAGTGTTACGGCAATGTTAAGGGTGCCTTTTCTGCCTCCACGTTGCCACAATTGGGAGGATCTGACCATAATGTTGTTAATCTTCAACCTAAATATCAAAGACTTCTTGAATAGGAGAAACCTCAGGTTAAGACTATTAAGATTTGGAATGAAGAGAGTATTAAGTGCCTTCAGGGTTGTTTTGAATGTACTTTGTGGGACACCTTTGACTCCCCACTCCCCAACTGTGGTCTCATATCAATTTTTGTGTGGAGTCAGTTATACCCACAAAAAAGTATAAGATATATCCTAATAACAAACCATGGGTATCAAAGAATTTAAAACAACTATCAATTACGAAGAAAATAGCTTATTATAATAATGATGTTTTAGCTAAAAAAGACATTCAAAGAGAGATCAAAAGGCAAACTAAAGTAGATTAGGCCCTATACAAACAAAAAAATTGAGGCTAAAATGTCACAAGGAAACTCTAAACAGGCCTGGGAGGGAATTAGGCCAATTATTATTATCCCACATAAGAGAATAGGGAAGAAAAATATGAATATGATAGCTAAAGATAGAAAAAAATGAAGATTTTGAACTAGCAAACAGGTTAAATTTGTTCTTTTCTCATTTTGAAGGGAATAATGCAGAGAGAAATAAAAATGAAGAAAATACTTTGACATCGACTAATAATTTTTCTGTTACAGAAGTTGATGTCAAAATAATGTTTCAAAAATGTAATACACACAAGAGTCCTGGGCCGGACAATATTTGTGGTTATGTATTAAAAACCTGTGCTGAGCAATTATCTACAGTTTTTGCTTTATTGTTTCAAAAATCTCTTGACCAGCATGTAGTACAGACCTTATGGAAAACTATAGTACCTATTCCTAAAATTAAAAAATCAATTTTATTGACGTCTTTGGTATTTAAATGTTGCGAAAGGCTTGTTGAGAGGTATATAGTGGAAAACACAGAACATTTATTGGATCCGTTTCAATTTGCTTATCAGCCCAATAAGGGAGTAGATGATGCTATTTTAACACTGTTGCATATTGTGTATTCACATCCTGAGGGTTCCAGAAATCATGTACAAATTCTCTTTGCTGACTTTTCTTCTGCTTTTAATAACATTTTGCCATCTGTATTGGTTGAAAGACTATCTGTAGATTTCTCTCTAGATGAAGGACTGATTTTGTGGTTACAGGAATTTTTAAGTAATAGAGTTCAACGTGTATGTGTTGGTACCTCCATTGTCTGAAAAACAAATTATGAATGTTGGTTCTCTACAAGGTTGTGTTTATTTTGAACACAAACATTTGCAGGAGCACTTGCCAAGGGAGACATCTAATCAAATTTGCAGATGACACTGCATTGGTTAGTCATCTTACAGGGGATGAGGAAAGTCATGGACCCTCTTTAAATGAATGTATTTATTGGTGAATGAATGTATTATTAGTGACACATCAAATCTTAAAGGTGCAATATGTAAGATTTTTGCAGTAAAATATCCAAAAAACCACTAGGCCAGTGTTATATATTTTGTTCACTTGAGTACTTACAATATCCCAAATGTTTGCAACTATTTGTAAGTCATAAGAAAATTGCAATTTTAACCAAGGCTCCGGGACGTGTGAGGAGTCGCCTGTCAATTGCGTCATACCCGCGTTACCCTCGGTTTCTGGTTTTACTTTGTAGAAATCATAGAAACACCAAAGACGCTTTAATATTTACATGTTTTAATAGACAAGGAAACTGTAATGATGGGTCAACAGTATATGGATCCATTTGCAGCTTTTATTAAAAGGACTAACAAAGCAGACAAGGCAAAGGCAGAGGCGTAAACAGAGAAAGGCAGTGGTCGTGGCAGGCGGCAATCAGGTTACAGGCAAGGATCAGGGCAGGCGGCTACACAATCAAAGTCCAGGAAACAGGCAGAGATCAGGGCAGGCGGCAAAGGGTCTCAGAGAATAAACAGTCTATGAGAGCCTGTGGGTAACGTAGTCCGAATGATAACTGATCAGTATTCCGGTGATGGCTCCCTCCGGCGGTCCAGAGGAAGGGCGGTGGGAGCCACATTTGTGACAGGAATGACTGTTTTGATATATTTATAGACAGAAAACTAATTGTTGTTATATCTCAACATGTTTATGTCACGGGCACACAAGAACAAGATGTTGAGATCCAGTTGCAGCATAAGTATTTATTGGGGAATCCAGAAACGTTAATCCAAAGGCAGGCAAGGGTCAAAATCCAAAATATCCAGTCCACAAAACACAAAGCCAGAGAAACAAAACGGTGCACGTAACAATACAAAAAACCACAACCAAGGACAGAAACAACTGAGTATAAATAGACAGACACTAATGATGAAACACAAAACAGCTGGGTGCAATGAAATGGTGATAATGAGTCCGGGGAGTGCGTTATGGGTAATGTAGTAAATGCAATGGGTGGAAATGAGAGTCCGGGATGGAGTGCCCTCTAGTGGCTGATAGGGCACTCTCACTGGTGATCGTGACATTACCCCCCCCTCAAAGGAGCGGCTACCAGACGCTCCACCAGTCCAAAAAAAACAAAAACACAAAAAACCCAGGAGGGAGGTGGACAGGTGGAGGATCAGGGGGAGGGATGGTGGGCCAGGACCAGAACCCCCAACCGAAGGCCAGGGGGGAGCCGGAGGAACAAACCACGGGGGGCTCAAGAGAGTCAGGGTCCTGGCTGAATGCCAGGGCGGCGCTGGAAGAACTGACCAGGCGGGTTCCCCTGGGTCTGGAGTCCTGGCTGGTTGCCAAGGCGGCGCTGGAGGAACTGACCAGGCTGGTTCCAGCGGGTCTGGAATCCTGGCTGATTGCCAGGGTGGTGCCGGAGGAACTGACCAGGCTGGTTCCAACGGTTCAGACGGCCTGGGCAGTGGCGGCAGGGCAGAAAGCCTGGGTGGCGGCGGCAGGGCAGAAGGCTTGGATGATGGCGGCAGGACAGAAGATCTGGGCGGTGGCGGCAGGGCAGAAGACTTGGACGGCGGCAGAGCAATAGGACAAGGGTGCTTCATGGCCATATCAGGGAGAGCGGACAGCTCGGTGACGGCCTCCGTGGCTGTATCAGAGAGAGCGGACAGCTCGGTGACGGCCTCCGTGGCCGTATCAAGGGGAGCGGACAACTCGGTGATGGTACCAGGCTCGGGCTGCTCAGGCGGCAGGGCAAGGCGCTTCGGTGGCGCCGGCAGGGCACGGCGCTTCGGTGGCGCGGCCTCCGTGGCCGTATCAAGGGGAGCGGACAGCTCGGTAACGGTCTCCGTGGCCGTATCAGGGAGAGCGGAGGACTCAGGGATGGCAGCGTGCTCAGGCTGGGGCTGCTCTGGGACGGCAGCGTGCTCAGGCTGGGGCTGCTCTGGGACGGCAGCGTGCTCAGGCTGGGGCTGCTCTGGGACGGCAGCGTGCTCAGGCTGGGGCTGCTCTGGGACGGCAGCGTGCTCAGGCTGGGGCTGTTCTGAGAGCATCCTCCAGGCACGCAAAACCGCCACAACATAGAACGTGAGGACAGCCTTCTTGGCCATCACTGGACTGATAGGGAGAGCATGCCGTACTGGAGCGGACTCAATGGCTGGAGCGGACTCACTGGCTGGAGCGGGCTCTGTAGTAGACCCACTGGCTGGAGCGGACTCACTGGCTGGAGCGGGCTCTGGAGTGGACTCACTGACTGGAGCGGGCTCTGGAGTGGACTCACTGACTGGAGCGAGCTCTGGAGTGGACTCACTGACTGGAGCGGGCTCTGGAGTGGACTCACTGACTGGAGCGGGCTCTGGAGTGGACTCACTGACTGGAGCGGGCTCTGGAGTGGACTCACTGACTGGAGCGGGCTCTGGAGTGGACTCACTGACTGGAGCGGGCTCTGGAGTGGACTCACTAACTGGAGCGGGCTCTGGAGTGGACTCACTGACTAGAGTGGACTCACTGACTGGAACGGGCTCTGGAGTGGAGTCACTAACTGGAGCGGGCTCTGGAGTGGACTTACTGACTGGAGCGGGCTCCGGAGTGGACTCACTAACTGGAGCGGACTCTGGAGTGGACTCCCTGACTGGAGCGGGCTCTGGAGTGGACTCACTGACTGGAACGGGCTCTGGAGTGGAGTCACTAACTGGAGCGGGCTCTGGAGTGGACTTACTGACTGGAGCGGACTCTGGAGTGGACTCACTGACTGGAGCAGACTCTGGAGTGGACTCACTAACTGGAGCGGACTCTGGAGTGGACTCCCTGACTGGAGCGGGCTCTGGAGTGGACTCCCTAACTGGAGCGGGCTCTGGAGTGGACTCACTGACTAGAGTGGACTCACTGACTGGAACGGGCTCTGGAGTGGACTCACTAACTGGAGCGGGCTCTGGAGTGGACTCACTGACTGGAGCGGACTCTGGAGTGGACTCACTAACTGGAGCCGGCTCTGGAGTGGACTCACTGACTAAAGTGGACTCACTGACTGGAACGGGCTCTGGAGTGGACTCACTAACTGGAGCGGACTCTGGAGTGGACCCACTGACTGGAGCGGACTCTGGAGTGGACTCACTGACTAGAGTGGACTCACTGACAGGAACGGGCTCTGGAGTGGACTCACTAACTGGAGCGGGCTCTGGAGTGGACTCACTGGCTGGAGCGGGCTCTGTAGTAGACTCACTGACTGGAGCGGACTTACTGACTGGAGCGGACTCACTGACTGGAGCGGACTCACTGACTGGAGCGGACTCACTGACTGGAACGGGCTCTGGAGTGGACTCACTAACTGGAGCGGGCTCTGGAGTGGACTCACTGACTGGAGCGGACTCTGGAGTGGACTCACTAACTGGAGCGGGCTCTGGAGTGGACTCACTGACTAGAGTGGACTCACTGACTGGAACGGGCTCTGGAGTGGACTCACTAACTGGAGCGGACTCTGGAGTGGACCCACTAACTGGAGCGGACTCTGGAGTGGACTCACTGACTAGAGTGGACTCACTGACAGGAACGGGCTCTGGAGTGGACTCACTAACTGGAGCGGGCTCTGGAGTGGACTCACTGGCTGGAGCGGGCTCTGTAGTAGACTCACTGACTGGAGCGGACTCTGTAGTAGACTCACTGACTGGAGCGGACTCACTGACTGGAGCGGACTCACTGACTGGAGCGGACTCACTGACTGGAGCGGACTCTCTGACTGGAGCGGACTCTCTGACTGGAGCGGACTCTCTGACTGGAGCGGACTCTCTGACTGGAGCGGACTCTCTGGCTGGAGCGGACTCACTGACTGGAGCGGACTCACTGACTGGAGCGGACTCACTGACTGGAGCCTTTCTCCTCCTCTTCCTCCTTTTACGTGAGATAGACGATGTACCTGTGCCCATCTCCTCGGTGGACTCTGGAGCGAACTCACAGGCTGGATCGGACTCACTGGTTGGTAGATCAACGAAAACCCAGAAATCCAGGGTCCGGAGCCCCTCCAACTCACATTGAGGAAGAGGGTCATCAAGGCATCCATTGAATATCTCCTTTTGCGCTGCATCATTATAACGCAGTCCTCTTGCCATTGTCCAGAAAAACTGGGCGAAACCTCCTACCTCTGCTCCCTCCTGTCGCAGAGCCAATACTGCCCGAAACAGAGCCATTCGCTCTTCAATGGAGGCTGGAGGACGAATCCGAACACTCATGCTGCTGGATCCCTTGGTGGTGGTTTATTCTGTCACGGGCACACAAGAACAAGATGTTGAGATCCAGTTGCAGCATAAGTATTTATTGGGGAATCCAGAAACGTTAATCCAAAGGCAGGCAAGGGTCAAAATCCAAAATATCCAGTCCACAAAACACAAAGCCAGAGAAACAAAACGGTGCACGTAACAATACAATAAACCACAACCAAGGACAGAAACAACTGAGTATAAATAGACAGACACTAATGATGAAACACAAAACAGCTGGGTGCAATGAAATGGTGATAATGAGTCCGGGAAGTGCGTTAATCGTAATGTAGTAAATGCAATGGGTGGAAATGAGAGTCCGGGATGGAGTGCCCTCTAGTGGCTGATAGGGCACTCTCACTGGTGATCGTGACAGTTTAGCCTTATTGTTTAAATCAGATTTTTTGAACGCACTGTGCACCAATTGTCCAAATATGTCATGGATTTTTTTAAGTAACATAAATCTTTCATGGGTTTTCTACTACATATTTCTGTAAGAGACATCATTTACGTTATATTAAGCCATACATGTCTTAATATCAGGGGTTCCATTTAAAACAATTTATTTGAATTTTTTTTTTTTTTTTTGCAAAAACCAATCACAAAAATAATTTTAACAACTATTCCACAGTATATAAAAAAAGAGGATTACTTGCCATGGCAACAAATGGCTGTTACACAGAAGAGTACCTCAGTAACATACGTCCGAATAGGCACATTTTCGGCAGTATACAGACATGTGGAATTTCCCATATTTGGTTAGTAATACTCCTGGACTCATCCAAAAAAATCTGTGGTGGTCCGTAAACACCTATTTTCATGCAGTGATATATGTCTAAACCAGTATTTCCACTTAACATTATGCAATGTTTACTGCAGCATTGACCAAGTGGATCAGGTATCCCAAGCTTATGTGACTGAGTGGAGGTGGGGCAAATTTGCATATTCATGATTCCACATATGCTGTATGAAGCAAGGATGTAGCTACATTCACGCTATTTTTAAGGCATGATTTTTTTTTTTTCCACAGGAAAAAAAATGTTTAAATGTGTAATTTTGGTGATCAAAGATGAGCTTTAAAGGATAAAATGACTACAGGTGGACTACATATTTAATATACTGTAGGTCTGCCAGGTCATGCCCATTCAGTATGCTAAATTGTAAGCATACAAAAGTTTTAAAAATCAAATTAGAGACACTTGAAATGTTGTAATGTGTAGTGAAATGACCTTGAACTGAAAGTTGCTCAATTCGCAATCATTAACATTTCCTGTTAAGGTAACCAGGATGTGTTCTGTAAATACTGACAGAATAAAGGCATCTGAAAAAAGATGAGTCAGGCACTCATGAGAGGAAACAGCAGTCAGAACACAGACCAGAGCACAAGTATGAAGTTTAACACAGCTTTGAGTGTTATTGGAACCATACTTCTCAGCATAGAAGGTAAATCTTAAAATCTATAAAATTAAGTGTAGATTTAATAATGTTTAAATGGTTTAATAATGACAATTCAATTGAATTCCTGTTGCTAAGGACCTTTGTAACTCACAGACACTGATACCTGAAATGGCTATTACTGCAAACAAGTGATTGTAAATACCTTTTCTCTAAAGGTTTGTTTAAATGCTTGAAATTAGATTTGGAGATAAATATACATTGTGCTTTCGTAAAATGTATTTATTTATATACGTAATTTTAATGGATGAGTTTAATGTATATGAACTCATTCAGTACTGTTTAAACAGCAGCTCAGGGTGTGCCTCATGAAGTTGGTTGAGCAAAATATTCCAAGTGAGAAATCAAATCTAGACAAACAGTATTGTTCTAAAATTTGGAAAACCATGACAATAATAAAGAATGAATAGTGTCCAAACATTCAACAGCTATTATACAACTATTTTAAGCATAATAATAGTAATTATTTGATATTTTAATAATAAATATTTCATAAATAAAGGTTCAAAAGGAGGTTTTGCAGTGATACTTTAGAAGAACAACTTTTGGTTCCCCAAGAACCTTTGAGTGAACAGTTTTTAAAAGAACTATTTCTTAACATGAAGAACTTGTTTAATAATCTAAATAATCTATAAAGAACCTTTTGTGCAATGGAAAGTTTCCATGGATGTTAAAGGTTCCTCATGGAATGCCAATAAAGAACCTTTATTTTTAAGATTGTAGCATGATTGTTGAATGGGTATAAGTCAAATATATGAAATATGATAGTATTAAAGCATAATTATTTTTTAATGTAGAGTCAAAGTATGTCTCTAGGGTAATTAAAAAAAAATCATGAAAGCTACACAAGTAAGAAGCAAGTATATAGGGTGTGTTTAAGTACTTATGTTAACAAACTACTCACCCACTGTTTGGAAAAAGTGAAAACCTGAAAACCTTTTTGTAAATTAATTCCCCTTTGGATATCAATTTAATTCCATAAATTAGATTGAATCAAGTTGTAGCACTCAATGGCCAATTCCTGATAACCATTTTATGATTTATGGCCATTATTAAAACAAATAATCAATGCAGCAACCCAGAAATCCCTGTATTTTCTGTATAGAGATGCTGTCAGTGTAAAATCGCAAGAATCTGCAGCTGTAGTTGCACTGCTACTTCACACGGTGTGAAACAGGCCTTATTAACTGTTTGCATTTTATTTTATACGTATTATCTTTTTTTATTCCTTTCCTTGTTTTTATTTCATTTGTAATGCATTTTATATCTTTTATGTATCATCTTTTTATTTCTGACTTTTAATGCATTTTAAATCTTGCTGTCTGGTTGAAATTGCTGGGAGAATTAGGAAGTAAACATTTGTGATTAGGTTAAAATTTGGTAAATTTGGATAAGGGGACAAACCATGATGGTTCTAAGGGGAATTGTGATCACTTGCAAAGGCAACATGATTAACACATTCCGGAAATCAAAACACGTTAGTTGGGGCAGTTTCTTACCTGAGGGAAGTTTCCAAAGGGGAAATTTGAGCTGTGATGCATAGTTAAGCTATCTCTGGATTCCAGTCAGGACACTTTCCATGCGGGACATTTGAACTGCATTGCATAGTTAAGATATCCATGTGGCGCAGTTTGAGGTGTCTTGGCAAAAGTGGAGATTGAAACTTTGTGTATCAAATTTAAGTGCCTTAACAGATAGAGCTAGACAGCGGTCGTGACGTGTGAGAAAGATCCATTTAGATCCGCTCTGACGGACAACAAAAAACTCCCTGAAACTTCCTAACTCTTCCATCCAGATAGCGGAATTCTCTGTTTTTACTGTTATTTCTATTTCTAATGCGTTCCATGTTTAATTATTATGTATTTGGTTCTTTATGTAAAGCACTTTGAATTATCATTGTGTATGAAATGTGCTATACAAATAAAATTGCCTTGCCTTATTTAGCTCACAGGACTGACAGGTTCAGTTACTATTTTCCTGACAAGACAGTGAAATCATGAGAAAGTCAGATAAACCACACAAAATGTAATGTAAGAGCAGTCAGACTCAAATGGATTTCCAGAAATGTAATTTGAAAGGTTTTCAAATGACATATGAATGTAGCTCGAAACAGATTTGTAAAAATCGCATTTCATGTGATTATTGGCCGTTCACACTTGCTAAATCTGATTGGATTTTTATCAGATAGTCTGAATGTAGCCTTAGTTTTAATGTTGTAGTGTGTTAGGACTTGTTATTTCTCCTGAGTGATTGTTTATTTTCATTAAAAATAGTTTCCTTGAGTCTCCGTGTTATAAAGCCACATTATAATCTCAGCAACCTGGTTATAATCCTTAAACACTATAATTCACATGAAAGGATTGTCTTGATTCATGTTAATGGTATGTGCCAATACTTACATAATAGGTGAAAGAATAAGGTTTCAGACTACACAAACCAGTTTATCAGCTCTGTACATGTTCATCTAATTGTTTGGTTTCTCGCTTTTCAGGTTCTCTCAGCCAGTTAGATGGTAAGTTGTCACTCTTAAAGCAATAGTTCACCCAAAAATGAAAATTCTGTCATCATTTACTCACTCTCAAGTTGTTCCAAGCCTGTATAAATTTCTTTGTTCTGCTGAACACAAAAATATTTGGAAGAATGTCAGTTACCAAACAAATATCTTCCTTTTTGTACAGCAGAACAAAGACATTTATACAGGTTTGGAACAACTTGAGGGTGAGTAAATGATGACAAGTTCATTTTTGGGTGAACTATCCCTTTAGCGACCATAAAACTATTTGTTCCACATATCTTGTGTGTATAAATTCATTTTAATTGGGAATTCCCACATTGTCTTTCCTATCATCAGTATGTGGTCAAGCCCCCCTGAACAACAAGATTGTTGGAGGGGAGGATGCAGCAGCAGGGGCTTGGCCGTGGCAAGTCAGCATTCAAAGCGCCAAGTATGGAGGCCATTTCTGTGGTGGGAGTCTAATCAATAAAGACTGGGTTTTGTCTGCAGCTCACTGCTTCCAGGAGTATGAAGTTTAAAGCTTAAATACAACTCAAGACACTATTATAAACTGATGATAGTGGAGTTAAAAGTGACTTTCCTTATGTACAGGTCCTTGGATACCATTGAGATCTACCTGGGACGTCGGAGCCAATCAGGCTCAAACCCTTATGAGGAGTTCAGGACAGCGATCCAAGTCATCAACCATCCTAACTATGTCGGTGCTACTCATGACAATGATATAGCACTTCTCCAGCTCTCCTCTTCTGTGACTTTCTCTGAATATATTAAGCCAGTCTGTCTGGCAGCTACTGGTAGTGTATTCACTGCAGGTACAGAGAGCTGGGTCACTGGCTGGGGAGCGCTGAATTCTGGTGGTGAGTGAATATTTGCCTGCAAAACAATATACAGTAAATGGCCATTAAAAGCCACCAAAATTGTTCTTTGTTTTGTGCCACAGGCTCGAGTCCTGACATACTTCAGGAGGTGATGGTACCAATTGTAAGCAACAGTGACTGTAATAATGCTTATGAAGGGGGCATTTCGAGCAACATGATTTGTGCTGGATTGTTAAATGAGGGAGGAAAAGATTCATGTCAGGTAAGACATCAATCATTGATTTGAACTAGGGCTGCACGATATATCGCATGAGATTGTCACACGCATTTCATCAATAAAGCCGGTTCCCTGATTACCACTAAATCCTCATCACCTGCTTTCAAATGGAGCGGCATTTAATAGACAGAACTATAGATCACTGACAAGCCACGCAATATCGCATTCATATCGCAGATGAATCACCTTCGATAATGAACACAATATTGCGTGGCTTTTCAGTGAACTACGGTTCTGTCTATTAAATGGCGCTCCATTTGAAAGCAGGTGATGGCGATTTAGCGGTAATCAGGGAACCGGCTTTATTGATGAAATGCGCGTGACAATCTCATGCGATATATCGTGCAGCCCTAATTTGAACCTTTTTTAATTTACAACTTACAAAACAATAACAGTTTTTGGGTCAGCTGCATTACCATTATCAATCTAGCAGTGTTGCCAGATCTGAGTAAAACACTCACTTAATGAGTAATCAGATTTAGCCCAAAAATTAAAACTCAATATTTGCCACTCCAATACCTTTAGTGACTTTACAGTCACTGTTATGCATTACACACAATTTTAATTAAAAATCACACTACTTTACCAGACATGCAGGATTCAGAGTTGTGTTATCTTTATGTTTTCAAACTCAAATTCTCATATTTGAACTTTATGATCTACTCTCATATACATTTTTTTTCCACTTCTCTTAAAAACAAGATGCCAACAGTCTACACGTAAATGTGTGTGTGTGTTTTATATAAAAAGTAAAAAGTATTTATAATATGTTGGACCTTTTATTAAGAGTAGCCCAGATTTACCTGTTGAGGTGTGCCTTCACAGGCACCTGTAAAATCTTTTGTGATGTTTGAGTCGACGGAGGCTCGACATGTGAAAGGTGCGTTTGCAAAATATGCTGTATTATTTTATGGTGCCGCTAGTGTCACAGAAACGACATACTTGACCTTTAAACATATCAGTTTAGGACACAGATTTAAATCAGACACGACAAATAAAAAACACCATGGCGTCAATTTAAATGTATGCCAGAAGTACTTTTTAAATTCATAATTAAAAATAGGTAAAACATAATTAGTATTAGCAGCCAATTAAAAATAAAAAATAAAATGTTATTATAATAAATATAAGTAGGCTATAATAAATAAAAATATCTATTATAATTATATATATATATATATATATATATATATATATATATATATATATATATATATATATATATATAATGTATAATGGCAAAAAGACTGGCAGCATTGGTTTTCAGCGTGAATGCCGTGAAATACACACAAAACACATCTAAAATGTTGCAATTGTACAAACAGATTTGACAAGAAATCTGAGAGTGGCGGATAGTCAGGTAGGGGGAAGTTAGAAAATACACACAAAGGACCAAAGATCCTGTATCAATACTCGACTACGCCACCTGGAATACACAGCCCTACACAAGGGCACACAGGTTCGTTGCCACAGGCAGGGTGAACAAGGTGATGTGAACAAAGATATTTATTTAAAAAAATAAAATAAAATAAAATAAAAAAACCCCTAAAAGTCACTTTATTCAAATACAAAATTAGTATAAACATTCAAACAGTACACTTATGCCAATTACTCTTTGTGAAAATATACAAATCAAATGATTTTGTTATGCAAATAACTAAAAAATGTAATCCAAATGAGACCCAGGCAAAGCAGCAGTGCAGTCACATCAGTAGGCTTAAATCCAGTGCAAAAATAAGTTACATGAACCCTTGGAGGTACAGTCATAGCCGCTGAACATGAGACTCAAAATAATCATTAAAAAACAACACAAATAAATTACAGTCATACAGTACGTACCAAAAGAGGGCTAACCGCACTGGGGAAGACCTGTGCAGTTGTAACAAATTTTTGGTCATGTTGTCATTACTCAAAAACATTTAGAAATATACAGTGGCGACTGTAACATATGGGGTGTAATACCTTTATATAAATACAAAGGACTGCAATAAACTCCAGAAAATATAAGTATAGTTAAAACTATTTAATATCCATTACATCTATTATCCATAACAATTAATTCCAGTTTAATTAAAACAGCACAGTGAGTCAGATAATTATACAAATATAAAAACAGTTTAAAATGAATAAGTAACAGAGACCACATCACACAATAAAATGTCAGGAAACGCTGTTCCTGGATGCATGTTAATATCCATGGATCACTGGATCAAAAATAAGATATTGGAGCAAAAATACCCCGTATGAGTTTTGGTCTCACATTTATATCATATGATAGCAATATCACACGAGTGCTGTTCTGAATAGCACAAGTGTAAATGTGTTAATGTGAAATTGATTTTATACATTTCAATAAATTAGAAGTTAACACTGAATTATATTTTTAACACAATATTGTCTGTTTTTTGTCACCTACAAAGGCATAAAGCATAGCAAAACGATTTCGGTGTTTCTGAAAGAATTTGAGTTAATCAGGGGAACCAATGATTCAATGGCCCATTCATAAAGAGAGCCATTTACTTTACTAATGAATCAGCCATTTTAAGACTAAGCAGGAATTAATAACTCAATGACTTATACTGCCACCCACTGGCAGGTTTAGTTTCTTACCCCAGAAGAAACTATATGCCCCATAATTTTCCTATAAGGGGAAATTGGTCCGGGTTCTTATGGGTTAAAACAAATTACACTATATATATATAGTGGAAAATTATAGGAAAATTATGGGGCATATAAAACAGACTAAATGGACTACTTAAAACATGTTTCTGCAGTTGTTTTTTAAATACAACCACTCCTTGTCAAAGATCTGTAATGTTACATATATGTGACATTGGGTGTTTATGATAAATTTTTAATGTTACATATTTGTCACATTGGGTTTTTATTTCTCATTTGAAAAAAATAACATTTAGTCAGTTATCTTGCTAAATAACATTTTTTTTTTCTTTTTATTTTCTTTTCCACAACATTTTAAAAATTATAAATTTTCTGGGAAGATAAATAAAAAAAAACTTTTTCAGAAGTAATACAGTTTTTGCATTTTATTTGCTTTGCCACATATTTCAAAACCACAACTGTGACCATTCAATTTTACAACAACTTTTTTGTAACTTATCAAAATTCTAGCTTTTCAGGTATACGGTTTAACCAGAAATACATTTTTAGAATATTTCTCGAAAATGTGCAAACTGAATAAAAATAAATAACTACCTCACACTGGAGGTAAACATGTTGAATATGCATGTAGTGCAATAACATTGCAAAAATGTGTATATTGTGCAATAAAACTGTAATTTCATTAACAATGTTATTAATTTTACATTTATTTTGTTTACATATGTTAAAATATGCTTTTAATTGAGCAGCAGAATATATATAACACTAAAATGATTGAATCAGCTAAATTATTTGAGCAGCTCATTACCATTTTTCTTAATGTGACACATACGTCACATCAAAATTCCACCTACTGTTTTAAGGTTAACAGCCCGATGTGACACATATGTCACCACAGCATTTTCATAACTTGTTTTATATCAATTTGTACAAGACCTGTTTTAAAATCAGGTCAAGTGTAATCTAGGATATGTTATTAAAACATTAGAATTGTTGCATGGGTTGAAACATACATTTAGTAACAAAAACAAGCGTTTTTAAAAATTGCTGAAACTGCAACATGTGCACACCAGGCAGGCCACCATTTTGGAAATGTTACCATGGCAACAAAAATGCACAGATTGTCACATGACTGAACCTGGATGTTCCTTAAATGTCACTTAGGGACTTCCTGGGTTGAAAGTAAGGGATAATGCTTTAAAAAGACCTTTCCAGATAATCACTAGTGTTTGTGACACCCACGTCACCACGGGTTCTTATGGGTTAATTAAATGGAAACAAGGGAACAAATGAGTAAAAAGCCATGATATATATCTCGCTGTCGAGATTTTTTTTTTTTTTTTTTTTTTTTTTTTTTTACATACATCAGCATGATATCAGAAAAAGTTGGATGACCCTCAGACACATTTCTAACCGGCATTCATCTCGCTGTGATCACTGGTGATTGGTTCTGCCCAGATTTCTCAAATTAGCCTAATAATAATAGTTTTTAACAGTTGTTCATTGTATATTTTCAGATATATAAATGTTAAGTGTTTGTCAATACAGGGAGACTCTGGAGGTCCAATGGTCAGTAAGAATGGATCCGTGTGGATTCAGTCTGGAGTTGTGAGTTTTGGTGAAGGATGTGCTGATCCCAAGTTTCCCGGTGTGTACGCCAGAGTTTCTCAGTACAATAGCTGGATCAACAATAAAGTGGGCAGCAACCCACCTGGATATGTTGAATTCTCCAGTGGATTCAGAAGCTCACTCAACCTCCTTTTATTCTCCATTTCTTTTACATTCTCCTTTATTCCCTTCATATGCACCATTTTTTTTCGTTGAGATTGTTTGAATGAATGACAGTTCTCAGGGTTCTTTGATTAAGAGGCCAATTGTGCTGTACAGGTTTTCATAAGTATGTGAAGAAAGTAGATACATTGTTATATTGTCATTTATTCTTTATCTTTTTAAAAGTTCAGCAAGCTGTTGCCCTCAAAATGTTTGGATAATGAAGGAGGAGTTAATGATATTTGGCCTAAATGTGAGACATAAATGATGCTTGCAGTTATTATGCATAGTTAATTATTGTCCTCAATTTGGATCATAACTGATATTTTAAGAGACTGTGGATGACTATTTTTTTTTTTTTTGCAAATGCACTGCAGCCACTTTTTGAAAGTGTTATGTTTAGTTCATTCTCTTCTGTTCCTGCCATTTGTATGTTGACCAAGTTTTCTAATGTGCGCCTGTTAGTCATCTATCTGTGAACGTAGATCTATTTGTTCTTTGTTCCATGTCATCATTGTTAACATGATTGTGTTTCACAGATTATTGTTCCTGTTATCTCCTGTGTTCTTGGTTTTAATCATATTAAAGGCTTTGATATTCCTTTGTTGTGCGCTCATTACAGCCACTATGTTGTGACGCTTTGGTAATGCTTTAGATTACAGCCCACAATAAATGTAATTAAACCAAATTTACAGTGTACTGTAATTTTTTGTAATTATAGTGTAACTATGCAGTATGTACGTGTAGGTATAAGTGAACAATACATAAAGTTTGGGGAATAAAGGGGTAGCAACCTGGAAAATTTAAAATTATTATAAAAATTTAATTTTATAACTGACCTATTTTATAATATTAGATAAAATTAGATAAATTATTAAAATTAATACAATTATTACATTGTATGTATGGCCTACTATGCTAGGCAACCTTACAGTTTGGAGCAATTTAGCTAGAGCATATACTATACCTTTTGGTAATACCTATATGCTACATAAGTATGTATCTATGGGGTACTACAGGATTGAGATTACTAAGCAAAAAAACCTGGGGAAATCTGGGGAAATTATGTAATAAATTTCTGTTATGATTTTATTAAAGGGTTAGTAACCCCAAAATGAAATTTCTGTCATTAATTACTCACGCTCATGTCGTTCCACACCCGTAAGACCTTTGTTCATCTTCGGAACACAAATTAAGATATTTTTGATAAAAGCCGATGGTTCAGTGAGGCCTGCATTGACAGCAAGATAATTAACACTTTAAATTGCCCAGAATACTTTTTGCGTGCCAAGTTTCTGAATATTTTGAATAAAAAAGAAAAAATGAAATAAACGCGATACCTGATACGTTATAAAATAATGTTCTAAAATAACCGTCGCCTTTAACTCACGCTGGAGGCTCAGCTAGAATATAGAGACCCCAGAATATAGATAAATTAGAATATAGATTTAGTTTGCAACTTGGACTTTTTTATTTTTGGATTATTATATTATCATTTCTATAAAATCCCATGAGTCCTGAGAAATGCAATTTCTACTTCTGAAGTGCTCCTTTTATAAAGACCATCGCTTTCTCACATAAATCAGCCCCTACATAGAATGAATTATCGATTCTCGAGCCATCGATATCAACCAAATCAGCACCACCACCACGGACAGCACGTGATAACGTCGCACTTAAGAAGATATTCCTTAAGCAACCTCCTAAGGTATAGTTTGGGGAACACACCTTGAAAAGGTATATATTCAGTTACGATCTACCTTTAGAATCTTTGTAGCGTGATAAGAGGCAACGTTATCGGGAAATGTAGCCCAGTTCAGTTCAACCACATGTGGTCTCCTGTCATCATAACATTACATGGTGTCAGATGTTATTAATATGATAAGCCATGGATCAGTTGAAGCCCCCAGGAGCCCTAAGCTTGGAGGTAAACCTAGCCGAGAACCGGAGAGGTGGGATCCAGCGATTTGAACTGCATCTTATTGCGAGCGGAATCTCAGAGAAGTACGAAAAAATAAAGTGTCCCACATTTCTCCACGTCTCAGGAGATGATGCAATCATGGTATTCAACACGTTTATGTTTGATGATGATGTTGATGACTTTAGAGTATTAAACTGTTTGCCAAATACTGCGAACCACAAAAAAAAAAAAAACGGACATACCGTAGACAATTATTCTTCACAAGAGCATAAGGACAAACAGTGTCTATTGATCCTGATGTGACGGACTTAAAGAATAAAGCAAAAGATTGTGAATTTGGAGAACTTACAGAGTCACTGATAAGGGACCGAATTCCACAAGATGTCGCCCTTTGTCAGAAACGCCTTGAATGCCAGTACAAAGACAAGCTATACACTTTTGAATTTCAGGTCATAGAGCAAAATGCTTGTGCAATTTTGGGAAGAGAATTGTGCAACACATTGGGTGTAATTAAAAAGAAACCTCAAAAGATATTCTGAGAGAATTTTAGGATTTGTTTACAGGACTGGGTTCTATTCTGGGAGTCCACCACATTCAGACAAAGCCTGAGGTCATGCCAGTGATTCATGCTCCCAGGAATGTTAGAGTGGCCCTGAAAAGAAGATAATGAAAGAGAACTGAAACATATGGAAAAGATGGATGTCATCAAGAAACAGAATGAAACCATAGAATGGGTAAATAGTATGGTGACAATAGTAAAACCCAACAAGATTAGGATCTGCGCAGACCCTCAAGATCTAAACAGAGCAACAAGAAGGAAACACTATCCCCTCAAAATGCTTAATGAAGTTGTTGCAGAAATGCCTAGAGCCAAAGATATGCTCAGTAGTGGATGCAAATCAGGGATTTTGGCAGATTCTGTAGATTTAAACACACCCTTAGGGAGCTAGCGTTTTATAAGGCTTCCTTTTGAGATTTCTTAAGGTCCAGAGATGTTCCACATGTGTTTGTCTCAGCATCTTGAAGGAATGGAAGGAGTTGTTAATGTAATGGACAACATTCTTGTATGGGAATAAAACAAAGACTCAGATGACAGCAGACTGAGGAAGCTGTTAGAGAAATTGAGAAGTAGAGATGTCTTGTTCTGGCTAGGGATGGCAAATTGAAGATGCTGTCAGTAAATGTGACATCTGCAATAAGCACAGAAACAACAACCATTAAATCAGATCCACATTGCAAAATATTATATCAAATGAAAAAAGAAATATGTGCACAGGTCTGTATAATAAACAAGTCTGAATTTAAAGACAACAAAGTGCATATGACTTATTCAAAGGCTTAATTTAATAATTTAACATTGGACTGGTCTAATTATCTAGGTCTAACTGAGGTGGTCTGCTATCTTTCTATACTGAAGTTTGTGGAATGTTTCATACTGTAGATTGAAGCTGTGTGTGTCAAAGGGTGTGCAAGAATAATAAAACCAAATACTAACACTAATTCTAATATTCTCTGAATTACACCTCAAACACCACAGCAGGTGGTGGCTCGATACAAAAAATTATTGGGCACTTCAGTAGAGGAGAGACTATGTCAGCTGCTTTGAAGCATGTTGGCGTGTACCAGAACACAAGTGTGGTCAATGCTTCAAATGCAGAGCTATACATCGCTGAGTCTGGCAAATATAAGGAACTCCTAAAAAAACCCACAGCAGTCACGTTAAACTTAGTGCATTTACCACACAATATTCTGCTGCAATTCACAATTCAGGAGGATCCAGCAATATGTAGCCAACTGGGACTTTCATCTAAAACTCCCACTGGTGGAGAACTGGAATAATCTGCCCCACAGATTCAGCTGTGTCAGCTACCAGCTGGTTAATCATTACCATGATTGCACTTATAATAAAAGCGAGACGCGCAAATGGTTGAGTGTGCGTTTAGCAGTTTCTGGTTACCCCTTCTTTCCTTTCCTTTTTCTGGTGGAGTCGTGTGGTTCGGGTCACTTATATTCTTTGTTCAATCTCATGTATGGGGATGAGTGAAATGTGGCATGTGGTCTTTGTAATGTTGATGTGTAACCTGCAGACTCTACACACAGCCGGAGTGCAGCGAGAGCAGGTTGCAGCATGCAATCATTTTATATAGGTTGTGTTGACGCAGTGTGTATGTTCTCTTTCTGGTGGACTATTTTTTGTTTTGACAAATACTTAAAAACTCACTGCTGCGAGTGTGTATGTGTATGTATCCCAGACAGCAACATAGTGTGGCCCAGAACCGGCCCACATCTGATACATGTGGATTTACATGCGGACCAGATGTGGGCCGGATCTGGGCCGACACTATGTTGCTGTTAGGGATATAATACCTGTCAACATTCGGGTACCAAAATCCGGGAGACCTCTGACCAGGAAGGGGGGTTGGGGTTTATTATGATAATAACATGACTTATTCATGTTTCTTTATATTTATTTTTAATTTTATTACAAATGTTATGGCAAAAACAGAAACACTACACAGCAGTTAAAAACGTAAGGTTGAAATATCCAGTGTGCCCTTCTGTACCTCCACCGATTGTGTCTTTGTGATTTAATATGCCGAATAATGTCTTTTTTTTTTACCCGCTGTGTCTGATATTAAAATCAGTGCGACCCACTTTGAGAAAGGCATGGGTATTGTCAATATGGTTTCAAGATATGAAATTAAATTCCTTCGTCCAGCTGTTGTTAAATTTACATGTATATTTTGTTTTTTTCACCAGAACACCACAGAGTCTTCTCCTCCCATTTCTACCAGTGATGCATGATTCAACTTCCCACGTCTACAACCTGTGCAGATATCAACAGCGCAAATGGGTTGTAGGTTTCCAGGTTGAGTTTACAAATGGGTTGTAGGTTTCCAGGTTGAGTTTACAAATGGGTTGAAATTTGTATGTCGATTGTCTGAGTAGAATGCGTTTCATACAAGACCTGACAATTGGACAACCTTGGAATAATATATTGATGTGATTATTCATATAAAGAGGTTTTGGGGGGCCACCATAGACCAAGCTCCAGCGGCCAAGGAGCACACCACGATCCAGGGCCCACCACGATCACCAGCATGCCCAGTTCTGATGGTCGATAGTGCTGTGTTTTATGTACCTTCCCATCCTGTAGTTCCTGCACCAGAGCCTGCTCACAACATGGTCGCCACATCAGAGCCTGTGCACAAGATGGCCACCACGACGGAGTCATCAACCAAGATGGCTGCCTCAACAGCATCACCAGCCAAGATGGCTGCAACGACAGAGCCTCCAGCCGTCACGGACGCCACATCTGTGTTCCCGGTCGCCATGAATGCTGCACATGAAGACATTAAAGCTTTCCCTATGAAACTGAGACCGTTTTCAAGTCTGGAGAACACACCACTGATGTCAGTGTAATTGGGCATCTCAAGCAGTAATTTCAAGCCTGGGGGTCTCTGAGGTGGTCCAATTGTCTACTGTACTCCCGGCAAAATGGTAGGCCTTTGGAGAGGTATGTGGAGGATTTTCTTGAGTTTTCCCATCAGGTGAGCTGGCCTGACACCTCTCTCAGTGCGTGTTTTCGGATGGGACTGGATGAGGATACAATTCGTTAAAGTGACCCTGCTTGTTATTTCTCTTCAGTCGAGTCGATAAATCTTGTTCTCTACCTAAACGGTTCAAATTCTGAAGTAGAAGAAGTAAAGGGAAAAAATTGTCTTCCTCATCCATTTTTATTAGATTATTATAGTTTTATATAAATTATTTGTATTTTAGCAATCCTGTAATCCAGTGTCGGCAATGGTAAATTTTTATTCAGCAATGTTTTACACTTTACAGAATTTTATTTTTATATCAGATTGGAAAGGCTTAGTTTCATTTTACTGCACAGTTATGTTTTCTGGAGGTGTTCAGGAATTTTTATTTTCTATGACATTGAAGAGGTTTATTTTTCATTTTTTTAATATAAAGCGTACAGTTGTACCATTTCATTTTTTGCATCTTGAAATATTTCTACATTAGATGAGCTAAAAAAACAACAACTGACAACTACTAAGTGTTTTATAACTACCTGAATTGATCATGAATTACAGTAGGAATATGTATTAATAAAGCATTTATTAACACACTGAGTAACTATTACTGTATGTCTAAATAAGATGTATAAATGTGTATTTAAATAGTTTATTAATCATTTACTTACACTTTCTTAATGATCTTATGAACCACTGACAACTCCTAAATAACTGGTTTGTAAATAATGTAATACTTTATTAATGATAAATTCATAATTTCTAAATTAAGTATGAAAATACAATTATTAAACACATAATAGATATGCTTATAAATCAAGAATAAAGCATTCATAGCTGTATTTATAAACTGCTTACTAATGTCTATTAATGTTGGGACAATGCTTTATAAATGATGAACTATTTACTAATGCTTAACTAAAGTTATGGAATTCAAGTTGATTGAGTGTTCAAATGGAAAGTGTTCAGGAATAATGCACGAAAAGATTGTATGTAGTGTTTGTGAAAACAGATGTAAGGCTCCATCTCTGCAACACTTTATCGTATTCAGAACAAACTTGGCACATGTCTGGTCCAGAGATACTAAAAATGGATATTTTTGCAGTGTAATTGTCTCAGTTGCTATCTTAGTCCATTATGACACTGTTGGTCTGATGCTAGCTTCTGTTGTGCTTGGCCCCTTAATTGCTCCTTCCAGTTAAATTTTTTTTTATTTGCTTTTCTGTTTAATTTAGGGATGCCCATCCCGAGGTAACTAGAGAGTATGTCAGCTCCAGTTTGGATCCAGCCTCTGATGAAGACTTAAGATGCCTCAACACCTGTGAAAAGACGGCGCAACTCCTACGAGGACTTCAGATGTCCCAACACCCGTGCAGAGACAACTCGAGAGCACTTCAAACCCTGACAGGACTTCAGATTATGCAAACTGAATCAACATGCACCAATGCTGAATTTTTCTATATATCTTAATCATTTGTTAACATGTATTCTTCACTTCATCAAACTCATTGTTTCTGCTTTGAATTAATACATTGTTAGCTAACTGCTTGATTTGTATATTTACAATTCTGAAATGGACACAGTCACCTCTAATAACAGAACAATCTAAATTGTAATGTATATGTATCTTTTTCGTCAGCACTTGACCCAGTAATAGTAGCACTTACCTCGATTTCCATTTTCAAAAAAAATAAATCAATAAATCCTTGCTAAGGGCACTTTACTGTCATAACTGTGACTTCACACAGCACTTACATACTGTTGTTCTCATGTTGTGTAGCTGCCCCCTTGGCTTCACAAACAAGACTCGGAGAGTTTCTGACAGGTGCATTCTCTTTATTTTGCTCATCATGAGATTCCTCTCTTTATATCGTCATTCGAACATACTCGAGCACCATAGAGCACCGTCGAGCACCGTGAAACTAAAAATAACAACAAAAGTAAATCAACACAATGAATATACACAAAAGCAAATAAACACTTACAAACACAAATGAAATAAACCATGAAAACCTTCAACAAACAAAGCTTAACCAACAACACCATATATAACAAACACGTCACTGAAAATAAAAAAACAAACAAACACATTAACACTGCGTACCTCGCTCCGCTTGCCAAAAGGGTACTAAACTGGATTAAACTTCATTTTTCATCCCCACGCCATGTGGAGACTCACGAGTTGATCTTCTCTCCGCTGCAGCGTGACTACTGATCTCTATACGCCACTTCCTTTTAAACGTGATTACGCAGTGTTAACTAAAATAAATTTAAAGGGACCCACACCTATTTAAGCGGTCATTTACACTCCCACCAATCATGGTATGATGAATAAACAGAACAAAACTGGAAATGAATCAAACATGATTTCAAACCATAAAATGACCAATTCGCAATTTGCATAAATGTAAATTATAACAAAAACCAACTCAAAATAATTTTGTCTGATGTGATGGTATCACAAACAAAATCAAATGAAATGACTTAGTTACTCATTCTCAATAAGCACCACTACTTTCTGAATAGGTCTTTCAATGACTGTGGGCTTGAAATTTTGACCTTGCTTGTTTATCCGATGCCTCTACGGCACAATTCTTGAATATACTTTCCCTGTAGAATAACTGGTGCAACAAATCCAAGAAGATCATACAAAGCAGCAATAACAGCCAAAACACCACAGCGAGTTGATGGCTGGTCGTTAAGGTCGATGTTGAAACTAAAAAGATCCTTTGTTGACCACTGAATGCCCAGTGCACGTCCTGCTGGGCTTGCTTCATGATTGAGGTCAAGAGACTTGATGGTGATCGCTCTTTCTGATGAGTCTATGCAACAGAAAACATCTTCCACATTGGAGTTGAATTTATAAACCCGTAAACCTCCACGTTTACACAGAGCTTGAACTTCAACAATCAGTTCTTTGGCTTCCTCGACCAAACAAAAACTGGTTGACCCATCGTCTACATAAAAGTTCTTCTCAATAAAGGCTGACGCTGATGGATAATTACTTTTATACTGCTGTGCCAAGTACTTCATACCAAAATTAGCACACCCAGGAAATGTAGTAGCCCCAAAGAGGTGAACTGCCATGCGATCTTCTAGAGGCTTTTTCTCGAAGTCTCCATCCTCCCACCATAAGAACCTCAGATAATTGCATTGATCAGGTGGAACCAGGAACTGCTGAAACATCTTTTCTATGTCACAAGTAACTGCTACAAGTTCTTTTCTATTATTTGGCGGAGAAGGTCGACTACCACACTTGAAAGGAAGGGGAAGCTCATAATTTCCGTTATCCCTTTGTTGGATATTAGTACTGAGATGCTGGATAAAATAAACATCTTGAGACACACATTTATCCTCATAACTTCTTTCATTGAAATCTAACTCCAAAGTTCTCAGAACATCACTAGGGGTTAGAACAGGAGTCTCTTTAACAGCAACTCGATGGACAAAACTCTGATTTGCTGGTCTATCTAAATGTGGATTCGAAAGACCTATAATACTCCAGCCAAGTTCAGTTCTTTGTGCAAATGGTTCAGTTTTACCATCTATGATGACTTCTAGAGGAGCTAGGGCTGATGGACAGTCGTACCCTATTAACAGTCCTACGTCACAGTCCTGAAGTGGTGGTAACTGATTGGCTAGATGTTTGAGATGGGGCCACTGAAGTGCAGTATTTTTAGTTGGAATATGGGACTTGTCGATAGGAATGAAGTCTCTAGTGTATGCTTGCTGCAGATGAATAAAGTTGGCGGCTTGCATCCCTCGAACTTGCAGCCCACGGACCCTTTTACTTGCCGTGATTGTATCCACAGCTGTCATAGTGCTAAGTCTCAGTTGCACTGGCTCAGTAGGCACATTCAAATCATCAAGAAGATCATCCAAAATGAATGTCGAATCACTCTGTGTATCCAATAAGGCATAAGCAAGCACCTCTCTTTGGGGCTCCTCCACTGTAGAAACAAAGACTGGCACAATACTGGATGTGGCAGAACAAGACCGTGTAAGTGCGTGAGACATGACTTTGTGAATTTCTTGCCCTTCCTGCCTTGTTTGAAGTCCTGTAGAAGCTTCGTTAAATATCCTCAAAGGCACTTTATCCCTTTCTTCATGCAAGCAGGTGGGATGACTGCGGCCGCAAGTTGCACATGTCTGTCGTCTCTTGCAAGCTCTACTGATGTGACCCTTCCTGAGACATCCGAAGCAATTTTTCCGAAGATTTTCGTGAATGAAAGCCTTCTTGTCTTCAATAGATCTTTCTGCAAATGAAGGACATTGAACAATAGTGTGGTTTTCATCTTTACAGACTAAGCACGAACTCTTCGGCTTCATGTTGCATGTATCAAACCCCTCTGAACTGAAGTCTCCCACGTGAGCCTTCGTATTAAAAGTGTTAGCTCTCTTAGATCTTTCATCTAAGTTCTTAGGATTCATGAAAAGTGGGGAGGTAATGGGGTTACATGCTATTCTAGCTTCCTTTTGCATGAAATCCGTAAAACATTTAAAACTTGGGTAATCACCTGATGCATCCAGCTCTTCCACCACAATTCGATTCCACTTACGCACAACCCATTCAGGAAGTTTCTTCAGTAGCTTCTGATTTTCTTCACAGTCATCAAGGATGGCTAGTCCTTTAACATGAGGAGCTGCCTCAACACACCCTTGCAAAAAGTCTGTAAAATCTCGTAAAGCCAAATAATCATTTACCCCAATTCTGGGCCATCGCATAAGCTTGTCTCTAAAGGCCTTTTGCACTATAAATGGATTGCCATACCTTTCTTGCAGGACCTTCCAGGCGCCTTGATAAGCGTCCTCTGAATTTCTATAGAAATATCCCTCCACGGCTCTGCGAGCTTCTCCAGCGAGGTAATTTTTAAGGTAGAACATTTTCTCACCAGATGGGAGGGGCTTTTGATCGATAAGGGCCATGAAAGACGTCTTCCAGTCAATAAATTTCAAAGGATCACCGCCAAAGATGGTAGGTTCTGTAACAGGCAATCAATGTGCACTCAATGAATTTGCTATTGCTTGAGCTAAAGTTGCAGTTTCTCGAGATGGTGGTTCATAATTTTCAGGGTATGTCTGTTGGGGCAAAAACAATGGAGCTTCTGGGTTCAACTGAGGAGAGGGCTCTGTTCTTTGGCAGCCTGTATAAGTGTTAAGGACAATGTCTTCTTCACAACGCTGAGCGTTACCTTCAAGTTCCTTATAAACTTTAACACGAGCTGCCGCTACTTTAACTTCTTTATCCACTTGCAACTGATTTAGCCGTTTTTTCTCCTCTTCTAATCTTAACTGCATTTCAGTCTCTTTTTGCTTTATTTCTGACAACATTTTTGTTTCACAAAGCTTCCAGTCACTCTCCATCTTACTTACTTTTGCTTGTTGGTCATGAATTTCTTGCGTGGCTTTTGCTTGTTCAAGTTTGGCTGCAAGCTCTGCCTCTGCATCCACTCGCTTACTTGAAACATTGGAATCTTTGATTGGCTGTCAGATCCCTGTGATGACTCAGAAATTACAGTATTTGTTACCGTGTCTCCAAAGATAGATCTATGCTCGTCTTTATTTAACACTTGTCTTACTCTTTCCTTCTTAAGCACCTCGTTATAATCCTCATCAACTGTCTCAAGTCGTTTGCTCACAAGATCACTAATCTCTTCAGTTAATGCAGCACAGGCATCCATACAATCCACAATTTCTGGAGTAGTAGTATAGTTACGCAATATTGGTTCATAACACTGATGAACTGAATGGTGTCTACTTTGAATCTCCTGCTGTATTTTATCAAGCTCTTCTCGTGAACAGAACGTTTTCAGTCTTGATCTACTCTCTTTTGCAGTCTGCTTCCATGAACCATAAGCCTTATTAAAAGCCTTCTCTTGCTTCTTTGCTTCATGCTTGCGCATCTGCATGCCTTTCTCTGTTAAACTTCTTTCACGTGAACTGCTTCTAGTCTGTTGCACAGGTGACTTGCTTTCTACTGCAGGGACTGACATCTCATTCACGGATTCTATTGACTCCTCCATTTCTCAGCTTATGAACAGGCAACTTTATCAAGTGATACCGCTCTCATCAGACCTCTATAACACTCAAGAAATATTAACATATACATCAAAACCCATAAAGGTACACACAACAGTACATATAATTAACGTTGCAAAATTCATTTTGGATTTAAACCCTCAGGACTAATTCAGTGTTTGCTTATAACATTAACATTGACTACGTTCCCTTACATAACTCACAGTACGGGACAAGACCAAATTCAACAATAAATAATTTTCACAAGTGCATTTTAATCTTTAAATCATTAATGGATTAATATTTTCAACTTTCTAACTTTTTTCCTTAAAACATTCATAATTTTAATCTTTTCAATCTTTAAAAACGTCTATGAAATATTCACCCATTAATTTGAGCACTTCAACTTACAGAGTTCAGGTGAGTAAATACCACTTGCGTATAAATACGATCTTCTTAAACTCTCCTTAATCGTTCACTTTGCATCTGTATCGTTGAACAATATTACTGTCACCTTGCGATCCTGCTCAGATGACGTCACGATCTCCTTGCACGCGTGGAAAGACAAACTCGAAGCGATAAATTAGTCCTCAGCAGCGTTGCGTTGTATTTTCACTAAGTAAACAGCAGCGATGTAACAGATGCATGCTCCAGCGTCGAGTTTCACTGTAGCTGCCCCCTTGGCTTCACAAACAAGACTCGGAGAGTTTCTGACAGGTGCATTCTCTTTATTTTGCTCATCATGAGATTCCTCTCTTTATATCGTCATTCGAACATACTCGAGCACCATAGAGCACCGTCGAGCACCGTGAAACTAAAAATAACAACAAAAATAAATCAACACAATGAATATACACAAAAGCAAATAAACACTTACAAACACAAATGAAATAAACCATGAAAACCTTCAACAAACAAAGCTTAACCAACAACATCATATATAACAAACACGTCACTGAAAATAAAAAAACAAACAAACACATTAACACTGCGTACCTCGCTCCGCTTGCCAAAAGGGTACTAAACTGGATTAAACTTCATTTTTCATCCCCACGCCATGTGGAGACTCACGAGTTGATCTTCCCTCCGCTGCAGCGTGACTACTGATCTCTATACGCCACTTCCTTTTAAACGTGATTACGCAGTGTTAACTAAAATAAATTTAAAGGGACCCACACCTATTTAAGCGGTCATTTACATGTTGACTTGATTGATTCTACTGTTCTCATTTGTAAGTCGCTTTGGATAAATGACTAAATGTAATGTAAATGTAAATATGCATGCATTTTCTGTAAAGCTGCTTTGAAACGATATATATTGTGAAAAGCGGTATACAAATAAATGTGAATTGAATCGAATTGTTTTGCAGGAGCCATACTTCTTAAACAAAATATCTCATAATAGCAATATTATTGAGTGGAAACAACATGTGGCAGTAATACGCCACCATACTTAAACTATTTATAATAATAATAATCCTTACATTTATATAGCGCTTTTCTGGGCACTCAAAGCGCTTTACATATTGAAGGGGGAATCTCCTCAACCACCACCAATGATGCGACGGCAGCCATATTGCGCCAGTACGCCCACCACACACCAGCTTATTGGTAGAGAGGAGACAGAGTGAGGAAGCCAATCAGTGTATAGGGATGATTAGGAGGCCATGATGGACAGAGGCCAATGGGCAAGTTTGGCCAGGATGTCGGGGTTACACCCCTACTCTTTTCGAAGGACATCCTGGGATTTTTAATGACCACAGAGAGTCAGGACCTCGGTTTAACGTCTCATCCGAAGGACGGTGCTTTTTGTCAGTATAGTGTCCCCATCACTATACTGGGGTGTTAGGACCCACACAGACCACAGGGTGAGCACCCCCTGCTGGCCTCACTAACACCTCTTCCAGCAGCAACCTAGTTTTCCCAGGAGGTCTCCCATCCAGGTACTAACCAGGCTCAGCCCTGCTTAGCTTCAGTGGGCAACCAGTCTTGGGCTACAGGGTGATATGGCTGCTGGCATATATTTCCTCAATGCAGTACTTTTTTATATTGTCATCATAGTAAACAAAACAAAAAAAAAAGTAAAATTAAGTTTGTTATAAAAAAGAGTGAGAAACAAGGAAAATGATTTATATAGTAAATTAAATGTTACGACGAGATCAAACAGTTTTACTTTTCGTTTTTTTATGGGCTTCTGAAAAGTTAGCTGAGTTGGCCTATTTTTATTATTTCTAGGAAACTATATAACTGCAGTCTCAGTAATTTCAACAGCAAAAAATATTTTCAAGACTGGTTCATATTCATCCTCCATAATTTAAACAAGTAGACTTTTTTTTTTTTTTTTTTTAAGAAATTTTTAGAGTAACAGTAATCAAAAGCAAAGAAATAAAGTTTAGAAGAGAAACAGTTTTGTTGTGGAGAAAACAATTAATATGAGAAAAAAATTTTCCATTGTAGGTTTTATTTTTTCTTCAGTTGTGTGACTACATATACTATAGTCTATTAGTTCCCAATATAATGTGACTTACTGAAAACTGTTCTTACAGAAAGTGGATTGGTTTTACGTGTTGTGCGACAGTAAATTCTTCTAATTTTCTTAAAGGGTCATTGTTATGATATAGACACAGAGGCAGAGATAAAAGCAATCCAGGTGAGTTTATTAGAATAATAAGTGAACACAGAGAGGTTATGGCTGTTATCAGGTTCTTGAGAGATGAATAGAGAGTAATACTGTCCTTGTATGGTTTGTTAATCCAGGAGCTGAGATGAGATGAAGGGAGACGTTGGAGACACTCACACACACAGAAGGGTAAGCACATGAAGGGACCAGGAGACGAAGGAGATCGCTGGAGCAGGTAAGTCTGATGAAGGGGAGTCCTTAAGGTAAGCATAAACACAAGGTATAGCAAACGAGACCGGACAGTGAGTGTGTGTGAGATGCAGGTGGCGGTGATTAGTATGCTGGTGATTGGGTGCGTGGGTACTGTGGTGAAGTGGAGCGTGGCGTGTCTGTGACAGTCATAACTACACATTTAGTTATTTTCACTGTTACTGCTTGAATGGCTCAGCACACCCCCAGGCACATAAACCTGTTAAAGTTGCAGTAAGCCTAGAGGGTATAGCTCCTCAAATAATGTGACTTACTGGAAACTGCTGTTATTACAGAAAGTGGTCTGGTTTTACCTGTTTTGTGACAGTAAATTCTTCTAATTTTCTTAAAGGGTCATAACTACACTTTTAGTCATGTTCAATGTTACTTAGATTCCGCACATCAGCAGGCCCGGACACCTGTTAACACAAAAATCTTTAGAAATGATTGATTGTTCTACTGTTTGAATAATGTTCACTGTACATACATATATATGTGCCTAAGTAAGTTTCCTGTTTGAATTGTGAAAGTCTTTTCTCTGACAAATCCATTCACTGTCAAGGTAAACCACCAACTGTCTCATAGTCTCATAAGCAGGGCAAAGAAGTGTCAGATCTGGTCTTTGGTTTTTATAATTTCTAAAGACTGAGAAGTGTACTTCAAAGGGTATTCCACCATCTTAAGAGAAATCCGAAGCAGGTGTTTGTATGTGGCTGTTCACAGGGGTAAAGTGATGACAGCGATTATGATTTATAGGATTCATCATGATTACTGTTATGAAATACATATTTCATACATTTATTTTCATACTAAACATTGCATCATAGTTTTAGTATTCAGTTTAGGGCTACTGAATTTGACAGATTAAGTGAAATGTATAATTAAAGGTACAATATGTAAGTTTCACTGCTAGAGGTCACTTATTCAAAATAACAACAAAGACGTGATGATGATGCCGTGATGCAGCATGGAATCATAGGAGTTGTTAGCTGCATCCGAAATCGCATACTTCCTTACTTTAAAGTAGGAGAGAATCAGTATGTAAAAAAAAAGAGAAGTATGTCCAAATCAACAATACTCATAAAGGAGTAGTCAAAAAGTACTCAGATGACCAACTATTACAGGCAGGATTCTGAAGTGTGCATACGATGAAAACTTTACTATCCCATGAGGCCACAGAAGAGGATTTATGAATGGCAGTAAAGCAACACAACCGACTCTGGTAGGTCACATGATAATCACAACAAGTAGTGTTGTAGCATGCATGAGAATGTAATACGTACAGTTTACATTCATACTACACAAATTCATCATATATAAACTCAGCAAAAAAAGAAACGTCCCTTTTTCAGGATACTGTATTTTAAAGATAATTATGTAAAATAGGCTTTTCAGATCTTTATTGGAAAAGGTTTCAACAATGTTTTTCATGCTTGTTAAACAATTATTGCACTTGCACATTTGGAACAGTCCTTAAAGGATTAGTTCACTTTCAAATTAAAATTTCCTTATAATTTACTCACCCCCATGTCATCCAAGATGTTCATGTCTTTCTTTCTTCAGTTGAAAAGAAATGAAGGTTTTTGATGAAAACATTCCAGGATTTTTCTCCTTATAGTGGACTTCAATAGCCGCCAAATGGTTGAAGGTCAAAATTACAGTTTCAGTGCAGCTTCAAAGGGCTTTAAATGATACCAGATGAGGAATAACGGTCTTATCTGAACTAATCCTTTAACACGTGTTTCCTTTTCTACATTTCTAAGTGTAGCCTATTCCCTATCACCTGCTGTTTTCTTTGAGGAAAAAAATCCCGTCAAGACCTGCACGCAATGAATTGGAATAGGCTAGGCTGTTAAGGATTCACTCATTCTATCCTTCGCCACCTGGGGAAAGAAGGCTGTAGGCCGTAAGAGCCTTCGAATTGGGACAGCCTTCGCTGTGATGCAATCGGCCTTCAAATGCGGCCTTCGAAGGGTACAGCCTCCGAATTGGGACGCAGCTTTTGTGTTCAGTTCCAGTGTGTTTAGTTCCTGTTTCCTTGGTTTCCATAGTTATTTATTCATTCATTTCATTGTTTAATTGATTAAGGTCTCACCTGTCCCTCACACTGTGCATTTTATACTCTCAGTTAGCTTCTGTTCTTTGTCTTGTGTTAACGTTACTACCTGCTTTGTATCTTTGGTTGATTCTTGGTTTCTATTATGTTACTTTTTGAAAATTTTAGAGTTACAAAAAGTTTAGAATATAAACACAGTTTTGTTAAGTAGATCACAAATAATATGAGTAAATCGGACAATCCGCATTTCTCAGTGTGTGAGCACATATAAGCTAAAAGGCATAGTTCCCAATACAATGTGACTTACTGGAAACTGCTATTATTACATAAAGTAGTCTGGTTTTACCTGCTGTGTGAGAGTAAATTCTTCTAATGTTCTCAAAGGGTTATAATTACATGCAGTCATGTTCAGTGTCACTTCACCCCAGGTACCAGAAACCTGTTAACACAAAAAGAAGAAGAACTGGAATTGCGAACCCCTGGCTGGCATTTAAACTACAGTACATTTTTATGTCCCCATCATATGTCTGAATAGATTTTATAAAATACTGAACTCACAACTTTTAAAGATAGATATCATATAAATCGGTTTTCTTTTATCACAGTATCACAATTAATTAACACAGGTGAATTTTCAACAATTTCACTACTTCAAGCAATAAGCAAGATTACTTTTTTGGCTACTTCAATTTTTTTTATTGTAATAAAACAAACAAACAAACAAACAAACAAACAAAAAACACACAGACCCAACAAAATGTAACATTCACAGACACTTAATAGTAGTGAATATAAAAATTCATGAACAGAGATAATAATAATATAATAATCCTTACATTTATATAGTGCTTTTCTGGGCACTCAAAGCACTTTACATATTGAAGGGGGAATCTCCTCAACCACCACCAATGTGCAGCATCCACCTGGGTGATGCGACGGCAGCCATATTGCGCCAGTACGCCCACCACACACCAGCTTATTGGTGGAGAGGAGACAGAGTGAGGAAGCCAATCAGTGTATAGGGATGATTAGGAGGCCATGATGGGCAGAGGCCAATGGGCAAGTTTGGCCAGGATGTCGGGGTTACACCCCTACTCTTTTTCGAAGGACATCCTGGGATTTTTAATGACCACAGAGAGTCAGGACCTCGGTTTAACGTCTCATCCGAAGGACGGTGCTTTTTATCAGTATAGTGTCCCCATCACTATACTGGGGTGTTAGGACCCACACAGACCACAGGGTGAACACCCCCTGCTGGCCTCACTAACACCTCTTCCAGCAGCAACCTAGTTTTCCCAGGAAGTCTCCCATCCAGGTACTAACCAGGCTCAGCCCTGCTTAGCTTCAGTGGGCAACCAGTCTTGGGCTACAGGGTGATATGGCTGCTGATACCAAGAAAAAAAAGTTAGAACAATCCCTACCACATCTAGCATTCACAGACTTTTTTTATATACTGTATGTAACCCACCATCTATACAGAGATGGATTCTGGATTAAATGTACATGTCTGCAGATGTTAGATTTGGAAGGGAATACAATTACACCAGTAAATAAATTAGTGTATTTGGGTATGAATGTATTTCATTATACATGTATGAATTCAATTATGAAGAATAGATTGGAGATTATTTTTTTTCTGTGCTTCTGTGCTTACATGCTTTCTGCAAGCTATGTTGCAAAGAGTCAAAAAGTGTTGCAATATAATCTAGCTATAAACTGCTTGTTCAATTTTCGGTCAGTTATTAAACTTGCCAAGAGGACAAAATTGACGTTAGCTTTTTTTTTTTTTTTTCAGAAAAGGGGTGGGGACAGAGAGCTTTTGATAAATGTGGCAGTGCTTGCTTTACTTCTCATTAGAAAACTGACAGTTGAGGAAACAGCTGTCAGATCACAGATCCGATATGAAGTTTAACACAGCTTTGAGTATTGCTGGAACCATACTTCTCAACATAGCAGGTAAAATCTATAAAATGACAAAATTAGATGCAATAGCATTTATTTATTTATTTATAAATAAATAAACAAGCAATTAAATTTAAATGAGGTTAGTTACTTTATTCATGTCATGACTATGAAATCATATTACAGGGATTTTGGCTAAAATCCATATATAGCATTCTTCAGGTGAAGGTTTTATCTTGTTTTCATGCCAATGGTATGCGCCTGCACTGATGTAAGAGTTTAAAAGTGTCAGTAACAGTTTATCAGCTCTGTCCAAATGACCGTCTAATTACTTTGTTTTTGTCTACCCACACAGGTTCCCTCTGCCAGTTAGATGGTAAGTTGTCATAATGACCATTAAACTCTTGTTCCACGCAGAATGTTTCTATTATGTGCGAGGCATTTTAACAAGGAATTTTTGATATCATCTTTTCTCACATTAGTATGTGGCCAAGCCCCCCTTAACACAAAGATTGTTGGAGGGGAGGACGCAACGGCAGGGTCTTGGCCGTGGCAAGTCAGCATTCACGGCCCCTATGGCCATTTCTGTGGCGGGAGTCTAATCAATAAAGACTGGGTTTTATCTGCAGCTCACTGCTTCAAGGAGTAAGTTTAAATCTTAAAGCTTAAGATACAATTGTAGATTGACAAAAGTGGGATTAAAAGAGCCATTCTCTGTTTACAGTTACGCTATGTCTGACATAGTGATGTACTTCGGGCGTTGGAAACAATCGGGCTCAAACCCTAATGAGACATACAGGACAGCGAGTCGAATAATCAGCCATCCTAACTATGACACTCCTAAGTTTGACAATGACATAGCACTGGTCCAGCTCTCCACTTCTTTGAATTTCTCTGATTACATTAAGCCAGTCTGTCTGGCTGCTGCTGGTAGTGTATTTGCTGGAGGTGCAGAGAGCTGGGTGACTGGATGGGGAACGCTACAGTCTGAAGGTGAGTGAACATTTGCTTGCCAAATAACTGAATATAATCAATACTGTAAACCTCAACAGCTTACCTAGAAATGTTTTTTAAAAGCCATAAAATTTGACCTCTGATCTGTGTCACAGGCCCGGCTGCTAACATACTGCAGCAGGTGATGTTACCACTTGTGAACAACAGTGACTGTAATAATGCTTATGGAGGGGGCATCACAAGCAATATGATTTGTGCTGGATTTTTAAACGTGGAAGGGAAAAGTTCATGTCAGGTAAGACATCAATCATTAAAGGGATAGTTCACACAAAAAATTAAAATTTAGGGCCCTATAATACACCCGGCGCAATGCAACGAAAGGCGCAGCGCAAGTGTGTTTGCTAGTTTGCGTCAGGCGCCGTTCGCGTTTTCCCCTTCAGCACCACGTTCTTAAATTAGTAAATGCATTTGCGCCAGTTAGTGCGCCCATCATAAGCCCCCAAGCATAACCTGATATTGCTGAGTTCAACATGTTCCTGGGTCAACATTTTTGTTGATCCTGGAACAACATTCAAATCAACCAATCAGATTTGAGGGACAAGTTTACAGATTATGTCAAGTTTAGGCTTAAAATTGTGAATTGGTGCTTCTATCATTTCTATCATCTATCATTTCCCTCTGATTTTTGGGATAACTTATGGGTGGGGTTAGGTTTAGGGGTAGGAATAGGGTTAAGACTAAATTTTCAGACTAGAATGTTGTTCCAGGATCAACAAATGTTGACCCAGGAACGATTCTAACTCAGTAAATATCAGGATGTGCAGACCTCAATGTATCATCAGGAGCCACAGGTATTAAAGGATTAGTTCACTTTCAAATTAAAATTTCCTGAAAATTCACTCACCCCCATGTCATCCAAAATGTTCATGTCTTTCTTTCTTCAGTCAAAAAACGAAATTAAGGTTTTTGATGAAAACATTCCAGGATTTTTCTCCATATAGTGGACTTCAATGGCCTCCAAACAGTTGAAGGTCAAAATTACAGTTTCATTGCAGCTTCAAAGCATTCTACACGATCCCAGACGAGGAATAAGGGTCTTATCTAGAGAAACCATCACTCATTTTCTAAAAAAAATTAAAATTATGTAAATTTTAACCATAAATGCTCATCTTGAACTAGCTCTCTTCTTCTTTGAATGCTTTGAAGCTGCACTGAAACTGTAATTTTGACCTTCAACCGTTTGGAGGCCATTGAAGTCCACTATATGGAGAAAAATCCTGGAATATTTTCAAAACCTTAATTTATTTTCGACTGAAGAAAGAAAGACATGAACATCTTGGATAACATGGGGGTGAGTAAATTATCAGGAAACTTTAATTTGAAAGTGAACTAATCCTTCAACTTTATGATGCCTGTATATGCTTTTTTGACACTTTTAAAATGATGGTAGCTGTGGATTTACATTTTATGAATCATCAAATACCAGTTTCAGATAAAAATTCAATTTACTGTTCTACTGAAGAAAACAAGTCACTTAAATCTTGGATGGTATGAGGGTGAGTAAATTAAAAGAGAAATTTTATTTTTGGATGAACTTACCCTTAAAAATTAAGAACCCGTAAGAATTTGCTAATAATCGTTGCATACTGTGCTGCTGAAAATAAATGAATAAAATAAAAAAAGAGATGTACCACCAAAAGGACAATTGAAACATACAGGCTATGTGTCCACCAAAGCATTGCTAGCCTTATGAAAACTCTCAGCTGGATGTTCTTGACAGCATTTTAGAGGCAGAGGCCATGGAAGTAATGTACTAGTATGTGATTTTGCAGATCATTTGTTTCATCAACAATTACAGCAATATTAACTTCTACATTATTATTCACGCAGCGGTTGGCCAGTATGGTATTTATCTCACCCATCCTCCACTGTGATTGGACGGCTAAGTAAAAAGTGACAGTGACGAGTACTGTTTTACACATAGACTGTAAAAAAAAAAAAAAAAAAAAGGACTACGCATCTCCACTTCCTTCAACTGTAAAATAAAAAAAAAAATCCAAAATGTCTCAGAAATGGCCGCTGTCATCTTGTGCTGATGACATCAATTGGAGCCAGAGTCTGCGCAGTATTAATTGTGAGCTGGAACTGTGGTATCATGGTCCCCCCGACACTATCGGACACTCAATCACAAGCGCAAAATCATGTAGCCACACCCTGACACCATCAAATAACTAAATAAAACCAAACTAATTTGAAAAACGTTCCTTTGAACGTATGTCATCATGATAAGAACTACTTAAAATAACAGAAACTATCTTTGGGAAAAATATTTATTCGAAGTGCAATTTGATTTTTTTTTTTTGGCTCGCATCCCTTACATTTATCTGGAGAGGACAGGGACCTATACAGCAGCCAGCAACCACTGGGCAATCAAAATGTTTAGGCTTCACTTGTTTTGAGAATAACACTTAGCGCTTCCACTGTAAATTATTTAAAAAGACGCATGGCCGGCATACTTTTACAATTGGGATAAACTATAGCATTCTTATGTCTATAACAGTTGTTCACAGTATGTTGTCAGAGATATTAATGCTGAATGTTTGTCAATACAGGGAGACTCTGGAGGTCCATTGGTCCGTAGGAATGACTCCCGGTGGATTCAGTCCGGCATTGTGAGTTTTGGTGCAAAACGATGTGATGATCCCAAATATCCAAGTGTGTTCGCCAGAGTTTCTCGGTACCAGGATTGGATCAAGTCTTACATGGGCAGCAACCCACCTGGATTTGTTGAATTCAACTCAAGTGGATTCAGAAGTTCACTCAACCTTCTTTTATTGTCCATTTCTCTCACATTCTCCTTTATTCCTTTCACCTTCTCCCTTTATCTTTCTTCCTAAAGATTGTTTGAACAGTAATTCTCAAGGTTCTTTGATGAAGAGGATTATTGTGCTGTATATGCTCTCATAAAGAAGTAAAAAGAGCAGTTATATTGTTATTTTTGTCATTTATTCTTTATCTTTCCAAATATGTCTAACTGATTTATATGTATAACTGATTTATGGTCTAAAGCTCTGCACTGTGATCAGGGATACTTGTAAATGTTGTAATTACACTGTTTTAACTGAATAAATACAAAAAGAATGAACTGACTTGGGGAATGTTTTCTGTCTCTTTATCTCACTTTATAGGGTTTTAATTATTTTTGAGTAAAATAAACTGTGGTATATTTTTCTAGATTGTTTGAAGAAAACAACATTTTAAAAAAAAAGTTAAATGAAAAAGAAAAAAGGTTTTGATCAATTTAATCCATCCTTGCTGAATATTCAAATTAAAAATCTTGCTGACCCCAAACTTTTCTTAGCATCAAATCAGCACATTGGAATGATTTCTGAAGGATCATGTGAAAATTCAGCTTTGCATCACAGGAATAAATTACAATTTTACAGTATGTATTAATAGAAAACAGCTATTTTAAATTGTAATAATATTTCTCAAAATTACTGTTTTTGCTGTATTTTTGATCAAAGCAGAAGCATGAGCACAAGAGACTCCTTTAAAAACAAATCTGAAAGTTTCCAAACTTTTGATAGGTAATTTGGTTTATGCGTGTGTGTGTGTGTGTGTGTGTGTGTGTGTGTGTGTGTGTGTGTGTGTGTGTGTGTGTGTGATTCCATACATTTTTTCCTCCTACTTGCTTTGGAAAAATACATGCCATTAATAATAAAAAAAATTAAGTGGATTTGTTTGCGATGTTTCAAGTCTATTACCAGACTGTTTTACCTGTTTGTGTTTCACTTGAATTACTGGCACTGCAGCTACTCTCTTCTCCTGAAACAAGATACACACATACACACACTTGTTATGAAAGTCAAACTCATTCTCGCCTTACAGTTATAAAGCACCTGTCACCATACCAAGCAAGCTAAGAATTAGGCCTGTGAAACAACTGCATCTTACCTGAGCAACTAGTTGCGTGCACTCCTCCAAAGTCGACCCTTCAAGAGCAAAGTAGTGAGATAAATAAGAACAGAAACATTTTTGGTAACGGTATCATATTAGCAAAGCAAATAACACAAACTTACAATTAGCACTTTCCATATCACTCTCAGGTGAGGAACCGTCTTCGCCAGTCTCGACGGATGAATCAAACACAAATGCTGGGCAGTTACTAGGGTTGTCCTGCAGAATCCTGTCCATATCCTCAAAAAACCTGAATGTTTTCTTCTCCCTCCCAGAATGGTTGTTATGATCAATAATTTTTTTATACTCAGTCTTTAGTGCCTTCAATTTATTTCTGCACTCTTTAGCACTTCTACATACACCTTATGCTGACATTTTTTGGGCTATTTCTTGAAAAAACAATTTCTTTTCATACTATTTTTTTTCTAAATATACTTTGTCAGCCCATACTGCAATCAATTTTGTCTCCTGGTCGCTCCACAATACACTTTTCTCCACCATCCTGCCAACTCTAAGGAAAAAATTTGCCACATGACAATACACGCCTATTGGCACGCTTCCCATGAAATCATGATTAACAACTAGTTTGGTTAACAACAAAGCAGTTTGTAAAAAGAGAATCTACATTTGTTGATATCCGAACAGTAATTACTTTATTTATAGATTCTGTAGGTGTTCTTTTTCATACAAAGCAACAACATTAAATGTTTGAGCTTCTAAAAGTTTTTGTAATAAAACAGTATACATTATACATATAGCACACCTTCAGGGGTCTAGTGGAGTCCATGCCTCGACGGGTCAGGGCTGTTTTGGGAGCAAAATGGGGACCAACACAATACTGTATTAGGAAGGTGGTCATAATGTTATGCCTGACTGGTGTACAAATCAAATTAGAGGGAGTCAGTAGTGTTATGTGTACATGAAAAAAGTAGAAAGTCTCAAAATCTCATCAGATTTTAGAATTTCATGAGTTTGCTAATGATTTTTCAGATCCCTTTGATATGTGTATCTCTTCTCGCACTGAAGACATATGAAAGGCTTCTCTCCAGTGTGAAATCTCATGTGAGTCTGAAGATTTCCTTTAAGTGTGAAACTTTTTCCACAATGAGGGCAGATGAAAGGCTTCTCTCCACTGTGAAGTCTAATGTGAGTGCTTAGGCTTCTTTTATGACTGAAACTATTTCCATATTGAGGACATATAAAACAATACTCTCCTAAGTGAATCATCATGTGGCATTGAAGGGTTTCTTTACAACTGAATCTCTTTCCACACTGATTACTGATTACTTTCTTTTTTTTCTGTCTCAGTCTTCTCTGGGAAGAACGAACCTGTTAACCCTTTGAACAGTACGGTCCCACATATGAGATTTAGAACATTCAGTGACGTCACATAACTGCCAGAGGACCTTTCCTTCCCCCAGAGAAGTTGGCGCTGTTTCACCATGCTGATCTCGTCCCCCTCTTCCCTTGCCACCGCCACAGGGCCGGCACAAGAATGCGCTGCCTTCTCACAGAGCCCCCTCTGTCACCTCTCGGAACCAGAGGAGTGCACACACTCAGTCTGTTCCGTCTCACTGCTCCACCGTGGGTACGCCTGTAGTTCCTCTGATCCCGCTGGATCAGTGTGGAGGTCGCCACCCTGATGGCAAAGGGTGCGATCGAGTCGGTCCCTCCAGCTGACATGAAGTCGGTTTCTACAGCCCTTACTTCATAGTACCCAAGAAAACAGGTGGGTTAGAGCCAATCCTGGACCTATGGGCCTTGAACTGGGCACTTCACAGGCTCCCTTTCAAAATGCTGATACCCAAGCGCATTTTCGAATGCATTCGTCCGTTGGATTGGTTTGCAGTCATCGACCTGAAGGATGCATACTTTCATGTTTCCATTCTTCTTCGACACAGAACGTTTCTTCGGTTAGCTTTCGAGGGGCAGGCATATCAGTACAAAGTTCTCCCGTTGGGGTTGGCCCTGTCTCCCCGTGTCTTTACGAAGGTCGCGGAGGGAGCTCTCACTCCCCTCAGTGTCCAAACTGTCTGTATCCTCAACTACCTTGACCGCTGGCTGATTCTAGCCCACTCTCGAGATCAGTTGTGCGAGCACATGGACCTTGTGCTCAGACACCTCGTCCGTCTGGGTCTAGGGTCAACTGGGAAAGAGCAAACTCTCCTCTGTGCAGAGGATCTCTTTTCTCGGTATGGAAATAAACTCAGTCACCATGTACGCGCAGCTTACAAGCAAGCGCGCGCAGTTTCATCTGAATTGTCTGAGTCAGATTAACGGCAAGAGAGTAGTTCCAATGAAATTATTTCAGAGGCTCCTGAGGCCTCTTGGCGCTTCGGGTGACCATCACTCCGGCCTGCTGTCAAGCTCTCATTCCGTGGCGGGACCTATCATTTATACGGGTTGGTGTTCCCATAGAACCAGTGTCCAGGCATGTTGTTGTGTCAACCGATGCTTCAACCATGGGTTGGGGTGCCATGTGCAACGGGCATGCTGCATCGGGCTCCTGGACAGGACCCTAACTTCAGTGGCATGTCAATTGCCTCTAGTTGCTAGCAGCATGGATTGCCCTGCACCACTTCAGGGCCCTGCTAAAAGACAAGCACATTCTGGCCTGAATGGACAACACTGCGACCATAGCGTACATAAACCATCAGGGTGGTCTATGCTCCTGATGCATGTTGCAACTTGCTCGCCATCTCCTTTAATGGAGTCAGAAGCATCTGAAGTCACTACGTGCCATTCACATTCCAGGCCTACTCAATCGTGCAGCCGACGAGCTCTCACGACAGCAGTCCCACCCTGGGGAATGGAGACTCCATCTCCCTTCAGTTCAACTGATTTGGGAATTCTTCGGAGACGCCCAGGTAGACCTGTTTGCCTCTCCAGACAATTCCCACTGCCAGTTGTTTTTCTCCCTGACTGAGGGCACTCTCTGCTCAGATGCACTGGCGCACAGCTGGCCGCAGGGCCTAAGCATGTATGTGTTTCCCCCAGTGAGCCTTCTCGCACAGATACTATGCAAGATCAGTGAGGACGAGGAGCAGGTCCTTATGGTCACTAGGAGTGGGAGCCTCTTCCTGGGCTTTGACACATGGCGCCTCACTAACAGATATTTGTAGAGCTCTGGGCTGTATCGTGTTGGCCTCACAACAAGGTGCTATCACTTATGCTGTTTAACTGGAAGACAGCTATTGAAGCATTTTGGTAGGGACCCCATTTCATCAGTCTCTGACGTAGCGTCAACCGTGATCAACTGAAAGGGAACGTCTAGGTTACATATGTAACCTGTCCCTGAAGGAGGGAACAGTTACGTCTCCTTGCCACAATCACTGTACTGCTAAAAGGCCGGGTCACATGGCTCGGCTCCTCAGCGAAGACTTGAATGCAAGTTGCTTGCACTGCTCCTTATATACCCACACAGTGAGGCGGAGCTCACACATGCAAATTCTGCAGACCGATACTCCTCGTATCATTAGCTCGTTTAGTAACACTCGAAGGTGATTGGGCTCTCAGGCAAGACCCCATTTCATCAGTCCCTGACATAACGTCTCCGTTCCCTCCTTCAGGGAACGATGGTTACATACGTAACCTAGACGTTTTGCAGGAGCCATACTTCTTAAACAAAATATCTCATAAAAAACAACATTATTTTTATTATTTCTAGGACACTATATAACTACAGTCTCAGTAATTTCAACAGTAAAAATTATTTTCAAGACCGGTTCATATTCACCCTACATTTAATTTAAACGAAGGAGATGGAGGAGACGACTGGAGCAGGTAAGTATGGCGTTTGGAGTCCTTAAGGTAAGCATACATGGGTAGTAGTGCAAACGAGACCGGACAAAGACTGTGTGTGTGTGGCGGTTATATGGTGCTGGTGATTGCTGAGTTAATAACGTGCAGGTGGCGGTGATCAGAACTCTGGTGATTATTGGTTTTATTTATTTTTTTATTTTTTCTTCTGTGTGTAAGCACATACATTATATTGGGGACTATAGTATGACTTGCTAGAAACTGCTGTTATTACAGAAAGTGGTCTGGTTTTACCTGTTGTGTGACAGTAAGTTCTTTTAATTTTCTTAAAGGGTCATAACTACACATTTAGTCATGTTCAGTGTTACTTAGATGGCTCTGCACATCCGCAGGCCTAGAAACTTGTTAACTCAAAAATCTGTTTGAATGGTGTTCACTGTACATACTGTGCATACTCACATTTATGTGGCTTACTTAGCCACATATATGTGCCTAAGTAAGTTTCCTGTTTGAATTGTGAAAGTCTTTTCTCTGACAAATCCATTCTCTGTCAAGGTAAACCACTAACTGTCTCATAGTCTCATAAGCAGGGCAAAGAAGTGTCTGATCTGGTCTTTGGTCTTTATAATTTCTAAAGACTTTTTGGTCTCACTTTATATTAAGTTGCCTTAACTACTATGTACTTACATTTAAATTAATCATTTGATACAATGCACTTATTGTGTACATACATGTTTTTACATTGTACTTATATATTAAAAACACCTGCATGTAATTACATCTGTAATTAAATTCTGTAATTACATTTATAATTACACTGTTGACCCATCCCTTACACCTTAACCCATCCTTAAACTTACCCATTCCACCAAACCTGTCCCTAACCTTACCCGTATCCCACCTCAATAGCTGCAAAAGTGTTTTGCAATTCAGTATGAATCCAATAAGTACATTGTACTTAATGCCACTTAATATAAAGTGGGACCACTTTTTTTTTTTTTTTTAAGGTGAGTGGTTATGGTAATTTGCTCATTGATTACATTGCATGAACCAGGGGTTCCCAAATCCTGTCCTGGCACCTCTCCACTCTAAATATCTAAACATGTCTCTCTCATCTGACACACTCAGTTGAGGGGTGGGTTCCATTAGGCCGTAAGTGCACTGAGAAGTGTACTTCAAAGGGTATTCCACCATCTTAAGGGAAATCCAAAGCAGGTGTGTTGTATGTGGCTATTCACAGGGGTAAATTGCATGAGACGCGATTATAATTTATAGGATTCATCATGATTACGGTTTAAATGAGATAAAAAGACATATTTCATACATTTATTTTCATAGTAAAAATGGCATCATAGTTTTAGCATTCAGTTTAGGGCTACTGAATTTGACAGATTAAGTGAAATTTATAATTAAAGGCACAATATGTAAGTTTCACTGCTAGAGGTCACTTATTCAAAATAACAATAAAGACGTGATGATGATGCCGTGATGCAGCATGGAATCATAGGAGTTGTTAGCTGCATCCGAAATCGCATACTTCCTGTCGGGAGGTGGATGAAGGGAGGACTCAAATTGCGGTGAACAAAAAAAATAATAATAAGTTTATTCAGGACCAAACCTGACACACACAAATGAAACAGTCAAAGTACAGGTGGCAGTGTGAGGAAACTGGTGGCTCTCGTGGTATCTGCGCACACACAGCAGACAGGGGCAGGAGAGACCACTGAAAAAAGCAGGAGAGCAGATGACCCAGCAGAGGACGAGTACGAGCCCAGCAAGAGAAAATACTTGCATGAAAACTCCTCGTCTAAGGGTCCTGAACACAAAGAACAAACAGGTGAGACACAGAGCAAAACGTAGAGCAGACACGAAACATCCACGCGACATGAAGTGATCAACTGACAACAAGGGGAGACACAGCTGGGCATATAAAGGGTAAAGGGAACGAGCGACAGGTGTGGGAGATCAGCTCGTGATTAAGCACCCTAGCACTGATTGCTACAATCACGAGCTGCTGAAAATTGACAGGACAAGATAAACAACAGGAAGAGCCAGTGTCACACCCTGAATAGTGACAGAACCCCCCCCCCCTCAGGGACGCCTCCTGGCGTCCCCAGAGGACTCACCATGACGCCGATGGAATTGGTCAATAAGAGTGCGGTCCAGCACGTCCCGAGCCGGAATCCAGCATCTCTCCTCCGGACCATAACCCTCCCAGTCTACCAGATATTGATGACCTCTGCCCCTCCGCCTCACATCAAGAAGTCGCCGTACCGTGTAGGCAGGTAATCCCTCGATGAGTCTGGGGGGCGGTGGAGCAGAGGTCTGGGGCTGAAGTAGGGAGCGAATAACGGGCTTGATTTTGGAAACATGAAACACCGGATGAATTCTCTTAAATCGGGGGGGTAATTTAAGTCGAACCGTCACCGGGTTAAGCACCTTGGTTATGATGTACGGTCCAATGAATCTGGGTCCCAGTTTACGTGCGGGAAGTTTGAGAGGAATGTCCTGGGCTGACAGCCAAACCTTTTGTCCACACACGTAAAGTGGGGGCTTAGAACGATGACGGTCCGCCGACGCCTTGTTCCTTTCGCCAGTCCGAGAAAGGGCTTCTCTGGCGAGCCTCCAAGTACGAAGGCACCTCTGAATGAACGAATGCGCGGACGGAACAATGGCGTCGGATTCTTGGGAGGGAAATAATGGGGGCTGGTAGCCTAAACAGCACTGGAAGGGTGATAATCCCGTAGATGAGACCGGGAGTGAGTTATGTGCGTACTCGACCATGGTTAACCTGGAACTCCAAGTTGACGGCTCTGCCGACGCCACACAGCGCAGGACTCTCTCCAAGTCCTGGTTGGCTCGCTCAGCCTGACCGTTCGTCTGCGGGTGATAACCTGAGGATAGGCTCGCCATCGCCCCCAGCTGTCGACAGAATTCTGTCCAAAACCTTGACACAAACTGGGGACCCCTGTCAGAAACCACGTCCACCGGGAGGCCATGAATGCGAAAAACGTGGTCTAAGACAATGACCGCTGTCTCCCTCGCTGAAGGTAATTTGGGGAGGGGAATAAAATGAACCGCCTTCGAGAACCTGTCCACCACGGTAAGAACCACGGTATTGCCACTAGACGGGGGTAGGCCCGTGACATAGTCCATGGCTATGTGTGACCAGGGTCTTGAAGGGATTGACAGCGGTCGGAGTAGCCCTGCTGGGGGTCGATTAGAGCCCTTACCCACCGCACACACCGGACAGGCCGAAACGAACTCCCGAGTATCCCGCGCTAGTGAGGACCACCAGAACCGCTGCTTGATTAACGCACACGTTCGAACCGCTCCCGGGTGGCAAGCTAGACTGGATGAGTGGCCCCACTGAAGAACGGCAGTTCGGACCGACTCCGGCACGAACAGCAGACCCACTGGGCACCCCGCGGGAATCGTGACGTCGTGTAACGCCTCACGGACCCTGGACTCCACTCCCCAAGTAACCGCCGCGACCACCTGGCTGGGGGCCACGATGGTCACCAGGGAAGTGGGACTAGCCTCAACCTCAAAAATCCGTGAGAGTGCATCGGGCTTACCGTTCTTACTACCGGGCCGATAGGAGATGTTAAACAAAAACCGGCCGAAGAATAATGCCCAGCGAGCCTGCCGAGAATTTAGCCTCTTAGCGGATCGAATATATTCTAAGTTCTTGTGGTCGGTCCAAACTAAGAATGGAACCCCAGCGCCCTCTAACCAGTGACGCCACTCCTCCAATGCCAACTTAACAGCCAGTAACTCTCTATTCCCAATGTCATAATTCCGTTCCGAAGGAGTAAGACGACGAGAAAAGAATGCACATGGGTGTACTCTGTCGTCCGAAGGTGACCTCTGAGACAAAACTGCTCCCACTCCTACCTCTGACGCATCAACCTCCACAATGAATTGACGAGACGGGTCGGGGTTAGTGAGAATCGGAGCCGAAACAAAGCGGCTCTTTAGTTCTTCAAACGCCTTTTGAGCCAGCGTTGACCAACAGAAACGAATTCGTGTGGAAGTGAGATTCGTCAGTGGTAGGGCGACCTGGCTAAAGTTCCGAATGAATCGCCGGTAAAAATTGGCAAACCCCAGAAATCGCTGGACCGCCTTGCGATTATCTGGGGTGGGCCAATCAGCAACAGCCTTTACTTTCCCCGGATCCATTCGGATGCCTTCAGGCGACAGAACGAAACCCAGGAACGGAACCGACCGTGCGTGAAACTCGCACTTCTCCACCTTAGCGAATAAACGATTCTCGAGTAGCCGCTGTAACACTCGCCTGACGTGCTGAACATGGTCGCGCTCGTTCTGGGAGAAGATCAGGATGTCGTCGAGGTAAACAAATACAAACCGGTCGACCATGTCTCTGAGCACGTCATTGACGAGTGCCTGGAAGACCGCTGGGGAGTTTGAGAGTCCAAAGGGCATGACCAAATACTCAAAGTGACCTGTAGGGGTATTAAAAGCGGTCTTCCACTCGTCCCCCTCCTAATCCGAACTAGGTGGTAAGCATTGCGTAAGTCCAGCTTCGTAAAGATGGTTGCTCCCTGCAAGAGTTCGAATGCTGAAGACATCAACGGCAAAGGGTGGCTATTCTTTACCGTGATGTCATTCAGCCCCCGATAATCTATACAGGGACGCAATGATCCATCTTTCTTCCCCACGAAGAAGAACCCCGCCCCGGCCGGAGAGGAGGAAGGACGTATTATACCGGCTAATAGAGAATCGCTGATGTATCTTTCCATGGCCTCCCTCTCAGGACCGGAGAGCGAATATAGGCGCCCCTTAGGTGGAGAAGTGCCAGGTAATAACTCTATCGCACAGTCGTACGGGCGGTGCGGAGGAAGAGATGAAGCTCGGGACTTACTGAACACCGCTCTCAAATCATGGTAAGCCTCTGGTACACCCGCCAGGCTCACCGGTTCCTCCTGTAACACAGAAACAGACTTTAAAGGGGAAGAAGCAGACACCAAACACTGAGACAAACAGAATGGACTCCATGCCAATACGGAATTAAGAGCCCAGTCGATGTGAGGGTTGTGCTTAACCAGCCAAGTGTGCCCCAAAACCACTGGAGCAGAAGGAGAATGAATTAATAGGAAACGAATCTCCTCAGCATGATTCCCAGAAATGGTGAGGCTAACAAGCCCTGTGGAATGAATAATCCTTGTGAGAGGGGTATCACAAAGTGTTCTGGCTGAAATCGGCTCAGCCAAGAGAGAACATGAAATGCCCAACTGCTTGGCCATTCCAATATCCATGAAATCACCCTCTGCCCCAGAATCAATTAAAGCCGCCACACGATGGACCGCCCCCCCGACCTGCAGTAAAGCCGGGAGAGTGGATCGACCACCAGACGGCAGTAGCGTGTTGGTAACGCTCACCGTGCGTCGTCCTCTGAAGGATGAGCGTCGCCCCTTTAAGGGACAAGCCGCAGCCATGTGCCCCGCCTCCCCGCAGTAGAGACACAAGTTATTGGCGAGGCGATGGTGCCGCTCCGCGACAGTCAGATGAGCTCTCCCGATCTGCATGGGTTCCTCCTCAGAGAGACCGAACTGCTGTGATGCAACCACTCCTGTGTTTTGTGCGTTGCTGACAGATCTGTGAGGGAACCCCGCCCTTCGATGCTGAGAACGAAGGGAAATCCGGTTGTCAACCCGGATAGCGAGGTCCACCAATCCGTCAAGTGTAGGGGGTAATTCCAGTGAGTAAATCTCATCCTTAATGTGTTCAGCTAAGCCATGAAGAAAATGGTCCCACTGTGCTTTCAAATTCCACCCACAGGACGCTGCGAGTGTGCGGAACTCGATTGAATATTCCGATACGGACCGGGTCCCCTGTTGTAACAGCGACAATGCCCGTGCCGCCTCGGTTCCCAGTGACGAACGGTCAAATACCTTGCGAAGCTCCGCTGAGAAATCCTCATATGAACTGCAGCAATCGTGCTCATTGTCCCACATAGCTGTTCCCCACTCTCTAGCAAGCCCGGCCAGGTGCATGATGACGAAGGCTACCCTTGATTTCTCCGTCGAGAAGCAGGAAGGCTGTAGTGAAAAAGTTAATGAGCACTGTGAAAGAAATGAGCGACATGAGTTCGGCTCACCGGAATATGGAGCAGGTGGATTAAGGCGGGGTTCAGATCGGCGGGGGTTCGCCCCCTCAGTGTCAGGTAGACCTGGTGAAGTGGGATCAACAGGAGGATGCGGCTGAAGCCGTTCGAGCCGCTGGGTAACCTCGGCTAGCTGGCGTGACATCTCCGTCATAGCACGATGAGAAGCTGACAACTCCTCCTGCTGCCGTCCCAACAGAATGCCCTGCTGAGCAATAGCTCGTCGTAATTCTAGTTCGTCCGCTGAGTCCATCTTGGTCAGTTGATTCTGTCGGGAGGTGGATGAAGGGAGGACTCAAATTGCGGTGAACAAAAAAAATAATAAGTTTATTCAGGACCAAACCTGACACACACAAATGAAATAGTCAAAGTACAGGTGGCAGTGTGAGGAAACTGGTGTCTCTCTTGGTATCTGCGCACACACAGCAGACAGGGGCAGGAGAGACCACTGAAAAAAGCAGGAGAGCAGATGACCCAGCAGAGGACGAGTACGAGCCCAGCAAGAGAAAATACTTGCATGAAAACTCCTCGTCTAAGGGTCCTGAACACAAAGAACAAACAGGTGAGACACAGAGCAAAACGTAGAGCAGACACGTAACATCCACGCGACATGAAGTGATCAACTGACAACAAGGGGAGACACAGCTGGGCATATAAAGGGTAAAGGGAACGAGCGACAGGTGTGGGAGATCAGCTCGTGATTAAGCACCCTAGCACTGATTGCTACAATCACGAGCTGCTGAAAATTGACAGGACAAGATAAACAACAGGAAGAGCCAGTGTCACACCCTGAATAGTGACACTTCCTTACTTTAAAGTAGGAGAGAATCAGTATGCAAAAAAAAAAGAAGTATGTCCAAATCAACAATACTCATAAAGGAGTAGTCAAAAAGTACTCAGATGACCAACTATTACAGGCAGGATTCTGAAGTGTGCATACAATGAAAAATTTACTATCCCATGAGGCCACAGGAAAGGATTTATGAATGGCAGTGAAGAAACACAACTGACACTGGTAGGTCAAATGATAATTACAACAAGTAATGTTGTAGCATGCATGAGAGTGAAGTAAAAAAGTAAAAACCTGTGTGAACATGCCATAGTCCTGCTACAGTGAGGATTAAGGACTACATATGTGGCCAGAACAATAAACTGTTTTTAAGACAGTTAAGACCGAGCTTTCCTCTAGCTCAAACAATACACCATGATGCTAGCAACACCAGGTACATGGGTTTGATTCCCCTGAAAACAAGAACTGATCAAATTTATACCTTGTCTCTGGATAAAAGCATCTGCCAAATGCATAAATGTAAAAAAACACTTGCATTCTGGTAATCACAATTAAAATTTTAATTCCTCACCCAAATGCAGTCTACCGTAATGCAAAAAAAGAAAAGAAATAATGAAATGAATAAATGATGTATCATTTCAATTGTATAGAGTATTAGATAGTGAAAGAATTTGTTGCAGAATAAATCACTGTCTAGATAGGATGATTTTCATTACTATGTAGCACCACCTACTGTCTTTGGATTGACCTCTTGCAAGTTCTTTTAAAGGGGACATATCATGAAAAGTGCTTTAATCATAAGTGCTATAATTGTGTCCCCAGTGCATCTACCAAACCAGAGAATGTGATAAAGGATAACCCAGTAACTTTCTCTGCAAGGATGTGAAAAGACGAGCCATTCAGATTTCACTCCCCTTGCGACATAGGAAGGGGATCTTATTATAATTTTACCACCCCCTGGTGCCACCATTCTGTTTTCACAAGCGACAACAGTGTACCAGTAACACTGGTCCTTGAGTGCAGCAGTCCTGCACAGTTTAGCTACAACCCTGATCAAACAAACTTGAATGTCTTCAGGATTACTAAACCTACGTGAAGGAAGGTGAGTTGGGTCGAAGCAAAACTCTGCAGGACAGCAGCCCTGAAGAACAACTGTCCATGAGCTCATGATGCATCTTAGCTATGTAAACATCATCGCTGATCTGTTAACGGCTATAACAGTAAACATTCAAGTCTCCATAAACTCCTGGCATCTGAGCCACTAAGGACGCAGTGATGAAATTTTATTTTATGAAGGGAACACCTACACCTTCCCTATTCTACTTACGGAAAAAAATGAAACTGGCGCCGCGTTCGTTACGCAAGTAGAATAGGGAAGGTGTAGGACATACAGCGTAAGCATTTTGAAGAATGCAGAAAGTGGAAGTACTTTCAAGGTGATCATTTGTGTTTATAAAGCATATACATTTACATTTCTTTCGAAAATGACCGATCATTTCACTAGATAAGACCCTTATTCCTCGTCTGGTATTGTTTAAAAGCCTTTGACGCTGCACTCTGCACTTTGACCTTCAACCGTCTGGAGGCCATTGAAGTCCACTACAAGGAGAATAATCCTGGAATGTTTTCATCAAAAACCTTCATTTCTTTTCAACTGACGAAAGAAAGACATGAACATCTTGGATGACATGGAGGTGAGTAAATTATCAGGAAAAGTTTATTTAAAAGTGGACTAATCCTTTAATTCTAAATATATATATTTTAAATTTATTTAGTATACACAAATGCCATTTAACTATTAATAGTGTAGTAAAATAAAATTAAAATCTGTAAATGACAGAAAATGATTAGTGAAAGTGAACCCATTCTCCTGTCACTTCAAAATAGAGAGCGTGTGACGTTAACAATGCAAAGAAGAACGAGATGGATGGGAAGAGGCTTGTCTGGTGCCCCAAAGTGGAAAAAAAAAATCTCATGACAAGAAAATTACCTAAAAAAACTGGGTATTTCATAATCAGAATAAAAAGAATAGTTCCAGTAACAGACAAGGAAAGAGTATAGATACTACAGATGGCGTCAATGGCGCAATCATGTTATTTGATGTCCCAGCCATGTAAAGAATGAGGTTTGTCTAGATAGTATATATTACCCAGGGTTAACTATTTAAAGTGTGAAAAGCCCTATTATGTGCTTACAGTTTCTTATGTATATTGTCAGACATATTAACATTAAGTTTTCTTGGTAACATTTTATAATAACAGTACATGAATAATAATGTACTAATACCTGAATTAATAGTTACTTCAACATAAACTCATGAATCATGAACCAATTAAGAGCTATCCTTAACTACGGCAGGAGTCATAAAGATTCATGCATGAATAATAGCAGCCTTAACTACAACTATCTAACTATGTTAGTACATGTTTGATAGATAATGCATTATATTATAATATTATGCTGCAATCGCCGCTTCCGGTCATGATCGTGTGGAGTAAAGCAGCCCTATTTTATCATATTAAATACATTGGGTACATACGTTGGTGTTTCCATGGTTTCTAAAAAATAAAACCGGAAACCGAGGGTAACCCTACAAATTGGGATGCAGCTTTGGTGTTCAGTTCCAGTATGTTTAGTTTCCTTGGTTGCCATAGTTATTTTTATGTTTTTTATTGTTTAATTGAGTTGAGTCTCACCTGTCCCTCATTGTCACTGTGTATTTCTACTCTCAGTTAGCTTCTATTCTTTGTCTTGTGTTAATCGAGCGCAGCGTTAGTTCAGTCAGGCCACGAAGGCACAGTGCTTCGACCAGCTGACGCGGTCAGCTGTCAAATCGCTCCAATCATTACCATTCTCCTATTAGACACGGGACATATATACGTGGCATTGCTGCTCGGTAAGTATGCTCAAACTGCTCGCAACCCTCCCTCCATCCCCATTATAAGCATGAGCATATTACTGTGCACCTTCTGGTTGTCATCTTCTTTTGTTTCAGATCACTACCTTAAAGTCAACAAGGCTTCAAGTCCCGGCTGGCATGGACCACACTGCTGAGAGACACTCATCCTATAGTATAGATGTCCCACATATCTACATGATACCACGTTCACTCTTAAAGACATTACTAGTGTCTTAATTGTCTCTGTATTTCCAAGCTGATGGTTCCGGGGGGTTAATGTTAAAGCTCTTGTATGTTTAATTAATTTTCGAGCAAGAACCCCCATAAGGAACCATACCGCCAAAGATAATTATGTTCAATAAACTCAAGTAACTTGCCAAAGTGGTCCTGTCTGAAATGTTATTAGTTGGTTTGTATCTTTGGTTGATTCTTGGTTTCTATTATGTTACATAAATGTTCATCTTCTTCAAGTCAATTTACTCTGGATCATCTAGCAAGCCAGCACCTGACAATAGGCTACTTGACTGGTTCATATTCATCCTACATAATTTAATCTAGCAGACTGAAAATTTTAGAGTTACAGTAATCAAAAGTTTAGAAGAGAAACACAGTTTTGTTAAGTAGATCAAAAATAATATGAGTAAATCAGACAATCTGTCTTTTTTTGTGTGTGTGTGTGTGTGCGTGCGAGCACATATTGGCTAGAAGGCATAGTTCCGTATATAATGTGACTTACTGGAAACTGCTGCTTACAGAAAGTGGTATGGTTTTACATTTTGTGTGACAGTAAATTCTTCAAATTTTTTTCAAAGGATCATAACTAAACACTCAGTCATGTTCTGTTTCACTTCTTAGATGTCTCTGCACACCCCCTGTCCCAGAAACCTGTTAACACAAAAAGAAGAAGAACTGGAATTGTGTACCCCTGGGATAAATTTGCCTCAGTACAGTACATTTTTATGTCCCCATCATATATGTCTGAATAGAATGGATAAAATATTGAACTATATATATATCATATAAGTCAGTTTTCTTTTATCACAGTATCACAATTAAGTAACACAGGTGAATTTTCAACAATTTCACTACTTCAAGCATTAAGCAAGATATTTACAGTTTTGGCAACTTCTTTTTATTTTTTTGATTGCAATAATTAAAAAACAATAGCACAGACCCTACCAAATCTAACATTCACAGATATTTAATAGCAGTAAATACAGAAACATATGAACAGAGATACCAAGAAAAACAATTATATGGTACCAGAAAATGTTTTTACAGATCTAAAGTTAGGACAAACCCTACCACATCTAACATTCACAGATATTTTATATATATATTTATTTTTTATTTATTATTTATATTTAATTATATTTATATTACAGAAATTGATTGTGGATTAAATATATATGTCTGCAGTTGTTAGATTTGGAAGGGACTACAATCACACCAATAAATAAATAAATTAGTGTAAGCATTTGGGAATAAATGTATTTCATTATACATGTATGAATTAAATTATAAAGAATAGATTGGAGATTATTTTGTACATGCTTTCTGCAAGCTATGTTGCAAAGAGAAAAAAAGTGGTGGGGACAAAGTCGTCTATAATTTTTTTTAACCTTTTTTTCTTGAAGTAAAGTTTTTTTCCAGAGATAAACGTAATGGGGGGTGGGGCAGGATAACTAGATAAATGTGGCAGTACTTGCTTTACATCTCATTAGAAACCTGACAGTTGTGGAAACAGCAGTCAGATCACAGACCAGAAGATATGAAGTTTAACACAGCTTTTGCCGGATTCATACTTCTCAACATAGCAGGTAAAATCTATAACATGACAAAATTGGATATAAGCGTAATAGCGTTTGTTTCAAATGTTTAATAACTGACAAGCAATTGAATTGCTAAGAACTAGCTATAAACCGTTTATAGCTAGATTATTTTTTCATAGGTTGATTGCTAAATTGCTGTGTCTATAATCAAGACAAATCACATTTATTTTTAAAGCATATTTATTAGGTCCGGGTAAAAATATAGATTCTCATTTTTATGAACCGTTATCGATTCTTAAATCCCAAGAATCGATTAGTCTAGTCTGTTTTCAGTTGATGAATGAATAAATCGCATTAATCTTTGTGCTTTGTTACTTTTGATATGAAGCAAAGTCTCTATGAGATTTTTAAAAATAAATACAGTTTTGGCTCTGTTTAATGTGATGTGACAGATCGCTTTAGCGCCTCAGTTAAAGAGAAGCGGCAGCACGGAGCGCATCTGAACATCCTCTCCTCCGCTTTAATACCAGTTACAGCGCAAAATAAACATGAATAAACATCTGAAGGTATGTTAAAAGATACAGTACAACTTTCCGAAATCCGTATGATGTCTCGTGTAATCGCTCAATCAGTGTTTCAACCTCGGAAAGATGTCAATAAAACAGCTTGTAAACAAGGTCGCATAACGTCACATTTACCTCAGAAAAACATATTCAGTGACCATAAACTCATTAGTCAGCTAGAAAAGTTTACTCTAGAAAGCAACATTATAGCTATGCACCGTTACATATTCATTATAATTTTTTATGTTCTTCAATATTTAATGCATGTTTGAATAAATCAGTTATGACAGCCGCGATTTAAAAGTTTATATTTAAAAAAACAAAACAAATGGGAGTAGAAATATGATTATGTAATTCTAAACTTTATTTATAATAAAAACATCATTGAGTGTAATTTAAGTGTTTGTGTATATAAATAAGTTAATTTAACCTTCAAAATTATTATAGTACCAACTGACTCCCATGTGTAGTTTACAGCATTAGTTGAGATTTTTTTTTCTTCTAAAAAATTTGCCATGTACTGTAACTGAAATACTACATCCAAAATAATCGATATTGAATCGAATTGAAATCATAATTGAATCGAATCGAAAGCATGTGAATAGTAATCGAATCAAATCTATACTCATAAAACAGAATCAATTATGGAAACAACCATAAAGACAGTTCAGATTCTGCTGTAACACAACTCTAAATGACAATAGATTTGTTTATAATTATAAAAACCTGTGAAATATGATCTGTCAAAAACTGATAACTAAATATACAAGAATGTTTTACATACATGATTTTTGACATTTAACAGAGATTTTGGCTAAAATCCATATATAGCATTCTTCAGGTGAAGGTTTTATCTTGTTTTCATGCCAATGGTATGCGCCTGCACTGATGTAAGAGTTTAAAAGTGTCAGTAACAGTTTATCAGCTCTGTCCAAATGACTTGTCTAATTACTTTGTATTTGTTTACCCACACAGGTTCCCTCTGCCAGTCAGATGGTAAGTTGTCCATAAAACTCTTTTCCATGCAGAATGTTTCTTTTATGTGCGAGGCATTTTAACAAGGAATTCTCCTATAATTTTTTCTCACATTAGTATGTGGCCAAGCCCCCCTCAACACAAAGATTATTGGAGGGGAGGATGCAGCAGCAGGGTCTTGGCCGTGGCAAGTCAGCATTCAAAGTAACAAGTACCCATTTAGAGGCCATTTCTGTGGCGGGAGTCTAATCAATAAAGACTGGGTTTTATCTGCAGCTCACTGCTTCCAGGAGTATGTTGAAATCTTAAATAAAGCTTAAGATACAATTGTAAATTGACAAAAGTGGGATTAAAAGAGACTTTCTCTGTTTACAGTGTAGGTGCATCTGACATATGGATGTACTTAGGGCGTTGGAGACAATCAGGCTCAAACCCTAATGAGACATACAGGACAGCGAGTCGAATTATCAACCATCCCAATTATGAAGGTGATGTTACTCATAACAACGACATAGCACTGGTCCAGCTCTCCTCCTCTGTGAATTTTACTGACTATATTAAGCCAGTCTGTCTGGCGGCTGCTGGTAGTACATTTGCTGGAGGTGCAGAGATCTGGGTGACTGGATGGGGAAATCTACAGACAGGAGGTAAGTGAACATTTGCTTACCAATTAACTGAATACAAAAAACTACAGTAACTCTCAACAATTTACCTAGAAATGTTTTTTAAAAGCCATAAAATTTGACCTCTGATCTGTGTCACAGGCCCGGCTGCTAACATACTGCAGCAGGTGATGTTACCAGTTGTGAACAACAGTGAATGTAATAATGCTTTTGCGGGCAATCCGAGCATAACAAGCAATATGATTTGTGCTGGATTTTTAAATGTGGGAGGGAAAAGTTCATGTCAGGTAAGACATTATTCATTAATTTTAACCTGTTTTAATCTAAAGCAATTTACAAAACACTAATCGTTTTTGGTCACCTGCACAGGGCCGGCACAAGCTTAACTGCCACTGTAGGCAAAACACTGCCGCCCCCACAGTGACAGCAACATAGTGTCGGCCCAGATCCGGCCCGCATCTTGTCCGTGTGAAATCCACATGTACCAGATGTGGGCCGGATCTGGGGCACACTATGTTGCTGCCTTCTCACTCACAATTAGCGATCTTTGAGATGGACTAGAGGTTTTGTTCATTTGTTAATAAATCTGCAGTATATTAAAAAAACAATGTACAAGCATGTTTTCAGATTTTTTTTTTTTTCATTCTGTAACGTAAAAAACAAAACAGCACACAATACTAGCTGCAAATGCAAACGCAGTATTATATATATTATATAATAAAATTATCTACTGAAAAAAAAAACTCCCAATGGGCCGCTGATAAATTGGGTTGGCAGTAGCCTACTTCGATGTTTACGGGACGTGCAAAGAACAAGGGCTGTATTCACAAAACATTTTATCTTACCACTAAAAGTTCTCCTAAATGGCAGTAAAAGTTCTTAGCTAAGAGTTTTCTCTTAAAACCTATTCACAAAGCTCTTGAGACCAACTTTTACTAAGGAATAGTCTGAAGTCTGAACATAGACTGTAAAAAACGCCGCTTCCTTCCATTGTATTGAACTGAAGCCATAATGGACGCCGATGGGCGCTGACACATTACGCAAAAACGTCAGTTTGGAACCTGGGCATGCGCAGAAGGAATCGTCAGTGGAGCCCGGAGGCGGAGTCGCGGTATCAAACTTTCCAGACAAAACATTACTAGACGACTGCATCATCGTTGATGTATTTTAAATAGGCGATATAAATTGTACGTAGTTTAAAATTCTACCTATAAATTAATAGGCTATTCTGTTTCTAGAGCAATAATATTTTTTGAAACAGCAAATTCAGTAGATAAACTCAATATAATATGCCACTAGAAACAACTCTAAAATGTCAGAAACGGTCCTGCCATTTTAAATAAAAGGGTTAAACTAACGTTACAGGAGATCGATTGCTGTAGACAGTGCTCTATAATTAATTAGAGTAGGCTATCATTAGTTTTATCCTGCTAATTATTATTTTATACCCATAAAAATAATTAGTAACTGCCAGATAACGATCACCTGCTTTTTTTCTGTCATGGTTAACCTTAGGCATGTTATCTAAACTAATAACGTTTATTAATTAGCTTATGAAGCCCACAATTAACCTTACCGAGAAAAGCTCAGATATCCATCAGCTCCTGTCAGTTAGTACAGTTTACTGCTGAACAGCTCAATTTGTCGTTGTGAAATACTGAAAATTAATAGTTATTTATTTATTTATCCTCAGACAAGCTGTCAATAAACTGTGAATCACGACGACACGCCCCATTTCTATAGCACCAAATTGCTAGCTAATATCAAACTTATTACAAAAACGAACAATTGAATATAAATCAGGTTGATAACAACAACCTTAAATGACCAAAACCATCTTTCGGAAAATTTTATTTAAAGCATAATTTATTTTTATGTTTTAACTTAAGTCTCATTTGTCTGCATTGAGCGGGCGGGGTTTATGACCTGTACTGCATCCAGCCTCCAGGGAGCGATCAAAGAGCCCGCAGCTTCACTTTTCAGGACATATGAGGCACACCCGAGTCTGAAGCTAAGAGTTAGGGTGGGGTTGACCTTGTTGCTATGGAGTATACACACAGTCATTGGCTGATGGGGGAAGAGTCAGCGATTCAATCATAGAAATACTGTAGAATGAGGTGTCATGTTTCCATATTAAAATAAATGTTTTAAGAAAAAGAGTTGCGGTGGAGAATATAGTATATCTATACAGAAAATCATTTCAAATAAGACAAAAACTAAATTAAGAAAAAAAAAAAATTAAATGGATAGTTCCAAAAGATTAACACTTGCTCTTAATTATACTCCCCCTCAGGCCATCCAAGATGTAGGTGACTTTTTTTTTTCTTTTCTTTTTTTTTTCTTCAGTGTAAGATTTTTTAGCTAAAACTGTGGTCATTTGTGGTTCTGAAAATGCAAATCAATGACTATCATCACTTTAAAAGTCAAAGAGCAAATACAAACATGACAAAATTTTTACCCGTGGCTGTGGTGTTAGGAAGCGAAACGAACGGTCTGTGCAAGAAACATTATTTACAACATTACCTTTAACCCATTGCTTCAGGCAAATGATCCTGAGCTTCATGAAAAAATTATGTTTAGTGGACTGGATTAACTAGTTCACTGAACAGTCTGAAACAGTTTGCGGTTTGAGTCAGCACAGATCTCTGAGATACTAGATCAAAACTCACTTTCAGACTGATAGTCACTCTGACTTGAAATGAGCCAAAATACTGGTGTATATATATGATCCTGGTTTTTGTCAACTCATTCAGCGCTTGAGTTCGTCAACAGTATACTTAACTGAGAACAGTACGGATATGTCTGACATGCTAAAAACTGACTTTTGAGGGTTTCGTAAGCGGGCAAATACAATTTGGAATTTCTTTTTAAAATTGTCCCGAATATCATTCCATAACCACAGTTTCAGCAAAAAATCATATTTACTGTTCTGCCGAAGAAAAAAGTCACTTAAATCTTGGATGGTATGAAGTGAGTAAATTAACAGCAAACTTTAAAAATGAATATTTATTTGCAACAAATGCTTCTTCTAGAATGCACACTTCAAGTGCATAAGGATGCTCATTTCCGATTAGAATTCGCTAATAATCTGTGATGCTGAAAATAAATAAATAATTAAACGGGGACCTATACTGCAGCCAGCAACCAGAGGGCGATCAAAATGTTTTGGCTTCACTTTTCAGGACATGAGCTTGGTTTTACCCAAATTTAAATAACATTTTTTATAACTCTGTGACAAGATAAAAATGCTCAGTGCTTCCACTGTAAATGATTTAAAAAGGTACAATGACCTCAGGTAACAACTCTTTGGTGGACACACGGCCAGCATACTTTTACAATTATTGCATACTTATGTCTGTAACAGTTGTTCACAGAATGTTGTCAAATGATGAATGATTGTCAATACAGGGAGACTCTGGAGGTCCAGTGGTCAGGAGGAACGGCTCCCTGTGGATTCAGTCCGGCATTGTGAGTTTTGGTCCAAGACAATGTGATAATCCCAAATATCCCAGTGTGTACGCCAGAGTTTCTCAGTACCAGGATTGGATCAAGTCTTACACGGGCAGCAACCCACCTGGATTTGTTGAATTCAACTCAAGTGGATTCAGAAGTTCACTCAACTTCCTTTTATTGTCCATTCCTTTCACCTTCTCCCTATATCTCTACTCCGAAAGATTGTTTGAGTAATTCTCAAGGTTCTTTAATGAAGAGGATAGTTGTGTTGTACATGCTCTCATAAAGAGGTAAAAAAGAGGAGTTATATTGTTGTCATTTATTCATTATCTTTTCAAAAAAGTACTATTCTTGAAAAGCTACTCTTATTGACATTATAAGAGCATAAACTAAGTTCAGCATGCTTGTGTACTCTGAGATTCAGGATGTTTGCATAACTAATAGACATCAACTGATATTGTTTTTTTTTTTTTTTTAATAACAAAGCCTATTATTTGGGTCTATGTGTCTGATAACCAATATATATATAACAGTTTTATGGTCTGAAGCTCTGCATTGTGATCAGGGATACTTGTTGTAAATGTAATCAATTACCATAAATAACCGTAATGTAATCACACTATTTTAACAGAATAAATACAAAAGAATGAACTTGATTTGGGGTTTTCTGTCTATCTCACTTCATACTGTTTTAATATCTTTTGAGTAAACTGTGACTTTGTTTTTGATTGTTTGATGAAAACAAAGTAAAAAAAATAAATAAAATAAAATTATGTCAATAAATCTATTAATGTTCTCAAAAAAAAAAAAAAAAAAAAAAAATGCTGACCCCAAACTTTTCAACAGTAATGTACAAAAAATATTAAGCATCACAAATGTTCAACATTGATAGCAATAAAAAATGTTTCTTAGCATCAAATCAGCATATTAGAATGATTTCTGAAGGATCATGTGACACTGAAGACTGGAGTAATGATCCTGAAAATTCAGCTTTGCATCACAGGAATCAATTACATTTTAAAATATGTATTAATAGAAAACAGCCATTTTAAATTGTAATAATATTTCTCAAAATTACTGTTTTTGCTGTATTTTTGATCAAAGCACAAGCATGAGGATAAGAGACTTCTTTCAAAAAAAACAAACAAAAAAAACCAAAAAAAAAAACAAAACTTAAAGATTCCAAACTTTTGATGGTTAGTTTGGTTTATGTGTGTGTATGTATGTGATTCCCCACAGTTTTTCCCTACTTGCTCTGGAAAAAGACATGCCATTAATAAAATAATGTAAAAAGTGGATTTGTTTGAGATATGTTTCATGAAGATAGAATGTTGTGTCATATCTGTTGTTTATTTGCTATATAAAACAATATCTGTGTGATTCCATAGTTTTTTGGATGTGGACATTTTGCCTGTTTGTAAACAAATAAAAAGTATTCTCACAAAATGTATTGTCTCTTCATAATATTAAGGTTGAACCACTGCAGTCACATGGACTATTTTAACAATGTCTTTATTTCTGGACCTTCAGATTGGTTATGACGTTGCTGTCTATAGGGGAGAAAGAGAAAGCTCTCAGATGTGTTCCGAAGATGAACAAATTCCGAAGATTTGGGTATGGAATCGGAATCAGAATCCATTTTTATTGCCAAGTACAACATGTACAAGGAATTTGCATTGGTATGCAGGTGCTTTAAAAAGAATTAAGAAAAAAAAAGAAAAGTAATGTTTAATTACAATGATTAATGTGTGTAATCAGTATTAATAAGGCCAGTGGCGTGAGGTTTTGTCTTTATAGAGTCTTCTGCCCAAAAGGAGAGCCTTAAAAAGTTTATGTCCAGGGTGAGAGTGATCGACCACGATCTTAGCTGCCTTAGAGCCCTTGAAGTATACAGGTCATGGAGAGATGGAGAAACTACAGCCATGCATGAATAACACGCATACCAGATGGTAATAGAGGAGATTAATATTGACTCAGTGATGGAAATATAGAAGTGCACCATCATTCTGTCCTCGGCAGATTAAACTTCTTCAACTGCCGCAGGAAGTACATCCATTGGTGAGCTCTTTTAATCACGGAATTGTTGTTTTAAGTCCCACTTTAGATCCCGGGTAATGATAGTTCCCAAGAAGCGGAAAGAGTCCACACACTCAACTGGGAAGTCATGCAATGTGACGGGTATATGGGGCTGGATTTTTCCTAAAATCCACCATAATTTCCATTGTTTCCATAGCATTGAGCTCTAGATTGTTCTGACTGTACCAAGATACCAGATGGTCAATTTCCCATCTGTAAGCAACCTCATCCCCTCCGGAGATAAGCCCGCTGAGGTCATCCGCAAACTTTAATAGTTTAACAGGTGACTGGAGGTGCAATTGTTGGTGTACAAGGAAAAAAGTAGAGGAGACAACACACAACCTTGAGGGGAACCCATACTAATGGTACGATAGTCGGAAATCTGTTTTCCCACTCTCAATTGCTACCTTCTGTCAGTGAGAAAGTCCGTAATCCATTTGCAGATGGAGTCAGGTACACTCAGCTCGGAGAGTTTGTCCTGTAACAGAACAGGGATGATATTGTTAAAAGCAGAACTAAAATCCACAAAACAGGATCCTAGCGCAGGTTCCTGGTAAAACCAGATGCTGAAGGATGACGTAAAGAGCCATGTTTAATAAATAATCACAGAAAAGGTTTTGGTAACTGCATCATATTAGCAAAGCAAATAACACAAACTTACTATTAGCAGTTTGCATATCACTCTCAGGTGAAGAACAGTTTTCGCCGGTAACGCCAATCTCGATGGATAAATCAAACACAAATGCGGGCGGCTACTAGGGTTGTCCCGCAGAATCCTGTCCATATCCTCAAAAAACCTAAATGTTATCCTCTCCCTCCCAGAATGGTTGTTGTGATCGATAATTTTTCGTCTTCAGTGCCTTCAATTTAATTCTGCACTCTTTAGCACTTCAACATACACCTTATGCGGACAATTTTTGGGCTATTTCTTCAAAAAAAAACCTCTTAATTTTTTTTCGTACTGTCTATTTTTTTCTGAATACCTTTGTCGGCCCATACTGCAATTAATTATCATACTGCATGCAAAACTTAAAAATGGGTTGAAAAAGGTGACATATTTACAAAGTAAATAGTAGAAGGGGGTTTGGGGGTATCGTCCCCCATGAGAAAATTGTGATTTTAACATATAAGCTAAGCATTCTGATGCACTCCCACAAGAAAATAAATAGAAAAAACAACATTTGCTTCAAGTAAAAAAACATTTATTGACACTAGGGCTGGGCATTGACACCAATTTCACAATTGGATTCGATTTTGATTCAGAAGCTTGCGATTTGATTTCGATTTTTATTTGTACAGTACATGGCAAATTTCAAAATATGCTGTAAACTATACAGGGAACCATAGCTGGTACTTGCATATAAATTACACTTAACGTTATAATACATTTCTAATGACATAATTATATTTCTACTCGTTTTTAATACTATGTTTCTACTCATTTTTAATATTGGCCTAAACATTTAAATGGTGGCCGTCTTAAAACATACATGATTATGCAATGGCCTATAGTGACAGTGGATATAAAATGCTCCTCTCTAAGTTCATTTTTGTAGCTGACTAAAGAGTTTTTTGATATTGAACGGCTTTTCTGAGGTAAATGTTATGGTAAATGTTACATTTTTACAAGCTATTTTATTGCCGCTTTTCCGCGGTTGAAACAATTATTGATCAATTAACATATGACATGATACAGATTTCAGTAAAGGCGGGCGTACACGGTGCGAATTCTGATGGTCGGAAGATCGTATGTCTACGCACACGTCACGAGTGAGTTTATCTGAAAATCGCACGGACGAGGTGATATACAACACGATTTTTCGACCTGCCGATTTCCGAGGCGAGAGAGAGAGAGAGCATGAGAGCGGCGCGCAAGCTCAAATCAGAATACCCTTTGTGACATGCTGGATAGAAAATAGGCACACGTGAAATCATTTTTTTTTCTCATCGACTAGTTGTTCAAGCCATTAGTTGATTATTCACATTCAAATTCTTAAATACTGGAGAAAATAAACTATTTTAATTAGCATTTATACTATAGCACTGAAGCTCACGCATAAAGCTTGCCATAAAGAACCGGCAAAAGAAACGATTATGAATTTGACAAAAAAAAAAAAAAAAAAAAAGCAAGTAGACATTGTTTTTTAACAATATAAATTTTCTAAATCAGTTATGGCTGCAAAGATGAAGTTGATTCATTGCTGACTCTCATCTCCGCAGTGGATGTGCAGAATGCACATTTCATTTGGATTATGCCTACATAATCAGAGTAGCCCATTTCTTTTCGTTTTGAATTATTTCGTTTAAAAGAAGACATTTCAAGCTTTCTATAGATAGCCTATTTTTCTCGTGTCTGTGAGGTAAACAGTTCATTTGAGTTTGTTTATTTAGTCTATAAGACGCGCTCCAGATCAAGTGCAAGATCGCGCTCGCGCATCCATGAATATATTTGCTTCTTATTTATTAAATCCAGGCAATTGGTTGATGAAACATTGATTAAAATTAAGATACATTTTTTACAAAACGAAATTCACGTTAAAGAAAGGCTTTCTACAAAACAAAACTTAATGAAGTGATTAAAATTATGTCTGACCCACTCAATGTCTCCAGATGTAGGCCTGGGCTATTGCGCATATGATGTAGGCTATTGTTCACTTGTCTTAATCGAATAGATAAAATTAAAAAATATAGGCATATTTAAACATGAATATGAAACTAAATATATTTTCTTTAATGGCTACCAACACGTACAGTACAGTAGTAACGTTACATAGAAATTTCATGTCGTGATCATGAGTCGAGTCGTATCAACCATAATTTATTTTTAACCTGATAACTGTAGCTCTTGGGCGATCCGCTGTAAAATATCACCTCAGACGACCCATGTACACACTTGACACATCATACAGTGCTTGCCCAAAGTTCAGCGAGTTTATCCTCCTTTTCAAATTCGCCTTGGCGCTGTCATCATCATCTCTATCTTTCTTCTTCTTCTGTGTTTTTTTAGCTCCTGATTGGTCAACTTTAAATAGATTGAAAAATCGGCTCGTTTAACCGCACGCATGTCACGAATTCAAACCAATAGCTCCCGAACTTTTTTGACATGTTTAAAAATAATCGGGAGGTCGGGAAGCGTTCGTAAGGCACTCTGCTCGGCTCGTAATTCCTCGCACATGATACGAGCCGCGACCATGCGAGCATACACGATTTACACACGATTGAAAAAAATCGCATGCGAATTCGTACGACAGCAAAAATCGCACCGTGTACGCCCGCCTTAAGTTGTACTGCATCTTTCAACATACCTCCGGTATTCATTCATCCTGCATCCATTCATGTTTATTTCGTGTTGTAAAGCGGAAGAGATGATTGGTTCACGTGCGCTCTGCCTGTTTGAACTGAAGTACTACAGCGATGTGTCAGTGACACCACAGAGCGCCAAAAAAGATCACGACAGTGTATGGGAAAGTAGCCCATTTTCGATTTTTGTGGTTTATTTTTGCCTGCAAACTTACCCTGACACCCCCCTCATCCCTGGAAAAAACAACAAAAAACTTTTCGGATCTACACGATTCATAAATGACATATTTTGATTAAAAATGGTGAATTTCGCCAAAAAGCGACTAGTTTGCATATATGAATTTTGTCTCCTGGTCGCTCCACAATACACCACTCTCCACCATCCTGCCAACTCTGAGGTAAAAATTTGCCACCTGTCAATACACGCCTATTGGCGTGCGTCCTGTGAAATCATGATTAACAACTAGTTGTTCAGTTTGGTTCCGTACACACTGCGTGGAATTTCTTTAAATGCAGTTGTTACTACCTGTACTTTACTGAACTGTGTGTGAACAGAATGCAATTAAGCACTAACAGATGAACTGACAACCGAATTTAGCTGCAGTGTTCATGACCTTTCTCAAGTCAAGTTACCTTTATTTATATAGCTTTTTTCAATGCAGATTGTGTCAAAACAGCTTTACATTGATAACTGGTATATAATTTTGGCTGCACAGCAGCTCTTATGGTGTCAATGCAGGCAGATCAAAGCACTGTTGAATATCAAATGTTGAGTGTCCCCAACTAAGCAAGCCAAAGGAAGGAACCCAAAGTCCAACAAAAAATTCTCCTCCATTAACTTTGTCTTCAACGTTTGCCTTGATAGGAGAATGTAAGTAGGATCCGAAAGTCCGACAAAATGTCTGAAACCAACCTCCACAATAGTGAAAGGCTGTGAGTCTTGGGCAAGCATGTACACGAGAGCCTCAATCAATCCCCCCCACAAAAGGCACAAAGCAGTTTGTAAAAAGAGAATCTACATTTTTTTTAAGCTCAAAACAGTAAACACTTTATTTATAGATTCTGTAAGTGTTTTTTTTCATACAAAACAACATTAAATGTTTGTGCTTCTGAAAGTTTTTGTAAAAAACTGTATACATTATATATATAGCACACCTTCAGGGGTCTAGTAGAGTCCATGCCTCGACAGGTCAGGGCTGTTTTGGCAGCAAAACGGGGACCAACACAACATTAGGAAGGTGGTCATAATGTTATGCCTGATCGGTGTACAAATTAAATTAGAGGGTGACAGTAGTGTTATGTGTACATGAAGAAAACAGAGTCTCAAAGCCTCATCACATTCAGAATTTCACAATTCCGTGAGTTTTCAAATGAATTTTCAGGTCCCTTTGATATGTGTATCTCTTCTCGCACTGAAGACATTTGAAAGGCTTCTCTCCAGTGTGAAGCCTCATGTGAGTCTGAAGATTTCCTTTAAGTGTGAAACTCTTTCCACAATGAGGGCAGATGAAAGGCTTCTCTCCACTGTGAAGTCTAATGTGAGTGCTTAGGCTTCTTTTATGACTGAAACTCTTTCCACATTGAGGACATATAAAACAATACTCTCCTGAGTGAATCCTCATGTGGCATTGAAGGGTTTCTTTACAACTGAATCTCTTTCCACACTGATTACATATGCAAGGCTTCTCTCCAGTGTGAATGTTCATGTGAGTATTAAGACTTTCTTTTCGGGAAAAGCTCTTCAGACACACATTGCAGGTAAAAGGGTTCTCTCCAGTGTGTATTCTCATGTGGGCATTTAGGTTTCCTTTATGTGTAAAACTCTGTCCACATTGAGTGCAAGTGTAAGGTTTCTCTCCAGTGTGAACTCTTATGTGGGCTTTAAGGTTTTGGTTTTGAGTGAAACTCTTTCCACACTGTTGGCAGGTGAAAGGCTTCTCTCCAGTGTGAATTCTCATATGGACTTCAAGGTTTTGTTTTGAATTTAAATTCTTTCCACACTGGAAGCATTTAAAGAAACTGTTAGATTCGGTCTTCTGACTTCTTTTTCGTGTGGAAGTCTTTTCAGTCTTTGTGGATTCTTTATTTCCAGTAATGTAATCATGATGTTTCTCATACGGATTTTTCTCTTCCATTTCATTCAGTACCTCATTCTCCTCTTTCAATGCCATCAGGTCTAAATTGAGGAAAAAAAGGAAAATAAATAAAAAGCAATAGGATTATAGGTCTGTTATTAAATCTGGACAACAGACTATGATATTCTCTTGGTAGCATTAGTATGGTTTAGGGTCCATCTTTCTAACCGCTAACACTTTGCTTGTTTAAATGAAGAGAACACACAAAGTATGGGGTGAGACAGGGCTCAGTATTAAGTCCTCTGTCCTTCTTGTATACACTTAACTTAAAGGTACAATATGTAAAATTTTTGCAGTAAAATATCCAAAAACCACTAGGCTAGTGTTATATATTTTGTCCAGCTGATTACTAACAATATCTTTAATGTTTTCAACTATTTGTAAATAATGAGAAAATTCCCATTCTAAACAGTGACACGGGGCAGTGCAGTCGCCTGTCAATGACGTCAGTTACCTTTGTTACCGCCTTTACTGAAGTACAAACCACATGACAACAGTGCCGTGGACAAATGCGGAAGTAGTGTCTAGCGTCCAGCAAACCACTAGCTTGCTTCAAGCAGTTCCTTATTTACTTCTTGCACGTTTTATGGTGGATTGTGTTACTTATTTATGGAACATAATTACTGTTTACCATCTGCCGCTGGTTCTGTCGACAAGGACAGCTCCCGTAAACTCATGACCGGAAAAGCGGAAGCGGCGCCGGCGGCTGTGTCATAATAAAAGTCCCGCTGCTCGTGAGGCATGTGTTGATCAATCGCTCCAGCTCCTCGTTCAGCTCCCGCAACACTCGGTCCTGCTCTGCTTCATACTACAGTAACGTTAATAATCGCATCCACGAACATGAGTTCTTCCAGACTCCAATCCCTATTCTTTTGCACCGTCCATTGAGATGGAGACCACATGTCCCAAGTTTCCGCTCTAAAACTTGGCGTCATCAAACTACGCCTTTGTTTTGAATAGGCTTCTAGCGACCTCTAGCGGAAAAAATATCACAAATTGTACCTTTAAGAGAGACATAATCATTAGTTTTCACTGTTTTGCCACTGTTTTTGTTTCTACCACTTTTATTAATGAAAATTAAAGGGACAGTTCACCCAAAAATCACCCTGTCATTTATTACTCATGCCGTTCCACACCTGTAAATCCTTCGTTAATCTTCGGAACACAAATTAAGATATTTTTGTTGAAATCCGATGTCTCCGTGAGACCTTCATAGGGAGCAGTGACATTTCCTCTCTCTCGAGATCCATTAATGTACTAAAAAAAGTACATTAATGGATCTTGAGAGAGGAAATGTCATTGCTCCCTATGAAGGCCTCACAGAGCCATCGGATTTCAACAAAAATATCTTAAAATGACAGAATTTTCATTTTGGGGTGAACTAAGCCTTTAATGGCCAATTCATAAAGACAGCCACTTTCTTTGTTCCTGAATAAATCAGCTGTTTTAAATTAATTGGTTGAATAAATAAATAAATAATTTTTGTGTTCATCTGAAGAAAATCAGTCATATACATCTGGGATGACAAATTACACAAAATAATTTCATTTTAATTATGCTACTTCCATATTTTTTTTTATTTAATGTGTGACGTCTTAATATTGAATGTCTAAACTGGAAGTAGGATCTTTTCAGGTGCATTTAAAGGCAGCATTAGTATTTGTCTGGTCATGTGAGTTTCTTCATAGGTTTAAATATTATTTCATGCTGTAACTGCTATGTATGTCGGTCCCCTATGTACTGCTTATGTGAATATTATGTAGACTTACTGTTTACATCAAATTCATGCTTTAATAGTAGACTAATCATAGCAGGTTTCATCAGTCCAGTCTGTGACTTGCAACATAAACATCTGTTTTATAAAAATGAAGACTATATTTTTTGCATTCCGATCCTGACATCCAGAATGATTTTGCACATTTTCCTCCACTTGCTACCGCTATTTTTCTGCCACCATGTGCGCGCAGCTGCAAGTGACGTAACTGTGACGTCTGCCCTGAATTGGTCTATTTATATTAGTTTTGGTCGATGAGATCACAAGCAGATGAGAAAGACATACCCGTTTACACCTGGTATTTTAATCTGTCTCTTTTGTCCACTTTCAACCATTTCTATCCTGATTTCTTCAAGGGGACAGTCTAAGGGTGGGTAAATGTATATTTTTTTTTCCAGGCCTCTTGATCTAATAAAAATAAGCTCACGCAAATTACATATGAACATGGCCAGAGACGATGGAAAAACATACAGAAAATGATCTTTCATTTCTACTCTGAGAGCCGTAAGACCATGCCGAACGTGGTGAGTGTTTTTTTTAGAAATCAGGAATGGTGAGAGAACATTGTGCTTGGTACATTTTTCAACTTCAAATGACAAAAAACCCTGTCTGGCTATCACGCTTCCCATAATGTTTCTGCGTTAGGTCAGTACGTGGAAAGTAAAGTTCAGACGTCCGTGTTCGTGCACCGTCTGCATGACTTAATTTTCATCATGCGGAGGGCTCGCGGCCGGCCGCACACCCCGTTTGCGTGCAGCCCAAATTTTGAGACCGCGTGCAACAGCGCATGCGCTAGCAGTATAGAAGAGTCCACTAGGTGGCAATACGCACAGTATTGAGCACAGTGTTCAGCCATCGAAGAAGAGTGTAAAAAGACTGGTGTAAAAACAACACGCTTGAAAAAAAAAAAAGAGGAAAAACACGACAACGGACGGCGAACTTGACAAGCGTTTGTGCGAAGAGATTAGAAAGTAATGTGGGTAACATTTGGGTAAGTATGTGGGTAACATTTGTACAATTCATGTTTGAAAGAGTACAAAGACGTGTTTAGGGCGGCAAATTCATGGAGGGAGATAAGTAAAAATATGGGAAAGGATGTACTACTTTTCTTCTTCGATCATGCCCAGCGAATGTCTCACTGATGACACAACTCAGTGCTGCCCTCCGATGTCTGGTAGAGCATAGAAAAAAACTGTACTGCACGTGTCGAACGCGGTCATCCACGCGCATCATGGTATACTATACTTTGAAAGTTTCACAGACGCGACTGCAGGCACGGAAAAGGGCTTAAGCAGTCTTTTGTGGCTGTTCAAACACATTCGACCACATGAGTGTCTACACTAAGAAAGCAATCAGGTCAAATGTGTTTTTGACTACATCTGGAAGTGGTCGAAAGGGGACAAGCTCAAAACTTTTTACACCCATTTAACAGCTGTATTTAGCGTCGTCCACTTGTGATCCGATTGACCAAAAGGCATCTTTTTACCAGGTGGAAACAGGGCCCATGTCAAATAAAACTGCTTTAATTGAGACACTCAAATGACATTCTTAAAAAATATAATTTCTGTACAGCTGGAAATTTGCATCAAATGACTGAGTTCAGCTTTGAGAATGAAACCAACCCATTTGTTCCTCAGTATCTTCTTGTTTCACTATAATTATTTCTTCAACCTTCATTTCTTCACTCTCCACTTTAATAAATGCCATCTTGATAACACTGTATGAGGGGGATCTCAGTTGCTTCACCAGGAGTTTTTCTCTGTGTTCGGACACTTTATCCTGTTTAAGAAAAGAATAATTACCAGAAAGAAAAACAAAACAAATGCCCTCCTGGGAAGTCAGTCAGTCAGAGGGATAGTTAATGGCTCTAATTGTACTGATTAGCCAAAAATGTATTAAATAAAAACTCAAAATCAATACTACAAATTAACTAAAGAACACAAACTATACAGACACTTCATATATACTTATGATTTATATTAGGTATTTAATGATTTGCAGGTTTAATTTAATAAGATTGCACTGAATACGTTTGCGGTATTATCAAATGCCATAACCATGACCGGTGTAAATGGCAAAAATGTGACACAAATGGAGTGCAATTTTTCAGCTTTCTAGCTTGAAAGCAACAGCTGAAAGAATATATACTTTATATAATATAATACAGCAAAAATTCTGGCAACTACGGTTTCCCATGAGTTTACCTTTAGTATCCAAGTTACAACAATAGATATAGTATAGGTTTTCTAATTTCTGAACCACTCAAATGTGCGAGCACTCACACCACAAATAATGTAGGAAAACGTGTCCAGAAATGTTACTTGCTGTTGTGGCTCGTTGACATCACCAGATAAAACACTGCAGTCAGAAAATACAGTGCAGGGATTTGCTTAGACAAATCAAAATTAAAACCTGCGGCTCGTGACGACACATTAATGTCCTAAGACACTAAACGATCGGTTTGTGCGAGAAACCGAACATTATTTATATAATCTTTACCTCTAATACACCACTATGTCCAACTTCGTTCAGCTTCCTGTTAGTGAGGTCAAAAAACGCGTTGTGATGACGGAAGTGATGTCTCACCCGTATACTTCAATGAGCGCGAGACATCACTTCCGTTGTCAGAGCGCGATCAGACCTCACTAGCCGGAAGCTGAACGAAGTTGGACATGGTGGTGTATTAGAGGTAAAAAAATTATATAAATACTGTTCGGTTTCTCGCACAAACCGATTGTTTCGTGTCTTAGGACATCAATGTGTCGTCACGAGCCGCAGAGTTTAATTTGGATTTGTTTATGGAAGTTTTTTCGACTCTTATTGTTCAAGTTCCCAATCACTGCTATTATTTGACTGACAGACGGCAGCAGTTGCAGTTAAAAATCATATTTTGCGTTCGACTGAAGAAAAAAAGTCCTCTACATCTTGGATGCACTGGGGGTAAGCAGATAAACATCAAATTTTCATTTTTGGGTGAACTATCCCTTTAAGTTAAAACATAAAAATAAATTATGCTTTAAATAAAATTTTCCAATAGATGGTTTTGGTCATTTAAGTATGACGCTGATTTATATTCAGTTGTTTGTTTTTGTGATAAGTTTGATTTTAGCTAGCAATTTGATGCTATAGAAACGGGGCATGTCGTCATGATTCACAGTTGATTGACAGCTTCTCTGAGGACTGTCAGGGCTTCAAGGGGAGATTGAAGATATATAACTAACTATTGATTTTTCAATTTCTGTGTTATTTCACACCGACAAAATGAGCTGTTCAGAAGTAAAGTGTACTAACTGACCTACAGGATCTGACGGATCACTGAGCTTTTCTTGGTAACATTAATTGTGGGCTTCGTAAGCTAATTAATAAACATTATTAGTTAAGATAACATGCCTAACGTTAGCCATGACGGGAAAAAAGCAGGTGATCGTTATCTGGCAGTTACTAATTATTTTTATGGGTATAAAATAATAATTAACTAATGATAGCTTACTCTAATTCATTATAGATCACTGTCTAAAGCATCGATTGCTCCTGTAACGTTAGTTTAACCTTTTATTTAAAATGGCAGGACCGTTTCTGACATTTTAGAGTTGTTTTCTAGTTGCATATTATATTGAGTTTATCTACTGAATTTGCCATTTCAAAAATATTATTGCTCTAGAAACAGAATAGCCTATTATAGGTAGAATTTTAAATTGTGTATAATTTATATCGCCTATTTAAAATACGTCAATGATGACGCAGTAGTCTGGGCGGAAGTTTGATACCGTGACTCCGCCTCCGGGCTCCAATGACGATTCTTTCTGCATATGCCCAGGCTCCTTTTTTTGACATTTTTGCGTAACGTGTCAGCGCCCATTGGCGTCCGTTTTGGCTTCAGTTCAATACAATGGAAGGAAGCGGCGTCACGTCGTCCATATTTTTTTACAGTCTATGCCTGTTAGGTTACCAGAGTTTAACTGTTATGGTTAGGTGGGTGCGTGTTGTTGCGCATACGTTTACAAGTTTAAGGCTCTATTGGTTGTAATGTTTTGTTTTAACGGTTGACAGAGTTTTATAAGGCTAATAAAAAGAAGGCCGAATGTGTTTGTCATTTGTAGTGCTAGGATTACTTTACCTTATGGTCTGTTTAATTAAACGCAATGTATTCTCTCGGTTATTCTGAAAGATTTTAAAGCTTTAAAAAAAAAATCAATGCATACGTTAGTTATTATAGGTTTAAATATATTTTTCTCACAAAAACCCTTCGCTTTGCTTTAGAAGGCATTTATTAACCCCCTGGAGGCGTATGGATTACTTTTATGATTGATGGATCCACTTATTTGGGCTTCAAAATCTCACACACCCCTTTACTACCATTATCAAGCATGGTAGAGCCAGGATATTTTTTATATAACTCTGATTGTGTTAATCTGAAAGAAGTCATATACAGCTAGGACGACTTAAGGGTGAGTAAATCATGGGATAATTTACATTTTTGGGTGAACTATCCCTTTAAGAAAACAGTCCCGCGCAGGGCTCTACCAGCGCCCACTCCCACCCGCAGCACAGGTAAAACCGCCCGTTCCCGTGGGATTTACGTCCTAATGCAGCCTTCTATTTTGTACTGCAGTTTCTATCCGTCGCTCTCTAATGTCAGTAATTTAATTCAGTCTTGTTCACTACAAGTTGCATTTTTTTTTTACCTTAGTTTCACTTTCACCTGAGTTCCATTGTGTTTTTTCCACGCTGGAAAGCTCTCATAGCTCGAATTCGTAAAAAGAAACGCACATTTTCTGTACTCATGTGTTGTGGATGTGCTTTTCTCAAAAAATAAATAAATAACATTCATTCGTGTTAGATAAAGCAAAATAAATGCATTTGCCTCCCTTGTAAAACCTATAAAATATACTTGAACGGCTTAAACACATCAATTTAAACTGTTAAAAACACAAACCTTTTTTCCACCGAACAGCAGGCGAAGGAGCGCGGCGCAGCATTATGGCGTCATATCGACACGCCAAAATAAAAGTCACATTCAAAAGTTATACCCTGTGTTCCATTCGGAAGGGCTCATCCCTATGCCCTAATCCCTTCAGAGGGTTTTCCCTCCAGAGTGAGAGCTTCGAACGGATGAAGGGTGTAGGGGTCCAAAAAACTCCTCTTTTGGAACGCACTTCTGCATCATCTTAACGACACAATCGTTAAAAAGAGGAAAAGAGGAGTAGATTTTGCAAGCTGCACCCTTTGTTTAACGTTAGTTAATTTATTTATTTATTATGTATTTGAAACATTTGAATGGACTGATAAAGGGAGCTGTAATGTATTTTTGTTGATCTACAATGTCGTTTTGACCATAGTAAGTACCAAATCTAACTCGTATAAATATTACAGTAGTATAGAAAAATATTATACATACATATATAGACAGCAAACAACTTCACTGTGCAAAGGATCATGGGGGCCCTAAGTGTCCATCAGATGTACCCTTCGAAATCCTTCATTCCGAAGGGCCCTTTGAAGTGGCCAGTTTTGAACACTTCGGTTTGGAACGACCCTTCAATATGGCAAACATGATTATTTTCATTCCGAAGTGCCCTTCGGAGGGCGATATATCCCGTTTGGAACGCACCGTTGATCTCAAAAAGTACATTTATATCTTTTTTTCAATAACAAGCCATTTTGTCATTTTTTTCTAGTGCCACAGTAAAAACTATTATTTTACTATTATAAAATGAACAAGGTTTGTAAATAAAATCAAACCACTGTTAAGGTTAGATTACTCAAAAACAAAAATGCAGCAATAGAAAATATGTTGCAGTGTGTTATTATTAATTCACTGATTCTTGAGATGAGGGCCAAAACATGTCATACACACAATTAAAATTAATCAAAATAAAAATACTTAGAAAGTTACATCTAAAGGAAATCTGGATACTCATGACATTTATTACTTTTATTTATAAATCATTTTGTTAGTATTATTTTAAATACATGCTCTATATTTGGAAATACATGTAAATTTAACCCATTCTCAGCATGAGGCCATGAAGTTAAATTACCAGACAAAGTGTTTAAAAATGCAACAAATTCAAAATTATACAAATCAACTCGCTCAGGATTTTTAAAAAAAATTCTGAATAAATCAGGCAATGTCATGGTCATTTCAACTCTGAGGAGCACTTACAATTTTCTGCACATTGTGGATCTTACAGTTGGACACACAGTCCTGGAAGTTTTATATATTTTTATATTTTATATAAACAATATCAAAGTCTCTGCGGTAACAGCTTTAACATGTCAACTGTGTTATCCCATTGTAATAGTTTCCGTAAATAGTTGTGAGATATATCTTGGCATTTTTATATGTTTATTAAGGCAGCTACAACTGAGAAAGAAAACAAAATTGCTCCACTGTACAGCATGTGGATGCATAATTAAACACCTTTACCTTACTCGTTATTATTCTCAGGTTAGGTAAGTAAGTCAAATCTGATCTAATTTATAAGCACATTGAAACACTTACAATCAGACCTCTCCATGGTCTGTTCATGTTCAATGACTTAAATTAATGCCATGTGAGGCAGAGTTTAGTTATAAAGTCTAAAAGACGCACCACAAACACAGCAAAACAGTTGTAATACTGGAGAAGCTAGTCAGAAAAGTCCACACCCCTCATGTATTTGTCGTAGTACACCTCACAATGATGTTTGTTTTTTTCCTGCCATCTCCCAGTTTCCTTGTTGTGCATGTTCCTGCATTAAATGTTTGGTGTATGATAGAGCACACTTTAATTTCTTGTGTCCATTCACTTCACCTGCCACAAAACTGCTGGCATACAAGTCTCTAAAAAGCTTTGGGATCATGTAGAAATTGTCACCATACAAATGATAACCTCTCCCCAAGAATGATGAATCCATGAGGCTGCTGACAACATCATATGAGAGACCCTGCCCTAAAGTGTGTCTCTTTCCAGTGTAAATGGCAAAATAACTGGTGTATCTATTGCTGTAGTCTGCAAGCACAAATAGCTTCACACCCCCCTTAGTCAAGTCAAGTCAAGTCACCTTTATTTATATAGCGCTTTTTACAATGCAGATTGTGTCAAAGCAGCTTTACATTGATAACTGGTACATAATTTGGCTGCACAGCAGCTCTTAAATAATAGTGTCAATGCAGGCAGATCAGAAGCACTGTTGAATAAATGTCAAGAATACTATTGAATATCAAATGTCAAGTCAAATGTCAAGTGTCCCCAAATAAGCAAGCCAAAGGCGACAGTGGCAAGGAACCCAAACTCCATCAGGTGACATCAGGTGGCAAATAGGTGCTAAAATGGAGAAAAAAAAAACCTTGGCAGAAATCAGGCTTAGTCGGGGGGCCAGTTCTCCTCTGGCGAACAGTGCTTTGTTACAATCAGGTTGCTATCATAAGTCTGATAGGATCGCAACAATCAAAGTATTTATTTCAGTTCCATCCAGTTGAGGATCGTATTCATCACGCCGGTATGGACGGTCTGTTGAGGAACTGTGGCACTGGCTGTCGTATTGATGATGTCTTCACAATGGATGATCTAGTTGACTCGATCTCTGCTGATACTTCAGGGCTGCGTTGTGGTCGTGTCATGGCACTGGTCTTTGGTCTCAGCTGGATAAGGCCCAGATCCGGTTGACTACGGTAAATACGGGATAAACAGAAAGACTCATATTAGCGTAGATGCCATTCTTTTTCTGATGTAACGAGTAAATCTGGTGTTATAGGAAGTGTTCCCGGTTCCGGCTGACCTAATTTATGCAGCCTAATAATCCTTCAACGGATTTGAAAATATAAATTGATAATGTGTTATGTGTATGCCAGGTTAAAGAGATGCGTTTTTAGTCTAGATTTAAACTGACTTCCCGAACAATGCTAGTAAGATTGTTCCAGAGTTTAGGTGCCAAATAGGAGAAGGATCTGCTGCCTGCAGTTGATTTTGATATTCTAGGTATTATCAGTTGGCCTGAATTCTGAGATCGCAATAAACGCAAGGACTATAATGTATTAAGAGCTCGCTTAGGTACTGGGGAGCTAAACCATTTAGTGCTTTGTAAGTAATTAGCAAGATTTTCAAATCTCTAAGATGTTTAACAGGAAGCCAATGCAGTGACGATAGAACTGGGCTAATATGGTCATACTTCCTAGTTCTAGTAAGAACTCTAGCTGCTGCATTTTGTACGAGCTGTAGTTTATTTATCAAGCGGGAGGAACAACCACCCAGTAGAGCGTTACAATAATCTAGCCTTGAGGTCATAAACGCATGAACTAACTGTTCTGCATTTTTCATTGAGAGCATATGTCGTAGTTTAGATATATTTTTCAGATGGAAGGATGCAGTTTTACAGATGCTAGTAACATGGCCTTCAAATGAAAGATTGGTATCAAAGAGTTAGTTAGTTTAGTTGGTTTCGCCTACTAAGTGGGGTGTGAAGTCCAAATTTGCCTTTTGTGACCACTATTCTTTGGCTGCCACAGTGCCTTGCATGCATTTTTTTTATAGTGGTGTAAAGAGGAATAGGAGGCTCATACATGCTCCTTTTCCTGTCATTCTAAATGACATGTTCTGGGTTGCTCATGTGAACAGTTCTGCTTATTGCCATGAATCTGTCTCTGGTCATGACAGAAGCATGAAAGTGTACACTTAGGTGTGATACTATCCTCCAGTAGTCTACAACTCTTGACAGTTTCAGAAGTGCCATATAAATCATAAGGCTCACATACACCAGGAATGTGTCAGGCGTCAGATCTTCCCAATCAAACTTCTTTCCTTTAGACTTCTCCTTTTTGCATTTACATTGGTGTAGTGAAAAACCGTCCTGACAGCTGTGTCACTAAAAAACTGGCTGAAAATCTGTTTTTTCATACATTTTCCATGCATGCAAATATGCACTTACTTTCACCACGTGTTTGTTCAAATTTCAAAAGATTGGTGGTTCAAACAACAACAAAAAAATATTGGTTGAGTAGATTAACCAATCTGGGCACAGGGTGGGACTAAAGGTGCATTCACGCGGCCTCGTAATTCCTGTAGTTACAAGATTCTAGCTTGTAAAAAGCGTTCACGTCCTCGTAGAGCTCGTAATTACAGCTTGTAAGCTGGGAGTTTTCTGAAAGCTCCCAGATGTACCACGTGGCCACTGTACCACCTGACCCCTGTACCACCTGACTGCTGTAGATTGATTTATTAGGCGTTGATAGTGGTGCCATAGAAACGCATAATTCCCAGTCCAAGGACCAAAAGGCCGTGAACAGCTCCGAATAAAATGTCACGTGTTGTTATTTCAAGATTCCGGTAAATACGAGGTGACATGAATGCAGCTTAAGCATCAACAATTGTTCCTGTTTGGAAGAAAGGAACAAACCGCATTGGTTTTTTTTGACGAATCAATGCTGATCAAAATGCTATAACGTAACAACGTTGACTACGGAGCCTCTGAATGTCCAACTGAGACAAATGTGATACTTCTGAAAAGCTGAGAATCTTTTGAAATTTACAGATTGGATTAGAGGTTCAAAAGTTTATTAAACATTTAAGATTATTTATTTTTACCTTAGTTTTTCATGTGATATTATGTCAGGGTCAGAGGTCGCGTTAACTGAAAATTTTCCATCATTGATGGAATTTTTTGTGCAGTGACGGAAAAATCTGAAGGCCGTCCGTCATTTTGACAGATTACACTGAGGCTGATGTAATTTGTAAATGTAATTCCCACCCCTGTCCAGTTGGTGGTGAGTGCCCTCCAGTGTGGCAGCAGAGCACGAGTTTAGTCTCCAGAACAAAATAAAAACGATGCGTTTGATTACACACAGGCGAGCACCCAGTTAAGTCCATTTTATAATAATAAAGTTATAATACTTATACGTACATAATTAAGTTTCTAATTCAGTTGGTTTTGTTTTAAATGGTTTTTGTTATTTTTCTGACATTTTACTGACATTTTTCCATTTCTTCAACGAATGGCTTTTCTGTTACGTGACATTGTTTCCTACACTGATTTCAGTAAGCTACTGTATCTTGCATCATATTTTCTGATGTTCATTCATGTTTATTTCGTTCTGTAAAGTAATAAAGAGGAAGAGATGATCGCGTTCACTCATGATCCACAACAACTGTTCAAGTGAGGGCCAGGAATGATATATGGCTTTTGGAAATAAAGCAGGCAATTGAGGAGAACAATGACATCTTTGCCAATGTGGCATCCATCAGCCTACCAACAGTAGCCCACCTTTTGAAGAGGCACCAGGTACCAATGAAACACATTTACCTGGTGCATTTTCAGAGAAACAATGACCAGGTGAAACAACTGAGGGCTGAGTATGTTCAGTACGATGTCAAACCCGAGAAAGCAGGGTAAGTGAAGCCCGTTTCTGAAAGAGAGGTAACTTCTACTCAGAGTCAGTTACCATGGTAACTTACTCTGTGAACCTAACCTGGTCGGGAGCAGGTTTTCTTTGGTAAACCTAGAGTTTCCTTCGGTCTCCGCCCCCTTTTTAAAGTGCAAGTGATGTTTAAATAGTTAACTCATTCATTCACACTGCAAAAATTAGTATTTTTCATCCTATTTCAAGTACAAATATCTAAAAATTCTTAAATCAAGATGGATTTTCTATATAAGAAAATGATTTAAGATATTTAGTCTTGTTTCCTGGGGGATCTAAATTAAGTGCATTTTACTTAAGTAAAATTATCAATATCTGCCAGTGTGGTAATAAAAATAATCTTAATGCAAACGGAAAGTGTCAGAGTGTCTACCCAGGTGAAAAAAAGTGCAGTAAAATACACTTTATTTTAGTACATAGTACACTTCCAAAATGTACTTAAAGTGCTCTATTTCCGTGCATTTATTTTGTACTTAATATACTAAAAGCTATACTTCAGTACTTAAGATAATCGTAAGATCATCTAAGTGTACTCAACTGTGCTATTTTGAGACACCATGAATTTGAACTAAAATGTGCTTTTAACATACCTCTTTATTTAAAAAAAAAATTTATTTAGTTACCACTTGTAGTACACTTGAACCAATCTTTCATACACTTTTAAAATAGACTTATGATGTATTTCAAATATAAGATTGATATATAATGAATACAAAATGTATTTATAATTTATTGCCTACAACATTACGAATACATTTTGTATATATTTATCATATATTATTCTTATATTTTAAATAATTCATAAGTATTTCCTATGTGTAATGAGTACATTTAAAGGTGTATGAAAGATGGGTTCAAGTGTACTACAACTGGTAACTAAATATTATTTTATACAGAGATATTATGTTAAAAGCACATTTTAGTTCAAATTCATGGTGTCTCAAAATAGCACAGTTGAGTACACTTAGATGGTCTAAAGATTATATTAAGAAGTACTAAAGTACAGCTTTTAGTATATTAAGTACAAAATAAGTGCATAGAAATAGAGCACTTTAAATACATTATGGAAGTGTACCGTGTACTAAAATAAAGTGTATTCTACTGCACCTTTTTCACCTGGGGGAAAATGCACTTATAACTAGTACATTAGTAATATATTTGTAAGAAAATCAATGTCATTTAAATTTAGGATTATTATATAAAAGTCTACTAAGATCGAACTAATTTTAAAGCATTGAAAGCACACTTTTAACAAATATACTAATAAAACTCCTCTGTATATTTTTATTTCATTGCACTAAAAATCTATTTAAGTAGTAGTGGTATTTAGTATACTTTTCCAAGTGCAGTGAAATACTACTGAAGTACAGATATACATTGAATTAGTGTATTTATGGTCTATAACTTTGACACTTTTATTTAGCACCAAAATAAAGAATGTGCTACAAATGTACTTGCTTGTATTTAAGTATTTTTTTAATGCACTCAAGTATACTTTTTTTTCTCCGTGGTATTACTAAGTGCAAATTTACAGTACCTCCGCCCACCAATGTCACAGCAGGTTAAAACTGACACATCTTCCTGTGGCTGCAGTGGTGTAGACAATAGTGTGTTGGGTGCGGACAATTAACTTGTGATGTGATTGACTGGGTTTGAATCCGCCTTTTGCCGAGCTCGCTATTTTCCCTTTTCCCATCACATATCACATCAGAAACGTTTTTTTTTTTTAAATAAAAATGAAGAAACTTTTCTAAAAGTGGAAGTAAATTGCCTAACGAGTGTTTAATAACGATAAAATCATTTACACTCTTATTATTGCATCTTGCATTATTTTTTTCTTATTTTTTTGCATGTGGGATACCATGAAAATAAATATTAGTTCAATAACTTACCATTCTACCAGTTTTCACCTTTGATATTATAACAGTGATAAGAATTAAACTTGCATTGACTCAGAAGTATGCGGATGTCCTTTTGTCATGTGCTGTTGCCATGGTGAATCGTAATATCGGAGCTCCATTGATGATGGCTTTTGATAGTCGTGGTGCACAGGCTTAACTCAGAGTCAACCTACTCAGAGTCGACTGAACTAACTCAATTCAGCTGTTCTGAAACAGAAAACTCTGAGTTGACTTACTCTGAGATGGGAAACTCTGAGTTCAAGTTTTAACTCAGAGTTGGTTGAACCTCATAAGGACATGTGTTTACCATTCTATTCGTACACTAGATTTAATTACATCACATGGAATCGATCTAACTGAAATGGATATGGTCAGATTATTAATGGAACCAGTTTTTGTGTTTACATGCCAATCAATAAACCAGCAATGCAGTAAACTGCATTTACATGAGAATCTAACCACCAATACATCTGTCTGTGTAGTCCAAAATATCAGCAGGAAATCCATCAGAACCTATATTATTGTATCTCTTCTCATGTCTGCAGTGCCTGCGAATGCAGCAAGAGTTTTTGATTTTGCTGTTTTTCCATCAACTGCGTGAGTCGACACTATGCTTTTATGCTTTATTAGGAAAAGAAAGTCTCTGAGTGTACAAAATATTACCTCCTCCTCGATGACGAACCACCCGCTCATGCTGGATGCGCATCCGCAGTAAGGACGGGTGGGAGCGGATAGTCTTGCTTGAATTTACTGACAAGTGAAAGGAAAACTTTCGCACGTCTCGGCAAGCATTTGTGAAACTATTCCAAATCATGGAAGATATGAGTCCTAAAGATTTGCGAGTGTGTGCCCCAGTACCTTTGCAGATGTAGAAGCTCTCTACAGGCTTGCCAGTTGTGAAGAGTATAGGCTGGTGGCAAATCAGTTTGGTGTGCATGGTTATTCCATGGTTAAGAATTTGTGTACATGTTCTGCAAAATAATGGTTATTCATTAAATCTTAGAATTTATGAAGGCCCCAACTTTGCAAGAGGCAGTCGCTCAGACATTTGAGGTGAAGTATCATATCCCTCAAGTAATTGGATGTATCGACAAGACATACATCCCTGTCTTGGCTCCCAGCGACGGCTACCGGGATTTTGTCAATAGAAAAGGCTGGACTTCATATGATCTCCAAGGAGTTGTTGATGAAAACTGTTGGTATGTCCATTACAGTTAGATAATGTTATGTATAATATGAGACAAGTGGCTCTTAAAGGGTTACACTAAAAGCAGTGCTCTTACTCCATCCAAACAGTCATTCAATGTATATATGAGTGCTGAAACTGGGTTCTCTTAAAACTCAATGATTTCCACTACACCTTCATCCCCTACATGGCCACCACTTGCTGTGCTCTTTAGGGCTATTTAGGGTCTTAAATTAACCATTCTGTTTCTCATAATTTGTCCATTAGCTTTATTTTCATTTTTCATTTAATAAATTTAACATTTAATTCCATTCAACTGAACAAAGATTGAAGTCTGTAAAATGATCTGTTCTTCCTATCACAAGGAGGAACTGTAAAACTCCGACTTCAGAATTCCAAATTCCATGTAAGTGAAACAGTAGTAATGTATAGTTTATTAGCACTTCTGTTCATCTGTCTCAAACTTAGTGGTGCACAAAGAACTTTTGTCTACTGGTATTGCCAAAGGTTGCCTCAATGCATCAATCTTGGTTTTTCAACTTGTGTTCTGGATTGTGGTCAACTCGGGTGTGACATAATTTCCTGCTCTGACTTCTGAGGTAAATGGAATGCACCATTAGCCTTCACTGAGTGGTCCATGTTCAGAAGAACATGTGAAAATGCACATCCTTTTCACACACTTCACTGTGCATGTTCGAAAGCGAGATGCAGTAGCGCTGATTTACTTGCGCTGTTGCACAAATTCATTTAAAAGAAAGGTTTAAAAAATACTTTTTATTATTGAATTATAAGCGCAGAGCCTAAAGGGGCTGTATGTAGGAATGACACCCAGTGGTCGAAATAGGTACTGCAGTCCAAATTCAAAATATTGTTTGGCCCACCCCCTCCTTCAAAGACACGGGTTGCCAATAGCAAGAAGGAGCGCAATTGACAATGAAAGCTGATTTATCTGTTGATTTATCTTTTTTAATATGCTGTCGATCATAGAGATTTTTAGATGGATGCAGAGACTTTTTAGGTCAGGTAGAATCTGCGATTCTCTGACCCAGTTTTTGTTTGTTGGTTTCCATGGCTGCAATACGCTGTGTTTTCCGTGAACTGGCAACCTGTGATGTCGAAATACTATTGGATAAACTGGAAGCACAAGGTTTCGCACAGACCAAAACAAAGACAGACGTTCCAACACGGAACACACATTTCAAAGTAGAATATCTGGCTATAGCATTGTTTTTCTGAGAAACAAGTAGGTGAACTTAGCATGTTTCCTAAATATCTGCAAACATATTGGGGTATTTTTATGCTTTATTTAAGTGAAAATCTTACATATAGCCCTTTAAGATAAAATGATGGAATCCTGAGCAGAAATTCAGGCACTGAAAAGGTCGATACTGGGCGCCCTTTTTATCGACAATATTTTGTGTGAGATATTACAGTACTGGGCATTATTGATTTTCCCCCCACCCTTCTAATATTTAACTGTGGATTCACTCACTGAAGTTGAATCAGATAATGCAGTGTAATGTTCATTATCTTGTTTCATTCAGTTTGTCTCTTTATTTCTGACTGTTCATTTACATTGTGGCATTTCACAGCAAGAAGGAAGATTATTTATCTGATATTTGTTTCTGAGATATTTAACTGAATCAAGAAATTGAGCGATGGCACTATACAATTGAAATTAATTTCGTACTGTACATATTTTCTGGTGCCATTTTAAACTGCCAAGCCATTTAAATCTCTTTCCACACAAGGAACACAAATAGGGTCTCACATATGCATGACTTTTCAGGTGAATCTGCAAGTGTGATGGCAAAATAAATTTTTTATTACACTGAACACAATTAAATCTCCTTGCTCCAGAATGAATGCGCAGGTGATTTTCAAAATTGCTCCTCTTTCTATATCTCTTACCACACACAGAACATTGCAATTTCTTTCCAGAATGAGTTTGCCAGTGACGATTCAAGTCTCTTTGATATGTGAAACTCTTCTTGCACTGAAGGCACGTAAAAGGCTTCTCTCCAGTGTGAACTCTCATGTGAACTTCAAGGTTTCCTTTACGTGTGAAACTCTTTCCACACTGAAGGCAGATGAAAGGCTTTTCTCCAGTGTGAACTCTTATGTGAATATCAAGGTTTGCTTTGTTTATGCAGGTCTTTCCACAGTGATGGCACATGAAAAGCTTCTCTCCGGTGTGAGTTATTACATGATTCTTAAGTTCTTCACTGTCTTTGAAACTCTTTCTGCACTGATGACATAAAAAACAGTTCTCTCTTGAGTGTATCCTCATGTGGTAATTAAAGGTTACTTTATGTCTGAATTTTTTCCCACACTGATCACATGTGAAAGGCTTCTCTCCAGTGTGAATTCTCATGTGAACCTTGAAGTTTCCTTTAAGATTGAAACTTTTTCCACACTGAAGGCACATAAAAGGCTTCTCTCCGTTGTGAGTTGTTACATGATTCTTAAGGTTTTTCCTGTTTGTGAAACTCCTTCCACACTGATGACATGGAAAACAGTTTCCTCTTGAGTGAATCTTTATGTGCTGATTAAGATTTTCTTCACATCTGAAACTCTTTCCACACTGACCACATATGAAATGTTTCTCTCCAGTATAAGTTCTGACAGGAGACTTAAGACTTTCTTTTTTTGAGAAGCTCTTCCCATTCAGATTGCAGGTATAAGGGCTCTCTCCGGTGTGACTTCTCATGTGGATATTAAGGGTTCCTTTACGTGTAAAACTCTTTCCACACTGACCACATGTGTAAGGCTTCTCTTTGGTGTGACTTCTCATGTGAGTCTTAAGACTTTCTTTTCGTGTGAAGCTCTTCCCACACAGTTTACAGTCGAAAGGACTCTCTCCAGTGTGACTTCTCATGTGGGTATTAAGGGTTCCTTTACGTGTAAAACTTTTTCCACACTGAAGACACGTGTATGGCTTCTCTCCAGTGTGACTTCTCATGTGAGTCTTAAGACTTTCTTTTCGAGAAAAGTTGTTACCACACAGTTTGCAGGTATAAGGGCTCTCTCCAGTGTGACTCCTCATGTGGGATTTAAGGTTTCCTTTAAGTGTGAAACTCTTTCCACACTGAAGGCATGTGAAAGGCTTCTCTCTGGTGTGTATTCTCATGTGGACATTAAGGTTTCCTTTTTGATTGAAACTTTTTCCACAGTGTAAGCAGGGGAAATCACTTTTAGGACCCGTCTTTTGAGCTCTTTTTTGCGAGGAAGTCTTTTCATTCTGTGAGTACTGAGACTTATCTCCAATTATGAAATCATAATGTTTCGCATACTGTTTTTCTTCCACTTCATTCAATTCTTGACTCTCCTCTTTCAGTGCCATCAGGTCTAAAGTTAAAAAAGACAAATACAAGTTAACCCCAGTTAAAAGGTACAAAGCAACAGACATCAAAACAAACAAAAAAAGCATTACATAATCAAAACCAGCATAAAGCATTAAAACATATATATGCTAGATCCTATATGCACTAAGCTACTGAAAGTGGTGTTACCTGAAATCTCAACCTCATCTCAATACTGTTAAATATTTGCTTTCTAGAGGACATATCAAAAAAAAAAAAAAAACTGGCAGTTATCAAACACAGCTTGACCCAGAACTGGTTTGTTGTAGACCAAAAAAATGAAAAAATTCCAAACATTTTTACTTGGACAAGTGAATGACTGATTAATCACATGCCAAGGCTTAATGCAGAGCCATGATAAACACCATAATTTATCACATAATCCATCAACAGTAGATAATTTGCAATCACCACTTGCTTGGCATTAATCTGTGGTATTCACTGATTGTGAACCGCTTTGAAACCATGAGCCTTTAGAATGTGCAACAGCGTCATGTATTTAATTTGAAAAGAGCAGTGCTTACATTTAATTAAATGTCCCCACATTTAAGACCTTTTTAAATAATTAAGACTTTTCTTATACCATTTAAGATATTTAAGACTTATATATAAACTTAAATAAAACTGAACTTAAGGTGCTCACAATTGACAGGTTTGGTTAAATTAAACAGTTTAACTCTGAGATCTTGTCATATTTTATTACCCTTTTTTTAAACTATAGTGAATAAACTGTAATAATGAATGAAGTGTTCAAGGTGTCTGAATAAATTTTGGTTTGACTGTACATCAAGCACATTTAGCCCAGCACACAGCATTGTTTTGGATTTTTGTTTAGTTCCATCACAAAATACACGTAATTAAAGCCAACCAAAAGAACCAAGAGAATCAAACTACAAGTGTGAACACACCCTAAGACTTTAAGGAACTGTGGAGACCTTGTTGAAGGCAGCATTAATATTTGGCTCTATATCAAATGGAACAACTTTAATTAGGACACTGATATGACATTCTTCAAAAATATTCATTTCTGTAGAGGAGGACATTTTAAACAGGATCAAATGACTGAGTTCAGATTGAGAATGAAACCAACCTGTTTGTTCCTCTGTATCTTCTTGTTTCACTCTAAATGATTCTTCAATCTTCATGTCTTCACTCTCCTCTTTAATTAGCGCCATCTTTATAATAGTGTCACGTGGATCTCAGTTGCTTCACCAGGAGTTTTCATGTGTTTGGACACTCTGTCATGTTTCAGATGAGAATAATTAAAAGAAAGAAAACAACTTGTTTGCAAATCCAAACTAAATCTCTGGGTGCATCTCAATCAGCTTCCTAGTTCAGTATTCAGTGCACTGGCAAGGGAGTCAGTCAGAGTGATAATTAATGGCCTTATTAGCCTTATGGGGCAAGAAAATGTCCCTGTATTGAGTTATTGTTTCTAATATTTATAACAAATAAAATGCAGTCAAACAACATCACACAAGCAAGTTTGCATTTTTTTTGTTTGTTTTTCCAAAAACTATCACCACAATTGCAAATTTGACACTGTTTTTAGGGCGTACTCACACTAGGCAGTTGCCTCATACTGAGTACAAACATGTTGGTCCCCCATCCACACCCCGCCCCCCGCCTGCCCTCACATTAGCTGCCTTTCCACGGTTGGGCCAGTGCGAGCCAGGGAGTGCTAGACATTAGTATAATTAAAAGGAATAATAGGCCTAGTAGTTAATAGTCTGTTATTTGCTTGTTTAGCTGAGCCATCCATGGAACAAACAAAACTGATGAAAAAACACATATACAGACACTTGACATTTAATCTTATTACATGAATAGTTAAAGGTGCAATATGAATATTTTTGCAGTAAAATATCCAAAAACCACTAGGCCAGTGTTATATATTTTGTTCATTTGAGTACTTACAATATCCCAAATGTTTCCAACTATTTGTAAATCGTGAGAAAATTGTAATTTTAACCAAGGCTCCGGGACCTGTGAGGAGTCGCCTGTCAATTGCGTCTACCCGCGTTACCCTCGGTTTCCGGTTTTATTTTGTAGAAACCATGGAAACACCAAAGACGCTTTGATATATTACATGTTTTAATAGACAAGGGAACAACTGTTTTGATATATTTATAGACAGAAAAACGAATTATTGTTATATAGCTCAACACGTTTAGTCTTATTGTTTAAATCTAATTTTCTTGATTTTTTTGCGAGTACCATGCTTTACCATGCCTCAGAGAAAATCACTACTTTGTGAAGTAGCTAACATAGCATAATCAGATGCAGCTTTATTTTTAGTAAAAGTAATACAGAATTGTCTCCATCATACAATACGTTTTAAAATGAATAAACTTAATAAACAGAGCTGCGTTACCCCATACTCGTGACTGGAAAAGCGGAAGCGGTGCCGGCGTGATTGCGCAATCACTCCAGCAGCCTCATTCAGCTCCCACAACACTGGGTCCTGCTCTGCTTCATACTACAGTAACATTAATAATCGCATCCATGAACATGATTTCTTCCCGAGTTCTATCTCTATTCTTTTGCACCGTCTGTTGAGGCAAGACCACATGTCCCAAGATTCCGCACTCAAACTTGGCATTATCAAGCTACGCCTTTGTTTTGAATAGGCCTCTAGCGGACAGAATTATTACATACTGCACCTTTAATTGCATTGTATAGATTTTTCTTTCAATAAAACATTTGCAATGCGTTTATAAAAGCTGTTTTTATGCATGTTTGGCCTGAGTTTTTGTTACAAATACGCTGTTTTGAACAGCAGGGGTCACCAGAGTGTGGCATTTCGAACGCTTAAACAGGGAATCATTTTGCAAAGAAATTGGTTCAATTTGAAAAGCTTAATTTCTCTCATCACTACTTCAAGCAATCTTTGGTATTTTCCATAAAAATATGTATACTTATTATCGCAACAGTTAGCATAAGTAGCCTTTAGCATCACATATAAATATATTTCTGCCTCGTACAGTTTTCAGAATACCCATCAGATTGCCATCAGAAGTTATTTCAAACACTCACTGGTGTCTGAAAGTGAGTTTTGAGCTGAAAATTGTTGAATGTTGTGAAAAATGTCTAAAATGTTGAAGTTAGCTGGTAGCCTGAATTGATAACATGGAAAATGAGCAGTGGTGTTGACCCATAGATTGAAAAAAAAGATGGACGACGTTATGCCGCTTCCTTCCATTGTAATAAACTGAATGTAAAACGTACAACGATGGGCATTGACATTACGCAAAAATGTTAGTTTGGAGCTTGGGCATGTGCAGAAGAAATCGTCAGTGGAGCCTGGAAAAAAGTTCAGTGATCCGTCAGATCCTGTAGTTTGGTTAGTACAGTTTACTGCTGAACAACTAATTTTGTCTGTGTGAAATAACACAGAAATGGAAAATTAATAGTTAAGTTATACATCTTCAATCTCCCCTCGAAGCTCCGACAGTCCTCAGAGAAGCTGTCAATCACAACTGTCAATCATGACGACACGCCCCGTTTCTATAGCATCAAATTGCTAGCTAAAATCAGACTTATCACAAAAACGAACAATTGAATATCGGCGTGATAACTACCTTAAATGACCAAAACTATCTTTCGGAAAATTTTATTTGAAGCGTAATTTACTTTTTTGTATCGACTCAAATCCCGTTCGTTTGAACAGAGAGGGCGAGGTTTATGACCCGTACTGTATCTAGCCACCAGGGGGGCGATGAAAGAGCCTGCAGCTTCACTTTTAAGGCACACCCGTGTTGACCAAATCCTGACTCGGATAAACTCCGCCTTTAATCATGACCACTTGAATTGTACGCGCGATCGCTGAAAGTGAAAGCAAACGCGATTTTAATACCCCGCATTTTGAGAGCGGCTCCCTGGTGAATGCAAATATCTCTCAATATGAAAGCTATTTTAGGCTGGGCAGTGTAGTTGTAACCATCTCTTAGCTCTGTATCAAAGAAAAAATTGGTCTTATTTGCACTTTGAATATTGAGAGGGTGCAATTATGGTTTCAACATGTAAAGTGTTACCATAAAAATGAGTAACAGTTTTCTCTTAATCTTATTAAGCACAAACAATAAGGTTTCATTTGTTAACATTAGTTAATGCACTGTGAACTATCATGAACTAACAATGAATTACTATTTTTATTAACTAACTAAACAAAGAATAATAAATACTGTAGCAAAAATATTGCTCATTGTTAGTTGATGTTGGTTAATATGTTAATAAATGAGACCTTATTGTAAAGTGTTACCATTTTTATTTATACTGTTTTTATTTCTATGATCAGTTTGTGGAAAGGAGTTCAGTTAGGAGGTCAAAAGTTGTAGAAGCTCATAAATCATGTACAGTAAGGTCTGAAGAGACTGAAATACAGAAGTCAGTCAGTCAGTTGAGTTAATGGCAAATCCTTTTACAGTACTTGAGTATTGTTGTCTTTTACTGCATATGATAATTCATACTCAAAGTAGAACTGAATGACATTCATTATAAGATAATTAGTTAAAACATTTCAATACACATGCAGAATTTTTTTCTAGTCATGTATGTTCGCCATTGAGGATTTCTTAAAAATAGTGTGTAAAAATCTTGTCTGGTCTCGTCTCGTGAACTCAATCTCGAGTCTCGTCTCGTGACATACCTGTCTCGTCACAACTCTAGTGCCAACCTCTTCAACCCCTTAACGTGAATTTAAAAAAAAATAAAACAGCTTCGCTACCAAAATTTACATTATATGCCATTTCTCTGCAATGGGGTATAATTTCGCTTTTTTTTTTTTTTTTAATAAAAAATAAAATAAAACTATAAACTTCTTACATCACTGCAAAAAAATTATTTTCTTACATAGTATATTTGTCTTATTTCCAGTCCAAATATCTAAATTTTCTAAGTCAAGATGAATTTACTACACAAGTAAAATGGCATAAGATATTGACTTGTATTTTTTTCTTCTTCTTCTTCTTTCAGAACACAAGACATAATATCTTGTGTCATGTTACTCGTCTGGTAAATTCGGACTGGAAACGAGACAAAATACTAGGAAAACATTTTTATGCAGAGTAGACAGACACACGAAGGAAATTCACACTCACAATCTCTCTCTGTCTCGCTCTAATTCATTCAAAGCAAATGAAATATTACCGCGTTACTAAAATAACAAACGAAAATGACCGTTATTTTCCTCGATTTTAAAATAATTTTAGTATCAAAATAAACCCGGGGGTCAACCATGTCGCATAGTAAAGTGATCACTAACAGAATCATTTTGGGCAGGCATTATTGTAAACACAGACTTCGGATAACAGTCGTGTCTAAAGTGAATGTAGACAAAATCGCCCGAAAAGTTTGTATAGATTAAAAACTTTTTAAAAGCTTAAAAACACAAACCTTTCTTCAGTCTAATCACAGACGCAGGAGCGCGGCGCAGACTTATGAAGTCACAGCACCAGACCAAAATAAAAGTACTGTATAGTTAGTAGAAAAGGAGGAGAAATTTGAAGAAAACACGCACAACAACATTTGTCAGAGGTATTTAGAGTTTAGTATTTAGAATTTTCCTAATTGGAATACATCAAATTATCAGTCCTTAAGTCAGGAGCGACGTTATGAGCTTGGTGGAGACCATAAGATAAGGGAATTTATGATTTTTTGCCATTTTCTTAACTGTGATGTAAATGTGTCATTACCATCACATCATTGAATATATGAAAAAAATAAAACTTAAATGATAAATCAGTGCTTTTAAAACATTTTGTGGTTTCACATGGAATCTATTTTATCTGAACTTAATGGGATTGTTGATTTTTACCTGCAAGATGAATTATAGTCATTTAAGTGTCATGATTGATTACAGGAAGCAATTGCAAGTAACGCTGTTTATTCAACAACAAGCAGTACAGAAACACAGTCAATGAAAACGTGCAGGCTTCAGGTGGCGCAGGGACTGAGATGGTCGGCTGGTGACGTGGTGACAGAAGAGTGGCGGTGAGATGATTCCAGGTTCCAGACAGTAGACAAGGCACGAAGACAGTAATCCACAGATAGACGACGAACAACTGGGACTCCGGTCAGAAACAGACAAGACAACCACGAACAGGACACCAAACAACGATCTGACAATGGAGAGATGAATGAGGTGAGTATTTAAAGAGTGAGGGAATGAGCAGCAGGTGGGGAGAGTGATGAGTGGCAGCTGGGTCCACTGATCACCCACGTGGCCTGGGCACACCCACAAACACACTCGCACACAAACACAAACACACCCACTGCTGTCATAACACAGAGCACGCGACAAAAAGGAAACAATGCATCTGCGAACCGTGACATTAAGTATCTAAATTTCTGATTCATCAATCTACCCTGGCTTGGAATATAAGCTTATTTTAAGTGAATGCCATATATCAAAACTTTTTAATACAGTGATCATTTAGACTGTCCAACATTGTCAGAAATATATAATTGTAGGATGTTTTTGTAATTTATACATAATTTATTGGCAAAAATATGTATGGTGATGGTGATGACATGGCAGTTCTGGTAATGACAGTTTGTTGCGGTGATGACAAATCACTGATCATAAGCTATTGTAATTTAAGATCCTAAGTGACTTCAGACCAACAACAACAACAACAAAAAAACAAACATGTCATTGATACCAAATCTTCCACAAAACATTACTGTCACAGTTCCTGTGTTTCTTGGACTCTATTTCCCATCATCCTCTTGTCTCCACACCTGCACTCCCTCATCAGCACTGCCTATATAATGGACTCACTCCCTTCACTCCCTGTCCGTTATTAATGTTGTGTTACGTGTGTCATGCTATGTTCTATTCCTGGATTGCTAATAAAACCCATCATTTGTGGATATCCGTACTCGCCTCATCTCTCCTGCAACAGCACCCGTAACAATTACTCATTGAAGGATAATTTTATATTTCTCTTTTTTTTTCTCTGTCCTTAGCTCTCTTCCTTTGTTTAACTTTCCATCGCTTTTTTTCATATCTGTGTTCTCGCGTGCTCAATAGGGAAACAGATTTCAATTTTCCTGTTTCTCTTCTTCTACGATATCTCTCTTTCTCACTCTGCAGATACTGTGCATATTTCTCAGGATCATCTTTCAGACGTTTTCTGTAAGATTTGGACCTTTGGGCAGCTGCTTTTGGAGCCACGTCACACCTAAACACAACAATTATAATGAATTAATTTAGTATTCTAAAAACAAATGCATTACCTAATTTAAAATATAGTGACTTTTAATTGGTAAATGTATATTAATTCATTTAAGATAACGTATTCAACATAAATTCTTTAAAGAACAGTATGTTTAATGTATCTGCCGTCATCACCACCACAACCTGTCATTACCAGCACAAGCTGTAATGTGCTGGTAATGACAGGTTGTGGTGGTGATGACATACACTTTTGTAAAAAAAACTAGCCTTACTAGCAAAGATGATGACTTAGCAAGTGTAGCTAGCTTTCTACATGTAATGTACACCATTTAAACTATTAAGTGATAAAAAATAATCCAAAAATGTTTAAAAATACAGAAATACAACATATATGGTAATGACGCATAATAAGTGTACATGCCCAACACAAAGAATAAAGAGTAGATTTACTTACTTTTCTGGACATCAAGGCATCAGTCTTGCAGCTTGAAATCCATGAGCTCCACTGTGAAATTAGGTTACCATGGCTACCAAATAAACTTTTGATGAAAAAAAGTAGGAAAGTGTCTTTATGCAGAGTGTGTTGGTAATGACGGCTAAACCATGGGACAGGTAGAAATTAAGCAAAATAAAGTACAAAATGCATATATATATATGCTTAATCTGTGCATGTAGTTTATTAGTTCAGGTAACTCAAATTCATATGCATATTTTTTATTTTTTAATTTGTAATGAATAATGTTTGACATATGGCATGACATGTGAAAACTCTGGTGGCGGACAACACCAAAACACAGATAATGTACCACAAAAAAACACCAATAAAATGTGTTAAAATCATTAGTAAGAGCAGCCATAAAAAAAAAAGTCTAGGCTTGTTTTTGTTTATACTAATTAGTGGTGCTAAAATGTATTTAGTTTTTAATAAAATTACACCCTGTGGACAGAAATAGCCCGAATTCTTGGAAATACCCACATATTCCTGTCCCACCCACTTTTTAAAACAAAGTTACGCCACTGGTTTCATCTATATAAATGTTTCATTCAGAATAACTGCCTTTCATAATGCTATTACTATCAAACTTTTGATTTGCATATACATAATACATTTGTCTATTATTTAATCCAAATGATCTCAAAGGTTAATTTGGTACATCTGTAGATTTCTATAGATATTGATTCTATAGTCATAGTTTCTATATAACTTGTTTGCGATTTCCGATGTGAATAACCAAATGTAATGAATTCTTTACACATTTAGCAATTCATCTTAGATGATAACCACAATTTTTAAAGTGTATGTGTGTGGTCCTGGTAAACCCTTCATTGTGAACCAAATGTCACAAATCCTAAACCTACCCATCACAGAAAACTCTGCATTTTTACATTTCATTTCATTTCATTTCATTTATGAACCCAAAAAATGTCCCCACAAGGTCTAAAATTACTGGTATTATTTTTTCTTTTGGTCCCAAACTTTAAAATTTAAAACTGTAAAAATGTAACTTGCTCAAAATCCTTAGTTCATCTCTCAAAAGCAAGTATTTATGTCAATGAACATATCAGTGCTGTCAGAATGATAAGTCCTTGTGTCATTGTTCTGGAACAAGATAGTCAAAATGCTTAGCCATGTTGTCAATATAACAGTGAAGAATATTTCAGATGTAAACTATGGCTACAGTTTTTATGACATTGATTGAAACTGCACTTTGTCTGCATGGCATATATCAATTTTAACAGTACAAATGGACACATTACTGTATTAACTGGCATTTAGAAAACTTGGTGGGGCAGCATAATATAATTTATGATTCATAAGTTTATGATCCCCCTACCCCCTTTTAACTACTAAACAGTTTCCTCCATTTTTCAGATTTTACCGATTAATAACCGCTTCAAATTTAATATTAGCTAATCACAAAAGTACTTTCTATAATTCTGAAATTGAAACATTTGTTTTTTTGACTATTTAGTTAGTACAACTGTTTAATTGGACTGTTTAGAGACTTTTGGTCTAAGATACGAATGGCTTAAAATTACAATTAATTTGATTACTTTATTTTCTAAATATTACATAACTTTTGGTATAATACTGGAAGATGAACACATTCAGTGTCTACTGAACAATATTTTCATTTTGGGAAAATGTTATATTCATGTTATATTAATTTACTGTAAGTTCCTTAAAACAAAGCCATTGTTTTCTGTTTTGCAGAAAGAATTTAGGATTTACTCTAAATCTTTAAGAATGGTCAGATTTAAAAGTGGAAGAAGACAACTTTTTTTAAACCATTAGAAGACCTGGTTGCATGATTCTTTCCTTTTTCGTGTTTTATTATATATTGTGGACTATATGTAAACATCTCATAATAATACATTTTTGTTGCAGTGCCAAAAAACAAAACAAAACAAAAAACAATTTTTGATCTCACTTATTTATTTTTTAAAATATTGGTATTTTGCAGATTCTGAAAGGTGTTATCACATATCACAAATAATACTATTCAACAAATAGCGCAATATGCTGATAGAATATTTTAGAGCTGAACATAACTTAGCAAAACTATTTTATATTTTACTATAATAGTTACATCTATATATATTTTTTTTAGTTTTTAATTTATTAATTTTCAAGATTTTTCATGACTTGGAAATTACATTTTTAAAATTCAAGCTACATTTCCAAGTGTTCCATGATCGTGTAGCAATAACGGTGTGTGCGCGTTTAAATATTGAGTAGAGTGCATTTATAAAGGAGCTGCATGTCATCTGCTCAAGTGATTGTCAGTGGCCGTCTTGAGAAGTGATCAGATAAGGTGTGTCTTGGAAAACTGCTTAGAAAAAGGATGTGGATGAGGACATGAATGCTTTTTACAAGTTGAAATCTTGTAATTATGGCAATTCTAGCATGGTTTGAGTGAGCACCTGAAGTGCTGAGCATGTCTGTGAGGGAGAACTGTAAAAGGATGCGCGCCGCGAGGCGCGCCAGAAAAATACAACCACACAATGTTTCTAGTAATTCGCATATAAACTAATTTAGTGTTTATATATTTTTTACATTTTGAGTGCTATCACAAAAAAATTTGTATCCTGGGGATGTTGGAGGGGCACTAGAGAAATCTGGGGGGGCATTGCCCCTCCTAGCCCCCCCCTAGACCCGGCCCTGCTGCATAAGCCATTGTAAAGTCATGATTGAGAACAGTGGTCCTTATTTCACCAAACGTGCCTACGCCCTTTGCCTTATCTACCTCTTCCTCTGTTTTGCCTCCTTACCCTTCTACCACACATCCTTACTCCTCTTCTTCTTCCCAGCTGTTGATCCTGTTTGTTTCCATGTTGTTCTTCCATTATCAGAAATTGAACTAATGACTAGATGTTTTGAGGGGTAAGACTATTCAACAGAGAACCATAGAATACATTTATCAATTGATAAATAGCAGAGAATTGTACATAATCAATTGCCTGAATGTACCAAAGCATTTGCAATTTGTTCAAAAGAATGAGAAACTGCTTTTATGATGTGTGGTGATTGAACAAGTATTTTTGAGAATTTCAGTACTGATCTGAGAAATGTACCAAAGCGACTGAGAAAAACGAACTGCCCAAACAAGGGTCACAAGTGTTCCTCTCTCTGCTGACGTGCACTGTTAGACTTTTTATTGCATTTTTGCAGTAACTTACTGGCAGCACTGTTGCAGTATGATGCCCTTACTGCAACTTATTTTTACAGTATAATAATATTACAGTAATTTTACTTTTTATTTTTATTTTATTTTAGATGAATGCTACTGAATAATAAATTCCAAATAAGTGACTTGAGTATATATATATATATATATATATATATATATATATATATATATATATATATATATATATATATATATATATATATATATTTTTTTTTTTTTTATTATTATTATTATTCACTATTCACAATCAGTTACATCCATTTTATTTATCATGATGCAACAAAAAAGAGACAATGAATTTATGACAATGCACAATAAAAAAGCATGAACAAAACCCTCCCAGTTGGTCTTGGCTGGTCTCCATACTGGTAAACAACTGATGACGGATCTGAAACAAAACAGGGAAAATGTGTGAGAAATGGTCATGAGTTTATTTCATCTATATTTGTTCATGAAGAGAGTAGGTAACAACTTGTGCGACAACAGTTATTCCCAGTAGCGTTGCGTTTGGCATGATATTGCTGAGTTCAACATGTTCCTGGGTCAACATTTTTGTTGTTCCTGGGTCAACATTCAAATCAATCAGATTTGAGGGACAAGTTTACAGATTATGTCAAGTTTAGGCTTAAAATCATGAATTGGTGCTTCTACATCAGTGTTATTCATCTATCATTTCCCTATGATTTTTGGGACAACTTATGGGTAGGGTTAGGTTTAGGGGTAGGAATAGGGTTAAGGCTAAATTTTCAGACTAGAATGTTGTCCCACAATCAACAAAATATGTTGACCCAGGAACGCATCTAACTCTGCAATATCAGGACATGCTACCGTTTGAATAGCAAGCTTTATTGCACATCCTTGTTAGGGAACTCTTTTAATTGCTTGAAGGTACACTGAGTAACTTTTTGGTCCTTTAAACTTAAAACTGAAATAGAAAGCTTTTGTAACATTACAAATGTCTATACTGTCACTTTTGATCAATTTAATGTGTTCTTGGTTAAAGCTGCAGACAGTGTTTTTTGTTGTTTGTATACAACTTTTTAAAACACTGAAAATAATCAGAAATGTTATTAAGCAGAAAATCTTGAGAAATACATTTCAAAATATATCCAAATAGTTATTTTAAATTGTATATTTTTAAATATAACAGTTTTTGCTGTATTTTGGATCAAATAAATGCAGCCTTGGTGAGCTGAGAAGACATCTTTTAAAAATATTAACCTTACCATCTAAAACTTTTGAATAGTTGTGTATATATATGTATGTGTACACACACACACACACACACACACACACACACTGTTGCGTCCCCATTTTAGTGGAGGATTGAAGGAACATGTAACAGAATGAAAATCTGCCACAAATTAACATCCTTCAATGTTGCAAGCAAGAGTACCTCTGAACTGAGATTTTTTGTTTTATTTTCTGTTTTTTATTCTCTGGTTTACGTCTTTGTTTCATATGCATGTAGGATTTAAATGTCACAATTTTTTTTTAAAGGAAGCAGGACATTGCCCACCTCCACAAGCAAACCTATGGTTTGCTGTGTGTTATGCTTTTTTACATTCTCAAGTCAGAAGTTCACAAGCTACAGTATGTGCACTTGTACATACTTGCATGTGCTCAAGTTCAGGTCTCTCTCTATTTTCTCTGTTCAATGGCTGGCTATGATCTGAATATAAAATAATGCATACATATCCATGTAATTAATAATTTTAATAACTTTGTCATGTTATGCAGTGGCATATCCCAAATTACACTATAAAACATTGTTTTTATTTTTTATACCTTATCTCTTGGGTGCTCAGACCATAGAACAAATCAGTTGATGATTTAAGGTATTCTGCAAGGATCATTTCTTGTTGTCCGGAAAAGACCCTCCTTAGAGTCCAGTACTCTGCCTTTACCTCTTCTCCTAGGCCTAGGAAGGAAGCACTGGCGTGAGTGAACCCTTGATTACTACACCATTTTGCACAATTTCATTAGCCTTCTCAGTAGTGTTAAGAAAAAACACAATCACATTATTCATTCGCAAAGCTGACAATGTTTTCATGGCTCACAAGGTCTCCTACAGCCAAACACAATCCTCCATCTATTTTCACTCCATGACGCTGAGTTAAATTTTCAAAAACCATTGTGTTTGAACTCATCATGCTTCTTAGCTAAATTTTGACATCTCCACCAGCCTTTTGAACACTTGAGTAAGCAGCCGCTTTCCTGACCTTACAAGTCGTTTCAACTTCTCAAGATAGTTCTCAATTACGAAAGCACTGCAAAACTGCCAAAAGCCATTGCCTCTTCTGGTAGATGTGCCATTTGTGATTTGTGCCATTGACTTGGTGCATGTAGTAAAATGGAAACTGCTCTATCATGTCCAAAGGGAGGCATACAGTGTCCTCATTCTCGATATCGTGTTATTTCTGCATGTGCCATTGGTTCATAGAGTGAGGATGTCCATCTCCATTGTTGAGTAGTTCCTGAATGACATTTATGGCTTCTTCAGTAAAATCCATATTTTTTGGTTTGGTGGGACCAAGTGTCAGTGTTATAGGAAAGACACTGATGGGTGGCAGGTGAATGGCACAGAAGATGGACTAACGATATGTCCTGTTGATTTTAAAAATGAGCAGACGATCTATATTATAAAATACTTCCAATGTGCAAACTCCTTCTGTTATCTCCTTAAATTAAAAAGGACACACTACATTCTTGACTTTACCACTGATTAAATGAGTCTTGGAGTTTATCATCAATGTCCTTGCTATTCATGGGAGCTCTGGGTGTACTTTTTTTTTTAAAGTCCCCTCAGGAGGTCATCTGTGACGTTATGCTTGATAAAGTGTTTAGTCTTTTAGGAGTGTTGTGAGAAGTTGAGGCCATTTCTTTTTTACTCCTGAAATGCAATTTTCCTCACTGAGCCCATTGTACACACTGTCAGGTCTCGATCTGCAGCTCTCCCCACTGATTCCAGTTTCAACACTTTCAATAACACTTGAGATGCCTTATAATTGTTCATTATTTCCTCCTTGAGGTGTTATTGGATGATGATTCCTCTCCAATTAACCTTTCATCCAATGATCTCCTTGCATATTTCCACTGCCTTGTGTAACATTGCCTCTTGGATTTATAATTCATTCTAAATTCAAAATATTAGACGATGAAAATGTGGTAATGGCATATTTTGGCCAAAAGTATTGAACACTTAAGGCCTTTGCACACTGAGTCCAAAATTTTCACATGCGTTTTTTCGTATTTATGATCCTAAAAATTTAGCGGTGAGTTTGTTTCTGTTCTCCCTCTCTCATTGCCATCAAAGAGTTACTTTATCTTTCATTTATTCATTTCATTTATTCATTTGGCAGACGCTTTTATCCAAAGCGACTTACAAGTGAGGAATACAACAAGCCACGAGGCAAATAGACAAGAAGTGCTCATAATACAAGTTATAGGCAGTGCTCAGATTATCCTAAACTACAATAGAGAGGGATTAGAGGAAGTGAAAGGATAGGATTTTTTTTTTTTTTAAGATGAGGTTAAGTACTCAGGAAAGAGATGGGTTTTCAGCTGTCTTTTGAATATTGCCAGGGATTCCGCATTCCGGATGGAGGCAGGAAGATCGTTCCACCAGCAAGGAACAGTGAGCGAGAATGTTCTGTAAAGTGATTTTGTGCCTCTCTGTGATGGTACCACAAGCCTTCGCTCCTTTAATGAGCGCAGGTTTCTGGTAGGAGTGTAGACTCGTAAGAGTGAGTGGAAGTAGGAGGGTGCTGAGTCTGTGGTAGATCTGTAAGCAAGCGTCAACGCCTTGAATTTGCTGCTGCGTTCTGAATCATTTGTAGAGGCTTGATTGTGCATGATGGCAGTCCAGCCAGAAGTGCATTGCAGTAATCAAGCCTAGAAATTACCAGGGCCTGGACGAGAAGTTGTGTTGCATGTTCTGTTAGAAAGGGCCTGATTTTCCTGATGTTAAATAGTGCAAATCAGCATGACCGACAGCATGTGGTCTTTGAAGGTCAGTTGGTCATCAAGGATTACTCCAAGATTTCTGGCCGAATTTGATGGGGTAATTGAGGATGTGCCTAGCTGGATGCTGAAATCATGATTTAGAGACGGATTGGCAGGGAAGACGAGAAGCTCAGTCTTAGCCAGGTTGAGCTGTAGATGATGCTCTTTCATCTATGCCGAGATGTCTGCCAGACAGCTTGAGATTCATGCAGCTACTGTGGGATCATCTGGTTGGAATGAAAGGAAGAGTTGTGTGTCATCAGCATAGCAATGGTAGGAGAAACCATGTGCCTGAATGATGCTACCAAGTGATGTAGTGTAAATGGAGAAGAGGAGGGGTCCAAGAACTGAACCCTGAGGAACACCCATGGTCAGTTGATGAACTTTGGATACCCTGAAATCCAACCCTGAAAGATCTTCCTGTGAGATAGGATTCAAACCAGTGAAGTGGAGTACCTGTGATGCCCAGTGATGAGAGGGTGGACAGGAGGATCTGATGATTCACTGTGTCAAAGGCAGCAGATAGATCGAGCAGAATGAGAACTGATGATTTGGAATCAGCCTTTGCAATCCGCAGGGATTCAGTGACCGACAGCAGTGCAGTCTCAGTCGAGTGGCCACTCTTGAAACCAGATTAATTGACATCCAATTGGTTGCTCTGTGAGAGGAAAGATGACACCTGATTGAAAACAACACGTTCAAGTGTTTTTCCTATGAATGGTAGGAGAGAAACAGGTCTGTAGCTGTCTACAAGAGAAGTGTTTAATGTAGGTTTCTTAAGCAGTGGGGTTACCCGAGCCTGCTTGAATGTGTTAGGGAAAGTGCCAGTGTGGAGAGATGTGTTGATGATGTGTGTCAGTGCTGGTAAAAGTGTGGGAGTCTGTTGATTTTATTGTGGAAATCGGAGGATTTAGCAGCATGAATTTCAGCAAAAAAGGATGAGAACAGAGACTGATAGCTACTTAGGTCAAATTGGTCTTTTGATTTGTGCCATTTCCTATCTGACCGAAAACCGAAACTAACTAAAGCTTAAGTGCGGGCAATAACACCAATAAAGTCTGCAAACGCGTCTGTTATTCTAAACAAGTACAATTAAAATACAATTATAGGCGAGATAGGAAATAGGACAAACACAGATACGAATTAAATCCTTCCTAGCAGCAAATAATAAATGAAGCAACTGACCCAGAACAGATATTAAGCAAAACACTTATGCGCTCTTGCGTCCGTCACCACTGCCAGCTCGCTAGTGCTAACGTTCCTCCTTTTCTCAGTGATGATATATTAACTCAGCCGTTATTGCGTTACAAAAAATTGGTATCTCCAATTAAGAAGATTCCGTTTAGCAGTGAATCTCCTTTTAAAAGACATTGTGTCTTTTAGGCGTTTTGCATATATTATAGTCCAGGATAATGCCAAGCTAGACTTGTCACTCAGTTTTAGAGTTGATGGGTTTAAGTACGTAATTTTTGTTACAACGGCGAAAACAAAATGTTTTGGTTGTGGGAAAGTAGGGCATTTAATTCAAAAGTGTCCTGATAAACTGAAAGAAAATGAAGTTATCAAAGAAAGGAATGCCGTTTCTGTTCCCAGTACGAGTGACACAATTGAGACTGACTTGGTGACTTCAGAGTCACCGGGGGTGAGTCAGGTTGAGGCAGAGTTGATCACAGGGGAGGTTGTCCCCGGCAAGAGACCGGAGGCCGCTGGTGTTGCTGAGGCTGGTTCAGCCTTGTCGGATCAGGGGTGTTCAAGTGTGGGATGGGGTACAGATTTCTGGGAACCCCGAAAAAGAGCAGGTATGTGATGCTGTAGAGAATTCTGTCTTACTGATTTCGCGGAATGTATGTGAGGTGGATTGTGTCGATACAGAGATGGAGCAGAATATGTTCAAAGTTCCCCAGAAAAGGAAAAATAGTGATAAACCTCAAATTGTAAAAATGCACATACACATGGGTTCATACGAGGGATAATGTAATATGCTTTGCTAGACTAGATAGGTTTTTCCGGGTTTAAACATCAGCTCAACTTTTTTAATAGTTGTTCAATTACTCCAATAGGTTTCTCAGACCATGCTATGGTGCAATGTGTTTTTGTTTTAGGTTCTGCTAAACCTAGAAGTGCTTATTGGCATTTTAACATTTCATTGTTGAGTGATAATTTTTTTAGGGAGTCTTTCAAGTTTTTTTGGGACAACTACAGGAAAACTAAACCTGAGATTCAAACTTCACAACAGTGGTGGGTCCAGATTAGGCAGTTCTGTCAGCAGTACACTCACAATGTAACTAGAGAGCTACAATACTAGCTGAATCTGCTGGTGATAATTCTTTCTTTAAGAAAAAAGGCTCGGTTAGGTGATCTACTAGGCTATAAAACACAGGGGGCAAAAAGAGTGGGCAGAGGCGGTTAATTCAGGCCTTACGCTCTGAAGATGGGCATGTGTTGCTAGATCCTGTGGATATTTGAAGGAGAGCGGTTTTTACAAAAATCTTTACAGAAGTGCGTTAAAGTCTGGGTTTGAAGAAGAAAGTGCTTTTTTTGCCTCCCTACCGCAGATGACCGAAGAGGGTAATGCAGCTCTCTCAGGTGCTCTGAGCTTGGAAGAGCTGTATAAGGCCCTGCAAGGCAAGGAGTCTGGGAGGGCTCCTGGGATTGACGGGGCTCCCAGTTGTTTTACAAATCTTTCTGCACAGAGCTCAGAGTGGATTTGTTGAAGGTACTGAATGACAGCTTGTCTAAAGGTATGATGCCGGTGAATTGCAATAATCACCCTCTTACCTAAAAAAGGTGACCTGTTTGATATAAAGAGCTGGCGCCCAGTTTTCACTTCTTTGCAGTGATTATAAACTGCTCTCCAAGGCTCTAGCTAACAGGTTATCTGGAGTGTTGGATCAGGTCATACACCCAGACAAGTCCTATTGTGTTCCTCGTAGATCCATTTTTGATAATGTTTCCTGGATTCAAGATTTGTTAGAAGCTTCAGAATTGTTACATTTAGATTTTGGCCTGATTTCTCTGGATCAGGAAAAAGCTTTTGACCAAGTTGAGCACTCTTATTTATGGAGAACTTTAAAAGCTTTCGGTTTTTGTCAAGAGTTTTTAGAAATGGTCAAGGTACTCTATAGCGAAGTTGAGAGTGTACTGAAGATTAATGGTGGTTTATGCAATGGTGGTTTATGCGCTCCATTCCAGGTTGGAATGGAGCGCATCTGCAATGTTATATTCTTTGACTATTGAACCGTTGTTACAGCAGATAAGACTAAAGGTGAATGGGTTATGCTTACCTAATTGTAAAAACTATATTCGTTTGTCTGCCTATGCTGATGATGTTATGGTTTTTAATCAGTGGACAAAATTATGTGCAGATTTTACTTAAATTAATTGATGATTTTACTCTTTTGTCTTCTGCCAGAGTGAATTGGAAAAAATGTGAGACTTTTGGTTGAGCGGTGGGCCAATGGCAAACCTAACCTTCCCGATGGGTTAACTTGGGGTAAAGGTGGTATAAAATATCTAGGATTTTTTTTGGGTGATGACTTGATTCAACAGAAGAACTGGGAATGGGTTGTTGAGAAAATTATGGGTCATCTGGAAAAGTGGAAATGGTTGATTCCTAATATGTGACCAATCACGGAAAGTAGGGACACAAGTCGGTTCTGGGGCATTTTGAGTTATTCACAGATTCTGAAAGTGTAGTCTCAAAGCTTTCCAACGATGTGTAACACATGGAAAAACACAGTACCCGCCTTCTATTTGTACCTTCCTCGATACAGAAAAACCCTGATAATTCTTTAAATGGCATGGAGGCAGGTCTAGGTTGCAAATGTTTTGGGACTGGTGCAGGTACGGTGTTTACGGCGAAAATTCCGTCTTCATCATTAAGAGGGTACCAACTTCTAGGATATTCAATTTCAATGAGCACGCCCTCCCATTTACCTTTCAAGTTGATAGGACTCGCCAACCTTGTTCTGTAACTGGAGATACGATTTTCCGAATAAACCGACAAAGAACCGCTGCACGGCAGCGTAACGTAGAATCCATTGTCGCCCATGGTACCCCGTTTACTCAAATGATCAAATCCTTTATGCGTTCAATTGTTTTAAGGCGATTGCAAGTCCACCAGAGCTTTTTTGTCTACATATTAAATTTCGACGGCCATCCTAACCATTTCACTAAGACAAGCATAGATCTCCCCCGTTTTTTCTCCCTTAAAATCTTTTCCACCTTAAACGCGTTGTTTTTGCTCACAATTATTTTTTGTAACTCTTTCATAAAAAAAACTCAGATGATCTCACCGTCATAATCAGTCAGTCTGTAAACAGGAGGTTGGCGTGGAATACATGAGGATATTGTGAAAAATTATTTTGTGTAGTTCTGTTCATATCCTTAAACGGTGAACAGTCCTCTCACTTTAGAAATTCGAACAACGTCTCTGACTTTATATTTAAATACTGCTTTTTCATTCTTCTTTGTATCTCCGTACAGATTTTGAAATACCAGACCCTCATTTTCTTTGATGTCCACCGGTCTCATCCTAATACTAATCCTAATGATAACTGGTGTTGTAGCCCTGCATGATATCTTGTAAAACATTCACATAACTTCGTTAAAAAAAATTTAGTGTTCTATAAAATGCTCCACAACACTGGCTTTCAAATCAGTAGCCATTGTGAAATTATTTATGTTATAACACTCAAGCCCATGCGTACTTACTAAATATGTCAATGCACGTTAGCAAATATTTATTATTATTATTATCCTTGGAATAGGCAGACATGTCCACGAGATCCGCTTGGAACTGGGTATCCACTCCATATACTACAACTCTATTGCATTTGTATTTTATTGGGGCCATTCTGTGTAATGTGTACGCGTCTTCCCCGGCCAACCATTCCGAAACCTCTTTATCGGTTTGACGCACTCCACTATCCTTTAAGATGGACTCTTTTAATCTTTTTTTACCACCTAAAGAACCAGGGTTAGACGGTGTGTAATAAGCTTTTTTCATGAGGTTCGACATGCTGTCGTTTCAACCCTCACAAAAGAATAAGACATAATGTGGAGATTCAATCTTTTCTTAAAAAGAAAACTATTAAAACAGGATAAATAATGACAGCATACCTTAGGTAATAAAAGAATAAATTGAAATTCGATTACATAATGACAGCATGCTCTAAATAAGAATACATCAAAATGCTCTACACAGTAAGTAAACCGTTATAATGATATAAGATGTAATCTAGCCCAGAAAGATAGATAATGACCGCATACCCCAAGTAAAATGTAAAAAAAAAAAAAAAAAAAAGGATTAGTGATAGTCTAACCAGAAAAGAAATTCACGGCATGACTTCCAATCGTGGCCTAGGACATAGTTGACAGTTGTTTCAACAATATCACTGATGGTGACAGAATCCACATTACGTTTTCTAACCAATTCCACACAAACATCTGTTACATATGTGTAGATACAGAGGATGTCACTGAGGCGAAAGCATTTGCTACATTGAGTCATCACCTCCAGAGCATTTTGTATCATCTCACAATATAGTTCAGCCCCTTTAACACACGTTTGTCAAATCATCCCATGAATCAGCTAGCCCTCTAATATGAAACATGTATTTCTTGAATTTTGATTCACGGGAGGTATCCTCCTCCTCCTCCTCAACATCCTAAAAATCGACGGCTTCTTCGATCAAATTTTTCAAAAATGCAATCATGTCTCCTGTAATGACCTTTAAACAGAATTTCTGTGAAGCTCCTTTGGCTACATACAGCACCCATGGTGGCGGGGTCTTGCTCACTTGCCATTCACAACAGAGAATACCTTCCAGAGGTCGATGGTCTCGTTGACAACTTTCTCGCAGGATTTTTCCAGAAGTTTGTCCCTGATTTCTTGTAGCCTAGTGGTGATGATAGGCTTGTCTTTTAATTCATGCAGAATAGCTCCGGCTGCTCCTAGAATTCACTCAGGATGAGACTTTAACCCACACCGACGTAGTGCTTAGGCTATAATGGTTCGGAGATAGGGTTTAAACAGTCTGCGGGTCAGCTTGTCAAAGTGGGTGTTGAAGTAGTACAGTGGGTACGGAAAGTATTCAGAACCCCTTAATTTTCACTCTTTGTTATATTGTAGCTATTTGCTAAAATCATTTAAGTTCATTTTTTTCCTCATTAATGTACACACAGCACCCCATATTGACAGAAAAACACAGAATTGTTGACATTTTTAAAAAAAAGAAAAACTGAAATATCACATGGTCCTAAGTATTCAGACCCTTTGCTGTGACTCATATTTAACTCAGGTGCTGTCCATTTCTTCTGATCATCCTTGATATGGTTCTACACCTCACTCATTTGAGTCCAGCTGTGTTTGATTATAGACTTGATTAGGAAAGCCACACACCTGTCTATATAAGACCTTACAGCTCACAGTGCATGTCAGAGCAAATGAGAATCATGAGGTCAAAGGAACTGCCTGAAGAGCTCAAACAGAATTGTGGCAAGGCACAGATCTGGCCATGGTTACCAAAAAAAAATAAAAAATAAAAAATCTGCTGCACTTAAGGTTCTTAAGAGCACAGTGGCCTCCATAATCCTTAAATGTAAGACATTTTGGACGACCAGAACCCTTCCTAGAGCTGGCCGTCCGGCCAAACTGAGCTATCGGGGGAGAAAAGTCTTGGTGAGAGAGGTAAAGAAGAACCCAAAGATCACTGTGGCTGAGCTCCAGAGATGCAGTCGGGAGATGGGAGAAAGTTGTAGAAAGTCAACCATCACTGCAGCCCTCCACCAGTCGGGGCTTTATGGCAGAGTGACCTGACGGAAGCCTCTCCTCAGTGCAAGACACATGAAAGCCCGCATGGAGTTTGCCAAGATGGTGAGAAATAAGATTCTCTGGTCTGATGAGACCAAGATAGAACTTTTTGGCCTAAATTCTAAGCGGCATGTGTGGAGAAAACCAGGCACTGCTCATTACCTGTCCAATACAGTCCCAAAAGCATCATGCATCATGCTGTGGGGGTGTTTTTGAGCTGCAGGGACAGGATGACTGGTTGCAATCGAGGGAAAGATGAATGCAGCCAAGTACAGGGATATCCTGGACGAAAACCTTGTCCAGAGTGCTCAGGACCTCAGACTGGGCCAAAGGTTTACCTTCCAACAAGACAATGACCCTAAGCACACACGCTAAAATAACGAAGGAGGGGCTTCACAACAACTCTGTGACTTTTCTTGAATGGTCCAGCAAGAGCCCTGACTTAAACCCAATTGAGCATCTCTGGAGAGACCTAAAAATGGCTGTCCACCAGCGTTTACCATCCAACCTGACAGAACTGGAGAGGATCTGCAAGGAGGAATGGCAGAGGATCCCCAAATCCAGGTGTGAAAAACTTGTTGCATCTTTCCCAAAAAGACTCATGGCTGTATTAGATCAAAAGGGTGCTTCTAATAAATACTGAGCAAAGGGTCTGAATACTTAGGACCATGTGATATTTTCACATTTTTCTTTTTTAATAAATCTTCAAAAATGTCAACAATTCTGTGTTTTTCTGTCAATATGGGGTGTTATGTGTACATTGAGGAAAAAAAATGAACTTAAATGATTTTAGCAAATGGCTGCAATATAACAGAGTGAAAAATTTAAGGGGGTCTGAATACTTTCTGTACCCACTGTATGTCAGGGGCTCAAACAGGCAGGAATGTTTTCATTTGGCTCGGATGATTTATAGCACATCCTTTGCAGTCCTCCTCCTGCTTATTGCCAATGAGCAGTAGCACTACAAATCATAGCTTTAACGATTTTGAATCCATCGTCGGTGAAGCAACCGTCAGGAGCGTCGAAACCCTTATCAGTCATTGTAGATGTACTTTCGCAGTGATCAGTCAGGAAACTCAGGTTGCGTTGTCCAAGCTCAGTGCAGAATTTATCTAGCCATTGTTTATTGGTGTCAGATGCGCCAGGTTTGTCTGTCAGAATATGGTCAGTTGTATTTGTCATCAGGAGGGTCAAATCCGTAGTCAAAAGAGACTCTGCAAATGTGAGCAAGCTCTGAAGTACCGTGTTGAGCAATGGCTTATAAAGCAGTTCTGAGGATATGGGTGTGACTTACTGATGCTTATAAATGGTTGTAGTGAATGGGCGGGGATGGCAGAGCATACGTGCTGGTGCGTGCGCATCTCTTTGTGTTGAATAGCTGTACTCTAACTTTATTGTATCCATCACACGTCACACCACTTAAACATTTTGTTTATGATCAATAAATGGGAACTCAACATAGCCAGATCACACCACTTGAACAAAAATTGCATCTTGTACATATCATGATGTTCATGTAGGATTACCCCACTATGGTTGCTGAGCTTTGTCTTGTCTTTACAACAGAGTATGAAGACCGTTTCTTATTAGAGTGATCATCGACCACGTGATAACGAACATTTGGAGTCACCCCTCCCACTAGACGACGTACAAAAAGGTTCTTCTCCACATTCATTCAGATTTTTCCAGATGCAACTGTGAAATAAAGTCCAGTCTTTAACAGGAAATATCAGACAGGGGTCTTCTCCAGGTACAAATTTCCCAGTGCTGTCAGCAGTGTAGAGCGTAATGACACGGGACTCCTTATTGAATATGTAACCAAATACGTGGTTACTATTCATTTCAAATTCTGCCCACACAGCCCTTACTGTTGTGTAGAACATTTGTCAAATAGACATATCCGTGTGGTTTTCTTGGAGCCAAAGTCAGGCTTTCTGTCATCTCTTCTTCGTTCTATTCTGTCTCAGGGGTTTTAGGTGAGTTTAAACTATCCATGTTTCACGCTTCTTTTCTGCAGAATACATTGCGGTAGAGCATGAGCTGGAATGCGGATGCTGCCACACATCTGTCCAACACATGCGTGACCCTCAACCTTTAAAAATTACCTCAGGAATTCCAATTTGCAACAGTCAAAGTTCAAAAATTATCCATTCGTTCCACCCCATAATTGACCTACGGGTCAACACCATAGGTATTTCAAAAATGCCAGGAATCAATGGACATTCATAACCCATGTCAAAGGGTGAGGGAAAATTTCCCGAGGGCTAATATCATAATTCATTAGTTCAAATGTCAGGTCAAAGGTTATCCATCAAAAAAGTGACAGGTCGTTTAACATATTTACTACTAGTAGCCATGTGAAGACAATAACTAAATCAGCATATTATCACAAAAATATTGCAAGAATTTGAGGCTTTGTCTCCAGTCAAGACTTAGAGAAACTTGTTCATGCTTTCATCACCAGCAGGGTGGATTATTGTAATGGACTCCTCACTGGGTTTCCCAAAAAGACCATAAGACTGCTGCAGCTCGTACAGAACACTACTGCAAGGATTCTGAGCAGAACCAGAAAATATGGAAACATTACACCAGTACTCAGGTCCTTGCACTGGCTTCCAGTTGCATTTAGAATTGATTTTAAAGTACCGTTACTTGTTTATGAATAACTTAATGGCCTAGGACCTCAATACATTGCAATACATACGTTCACTCAGGATCAAGTCACTTAGAAATACCAAGGGTTCACTCAAAGAAAGGAGAGTGCTTTTAGCTGTTACGCCAGCCGCAGCTGGGACCTGCTTCCAGAAAACATCAGATGTGCTCCAACAGTAGCTACATTCAAATCCAGACTCAAAAAATATCTGTTTAGCTGTGCATTAACTGATTGAGCACTGTGCTATGTCCGAACTGACTGCACTTTATTTAATATGCATTTTTTATTCTTGTTTTTATTTGATTTTCTATTCATTTTATATCAATCTTTTATGTCATCTTTCTATCATCTTTTTATTTCTGTCTTTTAATGCACTTTAAATCTTACTGTCTGGTTGAAAGAGCTGGGAGAATTAGGAAGTAAGCATTTGTTATCCCTGGATGGAGCTCTGACAGAGTTAGTCCAGGAAGATTTGTCTGTAAGGGTACCGTTTAAACGCACAGCTACCTGACAAATATTTTTATGGTTATTCCTCCGCGTGAGGAAGATCCATTTAGATCCGCTCTGACGGACAACAAAAAACTCCCTGAAACTTCCTAACTCTTCCATCCAGATAGCAGTATTCTTATTGTACTGTTATTTTTATTTCTTATGTGTTCCATTTTTTATTCTTATGTATTTGGTTCTTTATGTAAAGCACTTTGAATTACTATTGGGTATAAAATGTGCTATACAAATAAAATTGCTTTGCCCTGCCCTAGTCATCATACACTGAGTTTTGTCTGTGCAATGCAGTGATTGTTGCACATAATTTAACAAATTTCTCCTGTCAGGTGAACTTTGTGGGGAGGTTTCTGGGGCTGCAGAACAATAAGATGCCCTCAGGAGGACACCGGGGCAAAGATCTCAATCAGGAGAAGAGGATCCATGAAAGATAACATCTGGTTTAAGCCTGAATGCAAATCTGGACTCACACATGAATTCTGTCCACTAAAAAGCATGATGAGCATTTGAGACGGGTGCTTGACACTCCATGAGAGAATCATGGTAATGAACCAGCACAAAAAAAAAAAAACAACACCACCACCACCACCACCACCAACGGAACACCCAGTTTCAGCTTTGTACAATTACAGCCAAGAAAGGGGATCACGGTAACCTTTGTAAATTAAGGTAAATCTGGACCGAAACATGTGCCCAGGTAACATCTAGTGCTTTCTCAAGTGTGTTAGTTTCTCTCAACAGCTGCTGTTTCTGTAACCTGATGATCATCAATAAAGTGAATGTTGAACCTGTAACACTAGTGTTGAGACTCTTGACTGGATTTACTAGTCAGTCGGTTTTGGCATGACATATTGAGCCTCATTGTGCACAATGTGTTTATTTTAAATGTAGAAGACATGATATATTAATCTATGAAATGTATTTCTCAACTGGTGGGTCACAGAGTGTGCAGTCTAAGAAACAACATCAAACGTGATTGAAGTGTTTTTCTGAAGCAAGACGAAAGCCATGTGTGAACGCTGTTGACTGTCAGTAAAGACTGTCTGGCTGCTGGAAAAGCACATTTCACCCACACACACAAACACACACACATCAGTTACTGAGAGATTTCGGTCACTGCAGTTGTTTGAAACTTGTATTAAATTCTCAAACAATGATCCACTGAACAATTGTGGTCCGAACAAGTCTAGTATTCCATCACAAAGGTGAGAGCGAGCGCTACCATTGAAACTATTTTGAGTCATTTCTTGATGACAAATCAAACACGAGCCTCGTTCTGTGTTTCTGTATGGGGAAATATAAACCTGTAGTGATACAAGAATGACTGCAAGGAAGCATCAAGTGTTTGATTTCTAGGTGGCGCTGGTGTTTCCTCAGCAAGTGTCATGGATTGCTGTGTGCGCTGGGACTCTTTCTGGGAATGTGCTGTAGAAATGAACAGATCATTTATTTACCAAAGCAGAAATTACATGTTTGTTATCAGCTGCTTTTGTGATTTCATTCATGGCTTCTTGTTTCACACATCTTATCAGAAGACTGTGAATTTTTAAACTTATTTTGTCAGTTTGTATTCTTCATGTAGATTGTTAGCTGGACAAAAACTCCTGAGCAAATGCGTAAGAGTCTGAAAATGGCTTTGTTAAAGGTTTCCCCCATAATGAGCCCAACATAGAGGCTCAAACTGATAAAAAGCCAAAAGAACAAACAGCCCAGAAGAAACTGGAGCTGAAAGGAGAAAATATTATATTACCATACCACAGGGAGGAAAATGAGAGAGATCTGAGCGAGCGTCAGACAGGCACTGATTCATCACAAGAGCTTTTCAAAGCTTCTGTACTGCAGTGCAGCTGCGATCAATGAGTCTTCCAGAATTCTGATTCGTGGAGGAGGACGAGTGGGAGGAGCCTAGAGTAATCAGGCCATGAGTGAGTGATCAGCTCCTTTACTGCATCTCTCTCTCTGAATAGGCTTGTTTGAGATGAGCAAATTCTGCGCAGAATCGATCACCGGTGATCACCGCGAGATGCATGCCGGTTAGAAATGTGTCCGAGGGTGGTCCGCCTTGCTCTGATGTCATGCTGACGTGTGTCAAAAACCTCTCGTGAGGGCGAGGCGGCCTCATCGGATTCTGCAGTCGAGCGCAGTTGCTCTCCACCGACTGCGCTGACCAAAAGCATGATGGGAAACGACTTGCTGACGACACAGCTTAAAGCTTATTGGTTTAAACAACCGTGATGTATTGATCTCTTTTAAAATGTTTGATTTTAAAACACTAATACCATGATTTTATGCATATAAATTATGTGTGAATTTTCCAAAAGTCTCTGACAGTGTGATCTCTCTATGGGTTATGTGATTGTTATCATATTTATAAAAATATATAAAAACATGTCTGTAATTAAAATAAAAATGATTGATACACACATCCTTCGAATGGAAGTAAATAACAAGTACTTTGGGTGTATTGTTCATTATGTTTATTTTCATTTAAAAGCAACAGAGTAAATTACACCCAGTTTATCAGCAACACAGCGCACAAGTGTGAATCCCGCAATATCCGCCTTTGATCTCGCAGGTGTCTGATGCACTACAAGAACGGAGAATTGTCCGTCTTGCCTGCACATTTTTCACTCCTCCCCTCACTGCAGCCGCCTACTCTCGGCTGAACTTCAGGCGAGGCTAGGCGCATCTCAAACAAGTCTAATGTCAGTTTTCAGGTTCAAGTCGGTCAAACAGGGAAGTTTCAAAAGTATGATTGACTTCATCCGTGTCACACTCCAGCACAGTAGACATAGATTTAATATTGATAATAATAACTGGATTGATTGTGAATCTAAAATTGAAACGGATCATTTGTTTTCAGCTATTCAAACAGCAGTGGCTTTTGCTCTGACATGTATGATCAGATGTTTATAATATTTCCATGACTTTGAATCTAGTTTACTAGACATGATCATCATCATCTTTAGTATAATAATTCAACATGAGCATGTTCAGTTGTTTTTATTTCAAGGAAACTTTATATTAATACATTTAAGTGTCTTAAATGAGAACACTAGTGTGCTGTTTATGAAGGCTTTATATTTAACACCAAACATATCTGTGGACTCTGTTGATTTTCTCCTTGATTAAAATAACTCAAAATTTAAGAGTGTAATTGATGATTTTGCTCCAGTGAAAGTCAGGAAGAAGAGTGGCAGACACAAAACACCTTGGAGCAGGGACGTGCACAGGAATTTTGAGGGGCAGTTGCCCCCCAAAAAAAAACAACAAAAAAAAACCACACGGTCTATATGGTATAAGCGGAATAATTGACTCCGCTTCGAGTCGTGACCGAATCACCACCTCAGGTGTGCATTATTTTTCTAATGATTCAACGGCCCCTTACTTGAATCACAGCTTAAATAGTGTTTTGACATCGCCAACCCAAGTGCATTTTACCTCAAACTTGCGTCTAGTTAACTAGCAATCGCTTCTCGGGTCGACATTAACACACTGACAAAATTATATTCAGAATTAAAAATATTTTTATACCACTTTTTAATGTGTGATTGTGTAAAGGTTTTCACGAGATACCAACCTTTCGCGAACTTGCTTCCAACACTCGTTCTCATGGAGGCGCGGTGTGCACGGAGGGGTGGGGCTGTGCGCGCGCGAGTATGTGAGAGAGACGCGTGAGTGAGAGACGCAGGGAAATGAAATGCAGCTGAACGTTTGCTCTATGAAAGACATGACAAAGATGAAAACTAAGGACATTTAATCTATAATTTTATTTTATTTTAGTTAGTTTTGCCAAACACACATTACAGTTTTGGTTAGTTATCGTTTTTTTGTAATGCCTCGTTTTTATTTTTATTTCAGTTAACGACGATGTTTTTTCCCACCTAGTTTTTGTTCGTTTTCGTTAACGATTATAACCTTACTCACCTTTCCGACAATGTTAAGTCGTCTCACCCGACAACCGCGACAATCTCCTTCTAGTGCCGCTCATGCAGGCTCAGCTCAGGTGCCGGTCGCGTGCAGCGCTGCAGCCAAGTAAACAGAGTTTGCCCTTCCCCTACTGACTTTCACTTTCGGACGGGTGCCCGAATATGGAAGTGAATGAGGCTTTGCGATTTTTTATTTTTTATCTAGGCCTACGTGAAATTCTGCATCCATTGTACGATTTTTTTTTTTTTTTTTCACCTCGGAAGGGCAACGTAAGTCGAGAAGGGCATATGGGCAGTTGCCCAGGCAACCTGAGCAACCCCCCTGTGCACGTCCCTGCCTTGGAGAAACTCAACAAAAGTGTGTTGAACTGTTTAGAAGCAGATCTTCTAGACATGGTAAACGCCTCACTTCTTTCTGGGACTTTTCCAAACTCTCTGAAAACTGCAGTGGTTCAGCCCCTCCTGAAAAAAGAGCAGTCTGGATAACACCATATTGAGCAACTACAGACCAATCTCAAATCTCCCTTTCATAGGCAAGATCATTGAAAAAGCTGTTTTCAATCAGCTGAACAAGTTCTTAAGTTCAATTGGACACTTTGACAACTTTCAATCTGGCTTCTGACCTCATCACAGCACAGAGAAGGCGCTCATAAAGATTATAAATGATATTCACTTAAATACTGATACAGGTAAAATATCAGTGCTGGTTTTACTGTACCTCAGTGCTGTGTTTGACACTGTCAATCGCAGAACACTTCTCGACAGGCTGGAAAACTGGGGAAAACTTGACCTGAATTGGTTCAGGTCAAACTCAGAATGGAGAGGTTATTATGTGAGTATCCATAAGTCTGAGTGAACATCCATGACATGTGGAGTCCCTCAAGGCTCAATCCTTGGACCGCTCTTGTTCAATCTGTATATGCTGCCACTGAGCCAAATAATGAGAAAGAACTAAATTGCCCATCACATATAAGCAGATGACACCCAGATCTACCTTGCCCTATCACCTAACGACTACAGCCCCATTGACTCACTGTGCCAATGCATTGATAAAATTAACAGTTTGAGGTGCCTAAACTTCCTTAAGTAGAACAGACAAAACTAAAGTCATTGCATTTGGAAACAAAGATCTCAAGGTGAACGCACACCTTGACTCTTGGAGTCAAAGAACAAAACATCAAGTCAGGAATCTTGGTGTGATTCTGGAGTCAGATCTTAGTTTCAGTAGTCTCTTAAAAAGCAATAACTTAAATCTGCACACTATCATCTCAAAAATATTGCAAGACTTGGAGAAACTTGTTCATGTTTTCATCTCCAGCAGGGTGGATTATTTTAAGATTTACATGTTTCCTTTTTAAAACACTTTGTCAGTGACACGCAGGACAGACAATTGTATATACACTGCCAATAAATATCTGATCTGTTTCCACTAAAAATAGCCTATAAACATCCTAAAAGATATGTTCACCTTATCATCAAAACTGTATACATTTACTTTGCAATCTTCCTTTTACACAGGTTCTGGCGTATGGTTTTATACATCTGAAAACTTGTGCATATGCAGAATCTAGCTTTTGTGCATATGTACACTTTTAGGATGAAATCTACAGAAATTAGGCTCCAGATGTGCTCCAACAGTAGTCACACTCAAATCCAGAGTCAAAACACTTCAGTTTAGCTGTGCATTTACTGAATGAGCATTGTGATACGTCCAAACTGACTGCAATGTATTTTATTCAAGTATTCTCTTTTTTTTATTCTTTTATTGTATTCTCTTAACTGTTTTAATGCATTTTATATCAATCTTTTTTAATTCTTATGTATTTGTTCCTTTTTATGTAGACCACTTTGAATTGCCATAGTGTATCTGTCACGATCACCAGTGAGAGTGCCCATCAATGCTACCAGAGGGCACTCGACCCTGTACTACATACATCATTTGGACTCCATTTTCCATCTACCCTCATACCTTGGACTGAACTTTTGCTCTTTCATTAGAAGTTGAAGTGTGACACATTGAATGGCTTGTCCAGTGTTAAAATAGTCAAAGGAGATTTTAATTAAGACTAAAATTTCAGTCTGTTTCATTCTCTTGAAGCAGATTTTATTTGACCTTCAGGGGTCTAAATTGATGAATCCTCCCGAAGCAGGTTTTCACCTCTTAAATCCTCCGGCTTGAGGCTTTTCCTGAAAGACAGAACAGACAGCAGGTCGATCCTCTGACTACAGAGAGTACATGGTGACTTGGGCTATTATCTCACAATTTAAATATCATTTAATGTCAAAATAAAGATCTTCTTCTTAAAACAGTGTCAATAGATAGCCGAGGAAACCAGGCTTGATTGACTACATTATTTAGTTAGTATTGGGTAGAAAATCAAAGTGTGGGAACATTTGTAGAGGGTGAAGAATGACCACAAAAAAGCTGACATGTGACCTCAAAAGACTGATTTAAAACATATTTAAAACATATAAGTTATTCCCAGACTAAAATGCATGTTTGAGCTTTTTCTAAGGTCAGTACAAGTTGCTTTCAGATCTTACAATATGCCAGTGTCATTGTTTTGTCTCATTATGTACACCAATAATGTTTTTCTCTAGGGTATGTGGCAAAAAATCAACCCGACTCTACTGCATAAGAGACAAACATGTCCAATTGTCTTTAAAGGTTTTATTTCTTGCAAGAAAGGTCAGAAAGGTCATACAGAAACACAAAGAACGAAAGCTTCCCCTCACTTTTATATCTCTAACCTCCACCATATTAGGAACATCTCTTAGTGGCTGCAACTTTCCACACATTGTTAGCACAGACATGTTTTTAACATACATCTTGCATGTCCCCATACCATATCTTGCTCTTTCTATTTCTAACATCTATGTTAACACTATGTTAAACATTACCACTTAAGCCAACATCATACCATGTTCCATAAGCATCATATTTCATAAGAATACAGGTAAAAAGCATATGAAAAATTTAAATTTCCACAACAGGTACGTTTATAAAAGCTACTGAAATACCCTAACTGAATTAAGGCCTAATCCTGGCTTAGTCTAATCCCCAGGGCTCTCAAGTTTTGAACTGAGTTCAGAGTGAGAATTCGGCGGCGGTGGCGGCAGCAACGACGGGGTTTGGGTGGGGATGGGGGTCTGATATGAAAAATGACACAAATTCGTACAAATAAAAAAATATTTATTTAATTCAGCATTTTAGTGTGTATGTGAGTGAGTGAGTGAGTGAGAGAGATAGAGAGATAATGGTAATATAATCATACACATTTTATTTTATTTTTTTCCTCAACATTATAATGTGAAACAATATAATCATGGTAACCATATTCTGACTCTAGTATACATTATATGTACATTACGTTCTGCAGTGTTTTTTCCCGGTCACTGCTTGAGCTTATAATGCTTGTTCTTTAGGCTTAAACTTGTTTTGTATATTACCTAATAATAAGTTTGTTCAGAAATGGTGATGACAACTTGAATAAAAACTTGACAACTTGAATCATTTTCTCAAAATAATCGTAATTTAAAGCTGCTGTCTGCGATTTTTGGCCCTCTAGCGGTTAATAAACAGAACTGCACACGTCTTGCGGAGGAACATTTTAGCTGGAGCTCTTCTCCGTGTATGTCTATGGTGAGTCACGCAGTTACAGTGATACTCTGCGGCGGGTCCTACCAGTCAGGTCTGAAATAGTCTGAATATAAACACTTATTATAAGTGTACCATAATGATTCAGGATAAAACAAAAACACGGTTTGGAAAATGGATTCATGTTGTATATTCTCATTATATAATTTTTGTAAATTTTTAACACAAAAAAGTTGCAGACTGCAGCTTTAAATACATGAATATTCGTTTTTTTATTAGCCCAAATATTCGAATACTATATTTTGGAAAAATGCCCATCCTACTAGCTAGGAAAGTTCACGTAAAGTACTCTGGACAAACTGATAACTAACCTACCAGCTGCCTGGACACAAAGATGACTTACTGTACTCATAGGATATGGTCCCATATCAATCACGATCAGTCTGTAGCCAGATGTGAATCAATGTGACTGACAGATGTCCTCTTCTAACTACTTAAGCGAGCATCTGAATCAGTGAGCGAGCCCGTGAATCACAGAATGTATCGTTCAAGTATCGTTGGAATCAGAACGTAAACATTGTTGTGGCGGGAATATCTAAATCTTACCCAGATACAGCAATTCTATTTTCTGATTGGCTGTCCGGTAGCTATTTTTTTATTAGATTAACTGGTGCGTGGCAGGGCCTTCTGAACTCTATGGGGAACTCGCTTGATTGATTCATCTAATAGCGGCGCAACTTGTTGTGCGTTATCCTGGAGATTTCTCTGCATGAGAAATACAAGGTGTGGCGTGTGAGCGTGTGAAATGCATGTGTCTCACGCCCAATGCGTGAGACTTGAGAGCCCTGAATCCCTGTCTGTGAAACCGGGCCGTAGCCTAAAGTTAGTCACTTTACATTGCTGCTTGCTCTAATATTAAAGGGTTAGTTCACCCAAAAATGAAACTTCTGTCATTAATTACTCCCCCTCATGTCATTCCACACCCGTAAGACCTTCGTTCATCTTCAGAACACAAATGAAGATGTTTTTGATGAAATCTGAGATATTTCTGTCTCTCCGTTGACAGTTACACAACTACCACTGTGACGCTTCAAAAAGTTCATGAAGAGATCATAAAACTAATCCATATGTATTGAGCGGTTTTAGTCAACATTTTTTGAAGAGACACAAACACTTTATAATGATCAACAGATTGAATTTAGGCTTTTTATTCCCATATAAATATTGATCAGCGAATATAAACCAAACCTGCTTGACATGAGCGAACAAACTTCTAGCAGAAGCTCAAATGTGCTGAGTAACACGAGAATGAATGAAACGAAGGAACATTACATTAACTATTAATCTCTTTATTTGTTTATCACCTTGACAATCCTGTGCTTTATGGGTTATTATCCACCTCTCCCTTTACATTCAGGGTAAATCTAGGAAAGGTTATATTTTTATTTGTTTGGGGTTTGTTGTAATTTTAAATGATGTGCATGAAGTGCACCTGATCTTATCTTTCTTCAAGAAATTCATTCAGGGGAAACAGATTTCAAGTTTTGGAGGATGCAATGGGGAAACTCGATTTTCTTTAGCAATGACAGCAGCCACTCACTCGACTAGGACTGCCATTATGTTACATCAGTTTAAAAGAACTGTTGGAAATATTGATCTCTGATAAAGGCAGATGGGTTTGTGCTGTAATAAAACAAGGTTTACCTTTATAGCTTGTTGTGTATATGGAGACAACTTTTGTGCATCCATATATATATATATATATAATATTATTAAGGTTGAAAGTTATTATAAAGTGAAACTAAAGTTTAATAAACACATTGGCCTACTGACCTTATAATGTTCATGTTTCTGTACTCATTTACCTTCTGAACTAACTACTGGGTTATGATCAGTTAAACACGCCCTTTAACAGACACTGAATGAAAGTGAAAGTGAAACTGACAGTCACTTTCATGATTTAACTTACAGCGATCAAACGATTCCTGTTTCTTCTCTGTTCATGGTCATTTTCTGCTAAAAAAGATTCAGAATGATCTATCAGGTCCTCGTCAACTTTACTGACAGCAAGAATAAAGTATTAGAAGTAGCGGATTCATTAGAAGAGTTTAATAAAACCACCATCAGAGAACTGAAGGAGAAATTCAGAGAGAAGATTCCTGGAGCACCTGGTAAGTCTCCTAAGATAACACACTTTAAGACAATAAATAAAATGCAATTATCTGTTCGTAAGCAGCATTTGTGAATGTAGGCCTACAAATTATTTTCATATTCGTGTGTCAACATGTCATTTGAGATGTTCATCATATTTTACTAATGTTTGTCTTTTGTCAGATCTAGATCTCTTACGGGTGATTTTTGGAAGAGATCCACTGGAAGATCATCAAACACTTGAGTTTTATAACATTAAACATTTATCTCTTCTTCTCTTTCTGATGAAAATGCCCGGTGGAGGTGAAGGAACAGGTATGATTTATGCTTTCACATGCTGAAACTTCATTGAGACATTAAATCACTGCTCGCTGTTTTAAAAGTAGATCTGATGTTTTTATAATTAGCTAAAGATTACGAATCACAAATCGCATCTTTTACATGCTGTGCATGTCAAAGAAATGACATTTTACTTATTGTTCACACTGACACAGATCCATGTGTATGAAGAATAATATTTATTTTACATCAACATTCATGACTTGATGTTTTGATCTTCCTCTCTCTCATAGACCCTGATGAAGGATTTCCCAGATCTGATTCCATGGAAAAATTATCTTACAACATGTAGATATGTTAGACTCAAAAGACATTGAGTCAAAATAGTTGAATATTTCACATATTGCTGGTCATAAGAAACACTGTATCATCCACTTCTGTCACCAATCTGGATGGATGAACACAGAGTTACTGTAACTGTGGAGTATATATAATTTACTCTTAGTTTACCATGAAAAATGTCCTTTTCTGCTGATGTGGCTTTAAATAATAAATTAATGAACTAAATCAATGATCCAGACTCATTGAAGCTCTTCTGCTGTATAGCTTGTGTTCCAGCAGAAACCGATTTTTACTGTTCAGGCGTTTCTGTGAAGTTTGAGCATCCAAACTTTTTTTTTATAGATTTTTATAATTACCATATTAAATGTATCAGTGTTATCTTTTTGAAGCTTTGAAAATGAAAATATGAAATTATATTCTAATTATGAAACGCTGCATCCACTGCATGACAGAAGATCTGGCCGTCAAAATGGATCTAGCAGTAGTTCAGATCCTCTTTCTCTCCCAGGTGGTTCTCTCCCTCGAGGTACACACACAGAGATTTTTAGATCTGGTCCCTCTTGTGCATAACAACGACGTCAGCCTCTGCATCCCCTAGAGGGATGATAAAAGAATTAGTCAAGATCGGTATTAAATCAATACGGATTCCCCTACACCATCAGTAAGAGTGAGGAGAATCAAGACCCACTAGCACCCACAGTGCACATGGCACCAGCAGCCAAGCCACCTGTGGACCACACAACCAAGCCCACCACAGTCTCAAAGCCCAAGCCCACCACGAATAAAGAGCCAAAGTCCCTTGAGCAGCCAAATGAAAATATCTGACTTTATCAGTGCAAGTCCCTGCTGGTCCCACCCAGCTCCAAGTCTCCTATGATCCCTCCCAGCCTCCTTCTCCCCTTGAAACTTCAGTCAGTTCCTCTGGCCAGTCTTCCGCTGTCTCCGGTCAGTCCCGATCATCATCCTGCCCCCTTTGCCCATGGCTCCTCCCTCCACTCCCCATGGACTGTTTTGCCCCTGACTGTCCTTCTCCTCTCGTCCTCCTCCGTAGCCCCTGCCCTCCCTCCTCAGTTGGACTTTCTGCGCGAGGATGTGCCTTTCCAGAAGAGGGGGAGGGGGGTGTATGTATGCTCTGTTTTGGCTTGGTTTCTTTTTTCTTTTTGGTGACCTAGTGTGTTAAATTGACTATTGATTCCATTCACTTGTCATTCTATTAATTAACTCATTTAATCTGTATATACTCCGTTATTCTGCTCAATGTTCTGTGGATAATTGTATTAAAAATTCAAAATCTGAAGTGGTGATCTATGGTCCACTGAAGTTAGCCAAACAATGTCCTCTTAATTATCTTGTTTCACCTGTCTATTTATGTCTGTGTTTTCAATTCAGTTTTGTCAGTCCTCGTCTGTGGGAAGGTTGTTTTGCTTAGTGGTTCTCCTGTTGATTTTCAGAGTGTTGTTGTTATGTTTAGTTAAATAAAGATTGCTGAAATTGAGACCCTTACTTCATCATCCTTGGCTAACCGTGACACCTGCAGAGCCTAAGCCTATGTGGCATTCACGTGACAAGGAACAACTCTGACCGTAAATTAATCATATGTTTCTCATAATTTGTCATAATTTTTTGGACTATGATCAAAGTTTGCATATGTAGATGTGTTGGGGTAATATGGCTATTAAAAAAATGTAATTCTGTTCAGATGAACAAAATGTATTGAATAAAGTTTTTTTTTAAATTATTTTGCTGTTTGAGATTCAAAGATCCAAGTCAGTGAAATGATCTGTTCTTCCCATCACAAGGAGGAACTGCAACAACCCTGACTTCAGAATTCAAAATGGATGCTCAGCGCATCAACAGTAAGTGAAACAGTAGTAATAAGGGGCTTTCACACAGAATAGTTCTAGAAACTAGCCACTTATAGGAACTAGCCACTAGGATAGTTCCCTGAGAACTAATTTTTCCCCCAGGCCATGTTCCTGGTTGCATTCGCACCGGAAATAGGAACTCTGAATTGGCTAACAGTGGCGTCTTTAAGCACGCCATTTACATACACTAAAAACCAGTGGAAGGAGGATGCCATGATCGGTGCTGTGTTGTGGGTTTTGTGATGGAGATGGAATGTAAATGCATAATTTACTGTTACCTGTGTTTTGTATTTCTCACGCCATTAGGGGGCGCTAACCATCTTCTCTTCTGAGTATTTAGCCAGGTACTGTGCCTGAAGGAGGAGGCAAGTGTTTGGATAGGCGTGATTCCCCCCCCCCCAAACCAGTTCAGCGGAAATCCCGCCCTGGAGACGATTCTAAACATCTCATTGGCCATGTCAATTACCTACACCTAACCCTGATCCAAAACCTAGCTGTCACTGTAACCTCAGCCAATGAAATTGGTTGCAGGGCAGGGATTTCTGCTGAACCGTTTGGGGAAAAAAATAAAATAAATCGCATGTTTGGATAGAGGAAGCAATGGCTTTCTTGTATTATTCCAACTTTCTTTCTGAGGACCTATGATTGAGGAATTTGTTTCCTTTTGGTCAATCAGTAAGTAGTGTTATTTTTTATGCATTATATGTTTTTGGAGATTTTGAATTAATGTGTAACTGTTGTATTGAGTATGTATTTGATCATTGAGAAAATCATGCATGTTAATTGTGAAAGTGTTTTTATTTAGATGGACCTTTATTCCTAGGTGTTCTTTCATATGAGGGAAGTAGTTCAAAAGGTTTGCTTCCACAAAATGCCCGCTTTGTTGTTTGTTGCTGGACACTTGGGACATTTAAAGGCAGGAACACACCAAACTAATGGTTGGCCATCGAGCAGTTTTTGTTTGTTGGCCGACTGGGTTTACTCAGTGTGTTCCGCACCATCAGCTGAAGTTCGTACTCGTTGGCTTTGTTTCGGTCGATTCGACATGTTGAATCGGCGTCGGAGCTCGTCGGGCCATCTGATCATTCTGATTGGCTGTTCAGCTACTGTCACCTGCTGGTACAGAAAGGCATTTCATCTTATGCAGACATAGAATGGATGTGCTACCTGGCTGTTGAGCATCGGTTTGATGTGTCAGGCCAACTTGGGACCCCGACGCTGTCGACGTGTGCCAACCCGGCAGTCAGCTTTTGTCGCCACTAGTTCGGTGGCATCGGCTTGGTGTGTTCCTGCCTTTACATGAACACAAAGTGGTGGTGGATTTTACATGTGGAAGACAGGAGGACTCTTTTTTTGCATCAAATTTGACTTTTGTCAAAATTGGATTACCATTAATTGAACAATGTCACCCAAACACTGAATATTTTTGATAATTTAATTAAAAAAATTTTCTACATGGTTTATTTGTTGTTTTGTTTTGTGATGATTGATTGGGTTGTTGAATATAATATACGTGAAATTCATTGCAAGTTTTAGGTTTGTTACTTCATGTACTTTGCTGGGTAAACCAAAGGTTAATATTTAAGGTCAATATTCATTTTTTTTATTACCTAGTTTTAAGCATTCAATCCTTACTCTGATATATAACTTAAATTAAAAAAAAGAGTAGTGGTTATAAGACTCTGAAGTAGGAGCTAATTTAGTTCCCCAAGAGTTCCTGGAACAAAAATCGTTCCTAGTTCCTGCGGTGCAAACACGCAAAATCCGGGTACTTCAGCTATTAGTTCTAGCATCAATCTTGGTTTTTCGACTTGTGCTCTGGAATGTGGTCAACTCTGGTGTGACATCATTCCCAGGCACTGAAAAGATCGATACTTGTCGCTCTTGTATTGATAAAATATCCTCACACAAAATATTGCAATACTATGCATTATCCCCCCACTCCTCCTTATATTTAACTGTGGATTCACTCACTAAAATTGAATCAGAAAATGCAGTGTAATGTTCATTATCTTGTTTCATTCAGTTTGTCTCTTTATTTCTGACTGTTCACTTACATTGTGGCATTTCACAGCAATATTCATTTCACTTGAAAAGAATATTTGTTTCCAAGGTATTTAACTGAATCTAATAAATGGCACTATACAATTGAAATTAATTTCGTACTCTACATATTTTCTGATGCCATTTTAAACTGCCAAGCCATTTAAATCTTTTTCCACACAAGAAACACAAATAGGGTCTCACATATGCATGACTTTTCAGGTGTATCTCTAAGTGTGATGGCAAAATAAACTTTTTATTACACTGAACACAATTAAATCTCCTTCCTCCAGAATGAATGCGCAGGTGATTTTTGAAATTGTTCCTTTTTATAAATCTCTTACCACACACAGAACATTGCAATTTCTTTCTAGAATGAGTTTGCCAGTGACGATTCAGGTCTCTTTGATATGTGAAACTCTTCTTGCACTGAAGACATGTAAAAGGCTTCTCTCCAGTGTGAACTCTCATGTGAACTTTAAGGTTTCCTTTACGTGAGAAACTCTTTCCACACTTAAGGCAGATGAAAGGCTTTTCTCCAGTGTGAACTCTTATGTGAATATCAAGGTTTATTTTGTTTATGGAAGTCTTTCCACAGTGATGGCACATAAAAGGTTTCTCTCCAGTGTGAGTTATTACATGTTTCTTAAGTTCTTCACTGTCTTTGAAACTCTTTCTGCACTGATGACATAAAAAACAGTTCTCTCTTGAGTGTATCCTCATGTGGTAATTAAAGGTTACTTTATGCCTGATTTTTTCCCCACGCTGATCACATGTGAAAGGCTTCTCTCTGGTGTGAATTCTCATGTGAACCTTGAAGTTTCCTTTAAGATTGAAACTTTTTCCACACTGAAGGCACATAAAAGGCTTCTCTCCGTTGTGAGTTGTTACATGATTCTTAAGGTTTTTCCTGTTTGTGAAACTCCTTCCACACTGATGACATGGAAAAGAGTTTCCTCTTAAGTGAATTTTCATGTGCTGATTAAGATTTTCTTTACATCTGAAATTCTTTCCACATTGACTACATACAAACGGCTTCTCTCTGGTGTGAATTCTTGTGTGAGTCCTTAGACTTTCTTTTCGTGTGAAGCTCTTCTCACAGAGTTTGCAGGTGTAAGGACTCTCTCCAGTGTGGCTTCTCATGTGGGTATTAAGGGTTCCTCTACGTGTAAAACTCTTTCCACACTGAAGGCACGTGTATGGCTTCTCTCCAGTGTGAATTCTCGTGTGATTCTTAAGACTTTCTTTTCGTGAAAAGTTGTTACCACACAGTTTGCAGGTGTAAGGGCTCTCTCCGGTGTGAATTCTCATGTGGGTATTAAGGTTTCCTTTAATTGTGAAACTCTTTCCACACTGTAGGCATGCATAAGGCTTCTCTCTGGTGTGTATTCTCATGTGGACATTAAAGTTTCCTTTTTGATTGAAATTTTTTCCACAGTGAAGGCAGGTAAAATTACTTTTAGTTCCTGAATTTTGAGGGTTTTTTTGTGAGGAAGTCTTTTCATTCCGTGAGCATTGAGACTTATCTCTAGTTATGAAATCATGTTTCTCAAACAGTTTTTTTTCTTCCACTTCATTCAATTTTTGACTCTCCTCTTTCAGTGTCATCAGGTCTAAAGTAAAAAAAAAGAAAGAAAGAAGACAAATACAGGTTATCCCCAGTTTAATGGCACAAAACAATTAGATTTTATATGCACTAAGCTACTGTCTCCTGCTCCATCCTCAACTGGATGGAACTGGAATAAATACTTTGACTGTTGTGATCCCATCTGAATCATAATAACTGCCAAAATTATATACCAGTTATCACAGTAAAGCTGCTTTGACACAATCTGCATTGTAAAAAGTGCTATATAAATGAAGGTGACTTGACTACTGCAAAAAGTGTTACCCAAAATCTCAAAACCTTGTAACAACTGGATTGATCAAACAAACCGAAGTTTTTCAAGCAGGTCGCTGTCCAACGGAGGTTATGCCATACATGTAAGGGTTAGATTTTGATTGATGAGTCAGATATACACATTACCTTTTATTTTTATGTCTAAGTATTGGGTTACTTTTCTGTCATAAATTTGGTAAAAACTCAGATATATTGTTTTGTATAGCTTTGCAACTTCAACGAAAAATGGAAAAGCAATCTACAGTTTCTGTGAGAAGCAACTTGTCGTCAAGGTCAGATAGCTGGGAAGAAGTTACTGAGTTAGATAAGATGTTTCCAATTAAAGATTACTTACACACATCAGGTGGACACAACTATTATGGGACATTGGTGATTATAGTAGGATGTCGATGAAACGTGAAAGGAAAAGTTAGTAGTATAGCTTTATGATAATTTACTCATGTGTTTACTAAATGCTCAGGGAGACTAAATGCCGCTTTCAGAACAAACTGTAATTTGCACTACTGTCTGTTCAAAATAAATGAAATGCTTTATCCGGTAACACTTTAGTTTAAGGTCCAATTCTCACTGTTTACTAGTTACTTATTAGCATGCATATTACAAATATATTGGCTGTTTTTTTAGTACTTATAAAGCACATATCAATGCCTTATTTTGCATGACCTTATTCTACATCCCTTAAATCCTACCCAATACCTAAACTTAATGTTAACAGGGTTCCTACACATTTTCCATTTCAAAATTCCATACTTTTCCAGACTCAAATTTCCAGACCTCCTTCCAAACGTTTTTCTGCCATTGGTTAGTCTCTGTCTCCTTTTCTATGTTTTCTCTGCTTCATGTTTGTAGTAGGGTTCTTACAGTCTTTTAGTGATTTTTAAATCAGTGTTTGATTGTTGAAATAAACTTTTGTATTTAGTATTTACGTCAAGGCCCTTCTCTTCTTAAAACTACGTTGCTGTGTGACTTCTGTTGTGGATTAATTTACAAGTACTAATATATTCCCTGTTTAAAAGGGTAGTGACTTTGTTTCCCTTTCTGCCATACCACTCGCTACATAGACGTAAATATTTAATTTGTTTAACATTCTAATAATTCGACACATTTACTTCACAGACATCCTTCTCTGATTTATCCATTCTGTTCTGTTGTCAGTATTTGTTGGTATCAAAACATTTCTATAGAGTAGCCTACGAGTACGAGTAGCCTACAAAAGCGCAGTATCAGTTTTAGAAACTTTAGAAATATTTTAGAAATTCACAAGTTTCTAAACATCTGCAAAGTAAAAAGAGGTGTAAAAGGTGATGTGTAGGGGGGTCTAGGGGCATCCTCCCCCAGGAGAAGATTTTTGTGATTTTAACATGTAAATGAAGCATTCTGGTGCACTCTGACAACAACATAAATGGGAAAACCAACATTTCCTTCAAGTAAAAAAAATAAAAATAAAAATAAATTATTGACAGTATGGCTGAGAATTGACAAATTTCACAATTGATTTTGATTCAGAAGCTTGCTTGATTTTGATTTTGAAAATTTTGATTTGATTACCTTCGATTCAATATTGATTCATTTGGGGCCTATCAGGTCAAATACATGGCAAATTTCCTCAAAGAAAAAAAAAATCAACTAATGCTGTAAATTATACAAGGAACCACAGCTGGTACATCATTATAATAATTGGTTAAAACTGATTTGCAAGCTACTTTCATATAGGCTAAATTACACATAAGGAAGTTTATATAAATTTTTAATGACAATTATTTTTCTCTTTTTTTTTTATTATTTAGGCCTAAACATTTAAATGGTGGCTGTCATGAAACAGATTTATACATTTAATATCGAAGCACATGTTAAGTACAAATACAATGAATATGCGATAGCCTATAGTGCACATATTTAGCAAAATGCTCCTCTTGAAGTTCATTTTTGTAGCTGAATAATGAGATTTTGGCCATTGAACGGCTTTTCTGAGGTAGGCTAAATGTGATATTTTTACATGCTGTTTTATTGATGCCTTTCTGCAGTTGAAACAATGATTGATCGATTGCATGTGATACAGAATTCAGTAAGTTGTACTTTATCTTTCAACATTCCTGCGGATGTTCAATCATGTTTATTTTGTGCTGTAACTAGTAAAGCAGAAGAAATGGTCGGTTCACGAGCACTACAGCGATCTATCACGCCACAGAGCACCAAGAAAGATCACGACTCACTCCAGTCTATGGGAAAGTAGCCCATTTTCGATTCTTGTGAGAATCCTGAGACACGCGCTCGCCCTGAAAAAAACCTCTTCGGATCTACACGATTCACATAAATTATGTATTTTGATTCAAAAGAGCTAATTTCGCTGTAAAGTGTCTAGTTTGCAGGTATAATAAATTAGAAAACTGAAGAGAGACAATAGTCTGGAAACACAAATATTTTTCCATACTCTGATTTCTTTTTTCCATACTTTTCCAAACCGCGTAGGAACCCTGTGTTAATAAGCAGTAATTAGGGGTTTATTGAGGCAGAAGTTAATAGTTAGTTCAAAGTGAGAATTGGACCCTAAAACTAAATTGACCATTTTTCCTATTGTAGCGAACCATATCCCCAAAACCGAGGTATGTACCGAACCGTGGCTTCTATGTACCATTACACCCCTATTATCCAGTGTAGTTTGCTTTGAATCAACAGGTTTCGGCTGAGGTTGCAGTGCGCACATTGAGATTCAATTATATGGCACAATCTCAGACAGCTTATGTCATGGTGAAAGAGCTGTGAAGTTGAAGGAGCAGAAACCCACTCCACTTCATGTGTGACAGGCCTGTTACCCAGTACAAGAATAACTTCTATCTACTGACCATATTGCCCTTTATTTTGGGGTTCAAGGAGGTGACCTGGAATTTCTCAGAGAAAACCCATGGTAAAGGTGCACCTGATGGCATACGGGTGATAATGCACATGGGTGATCAGAGGGAGAAAATGGGAGCACATATTCAGACACCTTTATAAAGCTTTACAGAGCACAGACTCTATGAAGTACTTTTGGGTGTCCGAAGAGGCCATCCTAATGCTGCGTTCACACCAAACACAAATTGCGCGTCTAGTTGGACACTTGAACATTTCGAGTTTACTCGCTTCATTCGTGCGTGACATTCACTTCACAACAGACGCGAATTTGCCGATTTCATGAGAGGGGCTCTCCCGCTCCTTTATGTGTCCCAGACTCTTCCACTTCTTTCTGCACACTTCTTCTGAATAAACAACTCGTCAGCGGGAAAATAGTTGTAAATTACAAGCTAGCTAAAGCTGGCAAATTGATCTTATTCGCTGTAGCCTCAATGTGTGTATATATCTCAGATTGAGTAAAGACTGTTTTTATAACTTACCAGATTGTCTGACCTCCTCACTCACTTTCTTTCAAGCAAGATCCTCTTTTTTCCTGTTTCTATAAAAGTATGAAGATGTACAGCAACGATGATTTTGCCCTCCATTGTTGTTTTGGATTTCTGCCTCAGCTCGCTACATCATGTCACTACTAGAGCAAGCTCCTGATTGGTTAACGCGGTGCAAATTTTCACAACTTGGGCGTCTAGGGCGTCGGACGTGTGAACGCTCAATTTGGGCTGTGCCATTCACTCATCAACAGCCTATTCGGGCCGCGCTAGAAACTTGAAACACTATAATGAGCATATAGTGAATGATGAATAATGAATTTATTAATTCACTATGTTCGTGTTGTTTATATTATATGCACTTAGGTGCATGATCAGTTTCTATGGTTATTTTAATAACAAATATCGAGAGCGCATCAATGTAATATGTGATCACAAAACTCTCAGCTCCACTTAACGCTGGGTTCTTGGGAAGCAATGTTATCTTTCCCTCACAACCAAAAACAAATTTTTTTGGTGACATTGCTGATTTTGTGAAGTCCTGTGACCTGTGCAGCGCTGCCGACAACTTCCGTAAAGCCGAACGAAGCGTGTTGATGGGCGTGCTCTTGCTCTCTCACTCTGGTCGACGTGTGCACGTATGCTCTTCTGGGAGAAGTGCCTGTACGAGGAATTCCAAGCTATATGACGTCACACAGCCCCATACCCGAAAAAAAGACCACAAAGTTTATGAGGATATGGAAGAGTATTTTTGGCACAGAAATACTCCGTCATACGTCCAACTCAGGTTTTGAAACTTTGGTCACGTTTAGCGTGAGAATCCAACTCTTTAACAGTGTAAATAAGGGTGCATTCACACTTGTCATGTTTGGTTCGATTACCCTGGTGCGATTGCTCTGTTAGTGCATTTCATTTGAGCATGTGTGAATGCTGCCATCTGAACACTGGTGCGCACCAAACAAGCGGACCGAGACCACTGAAAAGATTCTTCCAAATGAACTCTGGTGCGGTTTGAATGATATATGAATGCAACACGGACCAAAGACATGTAAACGAACCAAAAACAGGAAGATGAGACCCTAAAAACAACATAATCCTCACGCATATCGGTTTTCTCTCATCATAGTCACGAGTTTGCGCATGACAGGCATCAGATGCGCGTTTCCACGCAGCAGATCATTTGTGCGTGACGGAGGGATTCCCGCTGCTGTTTTGACTACTTTACACAGTTTATAACAGTTTCTGGCCAAAATACCATCATATGCAAACTACACACACACAACAAGCGCATTGTTTTGGATATTCAGTAAGTTCCGTCTCAAAATAGGCAATACGTCATAAAATCCGACCAATGAGGTTGCAAATATATCGCTATGCCTTTAGGTTTGGTATCTTTTGGTTCGGTGATAAAATTGTTAAGATGCAACCCCAAAAATTACAGGATGCTCAAGCATACCTGGTTTTTCTAATCATAGTAGCACAGTTTGGTACAGGTGTCAGAACCGCGTCTACTTACAGGAGATTTGTGTGCAATGGAGGAATTTATAGTGCATTTTTGACTCATTTTTGACATATTATAAGCTCTTCGTTTGTTTTAAGTTATTAAAATATACGTCATAAAAGCCAACCAGGACTAAATACATAATTTTCTTTTTGGTCCAGACCAAAACAACCAAGAGAAATGAAAAGACTTTTTAAGGAACCATGGAGACCTTGTTGAAGGCAGCATTAGTATTAGGACATTTTAAACAGAATCAAATGACTGAGTTCAGATTTTGAGAAAGAAACCAACCTGTTTGTTCCTCGGTGTATTCTTGTTTCAGGCTGAATACTTCTTCAATCTTCATTTCTTCACTCTCCTCTTTAATGAATGCCATCTTTATTAGTGTCATGTGGTTCTCAGTTGGTTCATCTGGAGTTGTTCTGTTCGTTCCGGACACTCTGTCATGTTTAAGATGACAATAATTAACAGAATTATAAACCCAAACTGAATCTCTGGTTGCATCTCATTCAGCTCCCTAGTTCAGTAGTCAGTTAGAGCAGTGTATCCATACCCTGCTCCTGGAGGCACACCCAACAGTGCACATTTTTGATGTCTCCCTTATCTGACCCATACATTTTTAGGTCTTCTTTTTGCAGTCTCTACAAATGAGCTAATAAGTTAAATCAGGTGTATCTGATTAGGAGGAGTTGGAAAATGTGTAGTGTTGGTGTGCCTCCAGGAACAGGGTTGGGTAACACTGAGTTAGAGAACAGATAGAAGGAGGAGGATGGCTAGTATGCACAAACAGAATGAAACTGTATATGAGTAGAGTGTGCATGTCAAAAGATCAAATATGATTTGAAGTTTGTGACAAAAGCCTTGTTCAGACTGTCAGTCCAAATCAAATTTTTGTGCATATCCAATTAGAATCTGATCATATTTAGCAATAAAAAAAATTTTTTCAAAAAAAAAAACAGAAAAAAAATAAAGAAAAAAAAATTCACATGAAATGCAATTTTTACAGATCAGTTTTGAGGGACATTCATATGCGTTTTGAAAACATATTCAAACAGCATTTCTGGAAATCAGTTTCAGTCTGACCACTCTAATCGGATTTCGCATGGTTTATGTGACATTCTCATTCCATATAAAACAAGGGTGAAAAGTTAAGGCTGGGACATACAAATGGCCTGTACACACCTTTGATAAGATGAAGAGAAAGTAAGTAGACGAGGAAGACCCCTACAAACTAGCCCTGCGTCTCAAACAGCTCCCTAGCTTCCTAGGTTACGTATCAGTATACCGTGTAAATGAATGTGGCCGACTGGCCGACTCCCTGATCAGTGCCCTGACTACTGAACTAGGGAGCTGACTAAGATGCACGTTATGGGTGCTCTGTCAGTTCTTGGCCACACCAATAGAGGTGTATTATTTCTGTATTTTTACTGTTTGTTTTTTTCTTTTACATTCAAGAAATATAGTTGAGAATGTCTATTTCATAAATGTTTATTTGCACTACCGTTCACCTGCACTACTGTCATTGTGACTTATTTGCACTACCGCGTTTCTGACTACCATCTCTCATATGTCATGTATATGCCATTTTATATATGTATTTTTATCTTCTTTAACTTTATTAATATCATAAATATTTTTATTTGCACTACTGTTCAGCACAAGCGCCATATACTGTCAGGGAGTGAATTTGTACGCATCGCCAGTAAAAATCGCTTGGGTATGAACACAAAAAATGTCTCGAAAAATGCTGGCAATAAGTGCGTCCGATATTCATCCCGGTGTGTACAGGCTTTAAGCCATGTGTTCCGCATCATTGGCTCTAGTGGGGATGGGGTGAGGGTGAGGTTTCAGCATGTTGAACTAGTTATATAATTTTTGTACATTTTGAACAAAAAAAGAGTTACGGATAGTAAAAGACTGCGTTCAAGCCACCTCGTTTTTACCAGAATCTTGAGATGACAACACATGACGTTATATTCAGAGCTGTTCACATCCTTTGACTGGGAATTACACGTTTCTATGGCACCACTATCAACGCCTATGAATCTACAGCGGTCAGGTGGTACAGCGGCCACGTGGTACATCTGGAAGTTTTCAGAAAACTCCCAGCTTACAAGCTGTAATTACGAGCTCTACGAGGACGTGAACGCTTTTTACAAGCTAAAATCTCGTAACTACAGGAATTCCGAGGCTGTGTGAACACACCTCAAGTACCTGGGATTTTCGTTACTAAAGATAGATTGCTCTTTATTGTACTAGAACAATCTTTAATTGTTGGTTACAACGAAGACTTGTCAATTTATGTCAGAATTCTTATATCCAAAGCAGAGGGTTTGTCTCGTTGTGTTTATCCCTCTTCATCTTTATTTGTTAGCAACAAAATTTGTGATTATATTGACAAAATTTTATTTGGAAGAACAGATCTCACAAAGTTAGGAAATCTGTTTTGTCTAATAGATGTTCTGAGGGTGGACTGAAAGTTTTACATTTTAATGGTCTTGTCAGCTCTTTTAGAATTAGTTAATTAAAAAAAATGTCTTCGTAGTAATGACTCAATTTGGCACTATGTCCTTAATGCCATATTTCATAGATTAGGTGGCTTAGAGTTTCTTTTATAATGCAATTTTACCCCTTCTAAATTACAGATTTCTCTCTCTAAATTCAAAATCAAGTTTTACTTGTTTCGAAATTGTGTTATGTGCACAACTTTTCTCCCCACAAAGAAATTCTGTGGAATAACTTGAATATTTTAATCTGAAACAAATCCTTTTTTATGGAAAAGTGGTATGATAGAGATATTGTTTTTATTTTGGATTTCTTTAATAATGATGGCAGTATACTGGAATATGAAGAATTTATGTCGTATAATTTCCCTTTGCCTGCTAAAACTTTCAATTCTGTCATCAAAGCTTTATCTCCAAGCTATGTGCACTTATTTAAAACATAACTTTTCTTTAATGAGAGAAAAACAATTATGCCTAAACTTTTATTGGATGGAGTTTCCCTTCTTAATAAAAAATTTAAAAATTTTAAGCAATTGTTACATTACACAGTATTATACAGTATTCACTGGAAGAGAGCATGGTTATTCCCTGAAAAATATTATATGTCCAATAAAATAAGAAAGGTACACTTTAAATTTTTACATAATGTTTATCCAACCAACTCCCAAATTGCCACTTTTGTGTTTTGATCTCTCTTTGCAAAGTTGAGGAAGAAACTTTGCTTCACTTAATCTACCATTGCAATCATGTTCGGGAGAGCTTAAGTTGTTATCTTTCTCCTTTTATCAAATGTGATTTAAACTTTTCTTTGAATAATATATTCCTTTATTTTTCTAGGAGTGACTATGCTATTTGATCTTGTTAATTTCTTTGTGTTGCATTGTAAATTTTGTATTCACAAAAACAAAATTTTCAAGACTTTGCCTAGATGATTGCCTTGATGTCTACATTGAATTTTCCTTGTTGTTAAATCTCTTAAACTCAACGATAATAACAAGAACAACAAGTTTCTTAAGGACTATGACCATATTGAGGTGCCATTGTTATTTGTATGTTTTTTTCCATTTATGTTAATGTATTTAATGCAGTGCTGTTTCTTTTCTTGCAATAAAAAAGGAGTGGGTGGATTTTTACACACATTGTGGACACACATCTGTGTTCAAACAACATTTAAAAGTGAATTATGTAATAACAGGTCCCCTTTAAGACCTCACAGACTAAGCCAGGATTAGACTACGCCTTAGCTTAATTGCAACATTTAAGTAGGTTTTATAAACATGCCTTAGAAAAAAACATTACCATTGAGCATCTTGAAAATAAAACAATGGTATCTTAAAATATTCTGAGACTAGCTTAAGCCTTGTCTGTGAAACCAGGGGCAAGACTTGCAGTGTAAAGGCAGCCGAAGACGCAGCTTTACTATTAGTCTAGTTAGATGCGCTTTACTCACAAAAAATAACGTTCATAAATGTCAGATAAAGCAATGCATTGTTACATTAAATAAAAAAATAATTCATTTTACAAAACTATACAGTTACCTCAGTAGTTTGTATCGATTTAAAAACTTTTAAAAGCTTAGAAACACAAACCTTCAGCCGAATCACAGACGCAGGAGCGCGGCGCTTACTTATAACGTCACAGCACCTGACCAAAATAAAAGTCCTGTAACGTTTATAGACACCTATAGTGCATAGAAATCTAAGTGAGAAGAAAATTATAATTTATGAAAACACACAACGACAATTGTCAGAGGTATTTAGAGTTACATTCTTATGTTTTCCAAGGGTGTGCTGAAAATAAATACCACTGAAAGTGTAGGCTATGTAACACATCTATCATTCTGTCTTAAAGGCCCACTGAAGAGTGTTGGAATGAGCAGCATTATTCAGTGTGTTGATGTAATTTCAAATGAAACAGGAACACAGGGCGATCTTTCAAACAGCCCCGCCCCTTTTTTTAAATAGCCAATAGCGTTACAGCACACCAGAGCCATTAAACTCTGTAAAACCTCTGTTTCCTGCTAATCTCTAACCGTTTCTCCTCATAATGTCCTTTATATCGCTTATATACAGCATTCTGTGCAGAATTCCAATGGGTCCGATACCTTTCGCGGTCTGAGCCAACCAGGCTTGGGAGGATTACTTTAAAAATGTATTCCGTTACAGTTACAAATTACTTCATAAAAGTATTCAGTAACGTACCACAATATGAAAGTAATGTAATCTGATTACTTTTGGATTACTTAAAGGTCAAATGTATATAAAAAAAGAAAGAAATGGACGGGAGGGCAACTTTACTGTAAATAAATTGCATTTTTAAATTGTAATTTTAATTATTTCTTCTCAGTTTCTGCAAGTTTTTTTAATTTTACATGTTCCATGCTTTTGAATGGGTCTCAACCAGTGGTGTAGTCTACGTGATACGTAGGTATACGGCGTATACCCACTAGGAAAGGTTAAGGATTTCCGTATACCCACTTAAAAAAGCACGAGGATACGTAACCATCCAATAAATCACAATAAGATTTGTGGTTTGTTGCTTTTAACATGAAACAAAGTCTCATATTTCAAATTCTGCCCATTTTACTACGTAATAAAAAAAAAAATACTGTTTTGGCGCTCTTTAATATGTCGTGATCACCTCATCAGTTCAACAGACGCGGCAGTGTGAAGCGCACGTGGTTCTCTCTTCCGCTTTGATATCAGTTACAGTGTGAAATAAACATGAATGAACTTCTGAAGGTATGATAAAAGATACAGAACAACTTAATGAAATCCATATCATGTTTCGTGTATACGAGTAATCAGTGTTTCAACTGCGGAAAGACGTTACAGCTTGTAAACAATGTCACATTTAGGCTAACATTACCTCAGAAGAAACATATTCAGTGACCATAAACTCATTAGTCAGCTAGAAAAAATGAACTCTTGAGAGGAGCATTTAGCTAAATATATGCACCATATTACATTATAATTTTTTAATATTCTTAAATAGCCTATATAACCTAATGCATGTTTGAATAAATCTGTCAAGTTGACAGCCACCATTTAAATGTTTTATATTTCAAAAAAACGAATTGGAGTAGAAATAATTTAAAGTGAGCTATTATAACTTTCTTATTACAAAAAAATCCTTAAGTGTAGTTTAAGTTTGTATGCAAATCAGTTCATTTTAACCTTCAATATTAATGTAGTAACTGATTTCCATGTATATTTTACATCAGTTGAGATATTTTGGAAATTTGCCATATACTGACCTGATATACAGTATATCCAAAATAACTGATATTGAATCGAATTTCAAGTTAGTGAATTGAAATGCATAACTATGATGACAGACTGGCAGGAAATGGTGCAAAACAGTCCAAACAGGGTGATATTGTGACATACTGATAATCTTTCCATTATTGTTACACTCTAAAAATGCTGGGTTAAAAGCAACCCAAGTTGTGTTGAGAATGGACAAACCCAACGACTGGGTTGTTTTAACCCAGCACTTGGGTTGTTTGCCCAACTTGCTGGGCAGTTTTATTTAACTCAACTATTGTTTAAAAATGACTGTGGCTGGCCAAAATGAACCCAAAATAGGTTGGAAATTAAAAATCAGACAATTACTAGAGGCAACAATAATAATCAAAAGGTGATCATTTAATAATAAACTATTTAATAAATGTTTATTGTTGAATTATTATATTTTAAATAATTTCTTATATTCCCAACATATTTTGGGTTCATTTTAAGCAAGCAATACAGCAATTTTTACACAATAGTTGGGTTAAATAAAACTACCCAGCACGTTGGGCAAACATTTAACCCAATCGCTGGGTTTGTCCATTTTCAACCCAACTTGGGTTGTTTTTAATCCAGCATTTTGTAATAATAGTTGCAACTTGAACTCTTAAATGTGCATTGAAATTTGCCAGCTGATAAAACCTATGATTCAGATACCATATTCATCTACCATCTAAGGCTAAATGTAGATCTTAACTGGCTGAGTTAGATGGTGATTGACACTAAACAGTAGAAAATCAGTCCAGAGCTGTTAATGTCATTGGCTGTTAAAGTCTTGTGTTGATTATAATAAATTGACATGTTGATAACACACACATAGTCTTTCAAAATGCCCTCAATTTCATGTAGCCTAGATCAGATACATACTATATGCATTAGCGGGTGTGGTGGTGCTTATGGGGGTGCGTGAGTATGAGGTTGTGAGGGAAAAATCACAGTATACTCACTACAAAAAACTAGACTACACCACTGGTCTCAACAATAAAATATTTAAAAAATCTGATCAATTATATTTTGCAATATAGTTATCTTTTTTGTTGTTTAGACCTTAAAAATATAAGTCACATCAGATCATTACCAAATTGAACAAGCTCGGATCAAACATTTCTGTTCATGTTTGTTCTGCTTTAATTTTAATGTTTAGCATTTGGTTACTTTTAAAACCTATGAAAACTAAGCAATCATTTCTAATTTCCACAACTTGGGAATACACAGCCATATTTATATGTATATATATATATATATATATATTATATATATATATATATATATATATTATATATATATATATATATATATTATATATATATATATATATTATATATATATATATATATATATATATATATATATATATATATATATATATATAATATGCATTTTTTGAAAAGCAAATTTAAGAATGGGCTACACTTCACATTATAGGCAGATACAACACATGTCTATGTCAGAAAATTGAAAATGTAAAACATATTTTGATATAATGTAACAAATTGCCATTTGCCAAATATGAACAGGAAAAAACTTATAAGTGAGTTACAAGCTTTAGGAAGCATATAATTCCCTTCATGCAATATGTTAAATATTGGACCAGAAACTAGAATGTATTCCATTATATATAAGGGCGATAATGAGCTCTTTATCACACTCCAGCACATCAGTGGCGGTATGCACCCTTCGGTTTGCAACTCGCCAGTAAATCCACAGAAGAATAACACGTCATAAGGCTGCGCCGCGCTCCAGTGTCTGAAGAAAGGTTTGTGTTTTTAAGCTTTTAAAGTGTTTAAATACATACAAGCTGTTCAGACAAGTTTATAGTTTTTGAAAGTGTGATAAAATGAATGACTTATTATTCAAAGTAACATTAATGCTGAAACATTCATTAGCGTTATTTTTAGTTATAAATGACTAAAGCGCATCCCTTCGATTTAACGTTAACAGAAAAGGTGCGTCTCAATTTCTTGGTTGATTATTGTAGATTCGACCCTAATGTAATATAAATCTTCAAACACAACATTTTAGCCTTTTCTCTTGCGCCTCCGGGTCACAACACGGCTTGTTTACTTTGAATTACCGAGAAAGCAAAACAATAATTGACCATCATTGAATACAGTGGTAGAAAAGCAGCCAATACGAATTGAATAGCGAGACTGGCAGTTAGTCTGCTTTATATATTTGTTTTAGCGATTAAAAAAAAAAAATATATATTTTTTTTTAAAGTATCAGCTTCCTTAATTAACTTTGTTATCGGTAGCTATACGTAAAGGGGTATTTCACTCAGAAATTAGTATTTTGTTATCATTTACTCATCCTCAAGTGGTTCACTCACATAATGTTGCATATAAAAATGGAAAATTACACAAATGATGTGGAATCACATGAGGCTAAATAAACCATTTGAAATATTAACCTTAAAGGTGCAATATGTAAGATTTTTGAAGTAAAATATCCAAAAACCATTAGACCTTTTGTTCACTTGAGTACTTACAATATCCCAAATGTTTCCAACTATTTGGAAATCCTAATAAAAAAATTGTAATTTGAACTAAGGCTCCGGGACGTGTGAGGAGTCGCCTGTCAATTGCGTCGTACCTGCGTTACCCTCGGTTTAAGGTTTTATTTTGTAGAAACCATGGAAACACCAAAGACGCTTTAATATTTACATGTTTTAATAGACAAGGGAACAACTGTTTTGATATATAGACAGAAAACTAATTATTGTTATCTCAACACGTTTAGTCTTATAGGTTGTTTGCAATCATGTGGTTCTGGTGATGCGCGAAAATCTGGTGGAGGGCAAGCAGTGAAAATTAGAATGGAAGAGATGGGGAAAAGTCCTTTCTTTGCTGGTTTAGAAAGGTATAAATACAAAAAAATCACAACACATGTTGGACGTGATCCTTATGTTATGAAGAAGAGCGACTTTTCCGCTGAATTAAAAGACTTTCCTGCCATCGAGAAGGCAGATATAGAGGATGTGAAGCTGCCGTCACGCCGCGTTCAGTTCTAGTCTGGGTTTGTTTATATCACGCTGCCTTTCTACTAGTGAAGTTAGAGCAGTATTTTGATTTTCTGTCGGGATTGTGAAAAATGTCGCCATTGTAGGTAATTTATGCTGAATCGAGAATTGTAATAGGAACTCATGATATCGTTCGTGTAAAAAAAAAAGGACAGTAATACAATTTTCGCCTTTGTTGAGAAGGTGATGTCATGTGCAAACAACCTATTGTTTACATTTTCTTGATTTTTAGCGAGTACTAGGGCTGGGCGATATATCGCATGCGATTGTCACACGCATTTCGTCAGTAAAGCCGGTTCCCTGATTGCCGCTAAATCGCTATCACCTGCTTTTAAATGGAGCAGCATTTAATAGACAGAGCCGTAGAACACTGATAAGCCATGCAATATCGCGTTCATTATCGAAGGCGATACATCTGCGATATTGCGTGGCTTATCAGTGTTCTACGGCTCTGTCTATTAAATGCTGCTCCATTTAAAAGCAGGTGATGGCGATTTAGCGGCAATCAGGGAACCGGCTTTACTGACGAAATGCGTGTGACAATCGCATGCGATATATCGCCCAGCGAGGTGAATACCACACGTCAAGTTAAGCCTTTGTTTTGAACAGGCCTCTAGCGGACAGAAGTCTTATATACTGCACCTTTAAGTTTAATTTTCTTTTCATTTAATTTTCGTTTAATTGGCAACCATTCATTGACAATGGTGACGGAAATTCGTTTGTTACAAATTGGAGCCATGTTACAAATTGGAGCCATATGTGATATTATTAAATCAATAAATGCCACTTTTTCTTTTTTTTTTTTGAAAAGTGACATGACATGTGGCCAAGCATGGTGTACCATAATCAGAATTTGTGCCCCCATCCAAGTGCACAAACCCAGAGAAGTGGGCAGCCATTTTTGCTGTGGCGCCTGGGTAGTGTTTGGGAGTGACTTGCTCAAGGGCACTTCAATTGTGAATAAAAAGAGTGGAAGAGGGCACTGTTCATTCACTACCCCACCTACATTTTCTACCAATACTGAGACTCAACCCGTGACCTTCGGGTCCGCCTCTCTAACCGCAAGGCCACAATTGCCCAATTAAAGCTGGGTGCACACTGTGCGATTTATAACAGTCCTTTACGATTGTTGCTCGTCAGACCGTACGAACATGATCCTCATGTCACACTGTGGGATCTCAGCTGTCCTTAATGTCAGACTGTACGACAGTCAAGACGCATTAAAAACGGATGTGCCCATGAAAACTTGTCCAGAGTTTTATATCATCAACCCATACATGTTCAGTGACTGTGAGCTGCATTACATGCGGGACTGAAATGGTGGCTTAACAAAGAAATCTCTAGCATTAATTTTGATCACGGCTTATCTTGAAAAACGAAGACAATTTGACATTTGTCGTAGAAGTCACACTGCAGGACTGTGCGCCAAATCTTCTGACACTGCCAGAATTTCGTCTGAGGTAAAATTTTATCGCAGCTGTCATTAATCGGCTGTTGGTGAACATGTCAAACTAGTGATCAAAGATTTTTGTCTAGGATTATAGGAATCTTTTAGGATTCTCAAAATTTGTCCCAGAAGACCAAATCGTAGCCAAAATCACTCAGTGTGTACCAGCCTTATCCAACAAAGACTATTAAAGGTGCCCTAGATTCAAAAATTGAATTTACCTCGGCATAGTTAAATAACAAGAGTTCAGTACATGGAAATGACATACAGTGAGTCAAAATCCATTGATTCCTCCTTCTTATGAATCTCATTTGTTTAAAAGACCTCCGAAGAACAGGCGAATCTCAACATAACACATGTTACGTAACAGTCGGGGTGTACGCCCCCAATATTTGCATATGCCAGCCCATGTTCCCAACATTATGAAAGGTATTAGACAAGGGCAGCCAGTAATGTCTGGATGTGCACAGGTGAATCAACAGACTAGGTAAGCAAACAAGAACAATAGCGAAAAATGGCAGATGGAGCGATAATAACTGACATGATTCATGATAACATGATATTTTTTGTGCTATTTGTAAATTGTCTTTCTAAATGTTTGGCATGGCATGTTGCTAATGTACTGTTAAATGTGGTTAAAGTTACCATCGTTTCTTACTGTATTCACGGAGACAAGAGCCGTCGCTATTTTCATGTTTAAACACGTGCAGTCTGTATAATGCATAAACACAACTTCATTCTTTATAAATCTCTCCAACAGTGTAGCATTAGCCGTTAGCCACGGAGCACAGCCTCAAACTCATTCAGAATCAAATGTAAACATCAAAATAACACTGTACTTACGCGATTAGACATGCTGCATGACGAACACTTTGTAAAGATCCATTTTGAGGGTTATATTAGCTGTGTGAACTTTGTTGTTTAAGGCAAGCGCGAGCTCTTGGGGCGTGGAGCACCAGATTTAAAGGGCCACACACCCCGAATGAATTATGCCCCAAAATAGGCAGTTAAAAAATGAATTTAAAAAAAATCTATGGGGTATTTTGAACTGAAACTTCACAGACACATTCAGGGGACACCTTAGACTTATATTACATCTTTTAAAAAAAAGTTTTAGGGCACCTTTAACTCTCACTCTGACTGACTCCCTTACCAGTGCGCTGACTACTAAACTAGTGAGCTGATTGAGACACACCCAGAGATTTAGCTTTGATTTATTTTTCTTTCTGTTATTTATTCTCATCTTAAACAGGACAGAGGATCCGAACACACCGGAAAACTCTTTGTGATACAACTGAGATCCACGTGACATACAAAATGGCGTTTGTTAAAGAGGAGAGTGAAGAAATGAAGATTGAAGAAGCATTCAGAGTAAAACAAGAAGATACTGAGAAACAAATAGGTTTGTTTCATTCTCAAAATCTGAACTTAGTCAAATTGTCTACAGAAATGAATTCGTTTTAGAAGAATCTCAAGAGTTTCCTATTTAAAGCAGTTTTATTCGACATTTAGTGGGTCAATTCTTGAGCAGTATGGGTAGGAATCTCTAGACACCTCAGGATTCAATTTGATTACAATTCAGATGGCTGTCATGCATGCATATATATATATATATATATATATATATATATATATATATATATATAATATAATATAATATAATATATAATATATATGGTGGGCATAGATTAGTGGTGAGCATAAATAAATTTTTTTAATCTAGATTAATCTCACTGTAATCTTGGAATTAATCTAGATTAAAATGGCTCATTTGAATTCTGCCGAAGACATTCAGAATATGTGTGCTACCCAAATAATGACAAAGTAATCCGCCATTTTGTCTGACAAAGCAGTCAGGAGTTAGAAGATTAACCTCGGTGGAGTTAAATTTGAAAAATTGTGTATATTGACATCTTTCCCCCTTTGAAACAACATTGATTCTCATGTTCATTCATGTTTATTTGATGCTATAAATGAACTCGTAGTAAGAGATGATTGGTTTACGAGCCTCTTGAGCTGAGGTGCTACAGCAATCTGTCACGACCATGGTCACGACACAATAAAGAGCAACAAAACGTTTTTTATAGTTTGAATTTCTTAAAAAACTACACAGTTTTAAAGCTGGGACTTTGTTAAATATCATAAGTAACCTGCTCTGTCTTGTCTGTCGACGTGTTGTCAGTGTCCTCTTTGCTCCGTGATGCATTTATCACTGTGGCGTGACAGCACCACGGCTTGTCAGACAAAGCAACAGTAACTAAGGGGGGCGGGTCTTTGTGAAGGGTCAATTTGGCTAGGTATACATCTGCGCTAAAATATCAAGGTGAAAGTCATCATAGCTTGCGTAGTATAGACCCAGCTCCCAACCCAACTTTGAGAATAGATTAACGGTGATATATTTTTTTTATCGCCCGATAAGAGTCTCACGTTAACGCAGCACGTTAACGCCGATAACGGCCCACCACTAATATATATATATAATACAGTGTCCTCCACAAATATTGGCACCCTTAGTAAATATGAGCAAAGGTGGCTGTGAAAATAAATCTGTATTGTTTATCTTTTTGATCTTTCATTCAAAAAAATTCACAAAATTCTAACCTTTCATTGAGGGAGAAGAATTGAAAATGGGTGGAAAAGCTCATTATGAAATAAATGTTTTTCTCTAGTTCATGTTGGCCACAATTATTGGCACCCAATTATTGCAATGTCCTTTTCCCAAGATAACAGCTCTGAGTCGTCTTCTATAATGCCTGATGAGTTTGGAGAACACCTGAGGAGAGATCAGAGACCATTCCTCCATACAGAATCTCTCCAGATCCTTCAGATTCCAGCTCCATGTTGGTGCTTCTTCTCTTCAGTTCACTACACTCATTTTCTTTAGGGTTCAGGTCAGGGAACTGGGATGGCCATGGCAGAAGCTTCATTTTGTGCTCAGTAACACATTTTTGTGTTGGTTTTGATGTTTGTTTTGGATCATTGTCCTGATGGACAATCCAACCACTGCCCATTATTGGATTTCTAGCAGAAGTGGTCAGGTTTTGATTTTTTTATCTGTTAGTATTTGATAGAATCCATGATGCCATGGATCTGAACAAGATGTCCAGGAGCTCCAGCAGAAAAATAGGCTCACAGCATTAAAGATCCAGCAGCATATTTAACCGTGGGCATGGGGTACTTTTTATCCATGTGTGCACCAAACCCATCTGGTGGGTTTGCTGCCAAAAAGCTATTTTTTTTAGTTTCATCTTACCACAGAAGCCGAACAACTTGTGGGGATGTAGGTGCTGTTTGGTATTTTTTTTTTTTAGGTTTCCTGAGACTCAAGACTCAACTAATTTCTGCAATTCTCCAGCTGTGATCCTTGAAGAGTCTTTGGCCACTCAAACTTTCCTCCTCACTGCGCATTAGGATGATTTGTAACATCTTTAGTTAATTGAAACTTCTTAATTATTTCCCTGATGGTGGAAATGGGGATTTTTCAATGCGTTAGCTTTTTTCTTACAGCCATTTTCTATTTTGTGAAGCTCAACGATCTTTTGCTGCACATCAAAATTATATTATTTGTTTTTTTCTCATTGTGATGAATGATTAAGGGGATTTGGCCTTTGTGTTTACACATATTTGTACTCATTTTACTCTTTCTAGAGATGCCAATAATTGTGGCAAACGTGGAGAAAAACATTTATTTCATAAGGAGCTTTTTCCACCATTTTCAATTCTTTTCCTTCAATGAAAAGTTAGAATTTTGTGAATTTTCTGAATGAAAGATCAAAAAGATAAACAATGCAGATTTTTTTTTCACAGCCACCTTTCCTCATATTTACTAAGGGTGCTAATATTTGTGGAGGGCACTGTATATATCACATTTTCATTTCACGTTGAATCTCCAAATTAATGTAGAAACAACAAACAGTATATTTTAAACTTTTGTTTAATTGCATCTTTTTTTTTTATGAATAAGGGTCTGTATCATTGATATCAATACTGCTACTGAAAGAGTCTATGAAAATGTTGCTGTTGTTTTTTGTTTGTTTGTTTGTTTGTTTTTTGCAATTTTAGCCATTTAACATTTACAGTATAATTGAAAGCCATCAATTTTAACATTTATTTTTAGATACTGGATGGTGCAAGCACAACGTTGCATGTGTGAGTGATTTGAGCGCTTTAGAACAAAAGTCCGCCACTAGAGCGCACGCAACGAACGTGTCTTTCCACACTCAGGGTCATGGAGTATACCTTGAAAAGCTTGTGCAGACTTGAGATGAATGAGATGTTAAACTGAGGTCCTGACTCTCTGTGGTCATTAAAAATCTCAGGATGTCCTTTGAAAAAGAATAGGGGTGTAAAGGCCCCAATATACTTCAAATGAAAACGAACAGCGAACTGATGTGACGTAATTTCGAACAAAACCAGACCAAAATGAAGTTCTTTTTGGGAGTTCGAAACAGCTTGCCAAAGCGAACTTTCAGGAAAAGTTTGCTCCAGCTGCAAAACACCTTTATACTATCATTGGTCTGTGACGATAATGTAACAGGAGGTGTGCGCTGAGGCTCCACCTTCTTTAACGTGGAAGTTTTCTGACTCATTTCATCTGTTGAGTTCATTGAGGTAAGATCTCTGCGGTTGAAAAAATGAACACGTTAGATAGCCACTTTATAGTACAAAATTAAGTTGTGCTTCTGATGAAATGAGTCACTGACACTGTTTTTCATGTTTGATACTGTAAAGCTGCTTGCTTTTAAGCAGTCTATTGAATAAAGTGCTATAAAAATAAACGTGACGTGACTGGAGTGCTAATTTGCAGAGCTTGTGCTAACTAACATACAAATGCTTGCTGTTTCCGGATTTTTGTAGTTTATTTTGTTACTGAGAAGAAAGTGCACTGCACATATTTAAATATTCATCTAAATACCGCTCTCAGCAGTGTGGGTGGTGTCAGATGTTCGATTACAGTATATCGCTGCTCACGTATTTCAAACTTCGTTTTAACCCTAAACGAAGAACGAAAAAGAACTTCGTTTGAAGTATATCGGAGTCTTATCCTTGATGTCCTGGCCAGAATTGCCTATTGACCTCTGTCCATCATCCCCATATATAAACTGGCTTCATCACACTGTCTCTTTTCCACCAATAAGCTGGTGTGTGGTGGGCATTCTGGTTGCAGTATGGCTGCTGTCACATTGGTGGTGTTGAGTAGATTCCCTCCTTCCATTTATAAAGCGCTTTGAGAGCAGAGAAAAGTGCTATATAAATGTAACGAATTAACACAGAAAATTGATTATACCTGGGGCTTAAAAGGTTAGTTGTTCCGCACCCATAAGACCTTCATCCATCTTCGGAACACAAAGATATTTTTGATAAAATCCAGTGGCTCAGTGAGGCCTCCATTTACAGCAAGATAATCAACACTTTCAGATGCCCAATTTAAAACAGTTAATGTGACTACAGTGGTTCAACCTTAAAGGTGCCCTAGAATCAAAAATTGAATTTACCTTGGCATAGTTGAATAACAAGAGTTCAGTACATGGACAGGACATAGACTGAGTCTCAAACACCATTGTTTCCTCCTTCTTATATAAATCTCATTTGTTTATAAGACCTCCGAAAAACATCTCAACATAACACCGACTGTTACGTAACAGTTGGGATCATTAATATGTATGCCCCCAATATTTGCATATGCCAGCCCATGTTCAAGGCATTAGACAAGGGCAGCCAGTATTAACGTCTGGAACTGTGCACAGCTGAATCAACAGACTAGGTAAGCAAGCAAGAACAATAGCGAAAAATGGCAGATGGAGTGATAATAACTGACATGATCCATGATATCATGATATTTTTTGTGATATTTGTAAATTGTCTTTAGCAAAATAATAAAACATTTATAATGTACTGTTAAATGTGGCTAAAGTTACCATCGTTTATTACTGTATTCACGGAGACAAGACTGTCGTTATTTTCATTTTTAAACAGTCTGTATAATGCATAAACACAACTTCATTCTTTATAAATCACTCCAACAGTGTGTAATGTTAGCTTTAGCCACGGAGCATACTATCAAACTCATTCAGAATCAAATGTAAACATCCAAATAAATACTATACTCCCATGATCCGAAGCATGCATGCAGCATACATCTTGTAAAGATCCATTTGAGGGTTATATTAGCAGTGTGAACTTTGTTTATGCACTGTATTATAGTCGAGAGCTTGGGGGCGGGGAGCGTGAGATTTAACACTCTGAGGTCTGAGGTAGGCCTGGGACGGTTACCGCAATACCGCGGTCACGTGACGCCTAACGGGTCTAAACCTGTAACCGTCACCGCACAAAAAAAACATTGGCCTGCACATCAGAATGCCTTCGGCAGAAGTCAAATGAGCCATTTTAATCTAGATTAATTCCAAGATTACAGTGAGATTAATCTAGATTAAAAAATGTATCTATGCACCTCTAATAGGCTAATAGCATTCCATTTGTATTGACTATTAGGCCTAGAGTACCTGTGTAATGTCTTTTAGCCTATATATTGAATTTCATTTCATTTTACTAAAGCATAAAATACAGGCGGATGACTCATGAGAAAGCCAAAAAAGCAGGACCTCAGTTTTTAATTGCACATGCTTATTCTGCTTAACACAATTCTCTCACGTGGTTGCGCAGCCGACAATTGCTCATTTAAGCTATTATTCCATCAAAACATGGCAGAGAGGGCTAACTTGGTGGCAAAGCCAAATGTCACGTCGCCAATATGGGCACATTTTGGCTTTGAACCTGATGAAAAAGGACTTCCAGGCAATTTTAATGAGCCCATTTGTAGAATTTGCTACAAAAAGATTCCGGTATCACGTTCAAATACGTCCAACCTGAGGACGCATCTTCGAATCCATCATCCGGCAACATTTGCTGCCCTTATGAGCACAACAAGTGCTTCGTCTGAAGATCGGCCCACAACCTCAGGCCAGGGATGACAGCTGGGCATTGCAGACTCGTTTGCTAAAGGGACTAAGTACCAACGCGACAGCCATTAGTGGTGAACCCTGACGGATGGTGTGACTCTCCTCCTAGTCGAGGAACAGTTGCCATTTAACTTAGTTGAGAAGCCAGCCTTTAAGGCGATGCTACAGGCCTTCGACAAACAATATGTCCCCCCTGACAGAAAATACTTTTCAAAAAAGGCAGTACCAGAGAAGTATATGAAAATGAAGGACAGTTTGACACGTGAGTTAAAGGACGCTGACCATTTTTCTATCACAACAGATATGTGGTCAAGCGTTAATATGATGCCCTATATGAGCGTGACAATTCATTACCTGAATACCAACTGGGAGCTGAAGTCAAGGTGTTTGGAGACATCCTTCATGCCAGAAAGTCACACAAATGATAACCTCTCCGAGGCTTTGCGATCAGCTCTTAAAGAATGGTCTCTGGATGAGAAGAGGTTGGCTTGTGTCACTAGTGATAACGGAGCAAACATTGTGGCTACGGTGAGAAAACTTGGATGGGGATGGCTACCATGCTTCGGCCACAACCTCCATTTAGCTGTCACTAACTCCATGAATGTGTCGAACGCTTGTGAACGCTTTCTCCCATAGCTGGCAAAAGAAACAACGGCTTCAGAAAGAACAAACTGAGCTGGACCTGCCTCAGCACTCCTTAGTACTGGTAAGTTTGAACTCTCTTCCAACTCTGTTTTTGGAAAGATTGACTACAAATAGGCTAGGCCTGCAAGATTTAATTCAATATAATCAATAAATAATCTATTGTAGGCAATTAAACATTTAAGTATGTGATTCTGAAATTCCATTTTCATTAAAAGGCCATCGAAAATGATATCCAGGCTTACAATCACGGCAGTGTGTGACACTTTGTTAAATTAAATAGCATTCGTTAAATTATAGCCTTGTACCACACTGAGACCAAAGCGCACACGAGATATAGGCTAAATAAATATAAATATGTAAAAATATATAATATAAATAATATTTATATATATTATAGATTTTTAAATATTTATATTAATTTAGCCTATATGTCTACATATTTATATTACTCTATATGCCTTCGTTAAATAGCCTTCATTAATCACTGAGACAAAGCGCACACGTAATATCTATATAAATATTAATATAGCTAAACATATATAATATATGAATTATATTTAATATGATTTATATTTTATATTACATATCTGTACAAGTAATATAAAAATATGTAAATTTAAATAATGTTAAAGCAAAGTCTATCCTAAATGTGTTTTAATTTGTTCACAGGATTGCCCCACCATGTGGGGAACAAAGCAAAAAATGATTGCGCGTATTCTTGAACAAGGCCCTGCCATTCGGAGGGTTTTGGATGACTGGCGCACACAACACCTAATTCCGACGTGGCAGGACATGGAATCGGTCATGGAATCGAGGTCATGGAATCGGTGAATGCAGCCCTGAAAAATGTTGCAGATTTCACGGATGCACTGTCTTCTGAGCGAGCAGTGATTGCATCCTCTTTGAAACCGGTGCTGCAGCTAGTCACCGAGGATCTGCTACTCCCCGCTGAGGAGGACACCCAATTGACGCGCAACCTGAAAGAAAAAATGTCTGCCGTTTTGATGGAAAAATACAGTGTACCCTCAACTCAACAGCTATTGGCAAAGACCGCGTTTGTCGACCCTAGGTATAAGGACATTGACATTTCTGACGAGGTGAAGGATGAGCTCATGGAGGAGATGATGAATGTCCCAGAAGAGCAGCGTGATGACTGTGATGGAAAGGGAGCAAGTGCACTCAATCCTCTGACAAAAACAAATCTGGCTGACTTACTTGGGGGGGAAAAAAAGAAAAAACATATACTCCGACCCCCAAGAGAATTCGTGTAGACACAGAGATCAGAAGGTATTTGCAGGAGGAAGCCCTGGATTACCACGCAGACCCTCTTGTCTGGTGGTGGGACACTAGTGTCCGATTCCCTCTGCTTTCCAAAGTAGCCCGAAAATATATGACCATTTGCGCTACAAGCATTCCCTCAGAACGTGTGTTCAGTGCTGCAGGTAACGTCGTTACGTCTTTCAGGGCCTCCCTTAAACCTGACAAAGTGAACATGCTAGTTTTTCTAGCAAAAAATATGAAGGCTGGGATGTAAACCATAGCGCGTTTCGTTTTTCCAGCACTTTTTTTTTCAGACATGATTTCTGTTCTAAATGTTCTTATTCTAAATGTGAAATAATAAATGTTAAATAAACGTGTTCCTTATGCTCAATTGCCTTAGCCTCTGTGTGCGCAAAAGTCATTATAGTTTAAGTGATTGTTTGATGACGACGACTGTAGCGTAATCTGAAGGTAAAAATATGGAAAATAATTTACCACAATACCGCGGGAATTTATTGCTTTTCAACCGCGGTAAGAAAAATTCAATACCGTCCCAGGCCTAGTCTGAGGTATCGCCGGCGTTACCACCGCATTTTTTTTTTCTTACCAGTGTGAAAGAGACTCAAAATACTGTCATTGTTGCACATACAATTAAGAGTTATACATCATTTTAATCTGTGGAATATCTTATTTTATTTGTGTACACTCAGAGTAAAAACAAAATGTTGTGCTTTTTGTAAAATAAAGAAAACCAACATGATGCGTGATCTCTCGTCTCATTTCTCAGAAAATGAACTGTAACTTTGTGAATACTAATCACAAAAAATTACACTTATGTCTAAAGAAACGTTGTCAGGTTTTAAATCGTGTAAGTCAAATCAAAAACAAATATTCTGTGTTTATGTAATCTGTATGAAAAGACAGCCATGTCAGAAGTCCATGATTCAGCTCATTATCCCCTAATGCGGCCATGCCCACGGAGGGAGCGCTATTCAGACACAAATTCAGTCAATACATGCATACATCGTCTCAATCGTGTATTTATTGTGTATTTATCGATCTCTGGCCTTTGTTAGTTCGGTTAGTTCCTGGATTGCATATTCTTCTTTAGCAGGCATTTGTGGATTAAAGGTGCACAGAGCGCCCTCCGGCTGCAAGTATGAATTGAAAACCCAGTATCCAGCGCTCATAGTAATGACAATAATTCCTGAATAAATATTACTCCTCTGTATAGAAAATTGACAAACATATGAGAATCCATCAATATTTCTCCAAATGTGCATGCTTTTAAGCTAAAAGCCTATATGAAATGCCATAGAGGTAACATAATTGTTCAGACACTTTGCATCAAAGAAATACATTATATTTTAAAGTATATAATAGAATACCATTATTTTAAATTGTAATAATATTTCACAGTATTGCTGTTTTTTCTGTATGTTTGATTTACACCATGATGAGCTTTGAGACATGATCACAGAGGTTTTTTTCACAGCCTACCTGTCTGAAACAGCTCATTATTTATGCAGCTCATTAGAGCTCTTTATGTGATTCTTTTGTCTTCTAAGGTGAGAATCACCCATTATTCATGATGATTCACACCTCCACGCATAGTGTTTCTTGACCAAAGATGTTTTAGAAAATTTTAATCTGTCTATTGTTTTATATGAAGGAGTAGGAATGATAATTTTTACATAATTTTGAAGCAAAAACTCGTCTACAATCTCCAATACCCAGAAGTCTTGTGAACACAGATTTAATATTATTTTTTTGTCCTTATTTCAGTGACTTAAGTTTTTTGTTTTTTCAATAACCACGCATAAATGTTATTTCTTCAAAAATACAAACATGTACATACATGTTCCTCGCATATTATGGTAGCCTAGTTTGTGCTGAATACAGTGTAATGATACTTTTTACATTAATATGTTTATGAACAATTGAAAAAAGCACAAATGTCAGGGCATGTCAAAACTTCTCCAGGCCCCAAATCAGCCTCAGACTCCAGAGGGTTAAAGGGGCGCAGCCTGAATTGGTGCATAGTTAATGATGCCCCCAAATAGGCAGTTAAAAAATTTAATAAAAAAAAATATATGGGGTATTTTGAGCTGAATCTTCACAGACACATTCAGGGGACACCTTAGACTTATATTACATCTTGTGAAAGAATGTTCTAGGGCACCTTTAATGTTATGAAGCAACGTAAATAGTAACTTATTGCAGTGGTTTTCAATCCTGTCATGTCTTATCTGATACACTCCGTTCAGTTCATGAAGGTCTCTCCTAAAGGACTGGTGATCAGATTAATCAGTCATACAAAATGTGCAGAGCAGAGGGTCCCTAGGACCAGTATTGAAAACCACTGCCTTATTGGATATAGAATGTAAGATGTGTTAACTTGTATTTGTCTTTTTTCACCTTAGACTTGATGGTGATGAAAGAGGAGGGTCAAGAGCAGAATGAAATTGATGAAAAAGATCATGATTTCACGACTGGAAAAAAGTCTACACTGATTGAAAAGACCTCGCAAAAAAGAGATAAAAAGACAGCAGTTAAAAAGTGTTTCACCTGCCATCAGTGTGGAAAGACTTTTGACCAACGTGGGAACCTAAAAGTACACATAAGAATTCACAATGGAGAGAAGCCTCACACCTGCAAACATTGTGGAAAGAGTTTCAATGAAAAAGGAAACCTTAATGTTCACACGAGAATTCACACTGGAGAGAGGCCTTACATCTGTCAACAATGTGGAAAGGGTTTCACTCAAAAAGGAAACCTTCAAGTCCACATGAGAATTCACACTGGAGAGAGTCTTTTCAACTGCCAGCAGTGTGGGAAGAATTTCAGTGGAAAGGGAAATCTTAAAAAACACATGAGAATTCACACTGGAGAGGGCCTTTTCACCTGCCAACAGTGTGGGAAGACTTTCACTCAAAATGGAAACCTTAAAAAGCACTTAAGAATTCACACCGGAGAGAAGCCTTACACCTGCAAACTGTGTGGGAAGAGCTTCACACGGGAACTAGGCCTTAGGTATCACATGAACATTCACACTGGAGAAAAGCCGTTCGTATGTGGTCAGTGTGGAAAGAGTTTTAGCCGTAAAGAGACCCTTGAGACCCACATGAGGATTCACACTGGAGAGAAGCCGTTCACATGTGTTCAGTGTGGAAAAAGTTTCAGATGTAGAGAAAACCTTAGAGGACACATGAGGATTCACTCCAGAGAGAACTGCTTTATATGTCATCAGTGTGGAAGAAGTTTTACAGACATTAATCGGCTTAAGAATCATGTAATAACTCACACAGGGGAGAAGCCTTTCATATGCCATCACTGTGGAAATAGTTTTACAAGTGAAGGGAAGCTTAAAACTCACATGAGACTTCACAGTGGAAAGAGGCCTTTCACATGTCTTCAGCGTAAGAAGAGTTTCACATATCAAAGAGACAAGAAACGACATTTGCAAATTCCCTCTGGAGGAAAGACATTTAATTGTGATCAGTGTGATAAAAAATTTATTTTGCCGGCACACTTAAAGATACACCTGAAAAGTCACAAAGATTTGAGACCCTATTCGTGTTCTTTATGTGGAAAAAGTTTCAAATGGCTCAGCGATTTAAAATGGCATCAGAAAATACGTATCTGTGTGAAATTAAGGCTACGTTCACGCCGCAGATGAATGTGGGACAAACTGGATTTTCTTCTCAAGGTGTTCCATTGTGTATAGGCGTCACTCCATTTCATATATGGCCATTCTACAGAATTGGTTCAAGGTCAGAGTTGGAAAACGTCTTGAAAACAATTGATCTTTTTCCACAAATTTTGTATGTATGCAAATTAAATAATATCCAAGGTACTAATTTCTAGTAATTGTGCAGTTAATTTTCATTCTATTTTCAGGAAATGTCACTACCGAAATACAATAATAAATAACTTAAGAAGGGTTATATTCACGTAAGATTTTGTTTACATCAGACTTTTTTTGCTACTATTTTTGCTATTTTTTTAAAAAAAGCAGTTTGCACCAATTCTGTAGAACGGTCCATATTGATATGTTGGAATTAAAATATTATATTATATAATATTATAATTCAACTTCTGTTTTGCAGTGAAATGCTGATTTGTAAATGCTATAAAAACTATAAATAAAAAGACAAACCGAATGAAATAATGAATATTGCACTGCATTATTTGATTCATCTTTAGTGAGAGAATGCACAGGTGAACATGCAGCTATTTTTTTTAATGTAAAATGTCTTACTCAGGACAGTACTAAATAAAAAATAACATGCATTTTGTATGATCTATTTTTTTCACATTTTCACAGATTCTGCAAGGGGTTCCCAAACTTCCGCATGGCACTGTAAATGGTAAATTCTGTGTCAACTCAACCAGATGTCCCTGGGGGAAAATATCCATGTTGAGGTCTCTCCCCCCTGTTGATGTCTCTCTGAGGTTTAATAAAGCTCAGAATACAATAGTTTTTAAGCTCTTCTGTCCGTCCTCTTCCATCATTTCTAATGATTTCACACCTAAGTGGCTTACTTAAACTATTATAATAACATTGAATAAGTGAAAAGTAATAAAATCCTGGTGGAAGAATGATGATCTTCCAGCGATGTCTTTTTCAGTGTTTGGCATCCTATTCTAGGGTGCACAGTAAATGGTAGACCTATCCATTTGAGCGATCCCTTGAATTGAATTCAAGGGCGTAAAATTGTAACAGTGGTCGATTGGTCTCTATTTATTGTCCCTACCCACCATATCCTAGATCAAGTTTACATTGGTTGGACTAGTCAACATTTCAAATACTACATTATCAATGGAACGCAATCGGATCCTCAAATATCGATAAATTTACTAATGTTTTGTGAAGTTACAAACCAAAACATGGTGCAAAAGTCTAATGTGTATACTGTTTACTTGTGCATATGTGGTGCCTTTTCTTACCAAAAAAATCAGTAGGCCTATAGTTTGGTCTCTAACTGAAACAAATATGATTGTATTCTGTTTTTAAGAGTTAACTGTTCTTTATTTTTTGCGGAATGAACATGTAAGCAGGTTGTGTGATATACAGTTATCAAGTGTTCCCTTTCGAGTCAGTCTATCGACATTGCTTTACTATGCTATGGGGGTTATCTTCCTTTCACAAATACTGAAGCCTAATTGCATCGTGCCAGTTAAATAAACAGGCCAATGACGTGCGAGCGCACAAGCTGGGGGCGGAGCCTTCCACTATACAGGTGCTGGTCATATAATTAGAATATCATCAAAAAGTTGTATATTATATTCATTCATTAAACACAGACTGATATATTTCAAATGTTTATTTCTTTTAATTTTGATGATTATAACTGACAACTAAGGAATAATCCCAAATTCAGTATCTCAGAAAATTAGAATATTACTTAAGACCAATACAAAGAAAGGATTTTTAGAAATCTTGGCCAACTGAAAAGTATGAACATGAAAATTATGAGCATGTACAGCACTCAATACTTAGTTGGGGCTCCTTTGCAATGCGGAATATAGTCGATCAGTCAGTGACACTGCTCAGGTGTTATGAGAGTCCAGGTTGCTCTGATAGTGGCCTTCAGCTCTTCTGCATTGTTGGGTCTGGCATATCAAATTTTCCTCTTCACAATACCCCATAGATTTTCTATGGGGTTAAGGTCAGGCGAGTTTGCTGGCCAATTAAGAACAGGGATACCATGGTCCTTAAACCAGGAACTGGTAGCTTTGGCACTGTGTGCAGGTGCCAAGTCCTGTTGGAAAATTAAATCTGCATCTCCATAAAGTTGGTCAGCAGCAGGAAGCATGAAGTGCTCTAAAACTTCCTGGTATATGGCTGCGTTGACCTTGGAATTAAAATCGAGGGAGCGAGTGTGTGTCTATGTAAACTTCCCTCGTCCACTTCACGAAGTGGAACGCACTTCAAAATGGCGGCAGGGATTCCCCCGAGGGGAAGTGTTTAGGGAAGTTCGCGAGTGCGTGTCTACAACTGGAGTGGAACACAGCCAAAGACTGAGAAACCATTTAAAGGCCTTTGCAGGTGTTTTGAGTTAATTAGCTGATTAGAGTGTGGCACCAGGTGTCTTCAATATTGAACCTTTTCACAATATTCTAATTTTCTGAGATACTGAATTTGGGATTTTCCTTAGTTGTCAGTTATAATCATCAAAATTAAAATAAATAAACATTTGAAATATATCAGTCTGTGTGTAATGGATGAATGTAATATACAAGTTTCACTTTTTGAATGGAATTAGTGAAATAAATCAACTTTTTGATCATATTCTAATTATATGACCAGCACCTGTATAACTTGGAGGTCACCGTCATTGCATCAGAATCTTCTCCTTCACAAACAAGCAAAAAGCATCAAAATATTTTTCTTCTTGCCGTTGAAGACACTTTAAAAGAATGATGCCCTCAAACCGTTTCTGTTGCGATTGCAAAGAAGATGGCGATTAAGGAGAGTAGTGTGTGCGGAGGACCGATTGAGCTCTCCGACGCACACAACGTTTGCATGTTCCGCTTAGGCAGAGCTCACCTGGACTGGCCTGACTGTCTTTTCTTCCCCCCGGTACCACTGGTGGTGCACAAGATCAAAGAGCAGCGAGAGAATGTGCTGCTAGTGACGCCAAAATGGCCCAACCAGCTATATGGTTTCTGGAACTGATGGAGCTTCTAACAGTCCCTCCGTGGCTGATCCCTTTGCAGAGGGATCTGTTATCTCAAGCAAAGGGTTTGGTGTGGCACTCCAGACCAGACCAGCTTGTGCACTTGCACATTATTGGCCGGTTTATTTAACCGGCGTGATGCAATCAGGCTTCAGAATTTGTGAAAGGAAGGGAATAACCCCCATATTGTGGTAACGCAATGTCTTGTTCCCTCCTCTAAGGAAACCAATGTTATGTGAGTAACCGGAGACATTAGATGCTAGGTAAGGGGTAAGCGCCCTCCTTGTAATTTTGTATTGTATTCTTTGTAGATTGTTTGTGGTGTCCTATGCACCGAAGATTTCGGGTTTGTTTTTCACATTTTTCTGTGGTTAGCAAAGTTAGAGGGTTTTGAGGATTTAGTGTAGGAACCTTTTTTTTTTTTTAATTATTTAATTTGGCACCACCCTCATTCCTTTTCCCCTTTAGGGTGCTTTCACATTAGCATTTTTGGCGTACCTGGATTCAATTGATGTCAGAGTTCGGTACGTTTGGATGATGTGAACACCGTCTTTTGAACTTGGTTGCGCACCCACGAACCGTACCTGAGTCCGCTTAAAAAGGGTGGTCTGGGATACGGTTCGCTTCTGATATGAACGCAAACATACCAAATTGTGAAAGTGAACCGCTGTTAATGCCGTATTATTTGATAAAAATGTGTGTTTGTGTGTGTTTCACTTTCCCAATGAGTGTGACTGACGTGCTGCAAGCAGAGATCTCATTTCTGCTTGCCTTTAGTGTTCTACATTCACGGCAGATAGACGCAATGCCATTATGAACAAAACCAACGGTTCAAAAACAAAAATATAAAAGTGGGGAGAGCAACTTTATGCATTTTGCCTTCTCCTGCGCCATCGTTACTAAGCAATGGAGTAAACAGCTGCTGGTTTGATGACAAACAAACCACTGATCGGACCCAAATAATATAATATGAACACAGTCCAGTGGGGAGCAATCGAACTCGGGTTCGGTCCAGGCAATTGAACCAAGTGTGAAAGCACCCTTAGTTTAGTGTATTTTCTTTATTTTTTTCTAAATCACACATTGTAAATAGCTCATACACAGTGTTTAGTTTCTTCTCGGCTTGAAAAAATTAATCATTCAGTTGGGTTTAATTGTTTTTTTGTGCCTGGTCTTCGCTACTGCCTCCACCATCACAGCAATATTAACAACTAAATGATATGTTCTAACCCATAGACCTTTAAAAGTTCATAACAATACTGAATTGCTCTGGATTGGGAACAGTGAACAGTGGTAGTTATGGTAATTAGACATAAACAGTGGTATTTATAATTTCTTTGACTGTGAAACAAGTCCCAGAATGTACTTCATTGTATTTTTTCTTTCTTTCTTTTTTTCCCAGAAAAATTTACATCTGCCTTATTTACACAAAGGGCAGTTTCTTGTGCTAGGGACAGAGGTAGCACATACAGCCAGGTAGGCCTTTGCTAATATATCAACATAGGGATATTTAGGCTAATTGGTTATCTACCATGCAGGTGACTTAAAATCAAGTGAAACTGCTGACATATATGAGGTAACTTCTTACTTCAGCAGCTGTAAGGCAGGCTTGTTTCCCACTTCAGTCCTAAAGAGCTCATTAAACATTCAGCAGTGGCTGACTTCTTGACAGGAGGAGATGACAGAGCTCCTATTGCCTTTGTGAATTCACCCTACAGATTTATAATACAAAAATAATGTAATATTTTAAATTTGTACTGTTAACATGGCTTTTAGAAACAATAATATGTCTCACATTTATGGTGAACTATACTGTGACGAGCAGGGCGGGCGAGAGCCGTGAGGGAACGGCGCGAGGCCGGTGACGCGAGTGATAATGAGCGTCACCTGCGAGGCGTGCCTGCCTCGAGTCTCTCACGGAGGAGCGACTACAGTGAAGGATGAGAGAGGACCAGGCCTGGACTTTATGTTATGTTTTATTATGTTTGTCCGCGAGGGTCTACCGGCATTACTTTCGTTTTGTTCTTTGTTTATTTTATATTAAAGTTTGTTGAATGTTCGCCGGTTCCCGCCTGCTTCTTCCCACATCTAATAACCTTGTTACATATACATTTAAACTGACATTTAAATATGTCCAGAAAGACATAGAGCTGGACTCAAAAGGCATGGTCAACAAATTCAAGAGGCTCTATGACCATCTCTACAATAGAGCTTAATTCAGGGTTCCCACACATCCCAGTTTACCCTGTAAATTATGTCATGTTTGAGTGGTTGGCTATGGTTCAGCATTCTAAAGTAGTAGATTCAGTATTTCAGTAGTAGAAGCTGTCAAGCCTTGAAGCATGGAAAGCCCAGTAATGAGACGAGTTGAAACCTTCAACTCCTTACAATGCTACGGTCTGCAGTGTTCTGAAAGTTGTCAGTTTACACCAATAAGATGAGACGGGACGGTGTTTTATGATGCTGAATAGCAATAACTCTGTACTTCGAATCTAATTTCTGACTCTTTTTAACAATGTTTTTTTTTTTCTTACAGTTGGATATCATTTGTAGCATCATAAAATACAATGAGGACAGAGATGCATGCATCAAAAGCGTGCATCAACTCAGAAGCACAATGAAAAGCCCAAACCTTATAATCAAGCAAAGCAATCTACATTGAAATTTGCTCCAAAAACAGACTCTTCAAAACAGGCAGAGGCAGCAATGGCTATTGCAGAGCACTGTTCCATTCTCAATTGTGACCACATTGGTAAGGCATGCAAAGCTGCTTTTCCAGATTCCAGTGCAGCCAAACATTTTCAGATGCACCGTACCAAGTGTACTGAAATTATCAATGGGGTGTTGGCACCATATTTCATTAAAAGACTGGTGATTCTTGATGAACGTACAGATGTAAATGTCTCAAAGTATCTTGGGATCGTAATTCTGAATTTTAGTGAGTACAAGGCAAATGTGGTGGCCACCTACCTAGGCCTTGTTGAGCTAGAGGGAGGGGATGCTAGATCAATAGCCAAGTTCTAGCTTTTCTTGGGAAGTGTGGCCTCAAGAAGGAGAACTTGCGTGGAATTGGCACAGATGATGCCTCTGTAATGACAGGAGTGTACAATGGTGTGCACAAAATTCTGAGGGAGGAGAAACATCTGGTCTTAAACATCTAGTCCTCATCCGCTGTGTGTATCACTCACTACAGTTACCTGTAAGATCTGCCTCCAAAAACATTCTTCCTAGTAGTGTGGAATTTCTTGTTAGAGAAACATAATTGGTTCTCTATTTCTCCAAAGCGCAGAGAGGCAAACAAGACTGTCTTTCAGACAATAAACTGTGGGGAGAAGCCTTTACTGATAAGAAAGGTATGTGCCACATGCTGGCTTTCCATAGTGCCAGCTGTGTCCAGAATTGTGGATCAGTGGGAGGAGTTAAAATTTTATTTCAGCCTTACCATGTCAAGTGAACACTGTTACATGGCAGATGTTCTACATTCCATGTACAGTGACCCACAGAACCTCCACAGTATCTTACTTATTTAAAATCTATCATTAGTGAGGTGCAGTCCGTAGTTAAGGCTTTAGGGGGAACAGTCGGATCCGCTCAAGCTGATTGACTGTTTAATGAGGCTTATAAAGACTGTCTGCAGCAGAGTCATTAACCCAGTGACAAAAACTGATGTCCTTTAAGAGCCAACAGATGGACACATTTCTCCCCGGCCATACCTTGGCTATATATTTTAGTCCAAGGCAGCAGAGCTGAACCTCTCTCCCAAGGAGGAGGATTGTGTGTGAAGATGTGTGAGCTACACCATCTCCTTAGGAAAAGAACTTAGAGCAAAGTTCCCAAATAATATGGAGATACTGCAGCACATGTTTTTGTTCAAAGTGGAGGAGACTCTGAACCACAACAAAGGCCTGACAAAATTTGCAAACCTCCTAGGATATTGCCTGGCCCCAATTGATAAAATTATTAATCAGTGGAGGTCTATTCACCTTCAGAAAGGGGAGGAAACAACAAACACCTTGGCATTCTGGGCTAAAATTAAAAAAAAAAAAAAAAAAAAATACGGATTTAGCAGGTATAAACCCATACAAAGACTTAGCTTCAGCTACAGTTTCTGCCCTCTCCCTCCCACACTTAAATGCTGAGGTAAAAAAGGCTGTTCAGTCAAATGGGTGTCATTAAAAACAAACTCAGGAACCTTTATCTCGAACTTTATCTTAAAATTAAATAAAGTTGGGTCGAAACTTCCCAAACAATTTGGACATGGAGTCCCAAAAGAAAAGTTTATTAATAATTAGAATCTAGAAGGATATTAAGACATTTTGAATACTTTTAGAGTTACAGGCATGACAACTTTGGAAAAAGAGTATTTATGGCACTCAGACAGACTATGTGATGATAGAAAAAAAAAAATAGATACATTTTCTAGTTTCAGTGTTATTTGTAACGTATATTTCTCTTTAAAGGAAAGAAGTATCAGCTATATACAAAGTGACCCACATTTGGTTTTTGAAAATGTTTACTCATGGAGCCACATTTACATGTCCATATCTCTGGGATTGAACCATCAAGGGCTTTTAAATTGAAGATACCAAAAGGAGCTGCCATCTTACTAAAGTCATTTTACATCCCTGTAAATTAGCTCTAAATCTCAGGTGAAAATTGTCATTCTGACCCCCCTCTACAAAATAGCGGATTACTCAGTAAATATACATCTGTGACATTTAATATTTTGGCTTTCATCACTATTTATGTTTGTCTTTCCAAAGAAAAATATTAACAAAATAAAAAATTTGAGCTGGGGATGAATTGACACTGAATGACCCAGCTACCTCTCATAAAGAAACAAGTACATGGTACATGGTTGTACATGTACTTGGTTTTGTTTTTAATTAATGATATAGGCTTCTGCATTTTTTATCGCAACTTGCATACAATGTTATTCATTCTTTCAAGCAGACATTTGTATAAATAATATTGATTAATCCTTAATAAAGCTATTATAGTTATTCAGTTAACATTGAGTGATCTTTCTTTTTCTGTTGTTGTTTGATTACCATTAATGACAGCAGCATGTTATTAATGTTATTAGACTGCTCTCATTGTAACCCCTTAACTGTCACCGTGCCTCTAATGCAAGGATCTAATTCATTGATACACATCCGATTTTCTTTTTCTGTTCACTTACATAAGACATAAACGACTTGAATAATCGCAAAAAGTGACACACTTTTTCAGATTCATCCATATGTCTGCTCTTCTCTTTCTCCCAGATGTTTACATTTTTTAACATTTTATGAGAAATGCAGCAAGTGTATGTCAACTTATGTCTTGCTGGGTAGATCAGCACATTACTATTCAAATGTAGAAAAACTGGATCTCTTCCTAAACTTGTTCCTCCCTAACATTTTAATCAAATTTTATCATTGACGAAAACTTCAAAAGTTTATCATAACTTTTGCCATTCAAAACTGGTTTTTATTTAGTTAATTAGTCTCGTTTTCGTCAGTTTCGTCAATGAAATTAACACTGCCATGAAAGAGCAGGAAAGGATAAAAGGAGGAGTGACAACAGTGCAAGATGAGAGTTGTTACGTACTGCTCCGAAACTTGAAAGGTTGGAGAACCAAATGCAGCTTTATTAAGAGGGACAATCCAGATACGTAATCCAATATACAGGCAACAGGTCAATAAACAGGCAGGCAGTCCAAACAAGCCGGCCAATACAAAAAGTATTCTCATCGCTTCATAACATTAAGGTTGAACCACTGCAGTCACGTTGACTTTTTTTTAGACAATGTCTTTAGTAGCTTTCTGGACCTTGAAAGTGGTGGTTAAATTGCTATCTATGGAGGAGTCAGATACCTCTCGGATTTCATCAAAAATATCTTAATGTGTTCCGAAGATGAATGAAGGTCTTACGGGTTTGGAACGACATGAGGGTGAGTAATTAAAAAAAGGCTAATCCTTGCCCAAGAAAGGATGAAAATGTGAATATGCTGCAAAGACTCATTGACCTCAGAGAGCCTGTTGGTGCTGCTTTTCCTAGTTTGACAAGTGACATCATGCCACTTTTAAGTGCTAATTTTGACAATTTCTGTAAGCCCTGAAGTACTGGCACCCTTCAAGTATGCTGCAAAAGAGCTCTCTGGGGAGAAGAGAGTGTCAGCTTCAAATATCATCCAAATCATTAGGATGATTCAGCACAAGGCAGTGGCAAATGCCACAACGGCAAAACAGCCTGGCAAGAAATGCATCTGCTTCATCCTTAGGGATGGCTCTTCAGCAGTACATCAACAAGTGGTGCAGTAATGTTGAATCCATCTGTGTGCTTGCATTGGCCACATTCCTAGACCCCAGATTTAAGACCCTTGGGTTTGTCAACCAGGATAATGCCCGTGAAGGAGAACGACTGTTGACGGGTGAATGTGCTTCAGTCCAGCTAACCAGTGAGCATGCTTCACAAGCAGAAGTATCATCATCTCAGGCAGTTGGTCCGGAGATACATCAATAATGCATACTTCCCTTAAAGTAAGGACCCTCTCAAATACTGGCAGGCCCATAAAGTGTACCCCCATCTACATGCACAATTTGCACAACAAGACAGAGTGCATGGAGAATGAGTGAATGCCAATCCTGTGCGCTCACAATAGAAGACAACACACAAAGCATGAATGTCCAAACCGCAACACAGAAACAAAACGAAACTAGCCCGAAATGCCGGGAATCAAGACCATGCACCTCACACAAAACAAAACATGTGGACAGAAAAGCGCACAGCCCAAACAAACTCAAAACCGCAGGGGCAGATTTATACATTTTACTTATCTCTTAAGAACACACCAAATTAATATCATTGGCTTTTTCTTATTTTTTAAAATACACCAAAGTAATATTATTGGCTGGTAATATTCACCCTAACAGTTATTTTCCATGAAATCATCTACGGGGGCTCTTCTCCCACACCTCCTTCCCATTTACTCCCCGACCTTTCTGCCATAGACACTTCACTAATATAATTGCAGGTGTTTCTTATGTAAGAGAATTTTTTTAGTAAGGGTGACCAGCTTCCAGCTACTGTACATCTTTTGACTTCATTTCTCATGGGCCTTCTGCCAATTTGATGGTCAACCCTTTTCCCATTGGCCAAATGCAACATTGTATCAAAACAGTCAACACTCCCCAGAGGCAAGAAGCCTTCACGTGACACCCTTAAATGATGGTCTTGTTCATTTTGCAGCCACCTGTTGTCTGGTGGAAAATTACCAACAAAATATGCTCAGGTAAACTTGTTTGACCCTTACAGTTACAATTGCCAAAAGGCCTCAAAACACTTCTAGCTTTTATAGTAAGCAAACAAATTCTACAATTGTTTTCCATAGGATGGATAAAATACTCCAAGCGCTGATGGAAATTATATGAATTAAAATATGAATGAATTCCATGAATGTATTTCTGAAGGATGTTTTCTCTGAATACACTTTGGGCAACAGAAACCTGGAGAGGATCTGCAGACTCTGCAGCCATGCCTGACTGATTGGCAGCTCTTCAATGAGAACATGGAGCTGCTCGAAACTTAATTAATACTCATTCTGGATCATAGCTCACAAATTTGACCACTTCCAACACAACCTCTTGTTCACAGCCTCAAGGCAGCCTACCCACTACATCTTTCAGCCTAGGCATTTCATTGTCATATTTCTGGTAATGCCTAGCAAAGCACAGATCATGCCTCTGTAATTCAAGACTGATATCTCCAACCAGGGGTGCATTTACTGAAGCCAACTATGGTTGCAAGTTTTGTCAATACTAACACATTTCAACAGAACTTGTGACCATAGTTGGCTAACAATACTTTTGGGAAACGCACCCCAGGCTAGCCGCTCTAGCGTCAATGGATGGCATTTCGGCCCACTTGTGTACCTCTTAAAATTCTTTGAATGACCAAGCCGAGCTCAGATGCCCTCACTCCGCAACGCGCCATTCATGCCCAAACCGCCCGCACGAAGTGGGTGAATATTATTATTTAACTAATAATATATTTTTAATCATGGTTAGCTTTGATCGTGGATTTGATTGTGCTGTGCTGTCTAACAACAAAAATCAGCAGGCTTTTGGCGTCCTCTGCAGGCATTTGTTATATAATGTATAAACAGTTCAGGAAAAAAAAAAACGATGTGTTTAAATATGCAGATTAGCTTATTTTGGTTAATTTAGAAGAAATCTACAGATGCAAACAGACAGAGGGTAGTAGGCTTAAAACAAACTCCATCTAAATGTGTAGGGTTAGGGTTAAGTTTTCTTTCCATTAGAGTAAAAGACATGGCAGCAAAAATGGATCATAAAATTGTACAATCTTAAAATTGTCCACTTCATGAAAGAAGTATTCCTATTTCACCAAAAAATTAAAACGATTCATTGATTTGTGCAAAATAAACAAATTATTAGTGAAACTATGTCTCTCTCCTTGATCGAGTTATTTATTCTAAATATATAGATAGGCTACTCTTGTGATAAACCTAGTGAATACTAAAGAAGACCATGGTCTGTGTGTGAACTAATTATTTTGTAGAAATTTGTGGAGTATAAAACAATTGTGTGAGTGTAAGGGAAGTCAAAGTTGTCTTAATATATTTAAGGGTTCATTATTTTTTTAAATAAATAATTATGAGAAGTACCCTTTTTTCCACTTGAGCCCCTGCCCCCCAAAATGTCTGTGCACGTCCCTGGATAGCTACATACATTACTCAATCTTCACTGAATTTTATATAATCATTGAGCTCTTCAACAATTCTGAGCTAGACTGTAAGGTCTGTTTCAAAAACTTGCGAAAAAGTAAACACTGAATGATTCACTTTCTATTAGTTGTTAAAATAAATTAATTACAACAGTTCTTGCATACCTAAACTCGGTAAAAAGGGGGGAAAAGTGTTAATTTTTTTGAATCCCCATGTGCAAGAATGTGAATAAGAGCGAAAGTCAACAGCACATGAATGCCAGAATGTAAAATTAGTTATTTTATGCATTTAAATATAATCCATTTGTGTTTGTACTTTACAAATTAACATAAAATTAATGTTTATATTCTAGTATAAATGCACAGTGATTACATTTATTTGTTTAAAAAAAAATAAGTATCAGCTTGTGCCTTATATATTGTGATCTCACATAGCAAAATATTTTAGTCCATACATAGAGAAACATGTTCTTACATGGGATGTGATGCATAACAAATACATAGCCTACAGCTATGCATGCAGTTTTGACGCAGCTTTAATCGCATTTCTGTTTTTTTCATGACTTGACTAACTATGACGTAGTTTCTTTTGTGCTTTAGATATAGAACGGCTGACATGACAGGAATGTTGTGTGGCTTGAATTAAGTTAAGATATGCTTCACATGGAGAGCTATATAATACTATAAGACAGGACTGAGTAGGTTACTATTAAAATCTATTTCACCACAGATTACAAAATACATGCTTTAAAAAGTAATGTGTTACGTATTTTGTTAGATTACCCAAGTTTTGTAACTTAATTTAAATACCTTAGAACACTTTGGAATACTAATAAGTATGTAACAATTGCAACTTTTTTTCTCAGAATTGCGAGGTTATAAAGTCAGAATTGTGAGATATAAATTTGCAATATTGAGAAAAGAAGTCAGAATTGTGAGATATAAATTCGCAATTTTCCAGAAAAAGTCAGAATTGTGAGATAAACTCATGATGTTAATATAATTAGCAATAGTGAGTTTATCTCCCAATTCTAACTAGAAAATTCAATTGTTAGTTTAAATCTCACAACTGCGAGGAAAAAAGTCAGAATTGTGAGATTAGAAGTCGCAATTACTTTTTTTTTTTACAATTACAAGGGACTCACAAATATTGCAAAACATGAAAACAGTCATGGATCATCCAGATTAAAATTATTAACATGTTGCATATTCGGCAAGGGTATGAAACTTAGGAGCAGAAATGTAGCTTAGTACTTAGTAGTCATTCCCTAACCCTAACCTTTATTTCCCCCCCCCAATTGCAGAGATGCAAACAAGTAAGGCGGGAAAAAGGTGAGAACATTGCGTGGATCAGGAACAATTGTGTTTTGTTTTTAATGTGTGGTTTTGGATGCCTTTAAATCATCTGAATTCCAAGGATCCTTTTTGGAAGGACACCTGAATTTACCTTAAATAAGCTTACACCCCAAAACTTTTTTCTGCATCATTCTCAAATATAAACTCATAAATATGAACATAAATATTTCGTTTATCCCCTGTGTTTAAGGCTTGTCAAATCAGTTTCTAAATGCATTTCACAATAATAAAAAAGTCACTTTTTAGTCCATTTAAACTTATCATAATCTGTTTCTATACAACTAAAGGTAATTCTAACACAAGGCTTAATAAACATTATGTTATTAAAGATGACTCAGATAATGCAGTGCAATGTTCATTATTTCATTGTTTGTCCTTTTATTTCTAACTTTATTTACAGTGTTTCATTTCACAGCAAGACGGATGTTTATGTAATATTTTGATTCTAAGATATTAAACAAATCAAAATTGAAAGTGACGCCTCTACACGATCGTAAATAATTTTGCACAGATGCATATTTTCTGGTGCCATTTTAAACTTCTGAGCCATTTAAAACCCTTTCCACACAAAGAACAAAAATAGGGTCTCAAAAATCCATGACTTTTCATGTGTATCTGTAAGTGTGATGGCAAAAGAAATGTTTTATTACACAGATCACATTTAAATTGCCGTCCAAAGTGAATGTGCATGTGATTTTCAAAATTGTTCCTTTTTATTGTCTCACTCTTATCAGACTCAGAATTCAGATTGTCAGAATTCTGCAACTTCTTTCCGCAATGTGTTTGCACATGACGTTTCAGGTCTTTCTGATATGTGAAACACTTCCCACACTGAGGGCAGGTATAAGGTTTCTCTCCAGTGTGAATTCTTATGTGTGTCTGAAGGTTTCCTTTAACCGTGAAACTCTTTCCACACTGAGGACAGGTGAAAGGCTTCTCACCAGTGTGAACTCTTATATGAACGTCAAGGCTAGCTTTGCTGTTGCAAGTCTTTCCACAGTGGTGGCACATGTAAGGCTTTCCGATGTGAGTTTTTACATGATTCTTAAGGTTATTCCGGTCTGTGAAACTCATTCCACACTGACGACATACCTGTTGATTACAGTTCTCTCTTGAGTGAATCCTCATGTGGTAATTAAGGCTTATTTTACATCTGAAACTCTTTGCACAATGACCACATACGAACGGCCTCTCTCCAGTGTGAATTCTCATGTGAGTCTTAAGACCTTCTTTTCGAGAGAAGCTCTTTCCGCACTGTTTGCAGATGAAAGGGTTTTCTCCAGGGTGAGTTCTCATGTGGGCATTAAGGGTTCCTTTATGTGTAAATCTCTTTCCACACTTTTGGCAGGTGTATGGCTTCTCTCCAGTGTGAATTCTCATGTGGACTTTAAGGCTTCCACTTTGAGTGAAACCTTTTCCACACTGTTGGCAGGTGAAAGGCTTCTCTCCAGTGTGAAGTCTCATGTGGACTTTAAGGTCTCCATGTTGATTGAAAGTCTTTCCACACTGTTGGCAGGTTAAATTACTTTTAGTTGCCGTCTTCTGAGCATTGTTTTGTGAGCAATTCTTTTCAGTCTGTGAGCAACTAAAATGTTTTTCTCCAGTTATCATACCATGATGTTTCTCATTCTGATCTTTCTCTTTCATTATATTCAGTTCTTGATTCTCCTCTTTTAGCGCCATTAGGTCTAAGATGTAAAAAGACATATACAAGTTACAAAGCAAAAAATGTAATGGATCAAAAAGTGATAGGATCATTCAACAGACATTTTACAGCTCAGTGCCTTCAAGAATTTAATTGATAAACCATCAGTTTGTTATATCGGCCTCTTTCCTGCTATAGCCAATATACGGATGGTTATAAATTGAGCAAAAATCAGAGGCTGATACGCACCGATGTGCATCTCTAATTGAAAGAGTCTATACCGGGATAACCTGGGGCCTGTTTCAGAAAGGAGGTTAAGTGAGGTTAACTCTGAGTATGTTAACCCTGAAATGAGGGAAACTCTGGGTTTTCTGTTTCAGAATGGGAGGTATGTCAAACCCGAGAAAGCAGGTTAAGTTAAGCCTGTTTCTGAAAGAGAGGTAACTTATACTTCGAGTAACTTACTCTGTGAACCTAACCTGGTCGAGAGCATGTTTTCTTCGGTAAACCCAGAGTTTCTTTCGGTCTCCTCCCCTTTTTTAAAGTGCAAGTAATGTTCAAATAGTTCATTAATTCGTTCATGCTACAAAAATGCTTTTCTTACTGAGTATTTTTTGTCCCATTTCAAGTACAAATATCTAAAAATTCTTAAATCAAGATGGATTTTCTATATAAGAAAATTATATAATATATTTAGTCTTGTTTCCTGGGGGATCTAAATTAAGTGCATTTTACTTAAGTAAAATTATCAATATCTGCCAGTGTGGTAATAAAAATAATCTTAATGCAAACGGAAAACAACATTATTCGGACTGTCTAATACTAAGTGCAAATTTACAGTAGCCCTGCCCACTAACATCACACAAGGTTAAAAACAATGCATGCAAGTTACGGCTTCAGTGGTTTAAGCGGTAGCACGTTTGGCGCGGAGAATTTCCTTGTGACGCGTTTGACGGGGTTCGAATCTGCCTTATTTCTGAACTCGCTCTTCTTCCTTATCACATAAGAAAGGCATTTATTTTCAATAAAAATGAAGAAAATGTTCTAAAAGTGGAAGTAAATTGCCTAACGAGTGTTTAATAATGATAAAATTTACCATCTGATATTATTGCATCCTGTTACTTTACAATACTGGAGGTGCAAATAGTATGCATCTGCCAGTATAGAATGAAAATGAATATTAGTTCAATAACTTACCATTCTACCAGTTTTCACCTTTGATATTTTAACAGTGATAAGAATTATACTTGCATTGACTCAGAAGTATGCGGACGTCCTTTTGTCACGTACTGTTGCCATGGTGAATCGTAATATCGGAGCTCCATTGATGATGGCTTTTCATAATCATGGTGCACAGGCTTAACTCAAAAATAACCTACTCAGAGTCGATTAAACTAACTCAATTTAGCTGTTCTGAATCCGAAAACTCTGAGTTTCCCGTTTCAGGGTAAGTCAACGCAGAGTTGGTTGAACCGCCTTATTGAAACGAACCCCTGGTCTCGAGACTCCCCTGCTAGTTTGCTGTTATTGATATTCTTGACATCACAGACACAAGCGATTTCAATCCACGGGTCAAAAGTCATTGGTGCTGACATATGAATTTGTACATGGTTTGTCTTAAAGCATATAAAAACACCACAGGGGGACTTTAAATGTATTATATGAATAATTAGTGCTCATGAATGGATGTTAAGATAGTATTCTCAATGTACATGAGTAGAGACTTGAACAGGGAAATTTCTTATGTCACAACTGTTTATAGTTTGATTCAATGAATATTTACTGATAATTATATTCAGGTATTTTTTTCTATGTGAGTTTGTAATTTTTGCTAATGAGCCTCCATGTTTTGTTAGATACGGTAGCATTAAGTGATGTGATGATGATTAAATTAATGGTTTTCATTGATTTCAATTCAGAAGTTGATACTAGGTTTAATAGCACACAAAACAATTATATTTAGACTACTTCTATATTATTTTTCCTAACAAATTCCCAGCTTGGAAGTAAGCTTTTCACTTGGCTGGTCATGTGTTCCAAGCCAAATACAACTGCTTTGATTAGGACACTCAAAAGTTTCCTTAAAAAAATATTATAAATAGAACCAAATGACTGAGTTCAGTTTTGAGACTGAAAACCAACCTGTTTGTCTCGCAGTATCTTCTTGTTTCACTCTGATTGCTTCTTCAATCTTGATTTCTTCACTCTCCTCTTTAATAAATGCCATCTTTGTACATCACGTGGATCTCAGTTGCTTCACCAGGAGTTTTTCCTGAGTGTTTGGACACTCTGTCATGTTTAAGATGAAAATGATTAACAGAGAGAAAAATAAATCCAAACAAAATCTTTGGGTGCGTATCAATCAGCTCCCTAGTTCAGAAGTCAGTGCACTGGTGAGGGAGTCAGTCTGAGTGATAGTTAATGGTTTTAAATGAGACCAGATTAGCTTAAAGAAAACCTCCCCAAAAACTAGCACTACATATTAATACAAGAATACAAATTACACTTGGTTATTTGTCATTTTTAATAATTGGTAGTCTACAATTAATATACAGCAATTTCATGAAAAGATACAGTTGGTGTGTATAATATGTTCTAGATTAATTTACAGTTTTGACCAGCACGTGTCGCCAGCGTGCGGGGATTCTACCGCTTTAATCCAAAGTAAAACAGTAATTTGGGCCACACGAGCAATAACAGTTATAATGGTTACTTTTGTGAAATAAGAACCATTTGATTATGTATACGGCTGACAAATGTCACATGGATTAAACTTGCCGCATCATTTTGCATTTAGTTGGTTCAGTTGACTTTGAGTTTTGAAATGTTAAGTTTCTCCATCACTACTTGCCAGTAGCCGAATTCGTGTTTACGATGAACTGATTCACTCTATAGGAGCGAAATGAAACGCAATTATGTATGGTGCTTATTACTTACAAAAATAACGTTCAATAACACTAGCTAAAGAAATACAATGCCACACTCAATGACAATGAAAACAGAATTCTTTTAAAGGATAAACAATTTCATCAATGGGTTGCGTTAGTTAAAACACTTTAAATGCTTGTAAACACAAACCTTTGTGGAGGCAAATCAAAGACGCAAGAGCGCGGCGCGGCGTTGTGACGTCAGGTCGTTAGACCAAAATAAAAGTACTGATCAGCCAAAATCACAAAAGAGCATGGAATTGTAAAGTAAATAATAAAAAATATGTCAGATGAATTCAGAGTTTCATTCTACAACTTTAAATACATGTTGCCCATTAAATAACTGCCACATCTAAAATGTGAGATTTTGTCTAAAAGGCAAAACAGTCAAGTTTAGGTGCACAAAGCCATTTTGTCTTATTTACTGTATATTTAATGTATATTATGGCCACATACTACCTTAAAAACACAAAAACAAAAATCAACATATGTTGCAATGTATTATAAATTAATTTTGATTGTGTATGCATTCTCTGATTTAAGTAACACCATTTGTGAAACATTTGACCTCCTTGTTAGGGCCCATCTTTTCTAGAGGCCAGCATATGTCGCTCAAGCTAATATTGGTTCAGAGTAAGATATCTAAACATTTTGTAGGAGCTAAAGAGAAACGTGTTTTCATTTTTTGAGCCCTAAACATACTGACTAAACTAAAAAAAAATATATTTATTTATTTATTTTTCAACTGGCAGATGAAGTTACAACTTTGTTGATGTTGAAGAACAACATAGAACAGAGACAGCTATATGTGTTTCAGTGGGACATTAGTTAACATGAATGAACATTTTTAAAACATGAATAAATCTTGGTTGAATTTAATCTCTCCATACATATAACTTGATTTAACCTATAATTGTAACAAAAAAAAGCTATAGTTAAAGGGTTAGTTCACCCAAAAAATTACATTTTGACATTACTCACCCTCGTGTCGTTCCACATCTGTAAGACCTTCCTTCATCTTCGGAACACAAAATAAGATATTTTTGTTGAAATCTAAAAGTTTTATCCCCCATAGAAAGCAACATAATTACCACATTCAAGGTCCATAAAGTAGTTAAGACATTGTTAAAAGTCAGCGTGACTACAGTGGTTCAATCTTAATGTTACATTGCGTTCACATTCCGTCTTTCACTACTCAAACCATTCACTAATCCTCTGGTTCCTTCTTCCCTTAGGTCTGGTGCTGATGATGTACCTCCTCCAGTGGAAGCAGCTCATCACAAACTCACTACTTTAGCAGTCACTTTTCAGTTCACCATTGACTGGTCTCATTTTTCCTACCAAACTTCTCATCTGCTATACTTACCTGTGGCAATCCTCTCCAGTCTTCAGTCATCTTCAGTCACTAGCCAGTCAGCTTGCACTAGTCGGAACCTGCAAAAGACATTGTTATTCACAGCTAAGTGTTTGATACCGACCTAACCTGTCTTGTCTGCAAATAAAACACCCTTTTGTGGAAGTTAACTGCTTTGTCCCTTTCTGTTTGCTGACATATCTATTATTCTACAGTGCACAACATAAATGAGTACACCCCCTCTTAACAAATACAAAAGATGTATTTTCTTCATGATCACTTACAATTCATGGAAAGATGGGAAAAACTAAAATGTTTTAAACATATATTTCTCAGTTTTTATTATGTATATGTCATTAATAGCCATAAAATAAGTAAATTAGCCAATTTTGTTTAAATTAAGGATTGCAGAAATGAGTACACCCTAGATTTAATTCAACAAATGTATAATATTCTAGTACTTAGTATGCCCTCCATAATTTTGAATATACTGCTCTGACCCTTCTTGGCACCGAGTGTATAAGCTCATGACAAATTTGTCACATCTGTCCTCCTGGATGATGAGCTCCTTAAACACCCTGATCTTTAATGGGGAGTGTTGATCAAATCGTCTCTACAGATTCCACAAAGGTGCTCAAGAGTGTTAAGATTGAGTGCAATACATGTCCACAGAAGGTTTTTCACCTTGGGAGAATGGATATCCTCATTGTCATGTTGAAAAAATGCCCAATAATGCAGGGAATGAGGAATGTGTAACATCTTGTTTCAAGTCTGTGTATTAAATTACACAGTGGTGTAGGAATTCTATGGTTGTTTGATTCCAGGTTTTTTGGAGTCGACTCCCGACTCCCACTGTAGGAGTCGATATTTATTGTACATCAAAACAGGGTCATAAATTTGACTAATTTGGACAGTCTCGCTAAACGTGTGTTGTTTTAATGAGGGGATTTTAAGGCTTCACGTAGGGGAAAAATAAATTATACCTAATTTTACTGAGAAAAAAGTCACGAAAAACATCTGTGGTTGAATATTATGTCAGAATTAAAAGAAAGCAGGGATTCTTTAATGAATTCATCTCATTATAATGGTCGGGGGATGGCGCTAAACGCACATGATCATTGTTTTAAAAGTGCTTGGACACGAGAGTTAAAGATACTAAAATTAATACATTACATAAAAAAATGCATACTTATTAATGTGTTTATTGTTGATGTGAGTTTTTTTATTATTTTTATGTATGGTTAGTTTAATGAACACTGTTAACTATGGAAAATCAAATCTATATTTAATGCAATAATAAGCTACTGTACCATCAATACTAAAACTGTATGTATGATTACAAACTAAAGTCACTATGACTATCTATTTCTAAAGTAAGCTACATAAATGTATGTGACAAAGTGTCTGCGACAGCTCTCTGGCGCGATTCGTCAGTGTCCGAATTCCTCGCTTCATTTAGTTCACTCCTTACTTAGTGCACTTAACCATAGACATTATGCACTTAACTGCCATGCATGATGTAGGCTATGGATTTGAGAATCAGTAAACAAGTGAGCGATTCCAGACACAGCAACAGAGTTGACACCGAGAGTTGATTCCTGTGCTGGAGTCGACCCCGACTCTGTGGCTATTCACAACCATGCATGCCATTTCTGCAGGCTGCATCTTACTCTGTGAGATAAACAGTCACTCTTTTCATAGCTTTTGCTGGCTCTGAGACACTCACTTGGTATTTCTCCTGCTCTTTGTCTAGCAAAAAAATCCCTCATACTAAACAAAAGATTAAAATGAAGGCCTGATTATTTCAGGGGCCTTGTCACAAGTCTATTGTTTTTGAATTTCTGTGTTACTTTTGCTATATTTTCACACTTTAAACAATGATTTGGTAATCCTCTTGTAGCATTGTCCTCTTTTGTGCTACACTCTAAAAAATAAAACATTGGTTCAATAAAAAAAAAAAAAATACGTTAACGTTTTCCACTAGAATTTTTAACTTAAGCCAATTGGGAGAATTACATTAATTCAATGCAATATTTTGAGTTGATCCAACATAATGTTTTAAGTAAGGTGAAGACGCTTTTTTTGCCACAATAAAAACACATTTCTAAGTAACATGAACTTAATAATTGTCAACATGAATGCAACTATTTAAGTTGATCCAACATAATGTTTTAACTAAGGTGAAGACAGTTTTTTGCCACAATAAAACGCATTTCTAAGTAACGAACTTACCAAGCACCGCTTGTCACCATGATGGTAAATCTCCAAAAACCCACATTAACAGAAACTGTTCTAATTAGCATAACATAACATAAATCTCTGTTACCATTAATCTTGTGCAAAAAACATTATATAACACTTAATTTTAGCATTTACTCTCCTTTTCAAGTGCCATGGGCAAAGCATGATGGGAAATATATATCCCAGCCCAGTTTCACTTAACTTAAGTTCATCTAAATTAAAAGAAGCATTCATACAACTCAAAACAATGAAACACGTTTACACGTCATCAGATTGTATTTTACATTAACAGAACTTAAAATTAAATACATTTTTGATTAACTGAAAATGTGAAACTATGACTATCATAAGTCATGATAGTATATCGAATCAATAGGCATAATTTGTGTGTCATCCAAGCTCAATAAAATAACAATTACAAATAAAAATTCTAACAGCATTTCAGAACTTGATTTTTTATTTCACAACAATAAGTAATGACTAAAGGTCCCCTGAATTAGTTTTCAGAGTGTAAGAAATAAGTCTCCTGACAGTTCTCTCCCAGGTGGTTCCATTGTTGTCAGCATTAAGTCTGAGAATGATTCAGTGGGCTATATAACACTTTTAATTGTCAAGAAATTACTTCTCTTTAAATGTTTTTGTTCAACATACTTACCTGTTGATCAAACATTGCCTTAAACTTACACCAGAACATTTTTATTTAGTTTTATTTAGTAACTTTTAGGAGGGTGTACTCATTTTTGCTACACAACATTTTATCACCTTGATAAGAAAATCTTATTTTCCTTAATAATTTTGACATGCTTCTTTGGTAGCAGACTTGCTGGAACATTATATCTCTAAAGAACCCTAACATGTCTTCTAACTTTCAGAAATTTCAGAGGGGGTGCACTGATTTTATTGCAGCTATGTATCTACCAGCGCCTTTCCACAAATTTGAAATTGTAAAAATACTTCCCTAATCACTAATTCTTGATTGTTTCTCCCTAATCACTTATTCTTTTTTTTATTCCAGGGAATATTTCTCAGGTTGGTTTAAGTCACTTTCTGTATAGACACATACCTTAATGTCCTGACTCCTGACTACTGAAAATCGTTTTAGTAAGCTCAGGAATATTACGAACAGTAAACATCTCAATCATCCCCAGACAAGTGTTCTTGGATGTACTAAATTCAGTGAAGGCTGATGTGCAGAAGTGCAGCGTTCAGTTCCAGACATGTGGAGACATTCTTTGCTCGTGTTTATCATTCCAAGGGTTTATCACGCACTGTAACAATCTGTTTCCTGGGTCTCACTGTGTACAGAACATGTTGTTGGCAGCGTCAAACATGTATTTATGAATTTCTTCTGAATGTTATGTAGTATTCAGTTTGTCAGTGAACAATGGACATCAGAAGGATGCACACAGCCGAGGTGCATCTATAAAACTGGGCTGAGGCATTGGGGTTGAACAGGCTTAGTTTTTTGTTTGTTTGCTATACTGTATGCTGTTATTGTTCAGTGGAACAGGGAGTTATTTACTTTAGTGTGGTGCGGACAGTTCACAGGATGTGAATCATGAAATTGTGAATGTTTAGCGCATGAATATTAATTAGGTTGTGCACATATAACGTAACATTATAAAACTCAGTAAAATTTTTACTTTTAGTCACAAATTATTCAGCAAATCATAATTTTTGACACATTTAAGTGATTTTGTACTTCATGGATGAGAAAGTAAGACCACTATGTATTACTGACTAGAATTAATAAACTGACTTGAAAATTTGTCTGCTTCTTTATCAATCAGGTCTTCTTTTGTTTCTTGTGTCGATCAAAATGCACCTGAGGGGAATTATGCATCTGAGCAAACAGATTTCATGATTGTCAAGGATGAATTTGAATTAATCTGTAAAATCAGCAAAGAATATGAATTAGAATAAAATGATCTGTCATTCTGAATGAAGAGCAAAATAGTAGTACAGGTTTCCACAAAAACTGATCAATTCGATTTAGCTTGTATCAATAATATAGATTTAAGGGCTGTATCTGGTTATATCTGGGATGCAAATAAAAAGTCATTATTTAACATTATATTGGAGCAGTACCAGCTTTTGCTATGATTCACCCATTTCACTTGAAACGGGCCTTATCTTGTGCTCTAAAGAGAGCCCTGCCCCCCGCCATGACGCACACACAGCTGAACAATTCCAGTGGTTTTGCTTATGGAAAAAGGAGTTTTACATGCCCAATGCAGAAAAAGCCATACCCATGGGACTCCAAATGTTTTTTTGAAGCAGACCTTCAAACTGCAAAGGCCAGTGCTACAGAGGAGTTGCTTTGTGTACATGGCCAATGTAATCATCATACACACGATTACAGTTGGAAAGATGCCAGTTTTGTTTTTGAATGCCCAAAGTAAAGATACTGTTGTGTTCATGAGTAAATTATATTGTGGCTACTATTTTGAAGTATTTTGTAATGACGTAATGTGTGTGTGAACGTAAGAGAAGAGTAAACAAAATGAAGTTCACTACTCCTGTCTCGTATGCTTTATTGCTGCTTACTAACTCCTGACGTGATTAGGCACTTTTTTCCGCTATTGTTGGTCATGAAGATGGTTGTTGCTAATGTGCTTGTCTAGAGTTTGTTACTGCCTTGCTTTGGTGAGCCTACTATGCCGTTCAGCATATGGCCGCAGATTTTTGAGTTATTAATGCAAAAGGCCAGACGAAAGATAGAGAGCTGTACTGCTTCACTGCCTTGGCATAGAGGGATAACAGATTTTCTACTCATTGCCTAACAAAAGTGGAGAATGCAGAAAATGCATCAAAAGCCTACTTTGTGCCAAAAGTTAACATAGTAGACTGAATGCCACGCCGTCCTTAGACTCTGTCAGGTGCCTCATAAGACAATACATTGGTGCTGCGAGGGCATGTTGTTTAATGTGAGTTCAATGGCAGTACTGACAAAATGATTTGTGACCAGTTAGTAATACGTGAGAGAAATCTAAAACTGAACACAGCTGTTACGATAGCAAGTCAGATTGAATCTCCTGCCGATCGGGCTAAAGCAGGAAGCAGACAGACCGGCTAAACCGACCGTCTGCTAGCCTCACGTCACAAAAGTCAGATAACACATAGAAACTCTCACACCTAGATATTATCACATAGAGACTGTGTCTGTACCCCGAATTAGTAAAAACAAAAAACTTCCAAACTCATTTAAGGGTAAAAATTGTATAGATGTTCAACAAATAAAAAACAGATAATACTGATAAACAAATGATAAAGCTTGGGTTGTTGAATATTAGATCCCTTTCTTCAAAAGCACTTATTGTAAATGATATTATCATAGACAATAATCTAGATGTGCTGTGTTTGACAGAAACTTGGCTAAAACCGGACGATTACATTACTTTAAATGAGTCTAGCCCTCAAGGTTACGATTATCGACACCATCCTTGTCAGAAAGGCAAAAGGGGGGAGGTGTTGTTGTAATTTATAGTAATATTTAGAGTATTACTCAACAGTCTTTCAGATATAATTCCTTCTAAGTGATGGTGCTTTATGTAACGTTATGTAAGTTGACATTTATGCTGGCTACTGTATACGGGCCACCATACAGACTTTATCAAAGAATTTGCTGATTTTCTGTCGGAGTTAGTACTAGCGGCAGATAAAGTCCTTGTTGTTGGTGATTTTAATATCCATGTAGATAACGAAAAAGACGCATTGGGATTGGCATTTACAGACATTCTAAACTCTACTGGAGTTAGACAACACGTGTTAGGACCCGCGCATTGTCATAATCATACTTTAGATGTAATATTGTCACATGGAATCGATATTGATGCAGTTGAAATTCTGCAGCAGAGTGGCGACATCTGAGATAATTATCTAGTCTTGTGTATACTACATTTAGTCAAGGCTGCTAAACTGCCTCCCTACCACAAATATGGTAATGTGCTGGTATAATTATGGTATAATATTTATTTCTTATTTCTAGTGAAATTGTTCAGATCTAGGTCTATTTCATTTGTGTCTTTATTCTATAATAGTTTGTTGTCCTATATGCTTGTAATTACTTTATATGTTCTTTCTTTATCACTGTTTACTTCAGTAAGCTTGAGAGGTGTTTGGATACCAAGCTCTTGTTCTATCCAGACTGGACTACTGTAATGCTCTCTTGGCTGGCCTTCCAGCATGCACTATCAAGCCTCTACAACTGATCCAAAATGCTGCAGCAAGACTGGTCTTCAACGAACCGAAGAGAGCGCACGTCACTCCTCTCTTCATCAGTCTGCACTGGCTGCCAGTAGCTGCTCGCATCCAATTCAAGGCTCTGATGTTTGCTTACAGAACGACAGCTGGCTCTGCACCGCTATACCTTAACTCACTACTTCAGACTTACGCGCCCTCCAGAAACCTGCGTTCTGCAAGTGAACGGCGCCTTGTGGTGCCATCACATAGGGGCACAAAATCACTCTCACGGACCTTCTCCGGGACTGTTCCTGGCTGGTGGAATGACCTACCACGCTCTATCCGAGCAGCCGAGTCTCTAGCCATTTTCAAAAAAATGCTAAAGACGTATCTTTTTCGTCAGCACTTGACCCAGTAGTAGTAGCACTTACCTTGACTAATATTCTTCTCCTATCTGTGTATTTATTTATTAAAAAAAAAAAATTCGCTATGAGCACTTTACTGACATAACTGTGACTTCACTCAGCACTTACATACTGTTGTTCTCATGTTGATTTAATTGATTCTACTACTCTCATTTGTAAGTCGCTTTGGATAAAAGCGTCTGCTAAATGACTAAATGTAAATGTAAATGTAAATGTGGATACCTTTATCGAAAGAAAGCTAATCATTGCTATATAGTTCATGGTTAGAATTGTTGTTTGTATTACTTATTTTTTTATTCACTACAAATAACATGTTTGTACTATGCCTCAGAGACAACACTATTTTATCAAATAGCATGATCAAGCTATATTTGTTGAAATGGTAATACAGCATTTTCTCCACCATACAATATATTTTGCATGTCATTTAGTAACACAAATCATCCAGCTTTTATTAATATGATATTCTAATATCGATCTAGCTTACTGCTAGAACTGCACAATTAATATTTAATAGTAGAGTTGTCAAAAATACAGACTTCGGTACAAATCGGTACTGAAATTTTAAAAATATGACGCTTTAAGTGCTGTTGATCGGATTCGTAAACGCCTCTGATTGGTGATTGTTCACACACTCATCGAATACGTCTGTGATTGGCTACAATGATTAATGCTTTGGAGTGTTTGAAAGCACACGGAAGTGTATGAATTTGAAAGCGTAAGCATTTGAATGCATGCGTCTATCAGAAGACTGGTCCACGATAGACGCCTATAAGTGCTCGGTAAACGTTTTTGAGGCATTCACGAATATGCTCAACAGGGCTCAAAGCATCACATTTTTAAAATTTCAGTACCTACTTGGTACGGAAGTTGGTACTTTTAACAACTCTAGTTAAAAGATCGATTCAAAGAAGATCTCGATTCAAACACCTATGCGATCTTATGTATAAATGACAGCGATTTGCCTGTGTCTATTAAACCTTTGGCAAAATCCCACCAGAACATTCTAATCTGTATTCGAGCTGCCGCTGAGCCAGAGAGAGCAGCTGTCATGTACGAAAAAGCCTCACAGTCTTTTCAACCACACACAGCATTGTTATTTCTGTTACAAATACTCAAATATTCACAAAAATACTAGGATAAAAGTTTAGTAGTGATCAAAATATAGCAAATTACCTTTTGAGAGTAAATTGGCGCTTCAAATAATGATTGTAGCTTACAACGTGACTTTTTTTTAAAAATGTATTTTATTCAATTGATTTGTTCAAAAATGCTGATTCATTCAGAAATGAAACAAGTATTTATGAGCAAGTCATTGAATAATACATTTTTTTTAAAAAAAAAAAACATTTTTTCATAACTTCTAGAAGTAAATTACTTGTTATTTTGTTTGGTTGTCTGTTCAGAATCTTGGGAAAATCGTTATCTCAATTTATCAATAATTGTACCAGCTCTACAAGCTAACACACAGAGTAACATTATAGCATAACTTTCAACACAGTCTCTAACGTATTTTTAGTATGACTTTTTTTTTTTGACCAAGGAAAAAAGGGCTGCATTGCCCCACAATTTTAATTTGAAGACGACAACTCCCATGATTCCACGCTCATCAGCAACCTCTAGCAATGAAACTTGCATACTATGCCTTTAACAGCTACATGTTTCAAAAGTTTCTTCAGCTAAATAAGAACAAAACAGAGGTTATTGTATTTGGAAACAAGGAAAACATATCAATGGTGAATGCATACCTTGACTCCAGGAGTCTAAAAACTAACAATGAACTTCAGGAATCTTGGTGTCATTCTGGAGTCTCATGGCTTCAACAATAGCTAAATCAGTCTACAACCATTTAAAAACATAGCATGAATAAGATATTTTGTGTTCAAGAAAGATCTAGAGAAGTATGCCTTCATTACCAGCAGAGTAGTGTGCTGCTGCCAGGCTCCTGACCCAAACCAAGAAAATCAGGATATCACACCAGTTCTTAGGTCATTACACTGGCTTCTGTTGGAATGTTTTATCAATCATATAAGAAAACCATTGTAGAAATAGTTTGAATAATAAAACAGCCCGATGTGTTTTGAAGGCCTCATGGCCTATTATATGACTGTAAAAACTGTCACAAGGTCAGGAGCAAGTCATGTGATCCACTTAGGATTCTGCTAAGTTAGTGGTATTTTCAGGACACCACAGGAGGTTGTGAATGATTGGTGATGGTTGGGAAGGAGCCATATTTCCTTTGGAAATATTACATCTTGTTTATGATAAAGGGTTGACCAGCATATGGCAGACTGGCACAATTAGAAAGACGGGTGAGAAAATAAAGATATGATTGTTTGGAACAGATGTGGTGAACTTTTAAGTTGCTGCGTATTGCAAAATAAAAAATAATCTCTGGCCAGAGACACACTCGGATGTCCTGACTTACCTCCATAACACTTCCAGTTTCATTTAAAATAAAAAGTACTTGTAATTGTATTTAAACAATTCTGTTCTAAACAATCATATCTTTATTTTCTCACCCATCTTTCTAATTGTGCCAGTCTGCCATTAATGTAAATGAAGTAATGTAAATGTAAATCCTAAAGGACCAAAATACCTTGCAGATATGCTGGTAGAATATAAACCAAATAAGATGGCATTCAGTTATTATGCCACCCGTAGCTGGAACCAGCTTCCAGGTGATGCCAGATGTGCCCTATCGTAACCTGTTTTTTTTTTTTTAAAGTCCAAACGGAATACATATCTGTTTAGCTGTGCATTCCATGATTAACCGCTGTTTCGCATACTGATCGCACTGTAGTTTTATTTTAATCGTCTTCTGTTTTTCTCATTTTTATTAATATATTATTTCCTTTTTATTGTTTTTTTTTTCTTAACCTTTTTATTAGTTCTATTTTTTAAATAATTTTTATTTAAAGCACTTTAAATGACCACGGTGTATAAAAAGTGCTATATGAAACCTGCCTGCCATATAAGTTATGTCTAAGTTATGTCCTTCTACAGGTTTGACTAGATTAGTCAAGACAGTTTGGTACATAGCCAAACTTGTACAAACGCACAGTGCCTAACCTTTGCCCACTTTCTGAAAACAGCACAGATCTCCAAACATACGCACCTTTGGTTAATGAAAAACATGCATAAGTGAAAAATATTTCAGAGCGTCTGTTTAATACAACAGTTCAGAGGAAAAAGAAAGATCTACAAATATTATTTGCAAAAAGTCCACTTCCTTTCTGATTTACTCCGTCCCAGTAGGTTAATTATAGCCTACAGTTCAACACTTTGCACTGCTCTAAGGCATAAAGACGCGCGCTACCTACCACTCCTTATTTCCGTGAAGTGAGTTGTTTACAGTTGCGCTGCTCCGCTGGGAATTTGGAATACAAAAGGAATGGAGCTTTTTCCGTCTAATTCTGGTTGTTGTGCGTCAATCATATAAGTAAGTTTAATTTATACACTGTTTTTTAACTGGTTTATTGTTTGCCTGTCTTTGGGCATTTCCTGCCCACTTGTTGTTCACTGGTTTATGTCCAAATGTGAACGTAAACTTCTGATAATTAATTATTGTATACCTCTGCTGGTAATTATCAATAGGCAATATTGTTTATTTTTCTTAATGTGTATGGTTCACTTTTTGATAATAATTAAATTTACTTTCTTAACGAACTGCTTTCAAATTGTTTTAAACCAGTACCTGTTTTTTTGTTTTATTTTGTTTTTTTTACGGGTGGTTTTAGTATTACTAATGATAATATTACCTGTTAGGTTTCTAAATGCTTGCGTAAGTAGCCTACTGCATGTGTTTTAATGTTGATGAATGTGTCATTTAATTGTAAGAGTTAGCTAATTACATCAGAATGCATATTGTTGTTTGAATGCTTGATTCTGTATTTTCATGCCCTCATTTCAAAAACACACACACACACACACACACACACACACACACACACACACACACGACTCTCCATAGGCGTAATGGTTTTTATACTGTAGGCTACTGTATATTCTATTCCCCTACACTAACCCTACCCCTAAACCTACCTAGCACAGGAAACTTTCTGCATTTTTTTAATAATAATAATAATAAAAAAACACAGTTTAGTATGTTTTTTTTAAGCCATTTGGTTTACGAGGACACAGAAAGTATGTTGTATTACATTGTAATACCCATGTCATTATACACATTTATGTCCTGATAAACTACATATGCCAATACTTTTATTCTGCAAGGTGTTTTATATTTGTAAAAGTGACAGTAATGCTACAAAAGCTTTCTAAAAGTCTCTCCAGTGCCCTCCACAGTTCTATACCTACCCTACAGCAGATAAAGCCATTTTATCCATCCCACTTTAAAGGTGAAGTATGTAGTTACTGCAGCACTAGCCTCTCCAACTCGAACATTACAAACACAGCTCTTATGGGTGCTTGTGAAGGTATATATCAACAGGTAAAAGTAGGTTACTTTCAATAAAACAGTCTAATCTTTAGAATACTTTTAGCTATGTTGCTAGAGCAAACACAAGTGTCTCACTTATGTAAAATAGCTTCAATACAGCCTGATATAAAGGATTGTGCTTTCCACAATTTATTCCAAAATCATCAGGTATGTCAGTGAGCAAGCCATTCGTAGAGTATCCATCCTTGAAAAGAGGTGGGCATGGTTAAGTTGCTGTTAAAGGGTTAGTTCACCCAAAAATTAAAATTCTGTCATTTATTATTCACCCTCATGCCGTTCCACACCCGTAAGACCTTCGTTCATCTTCGGAACACAAATTAAGATATTTTTGTTGAAATCCAATGGCTCATGAGGCCTGCATAGCCAGCAATGATATTTCCTCTCTCAAGATCCATTAATGTACTAAAAACATATTTAAATCAGTTCATGTGAGTACAGTGGTTCAATATTAATATTATAAAGTGACAAGAATATTTTTGGTTTGCCAAAAAAACAAAATAATGACTTATTTAGTGATGGCCGATTTCAAAACACTGCTTCATGAAGCTTCGGAGCGTTAAGTAAGTAATTTAAAAAAAGGTAAGTAATAAATGACAGAATTTTCATTTTTGGGTGAACTAACCCTTTAAAAGTAAGCTGTCGTAATGTCAGTTCATTCCTTTGCCAGTTGATGTGATGTGAGAATTAGACCTATGCAGCCCTAATGTGGCCTGAATCCTGCTTGCTCTTTTTGCTTTATCTGTTCATGATGTATCTGCAGTCTTGATTGCATGACCTTCATAAACACTTTGTGAACAACAAGAGACTGATGCCGTAGCAGTTCTTGCAATACTGGCTATGATTTTTCTTTAGGATTGGCATGATAACGTCATTCTTCCATGTTCTGAGCTCCAGCATCAGGAGATTGGTTGCGCCCTGTAAGCTGGTTTTTGCTATGGTGCTGAACATGGCTGTTACCTGCTACCAGTTTGTTCGATCAGTTTGTTGTAATTGAACTCACCATGACCGAAAAGTTTTTTCTCATCCAGTCCTGTCTGTACCAATGTCTGTCTGATCTTAGCTGGTTTTAGAAGTTGTTCTTGGCTGCATCCTGGCCGGTCTCAGTTGGGGCGTAGGTGGATAGGATATGGGTCTTTTTTGTGCCATTGTGTGTATTTGTGCAATGAGCACACCATCAGAAAGGGTTTTCAGAGCCACCGGGAAAATTGTTATCCCTATGCGACCACACAAGGTTAATATGTTGGTTTTCCTAGCGCGAAACAAGGACATGATAACTCAGTTCTATATCACATTCGTTAACACAAAAGTAATATTTTTTTTTATTTCTTTATTTTCATTCACACTTTGTTTTCATGTGATACTTTAGAATTCTTTAGTTTTTTCAAATTGGAAAAGGCATTGTAACAAATGGAGACTCAGGCAGGAGATCCAAGTGCAGCATTTATTTACAAGTGAGAGTGGTCGTACAGGCAGGGTCAAAACAGGAACAAACAGGAACAGTGAGGAACAGGCAGAGTCGTAGTCAATGGACAGGCAAAGATCAGGGCAGGCAGCAACGGGTCAATAAACAGGAAACAGGCAGTAACGGCAACAAACAGGCAGACAGGAATAATAATGCTCGGAAATGACACACTGGGTAATCAAGACTTCGCGGTGAGGTGGTGTGTGTGTGAGTCCTTTATAGTCCAGGTAATGCGTATCAGCTGGGTGTGGTGATTAGTGTGGAGTGTGCATGACTGTATGTGGCAACAGGTGATTGGTGGAGTGAGTGCATGTGATTGACAGGGAGGATTATGGGAAATGGAGTCCGGAGTGAACAGGAACAGACTGTGATCGTGACATAACGCCCCCCTCCCGGAAGACGCGTCCTCGCGACGTAAAGGAACAGCTAGGGAGGGGGGGGTGGGTGCTTTGGAGATCTAACAGCAGCCGGGAATGGGATCTCCAATGCAGCCCCAGGGACTCAGGCAGCCACGGTGGGTCAGGTGGCTCGGGCGGCCACGGCAGGTCAGGTGGTTCAGGCAACCACGGCAGGTCAGGCGGCTCGGACGGCCACGGCAGGTCAGGCGGCTCGGACGGCCACGGTAGGTCAGGTGGCTCGGACGGCCACGGCAGGTCAGGCGGCTCGGACGGCCACGGCAGGTCAGGCGGCTCGGACGGCCACGGCAGGTCAGGCGGCTTGGACGGCCACGGCAGGTCAGGCGGCTTGGGCAGCCGCAGCAATGAGACCATGAATGGCCCAAGTGGGCTACAGTCCATGAATGGCCCTAGTGGGCTACAGTCCATAAATGGCCCTAGTGGGCTACAGTCCATAAATGGCCATGACAGCAGTGGCTGGGCAGGGGGCGGGGTCCCCACCCACGGGGTCCCCACCCACGGGGTCCCCACCCACAAGCTCCCCAAGCTCCCCAGCCACAAGCTCCCCACCCTCAAGCTCCCCACACTCAGGTACACTGCCCCCCCCCCCCAAAGTTCTTGGGGATTTCAACGGGGTATGTTGCGGGCTTGTGGGCAGGGAGTTCGGGTGGCTCTGGCAGGGCAAGACGCTTGAGTGGCACTGGCAGCGCGAGGAGCTTGGGCGGCGCTGGCAGAGTGAGGAGCTCGGGTGGCGCTGGCAGAGCGAGGAGCTCGGGCGGCGCCAGCAGGGCGAGGAGCACAGGTGGCGCCGGCAGGGCAAGGAGACTGGATGGCGCTGGCAGGGCTAGGAGCTTGGGCGGAGCAAGAGAGGCCTCTGGAGTGGTCTCCGGACCCACAGCAGGTTCTGGGAAGTTCTCCGAGCCCTGACGGAAGAAGGAAGCCTTTTTCCTCCTCTTTCTCCTCTTACGTGGAAGAGGTGGTGGCACTGTGTTTACCTCCTCCGTGGACACTGCAGTGGGCGCACAAGCTGGAGCAGGCTCTGGAACAGACTCCCTGGCTGGCACGGATTCACTGGCTGAAACAGACTCACTGACTGGAGCGGATTCCGGAATGGACTCACTGGCTGGAGCGGACTCAACGGCTGGAACGCCCCCTATATCCTTAAGCTCCGAGGGGGCGGCCATCTTGCCCGTGGGCACTGGCAAAGCAGCCATCTTGTCCATAGCATCCAGGGCGCTTGAGTCCATGGCAACCGGCGACCTTGAGAGCGTTGCAGCCGGCGAACTTGAGAGCGTTGCAGCCGGCAAACTTGCGTGCAAAGCGTCCGACGAACTTGAGTACGAAGTGGCCACCGGGCTTGAGAGCGAAGCGGCCGGCAGACTTGAGAGCGAAGCGGCCACCGGGCTTGAGTGCGAATCGACCGCCGGGCTTGAGTGCGAAGCGACCGCCGGGCTTGAGTGCGAAGCGACCGCCGGGCTTGAGAGCGAAGCGGCCGGCTGACTTGAGTGCGAAGCGGCCGGCTGACCTGAGACCGAAGCTGCCTGCGGAGGCTTAGGAATGCCAGCCGCTCGTGCTGAAATCAGCGGTGGATCAGTCACACTGGAACGCAACCCTCTCCGCTCCCGGACTGATCTAGAGACGTGACGTGACTCTGGGCGATCAGCGGCGACATGACTTTGCTCTGGGCGATCAGCGGTGACGTGACGTTGCTCTGGGCGCTCAGCGAAGGCGTGACGTTGCTCTGGGCGATCTGCGAAGGCATGACGTTGCTCTGGGCGATCAGCGGCAACGTGACGTTGCTCTGGGTGATCAGCGGAGACGTGATGAGGCGTTGTAGCATCCGCCATTTTATGTGCGCAGTCTGTAGCGGCCGCCATTATGCGGTTCAGCGTGGTGTCGCGTTCCTCCGCGACCCCCACAGTAAAAGTTGAACCAGCTGTGAGCAGGGCAAAGTCCAAGAACTCCACGAACGACCCCCGTGGACCATTGGTGAATACATAGTCCTTAAGTGGTTCGTTTAATCCATAAATAAAAAAGTCAATGAGGGCACAGTCAGGTAGATCAGATAAGTGGGTTATATCCAGAAACTTTTGAATATGTGCCTCCAGGGTACAACAGGTGATTGGTGGAGTGAGTGCATGTGATTGATAGGGAGGATTATGGGAAATGGAGTCCGGAGTGAACAGGAACAGACTGTGATCGTGACAGGCATGTTCTTATTGCTTGTTTTAATGTAAGACTTTAGAATTAGAGTTCTTTAAAATACTTTAGAATTCTTTGATTTCTTTCATTTTTTAAATTAGAAAAGGCATGCTCTTATAGCTTTTTGGCATTTAACAATAACATAATTTTAACATAAATTTAACAATATATGCTACATAATAATAACTCAACATTAGAGCTTTATATGCACTAAAATCAGGATAAATGAGGTTTGTAAAAAGAAAAAAAAATGCTGGTAATACATGTTGCGCTATTGAGTCAAGGGAATTTTTTTCACAGCGACAGCCCTATATTTATATAACTACAATATAAGTTCTCGGTAGAAACACAAAACATTGTATAAAGTGAAAATATAGATTTATAATGGAACTGTCCTCTGGCCACTGTAATTCTAGAGTTTGACCATATGCTTATACAGGACAGTTTGTGCATAATAAATTTTTAAAAAAAATCTGAAAACCTTGGCCACATCTGTACCATGGCATCCAGCCGCAATGGAGCTGGACGTGTGAGAGCAAACCAGAGAGGACACTGGGTTTACTCTACTAATGGCAAACAGATCAACTTCTGCTCTGTAATACCTCTGCCTTTTCATATCCAACAATACCATGTGGTGGTGTCTTAAATCCCCGGGCCTTAGCCTCTGCCTCTACATGATGTCCACTCCCAAGTTTAAGCACCCTGGAATGTAGGCTGCCATCAGAGAGAGGAATTTAACCTGCATTGAGTAACTTGAATTTATGTAAGAGAATAGTGAAATTTCAAAACCTCTCAAATCTGGGAGAAAGTACCTCAGAGCTAGAAATACAGCTTTCATCTCTAGGCAATTAATGTTCCAAGAGAGATGTTGGTATCAAGGTATATGTTGACGGCAGTGACTATATGGCCCAACAGCCTCTGGTACTGGCTGGCAGGGATCTCCTTATCTTTTTTCAGTATATTGATGTCCTTAAGCTGTAACAGAGCCAGGGCATCATGTGAAATTTTGTTCATGTAGAGAAATCGAAGTACCTTTTGGAAAAATGCCATTACAAATCTTAGTCCAGTCTGCTGAACTGAATGTAAAATTTTAAGATTTGTAAAATCTAGAGGGTAAATGTTAAACTCTACTTTAAGTTGCGCAAATGACCTCAGAGATTAAGAAATCATCAGACCTGAAAAATCAGACAAGCCCTTGGAACTCCAACAAACCAATACTCCTAATCTGAATGGGAAAATCAGGATTCAAAGCTAAGGGAGATCGAACAGAAATAACCTGAGGAATATTCAAATATTTTTTTCACATCTTTCCAAACCAGTAATGTATGCAGAGAAGATTTTTAAAGGATTTAAAAGTGCAGGGTGGTTAGGTTCTTGTGGAACAGGTGTCTGTTTTCATTTATACTTCTGTGTTGTCCGCGTTGACGTGCATGCAGACCACTAGTGGGCAGTGTCATGTTGAGTATCACGGCAAAAGCTTAAGAAGAAGCAGCTTGTCATGTACGTTGTCAGAGAAGCTTACAAATAGATGACAAATCGGTAACGACCTGAAACAGAGCATTTTTTCATTCCTATGGAAGTGGAAAACGCTCGCTCTTCTCCGAGTCCCCCGCGCCAGTTTTTTTACCCGAGGGAGGGGTTCTAGCAGACCAATCACAGCGCTTGTGGTCCGCGTAGAATTGACGCTTTGTTACATTTTGAAGAGGTGCACGTCAGGCTACAGCATGCACTCGGCTATGGCGTATACTCAACGCTAGGGGTGTGACGAGACGGGTATCTCACGAGACGAGACTCGAGGCTGAGTTCACGAGACGAGACAAGATTTTTACACACTATTTTTAAGAAATCCTCAATGGTGAAATCATGACTAGAAAAAATATTCTGCAGGTGTATTTGAAATGTTTTAACTAATCATCTTGTAATGAATGTCACTTCAGTTCTACTTTCTGAATGTGAATTATCATATGCAGTAAAAGACAACAATACTCAAGCACTGTAAAAGTTTTTCCACTAACTCGACTGAATTCTCTTCTGTATGATTTCAGTCTCTTCAGACCTTACTGTACATGATTTATGAGCTTCTACAACTTTTGACCTCCTAACTGAACTCCTTTTCACAAACTGATCATAGAAATAAAAACAGTATAAATAAAAATGTTAACACTTTACAATAAGGTCTCATTTATTAACATTAATGTATTAACCAACATCAACTAACAATGAGCAATATATTTGCTACAGTATTTATTAATCTTTGTTTATTTTATTAACTAACATATATGTTAGTTAGTAAAAATAGTCATTAATTTTTAGTTCATAGTTTACAGTGCATTAACTAATGTTAACAAATGAAACCTTACTGTTTGTGCTTAATAAGATTAAGAGACATGTCAGTCATGCAAATAAGACCACATTTTTCTTTGATACAGAGCTGAGAGATGGTTACAACTACACTGCCCAGCCTAAAATAGCTTTCATATTGAGAGATATCTGTATTCATCAGGGAGCCGCTTTGAAAATGCGGGGTATTGAGATCGCGTTTAAATATGTTTACTTTCACTTTCAACGACCGCGCGTAACTCTGTAAATATGGAGCGGCGGCGTCCGTTATCCAACTGAATTAAATGTTTTTTTTATTTAAATACAAAGCAAAACGACAGTGGAGGCGTAATGTATACGTAGCGGTGGCATATTCTTTCCTAATCATCCTAACACTCTGTCATGGCAACATCACGAGACTACTTTTCGCCTCGACGAGAAATCTCGTCACAGTTTAGTCACACCCCTACTCGACGCAGAAGTTTAAATCAGCCTTTAACCTTAAATTTGTTTCTGGATGCAACTGGGAGCCAATGGATCAGGAAGGGTGTGACATAGGTTTTCTTAGGCTGGTTGAAGACCAGACATGCTGCTACATTCTGGATCATCTGCAAGGACTTAGTTACGCTGGCCAAAAGACCGGCCAGTATCCAGTAGTCCAGTCTTGAAATTGCAATAGCTCGGACAAGAAGTTGTCGCATACTCTGACAGGAAGGGTCTGATTTTCCTCATGCTGTAAAGAACAAACCTCCACAACTGAGCCGTTGTTGAAATATGGATTGAAAAACTCAGATGGACCTCAAACACAATCCCTAGGTTCCTTGCTATCATGGTTGCCGTTAGAATTGTGGACCCCTGTTGCACAGCAGTGATGTGGCAAACTGAAGGGTCTGCAGGTATTACACGGAGCTCTGTCTTTGCAAGGTTAAGCTGTAAATGACCCCTTTCATCCAGGAAAAGATGTTTGAAAGGCAGGCAGAGATACAAGCTGAGACAGTGGGATCATCAGTTTGAAATGACAGATGGAACTGTGTGTTATCTGCATTGCAGTGGTAGGAGAAGCCATGTGTCTTCATGATCATTCCCAGTTAAGTTGTGGAAATGGTGTAACAATATTTATTAGCTCAAAAGGGGAAATAATAATAATTAGCCATAACTCGTTATGATTAATTAATAATATTTGAATCAGTTAATCAAATTAACTTAAAGTAGCTTAATTAATATTACAATCAATTTGTTCGGCCAGCGAACACTCAGTATTAATTGTCTATCAATTGTCTATTTTCTGTGACCACAGAGTATCGCTTTCTTAACATGTAGCTGTGATCGAATCGTTATCAGGGATATTGGTTTTATAAGCAGACCAGAATCAACTCGCAAGAGTGTGCATACAAGTTTTATTTAACTACATCACAAACACATAACTAAACTAACAAACACAAACATACCATTCACACAGTGAGAGAGTGGAAAAAGAATGTGAACCATATCATAAAAGGGGAATGAAACAATGGAAAGAGTAAATTAACAATTGCTGGACGAACCATCAGTTTCAATACTGTAAAGCACCTTTGTTAAAAGGGGTTCACAGTCTTAATACTAAATTGCCATTTAGTGTTCAAACGATACTTGCAAATGCCTTAGCAGTCCGGATCTGCAGGTTCATGAGAAAATCCTTGATGGTTTGGTCCGCTGGCATGGAAATTTTAATCAACATCTTCGGCGTTGGTGAAGAAAATGAAGACAAACTTTGCGCTGTTATTTTGACTCTTTTGTGGTCGTTGCAGTTGTGCATGGCTTGAAGTGAAATTACCAGCCCTGCTCGGGTGGGGTGGCCCTCGTTATATCAACAGGAACAAAGCCAAGAACTAGAAGTCCATAAGCACTAAAACTAAACTCAACTGAGTGTGATTTTTGTGGGGGCTTTTGAACTCTCCAGACAGTCGACACCTTCAAATCTTGGCTTGACCGGGGGATTTCATTTGTTTGAAAGTGAGTTCATTTGCCTGGGTTTGTATGTTTGTGTTCATTTATACTCTGATAAACATAACAAACATACAATGCATTCTATGATATTTCAATGTCCACCAACATGTGAGTCATTAAACAAGGAGTAATTTGATAGTAAACATCACCTAGATGAAATACATTATCTCATAGTTCCAACTTTCAGGCATGCCTAACACTATACAACATATGAAAGAACAACATACAAACAGTAATAATAGATGCGATGTACTGGGGAAATGCATGTTCATTCATTTCGACGAGGTTGTCAATGAATTAATGGCAAAGAGTCCAGTTTATAGACAATGTCTGGTTCTAGTGGCCTGTCTCCTAATGGTCTTTGAAATGTGTGTAAAGAGCACATGGTGCAGATGGGGTGATTGCGCTCAGTGGGGGAGCCAGACCTTACAATTGTGTTTGATCGCTCCAGACGCTACAATGGAGAAAAGAAGCACCTTGAAGCACACCAGTGATTAACTGATGTGGCTCAGATACCCCTCCTCTCCATTAAACCTGGAAGGATCTGTCTGTGAGATAATACGTTTCACTGAAGTACCATACCTGTGATGCCCAATTCAAAAAGGGTGGACAGGAGGATAGTTTACAGTGTCAAATGCTGCCCACAGGTCTAATAGAACAAGGACAGATGGTTTAAAGTTCACTCTTGCTGTCCGTAATGTTTTAGAAATTGTCAGCATGTAATGATGACTGTCTCATATGATTTGAGTAATTGATAAGTTGCTGTGAGTTTGCTTATATAAGTGATGACAGTAATCCCAATTCCTCGACTAAACTGTTTATTCATGGTATATTCATTATATACTTGAGTTAAATATAATATTTGTATTGTTAGTTTATGTTTCTACTAACGCTGTCTATTTAATGCATTAATTATATTAATTCATTACAGGAAAAAAATGAGCTTGGTAAAAAAGTCCTTGCTGCTTTTGTAGCTTAGCTAGCAAATCCTCAGATGTCCCTGCCCACTGGCCATCAGTCAAAATCTTTTATTTCTCTGCATGTTTATTCTTGTAATAGCGATTTAAATTGTAATCCTTCAACACAGCTATCTGTTCTCCACAAACTAAAACATTCTGCATCAGTCTCTCATTTTTAACATTATCTATCATATTTAATGGCTAACGGCAAACATTTCTTAAAAGTTCCTACGTGATTGTGAACACATTTGAGTGAAGGTGCATACAGTCTCACGCATGTAAAAAACAAACAAACAAAAAAAACAACAGTTGCCTTCAAAATAAAAGCAGTGCGATTGTATTGCGTGCACCTAATTACACGTATTTGCATTTGACTTTTAATTTACTAATTACATCACATGGGCCCAGCGCCGTTTCTAGGCATAGGTAAACTAGGCGGTCGCCTAGTGCGCAAACAGCTGGGGGGTGCCAGTGAGAGCCCCCGCCCCACCAAGAGTTTTTTATTTATTTATATATATTTTATTATTATTTTGTACTTTTGCTATTTTGAGGCACTATGGGTGTGTAGATTATGAGAATCTATTTGTTTATGCTGGAGAGTTTTATATTAATGTTACAAACAATCATGACAGGTGCACTCAACAAATATTTCGAGAAACACAAGGCAGATGCTACTGTAGGAAGACAAACATCAGAGGCAAGACCCAGTCCCTACTGTAAGTGTTTACTTCTTGTTTACAGCTTTAGCTATATAGAATAGTTTCAAAAGTGTTTAAAATGGTATGTTTGATTGTACATGTAGTTGAAGCTGACACATTAAACTCAGGGACAGCCACTGGATTGACACCATTGGATTCTGGCCAGACTAAGCCGTCAGCAGGTGTGTGCATGTTTCTCATATGAAATACAGCTGTATAATAGTTACTATTTATTGTTTTTTTTGTTTTTTTTAATGGAAGGTGCAAATTGTTGGTATGGTGTTGGGAGGGTGGAGCCATGGGGGGTGGGGGGTTGGAATCTCACCTAGGGTGCCAAAACTGCTAGAAACGGCCCTGCATGGGCCAGTCAAGGATAACCTGAGGGCTGGATGTGGCCCAGGTGCCATACAATGTCCAGGTCTGCTTTATGAGGTTCATGTGCCGAAATCAGTCAAAAGTGGTATTACTGCATTAGAATTTGTGTTTACAATGGAGAGTTATTTATAAATACCAGCTATTATTGATGCACGTCTTTTATATGTCTACAAACCCGATTCCAAAAAAGTTGGGACACTGTAAAAATTGTGAATAAAAAAGAAATGCAATAATTTACAAATCTCATAAACGTATATTTTATTCACAATAGAATATAGATAACATATCAAATGTTGAAAGTGAAACATTTTGAAATGTCATTTTGGATTTCATGGGAGCTACACATTCCAAAAAAGTTGGGACAGGTAGCAATAAGAGGCTGGAAAAGTTAAATGTACATATAAGGAACAGCTGGAGGACCAATTTGCAACTTATTAGGTCAATTGGCAACATGATTGGGTATAAAAAGTGCCTCTTAGACGGCACTGCATCACATACAGGAATGCTACTGTAATGAAAATCACAACATGGGCTCAGGAATACTTCCAGAAAACATTGTCGGTGAACACAATCCACCGTGCCATTCGCCATTGCCGGCTAAAACTCTATAGGTCAAAAAAGAAGCCATATCTAAACATGATCCAGAAGCGCAGGTGTTTTCTCTGGGCCAAGGCTCATTTAAATTGGACTGTGGCAAAGTGGAAAACTGTTCTGTGGTCAGACGAATCAAAATTTGAAGTTCTTTTTGGAAAACTGGGATGCCATGTCATCTGGACTAAAGAGGACAAGGACAACCCAAGTTGTTATCAGCACTCAGTTCAGAAGCCTGCATCTCTGATGGTATGGGGTTGCATGATTGCGTGTGGCATGGACAGCTTACACATCTGGAAAGGCACCATCAATGCTGAAAGGTATATCCAAGTTCTAGAACAACATATGCTCCCATCCAGACATCGTCTCTTTCAGGGAAGACCTTGCATTTTCCAACATGACAATGCCAGACCACATACTGCATCAATTACAACATCATGGCTGTGTAGAAGAAGGATCCGAGTACTGAAATGGCCAGCCTGCAGTCCAGATCTTTCACCCATAGAAAACATTTGGCGCATCATAGAGAGGAAGATGCGACAAAGTAAGACAAAAAGACAAACTAAGACAGTTGAGCAACTAGAAGCCTGTATTAGACAAGAATGTGACAACATTCCTATTTCTAAACTTGAGCAACTTGTCTCCTCAGTCCCCAGACGTTTGCAGACTGTTATAAAAAGAAGAGGGGATGCCACACAGTGGTAAACATGGCCTTGTCCCTTTTTTTTTTTTGGAGATGTGTTGATGCCATGAAATTTAAAATCAACTTATTTTTCCCTTAAAATGTTACATTTTCTCAGTTTAAACATTTCATATATGTCATCTATGTTGTATTCTGAATAAAATATTGAAATTTGAAACTTCCACATCATTGCATTCTGTTTTTATTCACAATCTGTACAGTGTCCCATCTTTTTTGGAATCAGGTTTGTAGTTATTGTTTATTATTTATTCTTTCAGACTGCACACATACACATCTGTAAGTTACTTCAAATATCACTGCAGTGAGAATTGTTTCAAGCAATGCCATGTGGTCTGACTGTGCTGTTCATTTGTGTAGAACTTTAATTAAACCTAGTTTATGTTTCTACTAAGGCTGTCTATTTAATGCATTAATTAGATGCTTCATTCCTGCCTACTATCCTGCCAGCTATCCTTTTTTTCCATGTACTTTAGCAGTCAGGGAAGAACTATGGCATCTGCTGAACAGCCTTATGACACACTAGAAGAAAAGTACAAGGAAGGTAATAACTGAAAGAATATCAGTAATGTTAAAGTTGAAATTTAAGAAATGTAATAAATCTCTTTCTCTCTTTCAGGTCAGATGAGCAGCAGCGCTCACACTGTTGTCAGTGTTGATCTGAATGCTGAAACGGGAGCTACTTTAAATGCTCCTTTTATCATCAGAAGCAGCATCAGAGAATTGAACTTAAACTATGGTTTGAACACTGCAGGAAATGGTACTATTTGTAACTAAACTGTTGTGCTTGGTCGTTGTGAATTCTATTCCTAATTAAGTTCATTTTATGCTCGCAGTGTTAATGGGGAGACATTATTATTATTTATTGATTTATTTATTTTAATTTTTTTACTTCTTTTCTGTCCTAACAGAGCCACAAAATACCATAAAGATGGCAGAAAAACACAAAGAAGGTGCAACAGTCTTATTCTCTTCCTTAAAGGGGATTCAGAAATGGTTTAAATATGTTGTATATATTTTGGATTTGGGCAACAGTCCAGGGGCCTGTTTCAGAATTTCCCAAAATTCACTTTAAAAATAACAGTTTGTGTAAGATTATTCATGACTTTTTAAAGTGGTTCTTGAAAGTTTGTGAACCCTTTAGAATATTTCTGCATATATATGACTCAAAACAACATCAGATTTTCACTCAAGTCCTGAGAGTAGACAAAGGTAATCCAATCAAACAAATGAGACAAATATAGGCATTTATTTATTCAGGAAAATGATCCAATATTGCATATCTATGAGTGGCAAAAGTATGTGAATCTCTAGGATTAGCAGTTATTTTGAAGGTGACATTAGAGTCTATCTGTTCAGATGTGATTTCAGTCAAGGAGATGAAAGTCAGGTGTCAGTGAGATCCACTTATTTTATTTAAATGGGACCTATTATGCAAAAATTGTGTAAGGGCAACTCGGATCAATATAACTAAAAGGTAATAGAATTACAGTGAATAAGAACCAAATTAATATGTAAATGATTCAGAATTAATATTTTACACTGTTCTATCAACTATTCGTCCAACGAAAAGTTGGGGTTAGGGTATTTTACCAATTCTGGACAAAATATTATCCTGTGGACAATGGTAATAATATAAAGTTATGATTACTGATTATGAGCAAGGTAACAAATAAAAAAATCATTTTTTAATAAATCTAAATTTTAAGGCAGTAATTTGTAACCACACAGCACAAGACACTGATATATGTGAAAAATCAAACAAGACTCAAGAGAGGGGGTATTTCCTAGAGATCATTTCCGTAGGGGAAATGACCTTAAGATGTGTCCACAAGTCTGAGTTTCCTGATACAAGGGGGAATTCACACCTTACATCATGGTGTTACTTAGCCATATGTTCTGAGAAGTTTGTGGAACAAAAGGGGTCGCTTAATACAAATTCTGGTCTCCAAATGGCAGACATGGGAGAGCATTGTCTTTTTCAGCAATTTAGTATGGCTCACAAATGGACATTTTAATCTCACATACTATTTACGATGGATAGTATGGATATTGGACATTATTTTCAGACACAAATGCTCCTTAGTCTTAGTCAAATTTTTGTCTTTCATACTTTAGTCTAGTTTTAGTTGAAGAAAAGTCATTGCATTTTTGTCAAGTTTTAGTCATTACAGTTACCAACATTAACTTTGATAGCTATTTTATATGTAGTCTTTAGACAAAAATAGTCATAATTTTTATCTTTAGACCAGTTCATTTAAGCTTATGAAAAATTTGAATCAAGGTAACAGGCTGTATTGACATTGCACTCGAGTCTTAGCAGTAGCACTTGTGCAATTCTACATATCCCCCTTCAGTGGTTCTCAGACTTTTTAGAGTGTTGTACCCCTTGAGGTATTTAACATCCTTCTGTGCATCCTCTCTTTTCCACTTACTGCAGTTACACCTTTTTCATTAAGGGACAATATTTGACCTCTTAAATCGCTTTTTCTAGTGCAAATTTTTACTTTTATAAATACCTTTAAATAATGCTTAAATAAGTAATGCTTAAAAAAATTCAATAAATACACTGATGATAAGAATGAAGTGATACTTTTAAATAGTACATTAAAACCGCCAGTAGGTGGCCATAAGTCACTGTTTTTATGAGTGAACCGTCAAGTCATTCATTCTTTCAGTATCAAAGCCAGCAGCTGTATTTATGAATGAATCATTGAATCATTGCAGATTCAATCAAACCCGCAGGGGGAATTGCTGGTATAGCAACAGAAGGAGCAATTTCATGGTCTTTGAACTTCAAGCTGCCTTACTACCCAACCAAAGCTTGTTATTTCTTTGTATTCATATTCCCAACAATCTTTCAAAAGTACTCTAACTGGATGGTTTTCCAGATGTCCCTTTACACCATACCAGTAGCTTAATTTCAACTAGAACCTACGCTGTTCTAGAGGCAATTCTCCCATTTCAACTTGTAATGAAGCTACCGGAGAAGATCTAAATGCAACACAGTAAATTCGCAAAGCTTGATTTTGTATTACCTCTATCTTTTTAAGTAATGTCTTGTTTGCAGAACTGTATACTACACTCCCATAATCTATGTTTGACCTGATCACAGCACAAATTCTTTTCAATCACTGATATCTTGCCCCCCACTCAGCTACTGACAAGCACCTTAACACATGTATTCCTTTTTTGCATTTTTCTAGCAATTTCTGAATATGTGTTTTAAAATTTAATTTAGAATCCATCCACATACCCAAAAATCCTACTACATTAACTTGTTCCAGCTGATAACCATACATTTTGACATTAAAGCTTGGATTATTTTTCTTTTTTGAAAAACATTACTTGTGTTTTTGCCATAGAAAAACGAAAACCCCAATTATTCACCCAATTTTCACTGCTTTTTGCATTTTATTTTCAAAAAACATTTCGCCCCCATTCACTTCCCTCCTCCTCGTTCATTTTTTAAAGTTAGACATCAACCTTCTTGGTATTCCTCAAACAATTCATTATAAAGAATACAACAAGAAAAAAATCATAAAATTATAAAAAAATGCCTATTTTTGTATTAATTTTTTGTAAAAATTGTATAGGGTCGCTAAGGACCCGAGGTGTGTATGAGTTAGGGCTGCCCCCTAATAGTCAACTAACCGTTAATCAACTTGAAGAGGCTTGGTCGACCAAGATTTTATTAATCGGTTAGTTGCAGAAAAAAAAATCTCCGCAGGAAGTGGCGAGGTCACGCAGTCCTAGAGGCACAGATCATTAACTGCAGGAAATCCAAACATTCACCTATCATTTATCGACCTTAAATATGGCTTATCACTTGAAACATGTAAGTCGCAACTTTAGTCCATTCTCTTTAATGTTTGCCTATAGATAAATAAATGTGCACTATTATTTGGGGCATATCCAAGTGTTTGTGTGGAGAGCGTGTTTACTGCATGACATGGAGGCGCCGGTGTGATCACTGCACTTAACATAAAATACTCCGTCATTTTTGGTCATAGATAAGAGTAATGCAAAATGTAAAGGGTCTACTTTTATTTCTGTAAACTCACAATAACAGCAAAACGTTGTGCTTTTGTAAAACAATGAAAGCAATCAGGATGCGTTTTCTGATCTCGGTCTCGGTGAACTTGAGCTCGGAACAAGCATGAACCGAAACTCATCGTATAGGCTGCTTTCCTCACAGACACAAGAAATATATCTATAGCTTGGAATGTCTACTTTTAAACGAGCCAATTCAAATGGAAAATAAATATTGTCAGATTATGTAATCCATATGAAACTTGCATATAGGTGCGTCCACTACTGCGGAGATGAGAGATGAGTCAGCATTGTTGACTTAATCTCTGCAGCCGAAAACACAGAAAACATAGAAAACATTATCAATAAATTATTAAAATGTTTAGACAGTCTCCTTGCTGTTTTTTCACGACACATTCATAATCGTTACGTTTGCCGGTGCACTGTGGCAAGCTTTATGCATGTGTTTGAGCACTGATTAGGCTATGTATACATAAGATTAAAGGCTCATTATTATGATTTATGGCTTATTAATATAAATGTGCGATTAGTCGACTAATGGCTTAAATGAACGACTACTGGTCGACAAGAAAAATCTTTAGTCGAGGGCAGCCCTAGTATGAGTGTACGTATATTTTTTCTGCACAACAATAATTGAATCTTAGATGATGGAATAAGTGCAATTCACCTTTATTCCACAAGGTGGCAATACACAATGCTGAAGTGACGACTCATTCAGACAGAAAATGAAATAATTAGAAAAACATGAAATGGCTCAGCGATTTACTGCAGAACAAGTACTGAATGCAATCAAATATGACTAACTGTTACTGGATGAATCTGGTGAAGCTGTTAGCGATCAAAATATAGATTTTGAAGATGTTGAAATTATATAGTTTTGAGAATACATTTGAGATCGCGAATGGGCTCATATTCGTGACCTCAAACATAAAACTAGCCTATTATTTGTTGAATTTACTGGGAAATGAGCTCTGACGAGGACAGTGATGATGGCATAAAACATCTGCTCAAATTGAGTCCTTTCAAGCTCCAAAAGGTAACAAAATATGCTTTATTTTATTCTTCTGTAATTGTTACTCTAATATCAGAGGAGTTTTATATTATTGCGACACGTAGGCCTAGAGATCCTTCTGTGTTAGATATAGATCCGGGTCGATAAAGACCAAATATGTAAGAATGATTGGCAATCGAAACAGTCATGCATTTAAGGGTTAATCATTAAATTAAAAAGAATAGGACTGCTTGCACTTCCTTGGGGAGTTCCATTCTCAATTGGAAGAATCTGAGAAAAAGCAGTCCCTACTATTACTTGAATCGTTCTTCCAAACAAGAAACTCAGAATCCAGTTATACAATTTTCCGTCAATTCTTAAGCTTTCCAATTTCATTAAAAGCCCCTCTTTCCACAACATACCATAAGCTTTTTCTACATCAAAAAAGACTCTCACAAGCACTAATTTATTAACTTTAGCTTTTCAAATTTCAGCTTCCAAACACAATATTGAATCCATCATATTTCTTCCTTTTCTAAATCCACTTTGACATGCTGAAAAAATGTTTCTACTTTCAATCACATAAGTCAAGCTATTCATAATCATCCGTTCCATAATTTTGCATAAATTTGATGTCAACGCAATAGGTCTAACTTTCTGTTCCCTATATTTCCTCATCTGTGCACCTTTACAAAAGTTTCCACTAACATCTCTGCTGTATCACTATCTTTTATTGCTATTTTTCTATTTACTAAAACTGGAATATTATTATTTCTCTGAATCAAATTCTCTCCAGTAATTTCTTTTTGCATACCTTACTTCTCTCCTCACTATTGCCTGTGGTCTCTTAAGATTAATGTACTCACTAAATATAGATTTTCTGACTTTCTTCATCATTTTATTTCTTTCCCTAACTACCTTACTACACTCTTTATTCCACCACAATTCTGCTTTTTTACTATTTATAGTTTTCTTTTTTTCCTATTGTGGCGAGGGGGGCGTGGTTTAGCGGGTTCTGCAACAGGAGGGAGCGTCAGGGGAGGCGCGGTGATTGAACGGGTTAGATGCAAATTACGAACACCTGTTTCTCGTTCCAGTAATTGGCGTGGAGACAGGATAAAACGCCAGGAGAAGCAGGAGTGGAGGAGAGAGAGAGCCTGCTGACAGTCGTGTATGCCGTCCGGACTATTGGAGTGAAGCCCGTCTTCGGATGTGGAGAATTGAAGTGTGCGTTGCACCGAGCTTTTGTTTTGTTGTGTTCTTTGTGTGACATTTTCTCTTTGAGAAAGAATAAAGCGACTGTCAGCAGCTAAAAGCCGATCCCTGTCCTCTTTCCTCCCACAACTACGAACTTTACCACACTGGTGCCGAAACCCGGGAGGAAAAGACGGAAGCCGCCGCCATGCAGGCAGCCCCCGCCGCTGGAAAGCCGTTTGCGGACATCATCGCATCCCTCGCGGTCCTTCACCAAGAACAACATCGGGCCCTGGTGGATCTTCGCAACGACCAGGAGCGCCGCTTCGAGGCCATCATCCAGGGCCAGCAGGAGGACCGCGAGAGGTTCCGGAGCTGGATAGACCGGGAGGTTCCTGTGGGAACCACCGAGGCAGCTGCTGCTTCCTTCCAGCTGCCACTCCAGAAGATGGGCCCGCACGATGACCCGGAGGCCTTCCTCGACTTGTTTGAGAAGTCAGCTGAAGTGTCCGGTTGGCCCCGGGACCAGTGGCCCATGCGGCTCGTCCCCCTGCTGTCGGGCGAGTCGCAGGTGGCAGCCCAGCAGCTGCCCATCCAGAACCTCCTGGTCTTCGACGACCTGAAGAGGGCCATCCTGCAGCGGGTCGGCCGCTCCCCCGAACAGCATCGTCAGCGATTTCGGTCTTTGGAGCTGGCCGGCCTTTCGTGTTGGCCCAACAGCTCCGGGACTCGTGCCGCAAATGGCTGATGGCCGACGGAGGTGGCGTGGAGCAGATCATCGATCGTGTGGTGCTGGAGCAGTTCACCACTCGGCTCCCGAGGAAGACCGCCGAGTGGGTCCAGTGCCACCGGCCCACGTCGCTGGATTCGGCCATCCAACTGGCGGAGGACCACTTGGTGGCGTGCCCAGGGGTCGGCGAGCCCCTACCATCTGTCTCTCTCTCCCCCTCTCCCCCTTCTCTCTCTCTCTCTCGACCTGTCCCTGTTCCTAGGTCCCGTCCGCCCGGCCCGCCTCGTGTTCCACCCCGGGGGCGGGGTGGAACGGATTTCCGGCCGTTCGTGGCTCCAAATATAGGTCTGGCCACCGCCGGACCGGACCCCGCGCCTGCTTCTCCCCTCTCTCCACGCCAATCATCCGGCCCGTTCTCCGCCACTGGAGCGGCGGGCAGGTCTGGGCCGGCCTGCTGGCGTTGCGGGGACCCGGATCACTTTATAGACCGGTGTCCAATGATGGAGGTGGGGACATTGATCCGGGTCCCGGACGACCTGCAGGTTGCCCCCGGTCAAGCTGGTCAGTACCAGATACCAGTGAGTATCAAGGGGGGTACATATCAGGCTTTGGTGGACTCGGGTTGTAACCAAACCTCGGTGCATCAAAGCCTGATTTCATCCGGGGCATTGGATACAGGCCGCATGGTTAGGGTACGGTGTGTGCACGGGGATATCGCGAGTTATCCGTTGGTGTCGGTCAGGATTCTATTTAGGGGTCAAAAGCATAGTGTAGAGGTGGCAGTTAATCCCCACCTCCGGCACCCGATAATTTTGGGGACAAATTGGCCCGCGTTTAATAAATTATTGGGACATTTATGTTCGGGTGCCTCTTGGAAGAGATGTTCGCGGGGGAAGGAAGTGCGAGTGCAGGCGGGGGAGACTGATCAGGGACCAGTGGTGTCTGCTTCAGGGGAACCGAGCGGAATCGGGAGACTGATTCTCTCGGACCGTGATGATTTTCCCCTGGAGCAGTCTCACGATGACACGCTGAAAAATGCGTTTGAGAGGGTCAGCATGATCGACGGTCAGTCTCTCCAGCCTGGACGACCACTGACTTACCCCTATTTTGCGATTATTAAAGATAGGTTGTATCGAGTGACCCAAGACGCTCAATCAAAACAAGATACAACCCAGTTGTTAGTACCAAAGAGCCGCAGGGAAATGCTTTTCCATGCGGCTCACTCTAACCCAATGGCTGGACACTTAGGACAAACAGCGACACTAAATCGCCTCATGAACTGATTCTTTTGGCCGGGCATTCAAGAGAACGTGCGCAGGTGGTGTGCGTCTTGTCGTGAATGTCAGCTGGTAAATCCGCCGGCCACCCCAAAAGCGCCTTTGCGCCCCCTTCCATTAATGCAGGTCCCCTTCGAACGAATTGGTATGGACCTCATCGGGCCATTAGAGCGATCAGCGAGAGGACATCGATTTGCTCTAGTCATTGTGGACTATGCAACCCGATATCCAGAAGCAGTGGCTCTCCGCAACATTTCTGCTAAGAGTGTTGCGGACGCCCTCTTCAGTTTAATCTCCCGGGTGGGGATTCCGAAAGAAATCCTCACTGACCAAGGCACGGCGTTTATGTCACGTACGTTACGCGAACTGTACGAATTGTTGGGCATTAAATCGATTCGAACCAGCGTCTTTCACCCACAAACGGACGGGTTGGTCGAACGTTTTAATCGCACGCTTAAATCCATGATTCGTAAGTTCGTGCAAGAAGACGCCAAAAATTGGGATAAATGGTTGGAACCCCTGTTGTTCGCTGTGCGAGAGGTCCCGCAAGCCTCCACGGGGTTTTCCCCCTTTGAGCTTCTCTTTGGGCGCCACCCCGCGGGGTCCTGGATGTCCTAAGAGAATCTTGGGAGGACGGACCGTCTCAATCAAAAAATGAAATTCAGTATGTGCTGGACTTGAGAACAAAACTCCACACTTTGGGGCGGCTATCTATGGAGAATTTGTTACAAGCCCAGGACAGACAGTGCCGGTTGTATGACAGGGGAACGAATCTACGTAAATTTGCACCGGGAGAGAAAGTGCTTGTATTACTTCCCACGTCAAGCTCAAAATTACTGGCGAAGTGGCAAGGACCATTTGAGGTCACACGACGAATTGGTGATCTCGATTATGAGGTAATACGGTCCGATAGGAGAGGGGCACGTCAGATTTATCACCTCAACCTCCTGAAAAAGTGGAGTGAGGCGGAATCAGTGATGCTGGCGACGGTGATTAGCGGAGAGGATGATCTTGGGCCAGAGGCGAATGTAAAAAAACAATCCCTCGCTCTGGCCCCAGGGGGAGATCACCTTTCGCCCTCACAGCTCACTGATGTTTCTAAATTACAGGCTGAGTTTGCCGACGTGTTCTCTCCCGTACCGGGCCGTACGGACCTCATTCAGCACCACATCGAGACCGAGCCGGGCGTGGTGATTCGCAGCCGGCCGTATAGGTTACCTGAACACAAGAAAAAAGTGGTTCAGGCAGAATTAGAGGCAATGCTTGACATGGGGGTAATAGAGGAATCCAGCAGTAATTGGGCGAGCCCGATAGTTTTGGTTCCCAAAACGGACGGCTCAGTGCGGTTCTGCGTGGATTATCGCAAGGTGAATGCAGTGTCGAAGTTCGACGCGTATCCAATGCCGCGTGTGGACGAATTGCTTGACCGGCTTGGTACAGCTCGCTTTTATTCGACACTGGACTTAACTAAAGGGTATTGGCAGATCCCCTTGTCTCCGTTATCCAAAGAAAAGACCGCTTTCACGACGCCGTTTGGTTTACACCAATTCGTGACCCTTCCGTTCGGGCTGTTCGGGGCACCGGCTACCTTTCAGCGACTCATGGATAAAGTGTTACGGCCCCATGCTGCGTATGCGGCTGCCTATCTGGATGACATTATTATTTTTAGTAATGATTGGCAGCGGCATATGCAGCATTTGAGGGCTGTACTGAGATCGCTGAGAGGAGCTGGGCTCACGGCCAACCCGAAGAAGTGCGCAATTGGGCGCGTGGAAGTAAGGTATCTGGGCTTCCACTTGGGATATGGACAGGTGCGTCCCCAAATTGATAAGACAGCAGCGGTTGCAACCTGTCCGCGTCCCAAGACCAAAAAGGAGGTAAGACAGTTCCTCGGGCTGGCGGGATATTACAGAAGGTTTGTTCCTAATTATTCGGACCTCACCAGCCCGTTGACTGATCTGACTAAAAAGGATGCACCAGATACGGTCCAGTGGACGGAGCTGTGCCAGCAGGCCTTTACCCAGGTGAAGGCTGCTTTATGTGGCGGGCCGTTACTTCATTCCCCTGATTTCTCTCTCCCTTTTTTGTTGCAGACAGATGCGTCGGACAGGGGGCTGGGTGCAGTCCTGTCCCAGGAGATAGAGGGTGAGGAGCGGCCGGTGCTGTACATTAGCCGCAAGCTCTCCAAGAGAGAGGCTAAGTACAGCACCGTGGAGAAAGAGTGTTTAGCCATCAGGTGGGCCGTCCTCACTCTCCGCTATTATCTCCTGGGGCGGGAGTTCACCCTCTGTTCGGACCATGCCCCTCTGCAGTGGCTCCACCGCATGAAGGACACCAACGCGCGGATCACTCGTTGGTATCTTGCTTTACAGCCTTTTAAATTCAAAGTGATCCACAGGCCGGGTGTTCAGATGGCTGTGGCCGACTTCCTCTCCAGAAATGGGGGGGGGGGGGGGGTTGGGGGCTACAGGCCGGACGGCTCCCCGGCCTGAGTCGGGCGGTGGGGGCATGTGGCGAGGGGGGCGTGGTTTAGCGGGTTCTGCAACAGGAGGGAGCGTCAGGGGAGGCGCGGTGATTGAACGGGTTAGATGCAAATTACGAACACCTGTTTCTCGTTCCAGTAATTGGCGTGGAGACAGGATAAAACGCCAGGAGAAGCAGGAGTGGAGGAGAGAGAGAGCCTGCTGACAGTCGTGTATGCCGTCCGGACTATTGGAGTGAAGCCCGTCTTCGGATGTGGAGAATTGAAGTGTGCGTTGCACCGAGCTTTTGTTTTGTTGTGTTCTTTGTGTGACATTTTCTCTTTGAGAAAGAATAAAGCGACTGTCAGCAGCTAAAAGCCGATCCCTGTCCTCTTTCCTCCCACAACTACGAACTTTACCACACCTATTTTCCAATTACTTCCTCTGCCGCAATCCTTAACACTTATTTTCTTACTTTACTCTTCAATGTCTTCAATATCATTACCATTTCACACATATTGTTATGGCACAATTCTTTAAAAAGCTCCCAGTGCCACAGACACACCAGGCTCTTCACCTTACCTGTGTCTCCGTCCCCTTCTATACGTAACACCCAGTTGGCTGCATTAAATTTCCATCTTGGAATTCTCTCCACCAAGGTTTGGATAAAGTCCACACCAATTTTACACCATATAGGATAGTGACCTTTTCCCATTGTACTTTGTTTATTTGCATTCCATTCAAAATTTCTAGCTAGATTTTCTGACACTAGAGTAATATCTAAATCTGATTTACACCCATGGGTTACATCTATTCTTGTAAAACATCCTGTAACGAGGTTCAAAGTTCTTAGGGAAGGAAGAGGACAGGGTCAGCTTTGACTGCTGACTGAGGCTTTATTCAGATTATTCAATCACCAACAGAAGTCTGTGCATCAGCACATAAAACAGAAACAATGTCACAAAAATAACTTTCACTCCGGTGCAAACGTTCCAAACGGCTTCAGGCTTCTCTCAGTCAGCAGGCCTTCTCTCTCTCACTCACTCCTGGTTCTCCTGGCGTTTTATCCTGTCTTGACGGCAATTACTAAAACAAGAGACAGGTGTTCGTTATTTGTGTTTAACCCACTCACCATGCGTCTCCCGACTCTCTCTCCCGCTGCAGACTTCGCTGAACCACGCCCCCCTCGCCACACATCCATTGTTAATACATACTAACCGTCCCCAATCTAACCCCAATCAGCCCATTATAATCTGTTGTAATACTCCCCCATAGTGTATTATGGGCATTAAAACCACCACACCATATTACTTTCTGATTTGTGTTACCATTATATATTTTCCAATACTTCCTTACTTATCTTTTCACATGGATTATAAAAATGAATTATTTTAATACTATGGCTCCCTTCCTAGACTATCACTAACACCTCCTCAGCTACACTATGTTCAACATCCCTATAACATATGCATCTTTAATTTCTCATTAATCATACCCACCGAAATATCTTCGATCTCTAGATACTTTTCCGCTGCTTTAATTATAATTCTGATTCTTTCTGTCCTGCTTTCAGTTTGTGCTGAACAGTTCACTACTTCAGCCATAAAAGTGACAAATGCAACATTTCCGTCTTGTGTTGAATGATTTCTTTACTTTTGTCTCCTGATTCCAAATTCTCTCCTATTTTTTTTAGAGCCTCAGAGTATGACAATCCTTCCTGTATTCTGACATTTTGAACTTGAGCCACACATTTCCTCTCCTTGCACCCTCCATATCCCGCACATATTCCCCTCCACAATTACAACACTTGGGATCAACCTCTTGACCACATTTTCCATTCTCATGTTCTCCAATACATGTCACGCACCTCTGTTTGCCTCTGCATGCAGCCTGTACTGACCCAGACCTTTGGCATTTATAACATCTTAGAGGTGGGGGTACATAGAGCCTTACCAAAAAGCCCATAAATCCCAAAAAGACTTTATTGGCAGCTTTTCCTCATCAAAATGAATCATCACAGAGAGGCTGTCTCCCCTTTCATTATTCCTATTGCATTTTAGTATTTTCACGTCAATCACTGCAGCTCCCATAAGGCAAGGCAAGACAAGGCAATTTTATTTGTATAGCACATTTCATACACAATGGTAATTCAAAGTGCTTTACATAAAAAAAGAATAATAAAAATAGAACATAAGGAATAGAAATAACAGTAAAAACAGAGAATTTTGCTATCTGGATGGAAGAGCTAGGAAGTCTCAGGGAGTTTGTTGTTGTTGTTGTTGTCGTCCATCAGAGTTGGATCTAAACTACTCCACACCAAAGGGGTATTTTTATAATTCTTTAATTATAATTATTTAGCCAGTTTTATTAATTTATCAACCGGAATATTCCCATCAACACTTTATTTTCCGTCAGAGCGGATCTAAACGGATATCCGTCAGAGCGGATCTGCACGGATCTTCCTTGCACCGGAGGGATTACCAAAATATTTGCCAGGTAGCTGTGCGTTTAAACAGTACCCTTCCAGACAAATCTTCCTGGACTAACTCTTAGAGCTGCATCCAAGGATAACATGGGATGAGTTCAATCAATCCTACCACCACAGGAAATTATTAAAAAACAACTTACCTGTGATGAAGGATGACCTCTCAGTCTCCCAGTCCCGTGTTTCTTGGGAATATCCTGGACGAGCCAGTGATCAGTTAAGAAACAGGCCTAATCAATTTCTTCCTAATTCTCCCAGCTCTTTCAACCAGACAGCAATAATGCATTAAAAGTCAGAATAACAAGATGATACATAAAAGATATAAAATACATTAAAAATGAAATAAAAACAGGAAAAGGAATTAAAAGAATAAAAAGATAATACTCATAAGACATAAGACCTCTCAATCTTTTCAACTGTTACCTCTGTGGGGATCCCGTTTATTACTCTCTTAACCCATTTCTTTTCTTCTTGAACTGAACAAATCACATTTTGTCCCATGATCAACTAAACTCCTAGAGCCTTTTTTGTTGTCTACTATCCTTACAATATCTACCATCTATCAACTTCTTAACACTTTCAACCAGTTCTATCACTTCCTTCATTGTTATAGGTAACTTCAGCGGATTAATGATACTGAACAGATCTGTTTTCAAATTTCATCACTACCTTATACTCTTCTTTCCTTCTTCTTGTCAGAAGAGTTCCATTTTCACTATCGGTTTCAGTTTCTTTTTCGCTTTTCTACAACACTCCATTGATTATTTCCATTCCCGCCTTCATCCGTGTCAAACATTTCATCCTCCATTTTCCAGATTGCTTCCAGAATCTACTCCACTTCCTACCATGCACTCTCCAATCACTGATCATCTGGTATCGTTTAAAGCCCTTTGAAGCTGCACTGAAACTGTAATTTTGACCTTCAACCATTTGACCTGGACGCCATTGAAGTCCAATATAATGAGAATAATCCTGGAATGTTTTCATCAAAAACCTTAATTTCTTTTCGACTGAAGAAAGAAAGACATGAACATCTTGGATGACATGGGTGTGAGTAAATTATCAGGAAATTTTTATTTGAAAGTGGACTAATCCTTTAAAGATGAACAAAGTTAGTGTTTTGAAATGGCTAAGTCAAAGTCCTCATCCTTAATCCAATTTAAATGATGTGGAAGGACCAAAAGCAAGCAGTTTATGTGAGGAAACCCACCTACATCAGAGAGTTTAAACTTTCTGTACTATTTTCTGTACAGAAATAATTCTAATATGCTGATCTGCTGCTCAAGAAACATTTAATGTGTACAATTGTACAAAATATTTGTGTACAATATTTTTTTTCAGGATTATTTGATGAATAGAAAGTTCAAAAGAACAGCGTTTATCTGAAATATAATCTTTTGTAACATTATAAATGTCTTCACTGCCACTTTTGATTGATTTAATGCATCCTTGCTGAATAAAAGTATTAATTTCTTTAATTTCTTTTCAAAAAAATAAAAATAAAAATTCTTACTGACCCCAAACTTTTGAACGGTAGTGTATAATGCTACAGAAGATTTGTATTTCAGATAAATGCTGTTCTTTTGAACTTTCTATTCATCAAGGAATCCTGAAAAAAAAAGGACACAACTGTTTTCAACATTGAAAATAATCATAAATGTTTATTGAGCAGCAAATCAGCATATTAGAATGATTTCTGAAGGATCATGTGACACTGAAGACTGGAGTAACGATGCTGAAAATTCAGCTTTGCATCACAGGAATAAATTACTTTGTCAAATATATTTAAATAGTACACAGTTATTTTAAATTGTAATAATATTTCACAATATTACTGTTTTTTACTGTATTTTTAATTAAATAAATGTAGCCTTGGTGAGCAGACGAAACTTCTTTTAAAAACATTAAAAATCTTAGTGGTTCCAAACTTTTGGACTGTACTGTATATATTTTGTCTTATTTGTTTGATTGGGTTCTCTTTGTCACTTTTAGGACTTATGATGATGTTTTGGGTCATATTTATGCAGAAATATAGGAAACACTTCTAAAGTGCAATGGCTTTTTTTTTTTTTGATCACTTTTTACGCATACTTGAGGGTCAGCGTACATATGTGTAACACGAATTTTGCCATCAGAAGAGTATGTGCACCACCGGATTTTTGTAACCGTGCATGCTTTGTAAACACAGGTCGCACATGCGCTTTTAGGGTGTACTCACACTAGGCACTCTGAACCGTGCCCGAGCGCATTTGACCCTGAAAGCCCGGTTCGTTTGACAAGTGTGAGTGCTCCGTGCCCTGGTGCGGTTCGTTTAGCCGGCCCTGGCCTGCTTTGATGAGAAAAGTATACCCAGGGCTTGACTTATCCAGACAGCACCACTACACAATTTTAAACATTCAAAACTCAAACCTCATTTATGTCCCTGTTGCACAATTTTATTTTAACATTACATAAAAATAAAGACCAAATACAATTCTATTTTGTTATCTTTACACTAAGTAATGTTCTATTTATTAAAACCAAGAATAAATTCAATCAAGTTAGTGTTTTTACTCATTTTTACATGTATTCCAAAATAATAACTAAAGGCAGTAACATTTTAAACAATATATATTATTTTTATACTAATATTCAGCTTTTCTTTTTAATAGTAAATTTATTTTCAGCAGTCATCAAGCTTATACACAGGGGTCACAGACACAAAGATGTACCTTTGATTTCACCACACTGATTGCTCACTAAAAACCCAGCAGTCATCATGTTTTCAGGCCATTTCGAGTTTGATTTTGACATGACACAAAGCGGTGATATCAAAGTGACAGTTGTTTACTTACTTTTTAATTAGTCTTCCAATTAAAGCCACCACTCTTCATTCAGGCCGATTCGAAGAGAACCCGCACGAAAACAAGAGGCAGGATTTATCGCACGAACCAATCATGTCCAATCATAACTGATTATATCCAATCATAGTGCAATTGAGGCATTGCCTCCTTTCACGTGACTTTCCTCCATTCATTCTCAATTACCACCCACTAAACCCCCTGATAATTCCCCCAGGAAACGCCCCTGATATATATATATATACACACACACACACACACACACACACACATATATTATATATATATATATTTGAATTGTTTTTGTGCATGTGAATTAGGTTTCATGAATATAAATTTGGCTATGCAAGTGCACATCATATAATTTGTTTGAATTATTATTGGCTTTATGTTTCCATTTAAAAATCACACATTTATGCTTTGCTTTTCCTATATTTTTTCTATCATCAATCTTTTATAACAGATTTGATGCTGCAGAAATTTTTGAAAACTCACAAAGCCAACATGAAGAAGGAAGCAGAACATATTTTTGAAGGCAAGAAAGAAAATGACATGCATCTGAATGATGTTTACACAGAGCTGTTTATCACAGTGGGAGATATTAAAGATGTCAAACAGGAACATGAGATTCTGAAGACTGATGATATCAAGACCCGGAAATCACAGGACAGACCAATAAAATGCATTGATATATTTACTGAATTGAGGAAAAACAATGAGAAAAAGATTGTGCTGACTAAGGGCATCTCTGGCATTGGGAAAACTGTCTCTGTGCATAAGTTCATTCTGGACTGGGCAGAAGGTAATGCCAATCAGGATATAGACTGTGTGTTCCTACTTCCATTCGGTGAGATTAACATGATTAAAGATAAAGAGGTCAATCTCCACAAGTTTCTGCTTAACTTTTATCCTGAACTGAAGGACTTAGAGAAATCAAAGTTATATAGGAAATATAATCTAGCATTTATATTTGATGGACTTGATGAGAGTAACTTATCACTGAATTTTAAAAGTGAAAATCTGTCGAGCGTTGAGGAAAAATCCTCTGTTGATGTGCTGTTTACAAGTCTGGTGAAAGGGAAACTGCTTCCATCAGCTCTCATCTGGGTGACTTCACGACCAGCAGCAGCTAATCAAATCCCTCCTAAACATGTAGGTTTGTTCACAGAGGTAAAAGGATTCAATGACAGACAGAAGGAGGACTACTTCAAAAAGAGAATCACAGATAAGACTCGGGCCTCCAGAATAATCTCGTACATCAAGACATCTCGTAGTCTCTTCATCATGTGCCACATTCCAGTGTTCTGTTGGATCACAGCCACAGTACTTGAGAATGAGAACAATGCAGAGAACATCATTGCAACACTCACTGAAATGTACATTCACTTCCTTCTAATACAGCTGAACATGAAGAACCAAAAGTATGATGAAAAAGAAGAAAGAGAATGTGAAAAACACTTAGAATTAAATAGAGAAATTATTTTAAAGTTAGCAAAGTTAGCATTTGAACAGCTGAAGAATAAAAATGTTTTGTTCAAAGAGGATGATCTGAAAGAATGTGGTATTGATGTGAATGCCGGCTCTGAGTTTACAGGAATGATTGTTGAGATTTTTAAAAAGCAAGATGGACTTCATGAGAAGAAGGTCTTCTGCTTTGTGCATCGGAGTATTCAAGAATTCCTTGCTGCTGTGTATGTGTTCTTCTGCTACCTCAAAAAGGATATGCAGGAGCTTCAGTTTTTTTTTGAAGATCCGCAACAAAGGGCCAGGCATAAGCTTCTGTTTTTTTTTAGAAAGATCTTCAAAAAAGTCCAATTGCATGACTTAATGAAGATGGCCATTGATAAAGCAATGCAGAGTCAGAGTGGACATTTGGACCTTTTCCTACGGTTTCTAATGGGCATTTCACAGGAATCCAGTCAGAACCTGCTCACAGGGCTGTTCAAACGCACTAAAGACACCACAAAAAGCATCATAAAAATAAGTGCACACATTAAACAATTACAAAATGAGTCTGTCCAAGATGAAGCTTCAGTCAACCTATTTTTCTGCTTACTTGAGCTCAAGGATCATTCATTACATGATGAAATCCAGAAATACCTCAGTTCAGATGAACATCCAGCAAGAGAACTCTCATCTGCAATGTGCTCTGTGCTGGTCTACAGAATGCTGATGTCAGATATGGTGTTTGATGAGTTCAACCCCAAGAAGTTCACATCACCAGCATACTACACAAATCTTGTCCCAGCTGTGAGATGCTGCAGAAAAGCCCTGTAAGTAATTTCATTCACTGATATTTTTATTCTACATCACATTAACAGTTGAATGCCAAACTAAGGTATGAAATATCTTCCTTTCATTATGAAATGTACAATCTGTTTAAGCAATAAACTTCAGAAAATAATCTGGATAACCATTGTGTTTTGGCAGATTTGATGGCTGTGGTCTCTTAGATCGAGATTGTGAAATTTTGTCTTCAGCTATTCAGTCATCAAACTCCCATCTGACAGAGCTGGACCTGAGTAACAATGACCTGATGGATTCAGGAGTAAATCTGCTCTCTGCTGGACTGAAGAGTTCACACTGTCAGTTGAATATACTAAGGTTTGACTTTTTATATTTACATTTTTATATTTATACTTATTCTGACCTATTTATATTGACTTTGTTTACTTATTCACTGTTCAAACCTTTCATAACTATTATTAGCAGATAATACCCTGTAGGGCTGCCCTCGATTTAAGATATTTCTAGTCAACTTGTTATTCTAGTCGTTTATCCACACTCTGCACAAACATTTGGATATGTGCCTAATAATAGCGCACATTTATTTAGGTTAAAGTTAGTCATGTTGCTACTATTAACATGTTTAAAATAAGCCATATTTACTGTGCAGTATGAATGTATCAGTGCCATTTTCACTGATGACACAAGCAAGAGAAGCAGTGGTTCCTTAAAAAAAACAATCAGTAAAAAATCAGGGTTCCCACACATTCTTGACAACCTGTATAGTATGTGCAACAGCAAAGAGCTTGTTTACATTTTAGACAAGTCAAGTTGCGATACTGAACAGGACTACATGGAGATGCCAAAAAACCCTAAACCTCCTTGACCTGCATATACACTGAAGTACACCACAACATACACAGGACAAATCCAAACATTATCCTGTATGAAAACTATGTGAATGTACTGAAATGTGTCTGTGCATAAATACAATGTGCAATCAGTGCATCGAGAGTGCTCATACATGATTTGTTTGCGCATCAATATAACAGACTCACTCGTGCTTAATGTACAACTCCTGTACGTCAACGCAATCATCTTTACTTTGATTGCAATCCTCGTCCATCAAAACTTTCATAGCAAGAAGCTGGTTTGCTTTATCCAGCCGAGAAACATAGTTTTCATATCATCTGGCCATACAGCGGTGGGATGTTTCAAAGTTCTGTTCAGATAGGAACAGCGCGATGTGGGAGGGCTCGCGCTCTTCAGATACAATAACACAATATGAGAAATAGTTTGTGTTTTAAAGCAAAACAGACACTGAAATGAATAATTCTCTCTGCCATCTCTGATATAATCAACATGGACATTTAAAATCATCTAACTTGCTTGACAATTTTGACATGCCTCCAAAATGTTTTGCGTTAAATGCATAAAATTATTTTAACACGTTAAGGATTTTGAATTAAACGCATGCACGTATTAACGTGTTAACATTGACAGCACTAATATATACATACACACACACACACACACACACACACACACATATTATATATATATATATATATATATATATATATATATATATATATATATATTCACAAAATATTAATCACATATTAATCTACTTAATTTTTCCCTCCTCTACAGTTATTTTTTAAAGTTAGATATTATAAACAATATAACAAGAAAAAAATCATAAAATTATAATTAATGCACGTTTTCCCATTATTTTTTTGTATTTGTGTGTATCAGTATTGGTATATTTTTTTTCTGCAAAACAATAATTGAATCTTTGTTGACAGAATAAGTGTAATTCACCTTTATTCCACAAGGTGGCAATGTTTGATAAACAATAATGAAGTGACATTTCATTCAGAAATGATCAGCAAAACATTAAATGGCTCAGCAAATTTACCACAGGGCAAGTACTGAATGCAATCAAATATGAGGGTCACTGTCACTTGACGATGAATCTGGTGAAACTGTCAGCGATCAAAATATTGATTTTGAAAATATTAAAAATAATTAGAGAATATGTTTGAGATCGCAAATGGGCTCATATACACGTATTCTCAAAACTATCATTGGTTGAATGTACTGGGAAATGAGCTCTAACGAGGACAGTGAGATTGGCATAAAACATCTGCTCAAACTGAATCCTTCCAAGCTTTAAAAAGGTAACAAAATGTGCTTTATTTTATTCTTCTGTATTTGTTACTCTGATATCAGGGGGGTTTTATATTATCGCAACGGTGGTAGCGGAGGGTAGAGATCCATCCGTGATGGATATAGATCCGGGTCGCTAAGGACCCGAATATTTAAGAATGATTGGCAAAATATTCATGCATTTAAAGGTTAAATGTCATGGAAAATTTGTATCATTTTTGTTGTCCAAGTCTTCTCAATGTTTTGTAAAGAAATGGAAGCCTAAAAATGATTTTCTTCTCCATTTCCTCTTTTTTTTTCTTGATTTTCTTCTTCTGAATATTCTTCACATTCATCATTTTCTTCCTTTTCATTTTCTTTCTTTTTTATTTTCTTCACTTCTTTTACTCCATTTTCTATTTGCTCTTCTTCTTTATCTTTTTATTTTTCATCATCATCATCATCCTACTCTAAAAGCGTGTGGATGTTAGAAACTGTAAAATGCACAGACTTCCAGATGTAAATATCAGTAAGATCAAAAAGATCGAAAGATGTTAAGATGAGTTTTCATTTTTCTGATCATTGAATGTTTTGTTCAGAATGGCAGGGTGTAGATTGACTGGTCAGTGCTGTGAAAGTTTCTCTTTAACTCTACAATCGTCAAACTCCTCCCTGAAAGTCCTGGACCTGAGTAACAATGACCTACGGGATTCTGGAATAAAGTTGCTCACTGATGGACTGAAGAATTCACACTGTCATCTGAACATACTGAGGTTTGACTTTCACATTCGCTCATTCAAATTTTTCTATCAGTAGGTGTTCTGTAGTAATCAGAATTCAGTTCAGATTTTGAGATTACCAGCCTAATTTTATAATTCCCAAGTGCAGTTAATAGAGAGATGTGAAAAAATAAAAAATAAACCCACTAATGGTCAATAAATTAAGCTAGGTGACATGACAAGACAAACCAGAAGGCTGTTCCATAAAACAAGAAACTTTATTAACCCTTTGAGCGGTACAGTCCCACATATGGGATTTTTATTTCTGTGCCCCTGGACGTACAGTCCCACATATGGGATTTAGAACATTCAGCAACATCACATAACTGGCAGATTCAAACTGTGCTTTCTCACTTTGGCTGTGAGATGGGCACAGCTCTTGTCATATATCACAGCTATGCAGTGTTTTGAGCCACATAATGTTCCATTAAAACAATACATTTAGAGTTTATAAAATACACACTGATGTCAGACATTAGTGGAAGCAGCAATAACAATCCTTTCAAATATAATTTGCTGACATTTATTCATATAAGACACACATAATGGGCCTAAGTAACTATAAACTTTACTCTTATTATTCCTCCAGTTCACCAGCCACTTACTTGCTTATATTTCGGGAGAAACTGATGAATTCACATGTAGTAAATCCAACTGACAGGACTCTGTGAACTGCAGCACAAACTAAGATGACATCCAAAACACACTCACTTACACATATTTGAGAATCGGAATAACATAGTTGATGACATGCAAGCAAGTTTGCGAATATTTTTTACATAAAAAATGAAAAACAAAATAATAGTGATCCATATATATATATAATATATATATATATATACACACACATACACACAGCATAAATGAGTATGCCTCCTCTGAAACTTAACAAATTCAGAAATTACTCTTTACTTAGAAGACATGTTAGGGTTCCTTAGAGATATAATGTTCCATCAAGTTTGCTTAAACAATTATTATTCAGGAAAATAAGATTTTCTTATCAAAGTGCGAAAATGTTGTTACTAAATAGAAATATGTATTATATATATATTATATTGATTATATATATATTGATCAACAGGTAAGTATGCTGAACCAAAACATTTGAAGAGAAGTTATTTCTTGACAATTAAAAGTGTTATATAGCCCAGTGAATCATTCTCAGACTTAATGCTGACAACAATGGAACCACTTGGGAGAAAACTGTCAGGAGACTTATTTCTTAGCACAAAAGAGGACAGTGGTACAAGAGGATTATCAAATCAATACAAAAATTCAAAAACAATGGACTTGTGACAAGACCCCTGAAACAATCAGGCCTTTTTGCTAATCAAAGAGCAGGACAAATACCAAGCAAGTGTCTCAGAGCCAGAAAAGCTATGAAAAGAGTAACTGTTTATCTCAGAGTAAGATTCAGCCTGCAGAAGTGACATGCATGGTTGTTGTCCACACTGGAACTACCTAATAAAGTCAGTTAGCCTTTCCAAGGCTCATATATACAAAATATAGATTCTGTGAATCAATACTCTGGTCTCATGAGACTAAATCAATCATTTTGGTCAAACAGCATCTAAAATATTATGGTGTTGCTTGAGAAGGAGTACAGTGAGAAGTGCCTGGTTCCCACAGTTCAGTGGTAGTGAAGCTTTAATACAGGGATGTATGAGTACTGAAGGTGTGAGGGAGTTGTGCTTTATCAATGCTATCATGAATTTACACACCACTGTGTGATTTAATACACAAACTTGAAACAGAAGATGTTACCCTTTCCTCATTCCCTATGTTGTTGGGGATTCTCTTCAACATGAATGTAAAAATATATGCATTCTCCCAGGGTGAAAAACCTTTTTTTTTTTTATCTAATCTTAACAGTCTTGAGCACCTGGGGGGGATTCTGTAGAGCAGGGATGTCCAAACGTTTTCTGCTAGGGGCCAGGTGCCAAAAAATTTCTGTTGTCTCGGGCCGCATGTCTGTAATAATAATAAAAAACTATTATTAGACAAACTAATTTATTATTGCCATTCATTTGTTTTTACTCATATTTTAAATATGCTATTTTCTAAAAATGCTAAATGCTAAGTATATATTTATATATGCCCCTTGATATTATATAAATTTATAACCAAGGAATCATTACAATGTATTGCTTTCAATAATTGTTTTACTCACCATTAACTTTATTAATGTGAACAGTGATGTTGTGCCTTGGATTTCAGAACTGATGTCAAGTCAGGAGTAAGTCGCGTTGTAGAGATACGAAGCAGATCACAGAGATGGCTGTCAGTCAGACTGGCTCTCAGTGGACTCTTGTTCATTGTCATCAGTGAAAATGTTTGCTCACATATGTATGTGGAGCCAAACAGGCTCATCATCCTTTGTGCATGACGTTTGATCAAGGGGAATCTTTATGGTTCCAAACTCTTGTAAAACTGAGGCAGGGGAAGAAGCTGGTGGTGGCTGCGAAGAGAATCATCGCACTGCAGTTCTATGAGTTCCAGCTGTACATTCTCTTGCACTTCTTCTACGTTAACAGAGTGATGTCAGCACTGTCGAATATTTATCCATTTTTCCAGGGATGTTGGAGTCTGAAAAACTTGAGATAATTTCGGACAAACTAGGAAAGAGTACAGCATTGCGTTCACTGATTTGTCTCTCAAAAAGTCTTAGGCTACGTCTACACTAATCTGGATATATTTGAAAACTGAGTTTTCGTCTAAAAACGCTATAATTTTCAAACGTTTTCCAAAAGTTGCTCATCCACACTGAAACATATGAAAACGCTTACATCCCCCTACTGCGCATGAGTAAAGCTTCGACCTGAGTTTTTTAAATGGACCGACAGTGTGGTGGAGTTGTTGCTGCGAGTAACACAGGAGTATAAAGTGGCCAAAGCAAGCGAGAATGTAGACTGGGAGATGTGTCTTGGCTGAATTGGTCATATGACTGCATCACATGACTAAAAATGCGTCATCGTATTCAAAAGCCTCCGTTTTCACAGTCCACACTATGACGCGAAGACAGCGTTTTCAAATGTATCTGCTTTGGAGAGCGTTTTCCAACAGCTATGTTTTCGTTGACTTAGAACACCATCTCAGTGTGGACGGAAGGCCAAAACAGAGAGAAAAATATACGTTTTCAAACGAAAACGTATTAGTGTGGACATGGCCTTAGCTTCACAGCAAAGGATTTCAAGTGCGCATACATTTCCGATATCAGCTGGTCCTTGCCCTGCAGGCTTTTATTCAGTGCGTTCAGGTGACTGGTCAAATCAACTAAAAAAGCAAGGTCTGCCAGCCAGTCAGGGTCATTGAGTTTATTAACCCTCTGGAGTCTGATTTGGGGCTTGGAGAAGTTTTGACATGCCCTGACATTTGTGCTTTTTTCAGTTGTTCATAAACATATAAATGACAAAAGTGTCATTACACTGTATTCAGCACAAACTAGGCTTTTTGTTCCACCATAATATGTGAGGAACATGTATGTACATGTTTGTATTTTTGAAGGAATAATGTTTATGCATGGTTATTGAAAAAACAAAAAACTTAAGTCACTGAAATAAGGCCAAAGAAAGTATATTAAATCTGTGTTCACAAGACTTTTGGGTATTGGAGGTTGTAGGCTAGAGTGTTTGCTTCAGAATTATGTAAAAATTATGCTGCCTACTCCTTCATATAAAACAATATATTGAAAAAAAAAAAAAACCTCTGTAATAATGTCTCAGCTCATCATAAACAGCAATACTGTGAAATATTATTACAATTTAAAATAATGGTATTCTATTATATTCTTTAAAATATAATGTATTTCTGTGATGCAACGTGTCTGAACAATTATGTTACCTCTATGGCATTTCATATAGGCTTTTAGCTTAAAAGCATGCACATTTGGAGAAATATTGATGGATTCTTATATATTTGTGTCAATTTTCTATACTGAGAAGTAATATTTATTGTCATCACTATGAGTGCTGGATACTGTTTTTTCAATTCATACTTGCAGCCAGAGGGCGCTCTCTGTACACCTTTAGGCCACAAATTATTCTAAAGAAGAAGAGATCATTTCAGGAATGGTGTTTTTAATTCATACTTGTTGCCGGAGGGCGCTCTCTATACACCTTTAGGCCACAAATTCATATAAAGAAGAAAAGGAACTAGGAACTAACTGCATGTCTTCTAGAGATCGCTAACCATTGCTTTAACATCCAAATAAACACTTTTCAAGACAATAAATACACGATTGAGATGATGAATGCATGTATTGCCTCTGAATTTGCGTCTGAATAGCACTTGCTCCGTGGGCGTGGCCGCATTAGCGGGTAATGAGCTGAATCACAGACTTCTGACATGGCTCTTTTTTCATACAGTTTACATAAACACAGAATGTTTGTTTTCGATTTGACTTGCACGATTTAAAACCTGACATTTAAACGTGTCTTTAGACATAAGTGTCATTTTTTTGTCATTAGTATTCATAAGTTACAGTTCATTTTCTGAGAACTATCAGATTGGACTTCGTTCAGAGGGAGAGGAGAGATCACGCATCATGTTAGTTTTCTTTATTTTACAAAAAGCACAACATTGTGTTTTTACTCTGAGTGTACACAAATAAAAGAAGACATTCTATAGTTTCAATTGATATATTACTTATGTCTCTATGACAAGAAATTATGTTTTATAAACGTAGTTCAGGAGGAACAAGTCAAATAAGATACCCAATCATTACATCATCTTAATCATTACATCATCTCAACCAGCTGTCAACAATCTGTAATCAACATATCTACCCAATCGGCATGAGTGTTCGGGGTGTTCGGGCCGATTACCGAGCTCGGAGCCCTCTCCCCGGACAGCACGCCAAATACGTTTACCAATTAATTAACCTGACTTATTTGTAAGTGTGAACTCGTGAAATGACGTAGTATTTTAAGTCTGTTTTGCTGCAATGTGAAAAAAACTGCAAAATGCGCCGGCGCATTTTCAGACCTCAGGGAGTTAAGTGTCAGATTTTTTTCTTTCAAAAACAGATCAATTTCAGGCCAGCGAATAGAACCGCTATAGAACAGAGCCACGACTCAGCCACCGCACATTGGAGTGATATAGTACGTCACTGTATTCTGCATCAATATTGGACAAAAATGCTCAGAATTCTCTGTGGTTGAGCGCTCTTGAACGAATCAAGTTTATAGTTTTCACCACAGTGGTCATCACATCGTCCATCTGGATGGCTTTGGCTCAGAGTACTTCCTGGTGTATGATACAGTGTATTTTTACAGCCTCACCTTCACTTTCGCAAACTTTGTTGCATACCATGGAAGCCATTCATTTCCACTCGCCGATCATGGATGGCGCTCCATCCGTTGTAATGCCACAGAGCTTGGCCCAAGGGAGATTCATGTTATCAATCGCATATGATACGGCTTCAAAAATATATTTTCCCGTTGTTGTACTCTTAATGCTCTTCATATCCAGAAGCTCTTCTGAAATGCAAAAATTACTATCCACACCTCGCAAAAAAATTAACAGCTGTGCAGTGTCTGTTGAGTCAGTGCTGTCATCGCACGCAATTGAGTAAAAATCAAGCGTAGGTACTTTGTCTGTCACTTGTTCTTTTAGATTTGCCGACAAGTCTTCAATTCGCCGTCCGACTGTGTTTCTCTGTTTTTAAAATCTTGCATCTCTTCTGGGCAAATTATAGTGGCAACTTTCATCAGACACTCCTTTACAAATTCACCACCTGTGAAGGTTTTCCGTGCCGTGCTATTAGGTGAGCTACCTCATAACTAGCTAATGTAGAATTTTCCTGTGCTTTATTAGCACAAAAAAATTGTTGTTGTTGAGCTGACAAGGCAGCTGCCAGTTGTTTCACCTTTTGATCACGCTCGGCACCAGTGTACGATTTGAAGGACTGATGTTTTGTTTCATAATGTCTTTTAACATTATATTCCTTCATCACCCCGACGAACTCCTGGCAAATTAAGCAGACACATGCTGCGTTCATGTCACCTCGTATTTACCGGAATCTTGAGATGTGCAAGACGTGACGTTATATTCTGAGCTATTCACGTCCTTTTGGTCCCTGGACTGGGAATTATGCATTTCCATGACACCACTATGAACACCTAAATGAATCTACAGCGGTCAGGTGGTACAGCGGCCACGTGGTACATGTGGGAGCTCTCAGAAAACTCCCAGCTTACAAGCTGTAATTACGAGCTCTACGAGGATGTGAACGCTTTTTACAAGCTAGAATCTCGTAACTACAGGAATTTCAAGGCCGCGTGAACGCACCTACATTTCCCGCTGACCTCAGTGAAGAAATATTAATTTCCCCAACGTGTCTGAAACCTCCTGCATTCACTTTCGATTTTCCGTTTTCTTTGTTGCGCCATGACTCACCAGAGCGTGATCAACAATAATTTGTTGGGTTTTTTTAGCCCTATTACGTCATGCGTGCTGCATTGTCTGTATGTTATAGCAACAGCCGATGGTTATTTGGTGTATTTCATCTATTTTTCCCTATGACGGGCCAGATTCGTATAATTTTCAAAAATCCCTGTGGGCCATAGTTTGGACATCCCTGCTGTAGAGAGTTGAACAACAGTCCCCATTAAAGATCAGGGCATTTTAAGGAAGTTGTCATCCAGGAGTTAAACATGACAGATGTGACAATCTGTCATGAACTTGTACACTCAGTGCCAAGAAGTGTCAGAGCAGTATACTTAAAATTATGGAGGACATACTAAGTACTACAATATTATACATTTGTTGAATTAAATATAGGGTGTAAACATTTCTGTAATCCTTCATTTTAAATAAAATTGGCTAATTTACTTAATTTATGGATATTAATGACATTTCTCTGTTTTTATTATCTCTGTTTTCAATCGCTTTGTCTCAGTTCTTGAATGAGACTTATTTCTCAAAACAATTAGTTCAGGTCTCTGAACAATTAGTTTCAGATTTAGATTTCTTATTAATTTAAGCAAATTGCATGTGTTTTAGCACATGTGTGCAAAAGAATAAGTACAACTGTCTACAATTTGCACAATAACTAAATGCACATGGAGTTGGAGTTTTCCCAGCACAATCAGTTCCATTTTTTAACAAGGAGGAATGTCTAAATCCCTAAACAGCAACACCAGTTCATTTTTGTAGAAATCATAGACTGTAAAAAAATATGGATGTAGTGTCCGTGACGTCACCCGTAGATTTCTGAAGAGCATTTTTTTAAGTGAAAATGAGGCCACTGCAATCTTAGCAGAGTGTCAACACACGTCACTCTCGGATAACTAAAAATGGGCACAGAGGCTGGACATGGTTGGAACTGAGGTGCCATGGTTAATGAAACCACACCCACCTAGCTCGATGTGATCAGAGCCGTTGACCATATTTAACGGCTCTGGACGTGATCACGTTAGCAGGCAAAGGAGCTATATATTTATCTTAGATACTATCTAAAATATTAATATTCTAATGATATATCTTATCTTTATTAGTTAATAAAGATACGTTTTATCATTAGAAAGTTCTAGGTTTACTGTCAATCTCTACAAATACTGTAGAATTATAGGGCAAAATGTCATATCTAATTTTGTGATGTCAAGGGCAGTAAAGCTGTACAACATATCCTCAACATATCAAAAAACATTTGTAACAACAGTGGTCACTAATAGTAAATAAATTCAATGTTATGACTCTGATCTAACATCAAAAACACAAGTCATATGTATTTTTTGAAAACATGGTCACTTTATAGAGCTGCATTCACAGATACGAAACAAGATGCATAGAGAAAAGCTTTACTTCGTAAAGTGCACTACTTGATGATGGATCATTTTGTTCATGAAAAAACACTCTTTCCTTTTGATGAATGTGCCGAATACTGGGATGTTGGTCACACACTGTGCAAGTCAAGCATTTATAATCCTTGATTCAGTGTCAGACAGCCAAAGAAAATACCTTTTTCTTTTAGAAAGTGGAGATTTTCTCTTTTACATCTTTCATTTAATGAAGAAATGAAATTACAAATGAATAAGGAATAATGAAATTACAAAAACTACTTTATTTTTCTGTTTAGATTGGTCATCTGTAATCTCACTGCTCAGTGCTGTGAAAGCATGTCTTCAGCTCTAAAATCATCAAACTCCTGTCTGAGAGAGCTGGATCTGAGTAACAATGACCTGAAGGATTCAGGAGTAGAGTGGCTTTCTGCTGCATTGAAGAGTTCACACTGTCAACTGAACATATTAAGGTATTTAAAAACACTGATAAATATTTACTATAATCAAACAAAACATGTCACTTTAAACCCATTCTTGACTTTTTGAGTGCTTCTAATGTCAGTCCGAGAGGTATCTGACTCCTCCATAGACATCAATTTAACCACCAATTTCAAGGTCCATTGTTAAAATAGTCAACATGACTGCAGTGGTTCAACCTTAATTTTATGAAGCAATGGGAATACTTCTTGAGCGCAAAACCAAATCAAACATAACTTTATTTATGAAATAATTATAAACATACCTTTTTAATCTTCTCTTCTGTGTTATTCTCATGACTATGCATGTTCAGCGATTCCAGGTTCTTTGTCAGAACACCAGCTCAGTATTGGCAGGCGCTGTTCACGTAATCAGCACAACACATGTCTGTGATGCTTGGAGCCGGCCAATAAATAAAATAAAATATTTTTTACATATAATTATTCAATTTCTGTAGTATATCTTACTACATGTTAAATAAACCTAAGCTACTGCACCTGAAAAACTTAAAGTTTATTTAATATGTATATTTTTTTCTATTGTATTTTTCCTATTGTTTGTCATTTCCTTTTTGTTCCTATTTCTAATATCAAAAATAAAATAAAATTGCCTGCCTTGCTTTGTTACAGAAGACTGCCAGTCATGTGTGTAACGATTGCAGTCAGCTTGAATGGCATTTGTTTTATATTATTTTGGTTGACTAAAATTGGGAAAAAAATCTATATACATTTCAAGGTTCACAGTGGTATTTTTTTCTTCAAGAACAATTAAACTGTCTACCACAGTCAAATAGAAAAAGTAACACAAAACAATGTAGTGATTTCGTACAGTTATTAATTAATTTATGAGTTAGATATATGAATATAATAAAGCTTTAGGATTTATTATTATGCATATATCGACCCATGGGGGAATTAAACATATATTGTGAATTAATTACAATGAATTATAATCAATTACATACATGATTAGTTGGTTTAATAATTATTTAGAGAAACCGTTGGTTTGCCCAGCAAACCTTTAGCTCCTCACAGAATTATTGAAAGGAAGATTTTTCTCTGGCCATGAGAAAGACTTCCTATTCTAGCATCCAAACGTAAAGCAAGGATATAGGATCGAAACGTTACAGTGACCTGGTTTTTGTTGAAGGAGCAAAAGAACAATCGAGCATGAATAATGTGTTTAATATATGAAAACTACTAGTACAGAGATTATGCGTCTAAATATATATACAAGAATATACACATATGAACAAGGATGGAAGTAAAGACAGGAAAAGAGAGATGGTCAAAGAATGGCAAATTACAGCAGTTAACCCTTTGAAGAGCCAGCACAGAAATCAGTTTAAACAAATTTCAGAGAAATTAATACTGGCATATGGTTCAAGTCGGGGTGCAGCAGAGTTTCAGTGCGCTTGGCTTGGTTGGTCCTTTCCGAGAGGGTTTCTCCGGCGGGGTTTTCAAACGAGTTTAACTGACGCGTAAGATGACAAAGAAAAATGAAGAGAGAGAGAGTCCAAGGAAATGGTCATCCCGGGGGAAGCTGAACGCGTCGTGGCAGCGTTGTCGCCTGAGGCAGTTCAGTGGCAATCGAGAGACGATGGGGAGACAAAGGAAAAGCTGCGTGTTATTGCTTTTATGGAAAACCAAGCTAACACACCTCCTGAGTTGGAACGGCCAATAGATGCGTAGCCTTATTTGGTGGGCAAAGTTTCTTTGTCTTGTCTCCTGGCTGAATTTGCATAATTTATGAGTATCAGATCAGATTTCGAGATGGAGTGCTTTCTTCACAGTATCATTAAACAAATAGAACAATGCATTTAACCGCCATGTGATATACATAGGTGAATGAGGCGTAGAAATCGCTTTAAAACGAATCCAAACTTGACAGATGAAAAAAGGCATATAAAAGAAGTTTTGGTTTACAGACAAGTTTATCATTAAAACTAAAACTAACTCAACTATAGTTATTTAAACTAAGTCTCAACACTAGGAAACATGCATGCCCTTGACATACATGACGGGTACATTTTGGCATAGTTATATTTTACAAATACAGTCTTCAATGCATGTTTGTGTGTCTGTGTGTGCGTGGTGTGTGTGGTGTGTGTTGGAATGTGATCTGGCACTTTGTCCACATGAGGGGCTCTTTGATCTCCCAAGAGCTAGAAAATTGGGCCCTCTGTTTTACCTCGGAGGGTAACAAAGGTGCCAGAATGTCTGTTTTTTCTGGACTGGCCAGAGCCAAAGTCAGATTAGAACACAGTCCAGCATGCGAGAAGCATTCTGAAGATTCCAGATTTTATTGACGGTCCTGATAAGTGTGCATATGCTACAACAACTAAAATCGAATTGCACATATCAAATTGAAATTTTGTTCAAACTTAATTTTTAATCGAATCGTGTCCTCAAGAATGGATTTGAATCTAATCATGAAGTACCAAAACAAAAAATTTACAGCCCTACAGTTAATGCAGTGGTTCTTAAAGTGGGGGGCGCAGGCCATCAGCAGAAAAAGAAAAGAAGAAATAAAACTGTAAACAGCCAACAGACAAGAGCAACAGTGAACGCTCAACTGGCTCATCAAGGACAGCTTGTTAATGGCATATGTGCGATGTGTGGATTTTAAGCCACTAAATGATGATTTACTATTTTTCAAATACATCCCCAAAACAGCAACATCTGATAAACGTTTTAAGATTCTTGATTCGTACATGATAGAGGCTGGGATTAAATGGGAAGACTGCATGGAAATTTTCAAGGATGGAGCACCAAAAGCGCAGTGGATGCACTGCAGTATACATTGTGAAGCACTTGCATCACGCCAGTTAAGCCCTACCTTAAATTATGTTTTTTTCTGAAATTGTTATCGCGGTCAACTACATCAAAACCAGACCATTGAAATCACAACTTTTTTCTGCACTCTGTGAGGAGATAGGTGCCAATAACACAGCCTTGCTGTTTCACAGTGAAGCGAGATGGCTCTACCATGGCAAAGTGCTGTCCAGAGTGTTTGAGCTCAGGGAGCAAATTCTAATTTTTCTGCAGAAAGAAGGCATGAACAAGCTTGCCAGCAAGTTTGGTAATGAACATTTTCTAATGAAGCTGGCATATCTCAGTGACAAGCTGAATCATCTAAACTTCCAGCTGCAGGGTAAAGACAAATACCAACCACTTCTGACAGACCAAGTCAGCTCATTCATCTGAAAACTGGAGATGTGGGGCAGGAAACTCAAGCAAGGAAATACAGAGCCTTTTGAAATTCTAACAACTTTTTCCAAAACTAACAAGATCACAGAAAGCACTGTGATTCCATTTTTTTTAAACACATCTCTGCTCTGAGAGGTTATTTTCAGAAATACAACACTGTGCAGTTCGACTGGGTGAGAGATCTATTCACTGCTCCAGCATCTGATGATCTGAGTTCCTCCGAAGAAGAGAAGTTCATTGAGATGATGTCTGACTCAAGCATGAGACTTTGTGAATTCTGGCTTGGTGTGGAGAGGGAGTTCCCACTGATAGGTCAGAAGGCTGTTGAAATTCTGCTCCCCTTTACAACATCCTATCTCTGTGAAACAGGGTGTTCAGCAGATTTTTTCACAGGTTTAAAGGGGAGCACGACCAAAAAAGTGTGAGAACCACTGGGTTAATATAACATTTCCCATTTCAGGATTAGCAAAATAATTGCAATAGTGGCCAAATCTTCAAGATAGCAGAGATGGGTGAGAAGGGTAGTGGTTTTGCCCCCTTTTGCAATCACTGTCCTGCAGACTGGTGATTAACGAGTAATTTTTTGTGGAATCAAAAATACCACACTGGGAAGCTCACTTTCTTGGAGTGTGGGTAGTGTCTGGTCTGTCATTTCCGACGACATGCTTTTATGCGCCAATAGCAGCTGCATGCTGTCACAGATCCACCATATCCTCATTACATATCCCATCATCCTCCCTGGCTTTCACCTGTACACACTTCACCCCCTGCGTTCCATTCAGAGGGCATCCCTATGCCCTAATCCCTCCTAAGGGTTTACCCTCTGGAGTGAGAGTTTTGAAGGGATGAAGAGTATAGGGGTAAAAAACCCCCTCTTTTTTAGGAACGCACTTTCTGCATCATCTTAACAAGACAATCAAGGAAGAGTAGATTGTGCAAGCGGTGCCCTTTGTTTAACGTTAGTTTATTTATTTATTTTTGATTTATCGCACCATATTGTATATTGTGTATATTGTGTGTATTGTATTTGAAACATTATAGTAGTAGTATAGAAAAATACTATACATACATTTAAAGGTAAAATCGAACTCCTAACCTCCTGTACCCATTCTGTGACGTCAAAGAACTTCCCTGTGCAAAGGATCATGGGGGCCCGAAGTGTCCATCAGTTGTACCCTTCGAAGTCCTTCATTCCGAAGGGCCCTTTGAAGTGGCCAGTTTTGAGCACTTCGGTTTGGAACAACCCTTCAATATGGCGGCCGTGATTTTTTTTCACTCCGAAGTGCCCTATCGGAGGGCGATATATCCCGTTTGAAACACACACCCACCATCACCTTTCCAGAGCACTAATCATGCACACCTGCCCCTCTTCAGGATACTCATCAAGCTGGCTTTATAAACACACACCTCACCTCCTTCCAGTGTCTGGTCTCGTAAACACCCATATATATATATATATATATATATATATATATATATATATATATATATATATATATATATATATATATATATATATATATAAAATTAGAGGTGTGCTGTTATCGGCGTTAATGTGCTGCGTTAATGTGAGACTCTTATCGGGCGATTAAAAAAAATATCACCTTTAATCTATTCTCAAAGTTGGGTTGGGAGCTGGGTCTATACTACGCAAGCTATGATGACTTTCACCTTGATATTTTAGTGCGGATGTATACCTAGCCGAATTGACCCTTCGCAAAGACCCGCCCCCCTTAGTTACTGTTGCTTTGTCCGACAAGCCATGGCACTGTCACGCCACACACAGTGATAAAGAGGATACTGACAACACGTCGACAGACAAGACAGAGCAGGTTACTTATGATAATAAACAAAGTCCCAGCTTTAAAACGGTGTAGTTTTTTTTAAGAAATTCAAACAATAGAAATAGTTTTGTTGCTCTTTAATGTGTTGTGACCATGGTCGTGAAAGATTGCTGTAGCGCCTTAGCTCAAGAGGCTCGTAAACCGATCATCTCAAACATGAATGAACATGAGAATCAATGTTGTTTCAAACACGGAAAGATGTCAATATACACAATGTTTCAAGTTTAACTCCACGAGGTTAATCTTCTAACTCCTGACTACTTTTCGGACAAAATGGCGGAATACTTTTAGTCATTATTTGGGTAGCACACATATTCTGAATGTTTTCGAATTCTGAATGCAAAATTCAAATGAGCCATTTTAATCTAGATTAATCTAGATTAAAAAAAATTATCTATGCCCACCACTATATATATATATATATATATATATATATATACATATATACACACACAAATATATATATATATATATATATATATATATATATATATATATATATATATATATATATATATATAATATACACAAATATATATACACACACACACACACACACACATTCGACCGCTCTACTAGATATCTCTACTGTTATCCAGCAAGCACAAAGAGTGACTGTCTAATGAATAGTTGTTTTTCTCAATTATTAGTTAGAAGGTAATATCCATGCTTTTCCAAATAACTTAACTGACTTTAGGCACAGTTTATATTGTTTTTAAACTACTTGACTGAATTCAGTAAAGGACTTGAGTTTGAGAAAACCTGAGTTCAACTGAGTGAACTGCACTGTGTGACAGTGATGTGTGTTTACCAAACTAACATCATATGAACTGTTACTGTGTGTGTGTAGGTTGTCTGGCTGTATGGTGACAGAAAAAGGCTGTCGTTACCTTTCTTCAGCTATAAGTTCAAACCTGAACTCATGTCTGAGAGAGCTGGATTTGAGCTACAATCACCCAGGAGAATCGGGAGTCAAGCCACTCGACAAACTCAAGTATGCTGAGCAGGAAGAGTCACACTGCTGTGTTTGTGTTTGTCTCTGTGTATTGACTATATCAGATGTGCAGAATGGGAATGTGACGCTGTGTGTGTTTTATAGTGTGGATCATGGAGGAGAGTTCAGGATTACAGCAGGACTACACAAATGTACGTTTTATCTCTCTCGCATACACACACACACGGACAGATTTAGTGATTTGGGGGCCCCAGGCAAAATACAGGAATGGGGCTATATACAATTGTACACATTTACTATCTTGAAGTTCCTTTCACTGTTGACATTTTGTCCCCACAACATAGGGCTTGCCAGGACACACATTTAGTGATTGTTGATTTTCTCGTTGTGTGTTCAGATGCCTGTGATCTCACACTGGATCCAAATACAGCAAACCCCTTTCTCATTCTGTCCGAGGAGAACAGAAAGGTGACACACGTGAGATAGAAACAGCCGTATCCTGATCATCCAGAGAGATTTGATTATCATCTTCAGGTTCTGTGTACAGAGAGTCTTTCTGGACGCTGTTACTGGGAGGCTGAATGGAGTAGAGATGCTGATATATCAGTGACATACAAAGGAATCAGCAGGAAAGAAGACAGTGATGATTGTGAATTTGGATTAAATAAAAACTCCTGGAGTCTGTTCTGCTCTAATGACGCATTCATTGTCTGTCACAATAATATGTTTACTGACACATGTGTCCCTTCAGGCTCCTGTAAGAGAGTAGGAGTTTATGTGGACACGTCAGCCGGCACTCTGTCTTTTTATGGTATTTCTGACACGCACACACTTACACACTTACACACATTCACCTCCACATTCACTGAGTCACTCTATGCTGGATTTAGGTTGTTGTCTTATGACTCCTCAGTGTCTCTGTGTCAGATTAAAAATCCTGTGAGCAACAAAAGAGACATCACAAACCCACCCAACTGAAAGAAATACTTTCTTGTTATATATTGTAGTACTGCCAGTTGAGTAGTACTGTGCCAGTAGTACTGCCTGGATGAGCTCTGACTAGGTCTGTGTGTTCATTTATTTAACACAGACTGTGTAATTATGTGAAATGGATTTGGTGTTTTTTTTAAATTTGTTTTTTATTTAAAGGTCCAGAATTGTATGCAATATCACAATGTATGTATGTTCAGTGGCCAGATTGATGGCTGGCCCACCCAATCAAAGCTGGCAGAATATAGTCTATATTCTTGAAATAAAACGAAACAAGCAAAAAAAAAAAAAAAAAAAAGTAATATCTGTTGTATATAGTGTATTATTACATTTAACATAATATGTTTTTATTTTGTGCTGTAAACTCAGCTTTCCAGAGTCATGCCAGCAGCTAGGATATTTCTATATGCACCGTGCATGACTCAAAGCCCATGATTCGTGCTGATAATACAGTGCTGGTTTGTTTCATTTTTAGAGTGATTATTTATTCTACAGTAAAAATAACATAGTCTTGTGATGTGTTTAAACAATTTCTACAAAATTAAATAATAAAAATTAAATTAAATCGAGCTATAAGGTTCAGTGTGTCCTTCGCACACATGATGGTGACACTCCAAACAATTATATCTTTATGAAGAGCTCTGCTTTCAAAACAGGCTTTTCCAGTATAAAGCTAAATTTTTCCAATGATTAGCAGTGTAGCGTGGCAATCTCTGTTTTTAATGTCACATTTATATACTGATGAGTAGGTGGAGGTAAACCACACTGTCAGCTCTATCTTGTATATAGCGCTGATAAGTCCGATTTATTCTATTGAATCAGTTAGGCTGCGTTCCACTCCAGTTTTAGACACACACTCGCAAACTTCCCTAAGCACTTCCCCTCGGGGGAATCCCTGTCACCATTTTGAAGTGTGTTCCACTTCATGAAGTGGACAAGGGAAGTTTATATGGACAGACCCTCGCTCCCTTGATTTTGACCGAGGGACTGAGGGCAAGTCTACTTCATATATACACTTCAGGCAGCTCCATAACCCACAATGCAACACGATTGTGACGTCACTGAAAATCACGTTTAATTTACCCCACCACAAACAACTCTATGATATAATAATCATTTTTTAATGTTTAAAATATACATATATACATATAGAATGCTGCATTAAACAATTTTGTAAGTGGAAAAAATTAAATAATAAATAAACTCAATAGCAGATTCCAAGTGATCAAGGGCTTAGGATGTTCCAATTCAGCCCATTGCAAAGGTTCCGCCAGTAGTGGGCACTCATGCAACGTAAGCAATGACGTAACACTTGTTTTTAACACTTTGTACATCCGAGTCAACGAGACTGAGGGAAGTTAGCGAGGGAAGGGCATTTAAAAAACGAACTGGAACGCAGCCAAATGCTGCGTCCCAATTCGCCTACTTATACTATGCCCCAAAAATATGTACTCTTTTTGTGAACAAAAAGTACTTACTTTTGAGTGTGTAGCAAAAGAGTAGACAAGCTTTGGGACATACTATCACGTCATACAATTGCGTCTTTTCTCTCTGTGTCATCCTGTCACTGTAAACTGGCCTGTCAATCATCTTACATCCTCCACATTTCATATAGTTAATTTCCTACCGTATCGGAGAGAAATGCAGCACGTTCATCTGCAGTCGTAGGTCTTTCATGTGGAGACTCTCCTCATATTAATGCATAATGATGCATTTAAAAGTTAATGGTCAATTGGATCTTTAGAAAAGTCCACATTGGTATTTGCAAATGAAAAATAACACAGATAACATTAAATAAATATTTTCTATCAGGTTGAACTGATTATTAGTCACTCAAACCTCTCAGCGTCGATTGCGCATATCCGCCATGTTTTCACGAGTTTGTGTGCCCATATAATCTTAGCTTAAGTGGTAAACAGATTTGGCTTGCTGTCTGCTATAGAGGGGCTCGGAAAGAATATCCTACTCGAGCTCCGATTGCCCCCCAAAACATAAATGCAGAATTTAGACAGCAAGCAAGAATTGTAGGATTTGAATGGATCATGATTATTGAAGGAATCGGCATGTGAATTATTTCAATAATCCAGAAGACCAAAATTGGAGAAGGAATGGAAGATGGTACTGCAGCGGTAGTATTGAGATAGGTAGGTCACTGTTTCAGCAGTTTTAAGTTAGTTGAGGCGCTGTGGCGGAAGCAAAGGATCAAGTGGAGCACTGCAGCGTAGCATCATGTGGAGCACTGCAGCGGCAGTATCATGTGGAGCACTGCAGCGGCAATATCAAATTAGGCGGAGCACTGCAGCGGCAGTATCAAATTAGTCGGAGCACTGCAGCGGCAATATCAAATTAGGTGGAGCACTGCAGCGGCAGTATTAAAATTAGGCGGAACACTGCAGCGGCAGTATCATGTGGAGCACTGCAGCAGCAATATCAAATTAGGCGGAACACTCCAGCGGCAGTATCATGTGTAGCACTGTCAAGCCGGGTCAAGCGGAGAGGAGATCTGAACCTTCCTGTGTGCAAGGAAATAGGTAAGAGACTGATATGGCTGAATGGGTGTCGGAAGATTAAAGATATGGATGAAATTGCCATTTTTTAATTGATCAGTTTTGCTACATTTGAGGAGGAAACGGATGGTGTGTCTAAAACTTGGAGATCGGAGAAGGTTGGGTGGATGGCTGGGTTGAATTTAGAATTGGTTGTAATTTCAGAAACTCCCCAGCCAGCAATGACACGTGGGGCCCAGATGGGTTAACTACAGTTTGCATGGGTACTGTGTGGGCATAGGCTTTGGCTGGGTGAAATCAGCGGGTCCCATGTAGGTTTTGTAGTACGAGTCCCACATAGGAAGCCCATATGAGCTGATTACATGGGCCCCATAAGGGACAGGCATGGGCCAAGTGGGCATGGGTTTGAACTGGGAAAACATATATGGGTCTTGCATGACGTATTTATGGGCCAAGTGGGCATGGGTTTGATCTGGGAACACATATATGGGTCTTGCATGACATATTTATGGGCCAAGTGGGCATGGGTTTGATCTGGGAACACATATATGGGTCTTGAATGGCATATTTATGGGCCAAGTGGGCATGGGTTTGAACTGGGAACACATATATGGGTCTTGCATGACATATTTATGGGCCAAGTGGGCATGGGTTTGATCTGGGAACACATATATGGGTCTTGAATGGCATATTTATGGGCCAAGTGGGCATGGGTTTGAACTGGGAATGCACATATGGGTCCTGCATAGACTTTTTATGGGCCAAGTGGGCATGGGTTTGAACTGGGAACACATATATGGGTCTTGTATGACATATTTATGGGCCAAGTGGGCATGGGTTTGATCTGGGAACACATATATGGGTCTTGAATGGCATATTTATGGGTCAAGTGGGCATGGGTTTGAACTGGGAATGCACATATGGGTCCTGCATAGACTTTTTATGGGCCAAGTGGGCATGGGTTTGAACTGGGAACACATATATGGGTCTTGAATGGCATATTTATGGGTGAAGTGGGCATGGGTTTGAACTGGGAATGCACATATGGGTCCTGCATAGACTTTTTATGGGCCAAGTGGGCATGGGTTTGATCTGGGAACACATATATGGGTCTTGAATGGCATATTTATGGGCCAAGTGGGCATGGGTTTGAACTGGGAACACATATATGGGTCTTGAATGGCATATTTATGGGCCAAGTGGGCATGGGTTTGAACTGGGAATGCACATATGGGTCCTGCATAGACTTTTTATGGGCCAAGTGGGCATGGGTTTGAACTGGGAACACATATATGGGTCTTGAATGGCATATTTATGGGCCAAGTGGGCATGGGTTTGAACTGGGAATGCACATATGGGTCCTGCATAGAATTTTTATGGGCCAAGTGGGCATGGGTTTGATCTGGGAACACATATATGGGTCTTGAATGGCATATTTATGGGTCAAGTGGGCATGGGTTTGAACTGGGAACACATATATGGGTCTTGCATAACATATTTATGGGCCAAGTGGGCATGGGTTTGATCTGGCAACACATATATGGGTCTTGCATGATATATTTATGGGCCAAGTTGGCATTGGTTTGAACTGGGAACACATATATGGGTCTTGCATAACATATTTATGGGCCAAGTGGGCGTGGGTTTGATCTGGGAACACATATATGGGTCTTGCATGATATATTTATGGGCCAAGTTGGCATGGGTTTGAACTGGGAACACATATATGGGTCTTGCATAACATATTTATGGGCCAAGTTGGCATGGGTTTGATCTGGGAACACATATATGGGTCTTGCATGATATATTTATGGGCCAAGTTGGCATGGGTTTGAACTGGGAACACATATATGGGTCTTATATATATTTATACAACAGTTCTGTCTGGTTCTCGAATCTGATTGGCTGATAGCCATGCAATATTTCAGCGATAACAGCACTCCTCCTATCTTTTCACCATTTGTATCACTCCGCTTGAAGTGACCGTCATGGCGGCCGACCAAATCAACCGCAGTTTTTACAAATACTACTTGTTGTACCACAAACTGTAGTTTTAATAGTTTTTAGGCGAGAATGTAGTTGTTTAGACCTGAAATATGTGACTCATATTTAATAACAGCGCCTATTTTACAACTTGTTTTGACGTTTTCGGAGATGTGAGCTCCAGGGCGTCAGCGGCCGTTCAGTGCTTCTGTAACAGCTTAATCTCGGCCAGTGCTTCGTGGATTTGCCGCTGGCTCTTATAGTGGTTAAACATGAGACATTATTCAATTTGAGTACATAGAACAGGCAATCTTTGGTCTTTATTAATTTATTATTTGTTCCAGAGCAAGTTGAATTGTGCTATGTTAAATTTGATAATAATAAACAACGTTATGTTACATCATTATATATAGGCTAGCATATTGGCTTCAACTAGACGGGAAATATCAGACGAAGACTCTTCTCCGCTCTTCAAATACGTAAAACATTAAACTTTATAAACATAGGGTTTTTTGAGTAAAGAAAACGCTTTACAATTTTTTTTTCAAACATCAGATCTTTATTTACCTTGGCATTGCATAGAGGAGATGTCCAAACTGCGTGCCCACTTAATTCACGAGGGGAGGCGGATTAATGTAATGAGGTTTGATTGACAGTTTGAGGATCCAATGGAGTTAAGAGGTTTTGTCACAAGCTCTTTAACCCTTTGAGCGGTACAGTCCCACATATGGGATTTTTATTTCTGTGCCCCTGGGCGTACGGTACCACATATGGGATTTCGAACGTTCAGCGATGTCACATAACTGCCAGATTCAAACTGTGCTTTCGCGCTCTGGCTGCGAGACGGACGCGCGCAGCTCTTGTCATATATCACAGCTATGCAGCGTTTTCAGCCACATAATGTTTCTTTTAAGGTTTCAGACATTTAAGTATGCATAAGCACCATTAAAACAATACATTAAGAGTTTTATAAAATACACACTGATGTCCGACATCAGTGGAAGTAGCAATAACAAATATAATTTGCCGATATTTATTTATATCAGACGCACATAATGGGCCTAAGTAACTATAAAGTTTACTCTATTATTCTTCCAGTTCACCAGCCACTTACTTGCATATATTTCGGGAGAAATTGATGAATTAACCTGCTGTAAATCCGACTGACAGGACTCTGTGAACTGCAGCGCAAACTAAGATGGCGGCGCCCATCTCACATTATAGATCAAGATAAAGATAATTTATAAAGGTTTTAAAACGACAAAGCACACTCACTTACACATATTTGAGAATCGGAATATCAGATAGTTGATGACATAGTAAGCATATATTTTAAATATAAAAGGAAAAACTAAATAATAGCTATCCATCTGTCATACAGTGTTATTGTTGCTGCGTTCAGCGCTTGTGACACACAAGACGCGTCGCCATGGAAACATTAAAGGCAAACGTTCTAAAATAACGGTCGCCTTAAAAAAACTCACTCTGGGGGGACAGTTAGAATATTTTAAACTCACGATCGAAAGGGTTAAAATCCTTTTCATTCGTTAAATATTTGTAAAACCCACATACAAGCGTAAATGTTTTTTGTTTTGTTTTTGTTTTTTGTAAATAACTAGTGCTTTGTTTGACTGAACTGTACAATTGTGCTTATTTGTTGTTCAATAAATATTATTTTATAGAAATATGTCCATTAGTAAGTAATATGGATTGAGTGAAAGTTACATTAATACGCCATTAGATGGCAGCAACACTTTACAGGAGGAATGAGTCAGTGAAGCACAAGAGACTTTTAAATTGAAAGGAACTTTTGCAAAGGAAGTTGTTTTTAGCGCTGTGGTGTTATACAAAGATTGCTTTCCTCAGAGGACATTCAAACGGACTTTTATAATGGATATAATATTATGGACATCGACTTGAAGAATGAATGTAATGCAATATATCAGACAGGTAATTGCCTACTCTCTATAACAAAATATATTTTGTTTCAACCTTCATATACTTAAAATATATTTAAACATGTATTTCAGGGGCAGGAAAAATATATAAAAATATATTTCAAGGCGCAAGAAAATACATTTCCAATCTTACAGTCGACAATGCAAATGTGTGTGGAAGAAAGCCATGCGAACAAAACTATCCATTATGTTTGAAGAATTTTAAACACTTACAGAAAAACATGAATTTACACATATTTTCCACATTGACACTTTGTTCACATATCTTCCCTAAAAATACAGATCTGTGTAATCATGGCACCTCACAAATGTGTGTTTTAGTCTATTACTTATTAATTAATTAATTAATTAATTTATTTATTTAATTGTAATTTATTGTCAGTGTAATATAGCGTTTAGATCTACATCAAATACAATAGATTAATAAAATCGCTAGATGTACGATGTTAACTGTGACGTAATTTGAATGGGAAACCACTAGCAGCGCTCACGGACTTTTGAAGTACTGCGCATGCGCGTCATTTTGAACTGTAACGGTCGTCAGTCAACCGGGAGTTCTCGGAGTAAAAGGTAAGAGCTAACGTTATAACTTTATTTTTAGTCGTCATTTTTCACATATGTAATGTTCATTGCTACTTTGAATGTATAATGTGTTATTGTCAAGGGTTTTTTTTTTTTTTTACTTTATTTGTCAAATTAATGCCCCGTTTGTTTATTTGCTCACATGAGACGCATTTGATATTTTCAGATTTCCGTTTTAAAGTTAGTTGTTTTTAATTTGGACACTAGTGAAAACTAACGTTACACACAAAAAATGTTTAATATATATTTTTTTAAATTTCAGCTGTAGAGTGTTTGGGAGACGGTGCTGCCTGCTGTTGTCGATCTATGATGCTCCTGTCACTGATAGTGGCCTGTAACGTAAGTTTTTTTTTTTTTTTGGCTAAATTTAATGTTTTACTAAACTTGTTAATTAGGCACACGTTATTTTCTCGTTATTAAAGTTCATGCATATGCTGGTTTGGCATTAATGGCATTTCATACGCTAAATTTTTCTTATTATTAATAAAGCCTTACTATAATATAATTTTTATTCACTTTCTGCTGAATGAAGCTGTTTTCGATTATCCAGTTGAGCCAGTGATTCAGTAAGTTGCTTGTAACAGAAGATGCTTATTTGTCACGACTTACAGGTTTACATGTGTCATTCATTACTGTAAAAAAATCTACTTTTTATTTTCAGTAGCAGAAGCGGTTTGTGCAACAGCAACAAGGTGAGAATGATGAGACACTTTAAGAAGTAGATTTTTTTTTAAATTAAGCACTGTTAAGCAAATTATATTATTTTATTTGTGTAATTTATGAATTGATATGTTCTCTGCACTTGTGTTAATATCTGTTTCTGTCTGGAACAGGTGCGGGTCAAAACCCATCTGTCAAGACGCTTGTCCACTTGCTGTCCGCCCCACCAGCCCAACGATTGTGCTGGAGAACCACAAGTCACAGGTACAGGATAATGTTCATAGTCAAGTCATCTTCATTTCTGTGGCACTTTATACAAAACAGCTTCACAGTAATAAACATGAAATAGTCAACATGACCCTAGTTGAAGTGAAACACTAGGTGTGTGTTAGAAAAATTCTAATATTTTAAAGTCTGTACATCCAAATGATTCCTTAAGCTTTAAAACACATCACAAATTACAACATGTTGACTTTGAACTCATATTGGACAGTTGGCAAATCTGTAATGTGACAAATTTAACACAACAGTATTTTCCAAAAACACACCTATTGTTTCACTTCAGAAGAAGTTGATTAATCAACTGAGGTCATGTGGATTACCGTCATGTTCACTTTGGTTTTTGACCTTCTTGCGTGAACACACAGAGATGGATTATTTTTCTAAATATCTCTGTTTGTATTCCACAGAAAAAGAGAATGTCATAATCAACTGGAACAGCATGAGGGTAAGTATCCCTTTGTTAAGTTAGCTTAACTGAGTGACTTTGTGATATTCCACTATCCCTTCATTTGTAAAAGTGAAAATGCAATGCAGAAGTGTAAAGAAAGGCTAATTCGACCTCTCCTCAATCATCAGTTTCTTTACTGTACTGTCTAAAAATATGCCCATTAAATATCTTTAAAATCCAGTATACCTGTAATTGTTTTAGTTCCAGTGTAAACAAAAATATCAGGAAATCCAAAACTAGTTGGAGGACAAAGTGCATGCCCTCTGTACCTGTACTGATGTTCAGTAATTGTGTTTTGTCTTTTGTTTGAGTACAGTGGTAGAGACAGAGAAGAAGTGCCTTTGATGAGGAAACCATGGCAGCCATATATACGGTAAGTTAATACTTAGTGAAAGGAAAATTTACTAGAAACATTAAGTTAAAAAAATAACTGATTTTTGTCTCACAGCCAAGAAGAGATTTCCAAATGTGTCCAAAGAGGCTTTGAGGATTTGATGTGGGGAAACTGAGCCTTCTTGAAAGCAAAAAAGTTATATTTGTTTGAATATTGTAAGTTTTTGAACATTGTAAAGTATGTTCCTTGCTGATTTTTATTCAAATGTTCACGTGTTATAGACAACAAATAAAGGTTTTTCAAATGTGACATGTGAATGTATTTTCTTGGGTTGAAATATATGTAGGGCAAAATATATTTTTAAATGCTTTTGTAAAATATATGTTGAAAATATATTTTTAAAAAATATACAAAAAATGGCCCAAAAATACATTTTAGGAAAATATATTTGAAAATATATTTTTTAAAAATATACAAAAAAAAATTTACTGTATGGGTTAATTTATTGCACATTTATTGGAAAGTTTGAATTTATCATAAGTCCGAATGTGCGAATATAAAACCAACTTTACCGAAGTCGTGCCGTCGAACTGTTGTATAAACGCAATATCACACTCGTAGCCGTGCGATATGGCTGTATATCAGCACGCAGTGAGTGATTACCTACGGACGAATCACAGCGTGCTGATATACAGCCATATCGCACGACTACGAGTGTGATATTGCTCATATATCTATGGGTAAAAAAGAACATCAACAACACAAACGCCATGACTGTTTTGGAGAGATGTTTTGTTTTCTTTTTTTCAGACATTTTTAAAGAATACATATTTTTTATTTATTTACCGGTACGTTGTAAAATTGTAATTGTTAAAGATTATGTTTGTTGTTCAATGTATTATATAATGAGTGTATTTTGTATTGTATTTTTGGAGGGGGTTTTTTTTCAGAGATTTTTTTTAAAATATATTTTTTAGTTTTCCGTATGTTGTGACATTGTTTTTTAAAGATAATTTTTGTTGTTCAATGTAATATATTTCTTGCAGTTCAAAGCATCAAGTGTCTTGTATTTATCTTGTACTTACATTCATTCTTCATTTTTAATTTTTCTTAGATTGTTCCCTTAAATGAATGGTTGGGCTTACCTTGCATGAATTGCCCACTTAGGACCAACATAAGATCCTTACAGAGCCCACTTTAAGCCCATATGGGCATTCACGGTTGAATCCTGGTGCAAACCCACTTTAAACCCCTTTAGGCAGGTGGGGCCCAAATGGGTCTGACACAGATTGCCCGGTTAAGACCCACATAAGACCCTTACAGATCCCACTTAAAACCCACCTGGGCATCCATGGTTGGCCCCCATGTGGATCCCGGGTGCAAACCCACTTTAAACCCCTTTGGGCAGGTGGGGCCCAAATGGGTCTGACACAGATTGCCCGGTTAAGACCCACATAAGACCCTTACAGATCCCACTTAAAACCCACCTGGGCATCCACGGCTGGCCCCCATGTGGATCCCGGGTGCAAACCCACTTTAAACCCCTTCAGACTGGTGGGCCCCAAATGGGTTTGGCATGAATTGCCCAGTTAGGACCCACATAAGACCCTTACAGATCCCACTTAAAACCCATCTGGGCATCCACGGCTGGCCCCCATGTGGATCCCGGGTGCAAGCCCACTTTAAACCCCTTTGGGCAGGTGGGGCCCAAATGGGTTTGGCATGAATTGCCCAGTTAGGACCCACATAAGACTCTTACAGATCCCATTTAAAGCCCATCTGTGTAGCCATGTTGCAAAGCCCACTTTGGACCCCTTTGGGCAGGTGGGGCCCAAATGGGTCTGACATGAATTGCCCGATTAAGACCCATGCAGTACCCTTACAGGTCCCACCTTTAGTATGTCTGGGCTTCCACGGCTTGCCCCAATGTGGATCCCGGGTGCAAGCCCATAATGGGGCCCACATTTGCCGCCCATGAAGCCCTCATCTGGGCCCCACATGTCATTGCTGGCTGGGTCTGAGGAATCCGAAAAAGGCCAGGGTAAACATAGCATCCAGAGTTCTTGCTGTATCAGGGGGCATATGACCAGAACGGAGGAAAGTCAGGCATTTCGCTAAAAGATCAATGGTTAGAGGTTGCCTAGAATCAGGACGAGTGGGGTTGGTTTTTTGAATTCCTTTGATAAGGAGTGTGATCTAAGGGTTTGTTATGGCAGGGCATGGATGGCCATAGATTAGTTTATAGAAAAATTGAATGCCGCTAAGATAAACTTTGATAGTACTGGGTTGGATGGACTTAATCTGGTTGAGATATGAGATGAATGAAGACACTGAAAGGAGGGAAAAGTTGGGAAAAGTCTGGTTGTAGGAGGAATGGAATTGTTTGAAAGCTCTCCAAGCTGTCCAGTAGGATTGTAATGTTCTGGGTGAGATGGCATGGAATATTGAATCCAGGGATGAGGTGTGGAGATGTTTGAATGGGTGAGCTACAGGAATATCAAGTCTGAATAAGGAGGAACTGGGGTTGGATCTGGGTCCGCCTCCGGGGCTAATGCTCTGAATTTCTGAAACAGAAAACGAGAGAGTGCGTCAGCGATTTGGTTTTGGTGGCCTGGAATATGAACGGCTTTGAAGATGAACTGATTACAAGCGGATAACCAGGTGAGGCGTCTCAAGAGCGGCATGATTTCAGGGGAATTTGAACGGCCTTTATTAATGCAGTGAACAGTGGCCAGATTATCACAGTGGAATTCTATGCTTTTAGAAGACCATTCGTGACCCCACAAAAAAGCGGCTATGACGACTGGATATAACTCAAAAAGAGCTGAGAATGCGGCACGTTGATTTGAGGGGGCACGTGGACGGCTCATGTGTGGCGGAATTACACAAAACGCAAGAGACGCTACGGCAACCCAGAAAAACCTTATTTTACAGCTCAAGATCGAGAGCTCCCCAATAAGGACATTGATTCCACTGGGTGACTCGAGCTGCGCATTTGGCTGAAAAAAGCCTGTAATAAGTGTAGAAATGGGTACCGCCGAAGGAGTGGGACAGTTCGGCTATGATGGTTAAAAAATCATTCAGCTCTTTGCACCTTGAGGGGAAGACCGAACAAATAATTTCTGTATATCTTCCAAAAGCGATACAAAATTCAGCCATGGTCAGTATACGATTCGATTTGGGATTTGAATTTTTTAGATTTAACGTAATGGGACCACAGTCAAGGGTGCGATAGGGTTCACTTATTGACACAGAGGGGAGGAGAGAAGAGAGATCAATGTCCGCACCTGCTAAAATCTGGGAGCGTAGATGGGTGGAGACGGGTGGTGGATCCATAGCAACGGCATTGGAAGGAACTGGAAGAGCAGATGCAGTTGAGAGTGTATATGTTGGGAGGCGAGTAACAGTTGAAGGAGTTGCTGGATAAGGCCGGAGAATAGATTGCTTGGGGAGGCACACTTGGATCGGCTCCGACAGCGGATGAGAAAGGAAAGGGAGGGGGGACAGGACCGTTTGCGGAGGCAGCCTCACGCTTGGGTCTGCTCTGAAAGTGGATGAGAAAGGAATGGAAGAGGGGGGTAGGGGGGGAGGGGAGCCGTTTGCAAAGGTAGCCTCAAATTATTTATAGTACATGGAAATGACATACATTGAGTCTCAAACACGTTGTTTCCTCCTTCTTATATAAATCTCACTTGTTTAAAAGACCTCCGATGAACAGGCGAATCTCAACATAACACCGACTGTTACGTAACAGTTAGGGTGTATGCCCCCAATATTTGCATATGCCAGCTCATGTTCAAGCATTAGACAAGGGCAGGACGTCTGGATGTATCAGCTTAATCATCATACTAGGTAAGCAAGCAAGGACAACAGCGAAAAATGGCAGATGGAGCGATAATAACTGACATGATCCATGATCTCATGATATTTTTAGTGATATTTGTAAATTGTCTTTCTAAGTGTTTCGTTAGCATGTTGCTAATGTACTGTTAAATGTGGTTAAAGTTACCATCGTTTCTTACTGTATTCACGGAGACAAGAGCCGTCATTGTTTTCATTATTAAACACTTGCAGTCTGTATAATTCATAAACATAACTTCATTCTTTATAAATCTCTCCAACAGTGTAGTGTTAGCTTTAGCCACGGAGCACTATCTAACTCATTCAGAATTAAATGTAAACATCCAAATAAATACCATACTTAAGCGATTAGACATGCTGCATGACGAACACTTTGTAAAGAACAATTTTGAGGGTTATATTAGCTGTGTGAACTTTGTTTATGCTGTTAAAGGTGGGCGGGGAGCGTGAGCAATTAAACGGGCCGCAGCCTAAATCGGCTCATATTTAATGATGCCCCAAAACAGGCAGTTAAAAAAATTAATTAAAAAAAAATCTATGGGGTATTTTGAGCTGAAACTTCACAGACACATTCAGGGGGCACCTTAGACTTATATTACATCTTTTAAAAAGACGTTCTACAGCACCTTTAATACAAAGGTGTTCTTGCGTGCTCCTTTCAATCATGAGTCATGTTTTCATCATAAAGATTAATGTTGGGAATCTTAAATTGGTAGATTAAGTATTAATATTAAGACTCTATTTGTGATCAATTGTACTTTTGTTGAATAAATCACAAAAATTCTGTGCAGTGTGCACTTCCATTGATAAAGGCTAAAGTGAAAGTTTTATGCTATGAAGCCATTTAAAGCTTCTGCCTTTCAAACGTGCCATAGACCTAATTTAAATATTGTGCAGGAAACAGAAATCTGATCATTATCCAGATACAGTGACCAGTTAATGTGAACAAATGTAAATGCTCCATGTCCTGATTGGCTAATGATCTGATCTGCTTGATTGGATCACGGTGATCGCATATTAATGCCAAGGCTCCATTGTTGCAGTAAACTTGTACAACATTCTTGAATTAATAATTTATTAGATGCACGGCTGTCTGTTATTGTATGGACATTGACTTTACATTTTCTTGCCCCTAAACATGACACAGAACAAACAAAACTGTGATTGGTTGTGTTTACATGCCAGTCAAATGTCCTATTGGGCTGTCCTTGGCCAATGAAAGCTGAGTCCAGACCTTCTGCCATCAGTCTGAAGGTCTGGCTATGCGAAACTGCCAGTGAGGTTTGTTCTTGTGCATCAAGCAGGTTCAGTTGAGCTTCTGCTAATGTTTAATTATCAATGTTTATAAGTGAATAAAAGCCTAAATTAAATCTGTTCATCATGTGAAGCAGTCGAGTCTCTTCAGAAGATTCTGACTAAACTGCTCAATCCATATGGATTAGTTTTACACCCAGTGTTGCCAACTTAGCGACTTTGTCGCTAGATTTAGCGACTTTTCAGACCCCTTTAACGACTTTTTTCCAAAAAAGCGTCTAGCGACAAATCTAGCGACTTTTTGGACAACCCTTAGCCACTTTCCAAATGTCGCCAGTACTGTCCTGCAAACATGATGTCTTGTTTCCCCGCTACAGTCACACATCTCTCGGTGTGTGAGCGGCTGAGAACGGAGCAGCAGCATTCCGTTGACATTTCAACGTTAAATTCGTTAAATTCAAACCATTTAATTTCACCATTTATTCTTGTCATGCGCTCGCGTATATTACTCATTATCAAAGGGCTTTAGTTCATTCCAGTTTCTGAACTCTCTTGACTTCAGACCATTTATTTAGAGACCGTACATTGTACTTATTCAAACACAACATTAAACTTCACTGAACTCAAATACACATACAAAAACGTATAAACACAATACAAATATAAATACAAATTTATTAAACATATACACATAATATAAAAAGTTCATATATACACAATACCAATATAAATACAACTTAAACAGACATATACACATAATATAAATATAAAAAGTTTATATATACACAATACAAATACACACACTACATTACACAAAAAATAGCAAACATGCACACTCTAAAATATATTCCCAAAAGTACAGAAAAGAATGGGAGTTAGTCCCTGAATTTAAAGGGTGGCTGAAGCCCTATGTGGGCAATGACACAAGGGCTTACTGTCTGTATTGCAAGACAGAATTTTGTGCCAAGTTGTCTGATATTAAAAAGCATGCGTCAACTCAGAAGCACAATAAGAAGTCCAAGCCCTATAATCAAACAAAGCAATCTACATTGTCATTTGTTCCAAAAAACTTAGACTCTTCGAAACAGGCAGAGGCAACAATGGCAATGGCTATTGCAGAGCACTGTTCCATTCTGTCCTGTGACCACATTGGTAAGGCATACAAAGCTGCTTTTTCAGATTCCAGTGCAGCCACACATTTTCGGATGCACCGTACCAAGTGTACCGAAATGATCAATGGGGTGTTGGCACCATATTTTGTTAAAAGACTGGTGACTGATATTGGTGACAGCAAATATAGCCTCCTCCTTGATAAAAGCACTGATGTAAGTGTCTCAAAGTACCTTGGGATTGTAATCCGGTATTTTAGTGAGGACAAAGCAAATTTGGTGGCCACCTACCTACCTAACAAACTTAGGAACCGCATGTCCCTGCAGACACTCAGCTCTATTCTGTATATTAGGTATGGTTTGAGGTTGACTGGAGATGCATGCTATGAACACAAACTGCCTGATAAAGTGCTGCAGCTCTTTGGCACTTCAGCTGCTTATTCATTTAAGTCCTGTCCTGCAGCAGGTTCAAGCTCATCCTCTGCATCCAATGTCACCCCACAGGAAGAGAGCACTCATGGTATTGATCTTGTGGATGATGATGATTTCTGTCTCAGCATTTTCATGGAGTGATCTGGAATCAGAATGACAGAAAAGTTGTTAGTTTTTTGTAAATATGCATTTTTTGTATTATAAATGTGCAGTTTTTGTAAATATGCAGTTTGTAAATGTGCACATGTTTTTTGTAAATGTGCAGTTTTTGTAAATATGCACCGTTTGTTTGTAAATGTGCACAGGTTTTTTTTGTAAATATGAGCATAGTTTGTAAATGTGCAGTTTTTGTAAATATGCACACTGTTTGTAAATGTGCAGTTTTTTGTAAATTTGCACACTGTAACTGTGCAGTTGTTTTTTTTTTGTAAATATGAGCATAGTTTGTTTGTAAATGTGCAGTTTTTTGTAAATATGCATAGTTTGTACATGTGCACTTAATTCAACCGAAGGTTTATCTTATAAGGGCAGATTATCCTTATAACGTCCATAACTAAAACTGATATCACTGTTATGACTTGTACGATGTGAGAGAATAATACTGCCTTCAAGTAGAGGTCTACAAAGAAGACCCGATCCTACTAATATTAGGTAAGACAACACGTTTTATTTTCGCAACTTGTTTATTGACTTATTAATAGCAATTTGCTGTGGAATAGACCTATGTGCCGATCGGGTCCAGGCGGGTCCGGTCGGGTTCGGGTCCAGCTTAGACGGGTCCGGGTAGTACATTTATGGCATTTCTCGGTTCTGCACGGGTTCGGGTCCAACTTTCAGAATAATAGTCGGGCCGGGTCGGTTTCGTGTAGCACATGTACGGGTTTCTTCGGGTTCGGGTATGAATTTTTGGACCCGTGAAGACCTCTACCTTCAAGTGCTCTTGAAATGATCGTAAATACAAGTTTCCTAGGAAAAAATAAAATGCACATGAACGCCCTTACATTTTGAAACTTGAATGCGATGAGCTTCTAATCACTACATAAAATCTCTATCTTAGGTCTTAACTTAAGATATGATAACTTAATTTAGGATTTTTCAAAAATTCATATTACAGAAGCAAATCTTAACTTGATTTAGGATCCTTATCCTATCTTACAAAATCTTATCTGTAGTTAGGAAATATTTAACCGCTCCATTGTGCTCGGTAATCAACTGTCAGGTCTGTTTTGTTACCAAGCAACCAACGACGCGCAAACTAATTCTGAGGTAAACCTAAAATCAAAATGGAGAAACAACGACGCACTTTTAAATTCAGTGCAGCAGAGATTGAAAGTTCAGTTGAAAAGGTAACGTCAAGCCTGTTTTATTCGGCAAATTCTCACCTTTGCTCACTCAAGAAAATAAGGAAATATTGTATCATCAAAGCGCGCACATCCTCTGGGTCCTCCAAAAGATGACCAGATTTCTGAAATGGAAACCGGGGACATTTCCTGCAAGTGGTCAAAATACCACCAAAATCTCATTTGTTATTATCTATTAATTAAAAAACGGGGACAGTACATTTTTCATTGTTGTGAGTTTCACATTTACATTAATAAATATTATGACTGCTCAATTGTCTTGCATTAATAAATGTAACGGCATTATGAAAAAAAAATTTATACTGTGATTTTTACCGTTGGATTTCAAAAAGGTTTAAAGTTAGGACACCAGTGGGGTTGTCCTAAAGTTAAGACAGCTCTTAGGATTATTTGTCGAGTTAGGATGCTTCTGTAATACCCGTTTGCTATCCATAGATAAGATTATGCACTTAAGAAATGTCATTCTGTAGCTTTTGTCCTAAATGAGGTCCTAACGGAGGTCACCATGGTTACCAAACAGATCAGATAGGATTCTAAAGTTAAGATCTTTCTGTAATACGCCCCGAAGTGTAACATACTATCAACTTTTCGATAGCACGTGAATGCAGCACGTGAAGGAACATATTTTGTGGCATCGAACTGTATCTATGAGTTATCATTGCACATGTAAATGTAACTGATAATATCACACCACATTTGCTGTCTTCAACCAAATGTTTAGTGATTATGTCCAACGACGTTGTCGACTCGCCGTTGTCGCAGTTATAATCCGGGATTTTGTCCATGCTGTGGAAGTAACTGCTGGTTAACATTTAGTAAGTTCCAACTGACTGTTCCGTTCGATATGTCTGACACAAAATATGTAATTGAATACAGCTTTACTGTACATTCTGCTATATAAGCTACTTATATTAAAACAGTATGGTAGATTATGGGAGAAAACCGTTAATTGCAGACCAGAGCCGTTAAATATCTTTTCAATGTCTCAGGTGCCAACATTTGCCAGAATGCAAAAACTACGTGATGACGTAATATGCTAATGACGCATTACGTCATCTAGCGACATCTAGCTACTTTTCAAGCAGGTTTTAGCTACTTTCCATTGAAAATAGTTGGCAACACTGTTTACAACCACTTTATGAACTTTTTGGAGCATAAAAGTGGTAGTTGTGTAGCTGTCAGTGGAGGGACAGAAAGTTCTCAGGTTTCATCTAAAAGATCTTCATTTGTGTTCTGAAAATGAACGATGGTCTTATGGGTTTGGAATGACATGAGGGTGAGTAATTGACAGAATTTTCATATTTAAGTGAGTGGATTCAGATGCTGAATTAGGCGTGTGAGAGCTGGAGCTGTTTCAGAAACAGCTTCTTCACATATGTTCTCAGGCTTTAAGATGCAAAGTGGGCCAAGTGATATTCCTGGTAGGCCTGAGGAGTTCTGTTAATTAGATGCGTTACTGTTTGGGATCTAGCATACCACATTGGCTCCACACAGGCCCCATGTGTGTTAGCCCATAGGGGCTCAAGTGGGGCCCATTTGTGTGTTCATTCCAGGGGCCCACATGGGTCACATATGGATTCTAATAAATGGGGCCAATGTGGGCCACATACAGAACCCTTATGGGGCCCAAAAGGGTGATAACACTGGACCCACAAATGGCCCCTCTATGGGTTTTTTATGGGACCACAGTGGGTGAGAACTGGGCCCCATTTATATTTCTTTTTTATTCTTGTAGGTGAAATTAATGTGCTTTAATGTGCTTATTTGCAAAAGAAACTTTCGAAAACCTTCCAACTCTAAGTATTGCTTTAGTAAATCTATACCTGACCTAATATAAAATATAAGAGAAAATATTTCTACTGTGAAGAAAATGACTTTCAACTCAGAATTTGTAAACCATTTTTTTATTGATCATAAGAAAAAAATAAAATAAAAGTACAATAAAACAGAAAATTCTTCAGTCCATCACTCCTGGGTTGGGGCAGACCCATCAGCTTCATTTCTAAAGAACAATAATGACAGAAAAGACATAAAAGGCAATTATTTTTAAAATACTATCAAATCATTAACAGGAGCACTCTCTTAAAAAGCATGCATGATTATGATCAAGCCATGCCAGTACATTATATTTCTGTCGGTGTGATCCAAACGGGATATATTGCCCTCCGAAGGGAACTTCGGAGTGAAAATAATCATGGCCGCCAAATTGAAGGGTCGTTCCAAACCAAAGTGCTCAAAACTGGCCACTTCAAAGGCAGCAGCTCATTTGCATTTAAAGGGACACACACACAGATGGAGCATTTTTGTTCATCCTCAAAAAGTGACAAATTTAACATGCTATAAAATAATGAATGTTGAGCTAAAATTTCACATACATACTCTGGGGACATCAGAGACTTATTTTACATCTTGTATAAGTGGCATTATACTACCCCTTTAAAGTACTCAAGATTAACTGATCGCCTGATAGAAAATGTATGTGTTATGTCCCCTTAAAATGAAAATTGATTAAAATCAGGAAATCAATATTTCCAACCCAGATCTATAATGCAAGTTGCACATCTGACTATACTGACCTCCGTTCAAGGTCCCGCTGGGCTCTCAAGGCACGGTTGCCATCCCTATCCCTTGTGTTGACGAACCATTTGGCAAGGGCTGTCTCCATCTCCTTTTTGCTCACATTTTTTTAGCAGAGAGTCCTGCTTCAGGCTACCTGTGAAACAAAATAAACAGTTTTAAGTAGAGGATACTACTGCATTCATCAGAGCATGACCCATAATCTATATGCATGAAAAATGCAAGTTACATTAGCATAGGAGTGTGGTTCTCAAATCTGTCCTGAAGTACCCACAGCACTGCATGTTTTGTATAGACCTCTTTGGAGCAGACGTCACAATTACGTCACTTGCAGCTGCGCGTGCATAGTGGTTGCAGAAAAATAGCGGTAGCAATTGGAGGAAAATGTGCAAAATCATCAAGATGTAATTTGCCAACTCTGTAAGACTACTTTAAAATACAACAGCAGCACAACAGCTATGCACAACTACCTATGATTGAAACATCCAACAACAGGCAAATGTTGGGATGCACACCACGAAGCAAACGAGCATTGACTCACTAAAAGCAGACATTGCATCTGAAATTAAAAGCAAGAATGTCTCCCTCACTACTCGTCTCTCGATGCGCTTGTATTTCTAAATGCAAACCAGCGATCCATGAGCTCGACCAAAGACTGCATGTGGGGAGAGGACGATAACGGTGATGACTTGTGTTAGTCTATAAACTTTCAAGCCGGTTGAAGTAAGATTCTATTCGTTCTTGTTATTAAAACTTGGTAAATATTAAAGTTATTATTAAATTATTTTATGCATGCAGCCATGCACAAATAGTTTGCATATACGACGTGAATGTTAGGATTAAAATGCTGCGTGCAGCTATTTATTTACACTGTTACATGAAAATTAAAATATGTAATATCACAATTATAATGTTTTGAGAGTTTACTTATGTAATTGTTGCATTAGGCTATGAATTAATAAACATTTATTGATAAGAACTATTTCATGTCTTCATTTACAGTAGCATGAACCACAAGTAGTCTAGTAACTCGAGTATTGTTTTGATAAGAGATCGACTAGCAGAAATCAATAGTCGTGCAACCCCTAGGTTATAAGCACATTCTTATCTACCATTTCCCAAAACTTTAACTGAGGTTGTAAATTATGCTGAAATATCTTTATACCATACACAATATCAAAAAGACGTAGGCTACGGAAAGAGCATTTGCCATGGTGCCCTGTCAGATTGAATTGACGGGCAAGGTGAGATCACAAACGCCATAATTCTTCAGACACTCTTGTTTATGCTCCTTCCTCTGATGTCCCCAAGGACTGAGACCTAAAATTGAGGCATAATCACAAACAACATGACACAATGTGCATAAAGGTTAGACTGTGTTATAGATAAATCCAGTTGGTAATTCTAGAAATCCATACTGTTTGCTTATATAAGAGAAAACTTACAGTGTGAATATAATTTCAACCTACAGCCTAATCAAAGGTAGCCAAGCTTGTTGTAGAGCAAAATTACAATTCACTCACAATTCGTTATCGATGAACGTGTACTTAGTGAAGGCGGGATAGGCGGAATAGCGCTGAATGACACACAACAGAAGCACTCTCTCTCTGTTGCGCCCGATCAGATCTCCTTGCATCTGAATAGTCAAACACATGCTGTCTGTCCAGTTGTCAAAATGTCCATCGTGTGGAGTATCTCGCGTGAATACTGTTGGTTATGGCTTAAGTGGACGTAAACAGGTGGGTAATAACTGGATGTGTGTCAGTATATTACGTACATGCATTCAGCAGCCCAATTGACCCTTCATCGGGATTTTGATTGACAAGCGGTCTAACCAATCAGAACGCCGAATCCGCCATTTTGTCTGACAAAGCAGTCAAAGTTCCTTAATCAGGAAGATTAACCTCGGTGGACTTAAACTTGAAAAATGGTGTGTATTTATGTCTTTCCGCATTTTGAAACTACATTCCTTCTCATGTTCATTCATTTTTATTTGATGCTTTAAATTAACTAGTAGGAAGAGATGATCGGTTCACAAACCTCTTGAGCTGAGGCGCTACAGCAATCTGTCACGACCATGGTCACAACACATTAAAGAGTTTTCTTAAAAAAAAAAATTACACAGTTTGAAAGCTGGGACTTTGTTTAATATCATAAGTAACCTGCTTTGTCTTGTCTGTTGACGTGTTATCAGTGTCCTCTTTGCTCCGCGATGTATTTTTCACTGCGAGTGGCGTGACAGCGCCACGGTTTGTCGGACAAAGCAACAGTAACTAAGGGGGGCGGGTCTTTGCGAAGGGTCAATTAAATACCTGTATGTCATTAATGTTAATCCAACAGTTAAGTAAATGTATACATGTTAAATAAACCTACTGTATCTGAAAAAAAAAATGTTTAAAAAATAAAATGACTTTATAAAAAATAACATTTTAAAACTGCTCATACTGTATTATGGTCATATTGCCCACCCATACATACCAGCTGATATACCATGTAGTTTTGATAAGGGTGGTCAATCTGCATCTGAAGATTGAAAGGGTTTTAAATCTAGCTAAATCAAGTAAAATGACTCAAAATCAAGTAATTTAAGCATGCCAAAGTCCACTTTAATCATATAAACTGTAATTTCCCAATCAGCAAAATTGTGGCCAGTGAAAGTGCTGAGTGGCTAGTAACTTTGGAAAACAACTAGCCAAAGTGGCTGGTGAATGAAAAAGTTAATGTCAAGCCTTGGTTATTTTTTATTTGACATTAAATAGCCTCATTAAATAGAAATTAAAAAGTCTTCAACCGGGGGTCCGCGGCAGTACTGCAGGGGGTCCGTCAATTAAGGTTGGATCAAAAATCATTTTTGTTAAAAAAAATTAAAACATGGGTAAAAAAAAAAATATCACAAAGTCTAATTTCAATATAAGCACCCTGAAACAAGCAAGAACATCCTCAGCTGATACTGTAATAATATAAAATGATTGCCGAAACAGATTTGGCAAACCCTCCATTGCATTTTGAGTTTGCGCTCTCGAGCATATTTTTGCAGCGCTGAGAAATGTAGCCAATCACAGACAAGTTTGTTGATGCTTTGAACATTTTAAGTTATATTCAAATGCTGCATCCCAATTCACCTACTTATACTACGTCCTAAAAGTATGTACTGTTTTTGTAAAGAAAAAGTACATACTTTTGAGTGTGTTGCAGAAGCGTATGCAAGCTTTGGGACATACTACCTCGTCATAATTGCATCTTTAACAGATGTTCTGTCGCTTAGTTACGCAAACTGTGACCGTTTAAACTACCCTATCAATCATGTTGTCACAGTTAAAATCCTCCACATTCAGTTAAATTTTAATTTCTTTAATGCTTTAAAGGTGCTAAAGAGGATGTTTTGTTTTATACATTTTTGCAATATTACTTGAAACTGTCTTTACTAACTGATAAAAGACTATGTATTAGGTGCACTGAAAGTAATAATATTAATATACATCATCTGTACACGAGGTAGGGCCTTAAAAACATCAGCCAATCGTTTACGCGATCATCGTATAAACGATTGGCCCTCTGGCTTGTCAATCACTGCCGTGACGTTCCTTGTGAGAGACAAGCGCGGTTGCATGCTCCAGTAACTTTCCACACTCCACAGGCGCCGCATGCAATATTTTTGTCAGGAGACAGGAATAACAAGTGCAGATTATGACTTACCGGCGGTGAGTCCAACATAATGAATCCACTAACACAACACAGCGAATGCGGTGATAAACACTTGTGTTCCAATACTCGTGCACGAGTTTTGGGAGGCGTTCCTTTGAAATTAGCTGTGAAGGAGGGGGGCTGTTCTTACGCATGCGCTCATTTAAAAAACTCAGTAACAGTCTTTGGATTCTCAGTCGACGAAAAAATCCTCTCTATCACCTTTAATCTCACATGTCTATTGATATAGATAAGGCAATTGTTAGGGTTGTTTGTTATTGTTGTGTTTGTGTTTTCTTCATTTTTAATATGTTTCGTACATATTTTAGAACTATTTAGTAACTTTATATATATATATATATATATATATCATAGGCGTAATTTACGGGTGGGACATGTCCCGACCACTTTTTGAAACCTCTCGCAGCACGGATATGTAATACAAAAGAAACACCTCTAGTTGATTATCAATTTGAGTTAATAATAGGCGATCTGGCGCTAGAATGTGTTGTTTTTGAAATCATGTTGAGTGCTCGTTGTCGCTGCTATCAGAGGCACAACAGTGTTCTCTTGGCGCTCGTGCACACTGAGCCGTGTTCACACGGACGAGCGCTTCAATCTATCGCTCTGTTGCAGAGACTCTCTATTTGTTAGGTTAAAATCACAAAACAAAATAGTTACACATAAACGTATCCCTGCTCTTGATATACAATCTTAATGAACATCTTTGGTTTTAATGAGAAAAAAAAAAATCATACATGGTTGGGGTTTGAACCCAGAACCTCTTGCATGCTAAACGAAAATGCTGCCAGCAGTCTTTATTAACTAATATACATACTATCGGGACTAATGGCACATACACATTCCTGTCCCACCCACTTTTTAAAACAAAGTTATGCCACTGATATATATTGATAAAAATGGTTAACATGTTTATTTTTACATTCTCTTTTTGCATTTGTAATTTTTTTTGACCCCTTAACAGATCTTGTATCAATTAAGTAACTTTAGATTTGATAAAAAGTGGCAGTTCTTTTAAAATAACTATTTACATCAACTAAAACAAACTTGTTATTTTAGTGAAGCATGAACTGTAAGAATTGGGTTTATTCTTGTAATGTTTTGTTAAAAAGGGGCAGTTGTTTTAAAATAAATATTTACATCAACTAGGGCTGTCAAACGATTAATCACGATTAATCGCATACAAAATAAAAGTTTGAGTTTGCCTAATATATGTGGGTGTACTGTGTGTAATTATTATGTATATATAAATACAAACACATTTATGTATATATTTGAGAAATATTTACAAGTATATGTATTTATATTTTATATAATTTATATTATATATAAATACATTTTTTTTATAAATAACATATTTCTTTTAAATATATACATTAATTTGTGTGTATTTATATATACATATTATTTACACACATTACTCACACATATATTATGCAAACTCAAACTTTTATTTTGTATGCAATTAATCGCGATTAATCGTTTGACAGCCCTAACAGCAACTAAAACAAACTTGTTACAAACTAAAAATGTAAATTTTATCTGAAATTTTTCTTAAGAATTATTCTCACGTCTGTTAATATAGTATAAAATTACAGATTTTTGGCCATTGTTATTTTGTACATTTTTATTTATATTTTATTTACAATCTTATGTAGGCCTATATTAAGGATTTTTTTTTTTTTTTAACAACACAATAGATCTTGTATCAGTTTAGTGACTTTAAATTTGAGGAAAACAGGGCAGGTCTTAAAAAAGATCTACTTCTTCTATTTACAGCATTAGCTTTCTACTCATTTTAGAGAATTCTGTTACAAACTCATCCATGTCGAATTCATGTGTTATTGCTTTTTCATGAGCTAAAAGCACAAGGTTTTTTTTCCTCTCATGAAGCATTGTTCGGCGGAATGGTGTCAAAATTCTTGCCAGAGTAGAGAATGAGCTCTCACATGAAGCAGTAGAGACACCCATGACCATAGCAGATACATACAATTTATGAAGACCTGCAAATGCACCTTTGTATTCCTGCAAGAGTTTGCAAACAGCAGAACATTCAGCATAAGATGGAAGTTTTTTGGACAGCATTGGTCTGGCAACAAGAATTTCATTCTGGAGTTCAGTTTTTGCAACCCCTGCAAGACTACAGACAGGTTCAAGCAACTGGATGTCAAGAAATTTGTTGGATTTTGGCATTAAACCTGAGAGGGCTTGCATCCGCTGTAAATTCTTTGTGGAAAACCTGTTTTCTATCTCTGATACAGCTGTATCTAGTATGTTCAACATCTGTCGTCTTAGAGCTGCAGTGGCACATTCAGAACCTGACTGCCCTTCTTGCCCTAAAGGTGAAAAAATGACAGAGTCACCATAGGACTCGATTATAGTCCTTAAACATTTTGGTGAGGGCTCAACAGTAGACATGTCAGCACAGTACTGCTGAAATTCAATGTCATTTTCTCTGAGATTTTTCAGTGCACCAAGACATCCCTGCACAACTTCAGCTGCACTGCACAAATCAAGCCAAACCATCCATTCAGAAACCGAGAATTTGACACTTAAAGCTAAGGAGGCTGATCTCTCAGGTTGACGCGCGAGCTGGCTTGACTGAAGTTTTCGTGGGGATTTTGACTGCTAAAAACTTCACAACACCTGCCATGCTTTTTATGTAATAGCGATTCTTTTCTATCTGTTGGGTGTATTTGTGCTTTTGACACCATCGGAAGCTGCTGATGAACTCGACTCATCCATTTCTCCGACCTCATTGCCGCAAAGGGATGAGGAGGTGGTAGCTGTGTCCTGGTGAGCTAAAATGGTTTTCTTTTGTCTTTTCGGAACAAGAAATCTGTACATGTTGTATTTTATTAGGCTACTATAGTGTGGTAATTGAGTTCACTAACAGTTCTAATAAAATTAATTGGCTGTTACTGTCGTTTATTGCTTTATAATTCAGCATGTCCGTTTACTTCAAAGGTTGCGAAGTGAATGAGCTAAGTCTGTCTGTCTCTGAGGGAAAAAAAGAGGTGGTTTGGGCAGAAATGAGAAAATAACGTGTCTGGAGCTGAACTGAATATCGCACTAATTATGTGATTTGCTGTTATGTGGTGTGGGGCCAGGGTGGGCCAAGCCTCTGATTGGGTGGGCCAGGCCCACCCTGGCCCCCCGTGGAGCCGGGCCTGGTTCTAATCGAATCCTCGTCCACAGCGCAATGTGTTATGGGCAATATTAGCGGTTAGAAGTGTGCACGGATCTGCACTTCGAATTCTAACTGGAAAAAGTAGACTATCCGGGTATCTTTGGAATACTCATTTCAACATGTACTACGATTTGGGACATACTAATTCTTTTTTCGAATACTATTTAGGACAGATAGTATGCGAATTGGGATGCAGCAAAAGTCCCTTTAAGACAAGTCATTTCACTCGGCGGCCATCTTTGAAATGCCTCTTGGGCATCCTGAGCATCCATGCAGCTCCTATCTCTTTGAATGGTGAAACATCAAATTCTCCAAAGCTGTTGGCCAAGCTTTCGATTAAATTTCATATTTGAAATCACCAATGAATTCTGACAACAACTGTATCATAATTTTTTTTCCAAAATGTAAAAAATGTATTTTTTAGGCTGGATCAAGCTAAATGCACCTAAATGTGTGTCTTTTGTGCCTCATTTCGGAGGCGCGCGTCTGACTGTTTCTATAGAAACCAGTAGGCTTGTACGACTTGATGCAGCGCTGCACAGACCGATCGGCAGCTGACTCCGTTTTCAGCTCCTCCCCGCCTGCACGCGGCTACTCTCGCCGATTGGTTACATCCAGCCGCAGTCGATGTCGAACACACCTAGGCTGCGTTCAGCCCCAATAAAACATTGCAAAACGTTTTTTAAACAGAAACGGTGGTGCGTTGAACACCCTGTTCTGATGATGCAAGAGTTGCAACTATGGCAGCTGAGAAGCCCATTCTTTGTGTTCTTTTTGAAGAATTTTCCGAGCCTGATGAAATCGGTTTAAATATGTTTTAACGCAAAATAAGCTCAATCCCAGCTAACACACGACATAACAGTTGCGTAATGTATTCTTACTTTTTGGTAATGTCATGACTTACTAACTGACAACGTAACTACGACGTCGCATGCCAGTAATTTCATTACCTTCAGATTACCATCTCACAACGTCGTCAGTACGTTCTCCTAACGTTATAAGATTACCAAGAACGTTCCAGATACGTCCTCTATTCGTAATATATTGGTAATTCCATGACTTACTAGCAACGTAACTACAACGCTGTATGCCCGTAATAATATTACCATCAAATTACCATATCACAACGTCGTCAGTACGTTCTCCTAACGTTACAAGATTACCAAGGACGTTCCAGATACGTCCTCTATTCGTAATATAATGGTCATTCCATCCCAGCCAGCAATGACATGTGGGGCCCAGATGAGGGCTTCATGGGCGGCAAATGTGGGCCCCATTATGGGCTTGCACCCGGGATCCACATTGGGGCAAGCCGTGGAAGCCCAGACGTACTAAAAGTGGGACCTGTAAGGGTACTGCATGGGTCCTAACTGGGCAATTCATGCCAAACCCATTTGGGCCCCACCAGTCTGAAGGGGTTTAAAGTGGGCTTGCACCCGGGATACACATGGGGACCAGCCGTGGATGCCCAGGTGGGTTTTAAGTGGAATCTGTAAGGGTCTTATGTGGGTCTTAACCGGGCAATTCATGACAGACCCATTTGGGCCCCATCTGCCTAAAGGGGTTTAAAGTGGGCTTGCACCCGGGATCCACATGGGGGCCAGCCATGGATGCCCAGGTGGGTTTTAAGTGGGATCTGTAAGGGTCTTATGTGGGTCTTAACCGGGCAATTTGTGTCAGACCCATTTGGGCCCCACCTGCCTAAAGGGGTTTAAAGTGGGTTTCACCAGGATTCAACCGTGAATGCCCATATGGGCTTAAAGTGGGCTCTGTAAGGATCTTATGTTGGTCCTAACTGGGCAATTCATGCAAGGTAAGCCCAACCATTCATTTAAGGGAACAATCTAAGAAAAATTAAAAATGAAGAATGAATGTAAGTACAAGATAAATACAAGACCCTTGATGCTTTGAACTGCAAGAAATATATTAAATTAAACAACAAAAATTATCTTTAAAAAACAATGTCACAACATACGGTAAACTAAAAAATATATTTTAAAAAAATCTCTGAAAAAAAACCCTCCAAAAATACAATACAAAATACACTCATTATATAATACATTGAACAACAAACATAATCTTTAACAATTAAAATTTTACAACGTACCGGTAAATAAATAAAAAAAATATATTTTTTAGAAAATGTCTGAAAAAAAGAAAACAAAACATCTCTCCAAAAAATACATCCAAAACAGTCATGGCGTTTGTGTTGTCAATGTTCTTTTTTACCCATAGATATATGAGCAATATCACACTCGTAGCCGTGCGATATGGCTGTATATCAGCACGCTGTGATTCGTCCGTAGGTAATCACTGCGTGCTGATATACAGCCATATCGCACGGCTACGAGTGTGATATTGCGTTTATACAACAGTTCGATGGCACGACTTCGGTAAAGTTGGTTTTATATTCGCACATTCGGACTTATGATAAATTCAAACTTTCCAATAAATGTGCAATAAATTAACCCATACGGTAAAAAAATTTATTTTCAAATATATTTTTTAAATAAAAAATATATTCGCTATAAATATATTTTCACATATAAATATATTTTCCTAAAATGTATTTTTTGGCCATGTTTTGTATATTTTTAAAAAAATATATTTTCAAAATATATTTTACAAAAGCATTTAAAAATATATTTTGCCCTACATATATTTCAACCCAAGAAAATACATTCACATGTCACATTTGAAAATGTTTTTATTTGTTGTCTATAACACGTGAACATTTGAATAAAAATCAGCAAGGAACATACTTTACAATGTTCAAAAACTTACAATATTCAAACAAATATAACTTTTTTGCTTTCAAGAAGTCTCAGTTTCCCCACGTCAAATCCTCAAAGCCTCTTTGGACACATTTGGAAATCTCTTCTTGGCTGTGAGACAAAAATCAGTTATTTTTTTAACTTAATGTTTCTAGTAAATTTTCCTTTCACTAAGTATTAACTTACCGTATATATGGCTGCCATGGTTTCCTCATCAAAGGCACTTCTTCTCTGTCTCTACCACTGTACTCATACAAAAGACAAAACACAATTACTGAACATCAGTACAGGTACAGAGGGCATGCACTTTGTCCTCCAACTAGTTTTGGATTTCCTGATATTTTTGTTTACACTGGAACTAAAACAATTACAGGTATACTGGATTTTAAAGATATTTAATGGGCATATTTTTAGACAGTACAGTAAAGAAACTGATGATTGAGGAGAGGTCGAATTAGCCTTTCTTTACACTTCTGCATTGCATTTTCACTTTTACAAATGAAGGGATAGTGGAATATCACAAAGTCACTCAGTTAAGCTAACTTAACAAAGGGATATTTACCATCATGCTGTTCCAGTTGATTATGACATTCTCTTTTTCTGTGGAATACAAACAGAGATATTTAGAAAAATAATCCATCTCTGTGTGTTCACGCAAGAAGGTCAAAAACCAAAGTGAACATGACGGTAATCCACATGACCTCAGTTGATTAATCAACTTCTTCTGAAGTGAAACAATAGGTGTGTTTTTGGAAAATACTGTTATGTTAAATTTGTTACATTACAGATTTGCCAACTGTCCATTATGGGCTCAAAGTCAACATGTTGTAATTTGTGATGTGTTTTAAAGCTTGAGGAATCATTTGCATGTACAGACTTTAAAATATTAGTATTTGTCTAACACACAACTAGTGTTTCACTTCAACTAGGGTCATGTTGACTATTTCATGTTTTTTACTGTGAAGCTGTTTTGTATAAAGTGCCACAGAAATGAAGATGACTTGACTATGAACATTATCCTGTACCTGTGACTTGTGGTTCTCCAGCACAATCGTTGGGCTGGTGGGGCGGACAGCAAGCGGACAAGCGTCTTGACAGATGGGTTTTGACCCGCACCTGTTCCAGACAGAAACAGATATTAACACAAGTGCAGAGAACATATCAGTTCATAAATTACACAAATAAAATAATATAATTTGCTTAACAGTGCTTAATTTAAAAAAAAAAAAAAAATCTACTTCTTAAAGTGTCTCATCATTCTCACCTTGTTGCTGTTGCACAAACCGTCTCTGCTTCTGCTACTGAAAATAAAAAGTAGATTTTTTTACAGTAATGAATGACACATGTAAACCTGTAAGTCGTGACAAATAAGCATCTTCTGTTACAAGCAACTTACTGAATCACTGGCTCAACTGGATAATCGAAAACAGCTTGTCATTCAGCAGAAAGTGAATAAAAATTATATTATAGTAAGGCTATATTAATAATGATAATAATAATAGTAGAAAAATTGAGCGTATGAAATGCCATTAATGCCAAACCAGCATATGCCTGAACTTTAATAACGAGAAAATAACGTCTGCCTACTTAACAAGTTTAGTAAAACATTAAATTTAGCCAAAAAAAAAAAAAAGACTTACGTTACAGGCCACTATCAGTGACAGGAGCATCATAGATCGACAACAGCAGGCAGCACCGTCTCCCAAACACTCTACAGCTGAAATTTAAAAAAAAAAAAAAACATTTTTTGTGTGTAACGTTAGTTTTCACTAGTGTCCAAATTAAAAACAACTAACTTTAAAACGGAAATCTGAAAATATCAAATGCATCTCATGTGAGCAAATAAACAAACGGGGCATTAATTTTACAATTAAAGTAAAAAAAAAAACCTTGACAATAAAACATTATACATTCAAAGTAGCAATGAATATTACATATGTGAAAAATGATGACTAAAAATAAAGTTATAACGTTAGCTCTTACCTTTTACTCCGAAAACTCCCGGTTGACTGACGACCGTTACAGTTCAAAATGACGCGCATGCGCAGTACTCCAAAAGTCCGTGAGCGCTGCTAGTGGTTTCCCATTCAAATTACGTCACAGTTAACATCGTACAGCTAGCGATTTTATTAAGTTGGCTTGAAAGAGCCAACTTACTGATCTTCTATTTAAGCTTATTATTAAGTTGGCTTGAAAAAGCCAACTTACTGATATTGTACTTAAGCTTATTATTATTATTCTTCTTAGACTAAATTTTAAATTGTATCTCCTCCTAGACTGTTCAAGCTACAACCACCAAACTCGGACTAGACATTCAGACTGTTCTGACTCGAGTTGCTATATCTTTTCAGACTGATCTGACTTACGGTTTTCCTAAAAATGCTGATTAAACCTGGAAAAAGCTCCCATTGACTTCCATTGAAATGCCTTGGCTGATCTGAACATTCCGTCCAACTGTCAAAATTCAAATTCAAACACACAGACTCAATTTAACTGCCATTCCTATTTCTAAGCCATTTAAACTCATTCAAACTCATTCTATCTATCTATCTATCTATCTATCTATCTATCTATCTATCTATCTATCTATCTATCTATCTATCAAACTAAATCTATCTATCTATCTATCTATCTATCAAACTAAATCTATCTATCTCTATCTATCTATCTATCTAAATCTATCTATCTCTATCTATCTATCAAACTAAATCTATCTCTATCTATCAAACTAAATCTATCTATCTATCTATCTATCTATCTATCTATCTATCTATCAAACTAAATCTATCTATCTATCTATCTATCTATCTATCTATCTATCTATCTATCTATCTATCTATCTATCTATCTATCTATCTATCTATCAAACTAAATCTATCTAGCTACCTATCAAACTTTATCTATCTATCTATCTATCTAAATCTATCTATCTCTATCTATCTATCTAAATCTATCTATCTCTATCTATCTATCAAACTAAATCTATCTCTATCTATCAAACTAAATCTATCTCTATCTATCAAACTAAATCTATCTATCTATCTATCTATCTATCTATCTATCTATCTATCTAAATCTATCTATCTCTATCTATCTATCAAACTAAATCTATCTCTATCTATCAAACTAAATCTATCTCTATCAAACTAAATCTATCTCTATCTATCAAACTAAATCTATCTATCTATCTATCTATCTATCTATCTATCTATCTATCTATCTATCTATCTATCTATCTATCTATCTATCTATCTATCTATCATAGCAACCACCAGATCACCCAAGCAACCACCTTGAACACCATGGCAACAGCACAGCAACCACACAGAGCACCCTAGCAACCGCATAGCAACCACCCAGAACAGCATAACAACCTCCTAGAATATCCTAGCAACCTCATAGCAATACCCTAGCAACCACCCAAAGTACCTTAGCAACCGTATAACAACACCTTAGCAACCACCTGAGTACCCTAGCAACCATATAGCAACACCTTAGCAACCACCCCGAGTACCTTAGCAACCATATAGCAAGACCTTAGCAACCGCATAGCAACACCTTAGCAACCACCCCGAATACCCTAGCAACAACATAGCAACACCTTAGCAACCACCCCTAGTACCATAGCAACCGCATAGCAACCCCCTAGCAACCACCCCGAATACCCTAGCAACCGCATAGCAACACCTTAGCAACCACCCCTATTACCATAGCAACCGCATAGCAACATCCTAGCAACCATCCGGAATACCCTAGCAACCGCATAGCAACACCTTAGCAAACACCCCGAGTACCCTAGCAACTGCATAGCAACACCATAGCAACCAAACAGAGTGCCCTAGCAACCATTTTGCAAAATCTATATCTCTGCATTAGAACATCGTAGAGACGTGGGGGTTGGTTTATATTGTCAAGTAGCCTTTGGAGTATGATTATTCGTAGCTGCCAAGCCAGTCCCTAGCAACCAAACAGTACCCTAGCAACCATTTTGCAAGATCTATATCTCTACATCAGAACATCATCCAGACATGGGGGTTGGTTTATATTGTCAAGTAGCCTTTGAAGTGTCGCCATTGGTAGCTGGCAAGCCACTCCCTAGCAACCAAACAGTACCCTAGCAACCGTTTTGCAAGATCTATATCTCTGCATCAGAACATCGTACAGACATGGGGTTTGGTTTATATCATGGGCGTAGGTTTGGTCTCAGCTTTGGTGGGGACACCCCACGACACCCCCCCCCCCAAAAGCACTCTCAAAAAATAAAATTAAAAACTTGAGACTGTGTAATGCTTCACAACCAAACGTTTTATTAACAAATTATGTACATTAGTAATTACACTAACAAAAAATATTCTGCCACAAGGAAATCTAAATAAATAAATATAATAACCTTTTTCTAAACACTATTTACCCTCCAGTACACTCACGTTAATACCTGGGAATGTGAAATGCTGAACAACCATACAGTTTATTAACAAACAAACATAATTTACTATAGGCTACGTTAATAGCCTAATTATACTTACAAAAAACACTGTAGGGCTAATTGACATTCAGTTACTTGCTAATTTAGCATTCTATCATCCTGGGTAACACATACTATCACCAGTTAATACTATTTTCCACAGTAGAATTTGCATTTGAAAGCCTGGTCAGTCACTACTGCTAGTTTATTTGTGGGGCTAGCTAATTATAGTTAAAACGGAATATTAAAATATTTTTACTCTGGCCTTTGTATGTGGTAGAGAGACAGTCCTGGTAACTTACCGTCGGCGTCGTCAACATGCGCGCGCGCGCACACACACACCAACCGCTCGCTGCTAGTGCAAGCACAAAAGTAGTCCCGGCCCGCGCGTGTAGCCTATAAGATACCCCGCCGCCAATCAAATTACGGCGTTTCTTGTACTGTCGTCGTCCTGGCCGTTAGAATCGATTCAAATAGCAGTGCAAAGGAGCTTGCTAAATATTGGTGGGGACAAATTTGTCATATCAAAATATTGATAGGGACTAGTACCTAGCGTCCCCCCCTAAACCTACGCCCATGGTTTATATTGTCAAGTAGCCTTTGGAGTGTTGTCATTGGTAGCTGACAAGCCACTCCCTAGCAACCAAACAAAGTACCCTAGCAACCGTGTTGCAAGATCTATATTTCTGCATCAGAACATCGTAGAGACATGGCGGTTGGCTGTTTTGACTCATGCTAGCAATCTGTACTTCCAACATGCTACACATGCTAGTGAATAGCTACATGCTAATATTGATTAGCTAAGTGCTAAAGTAGACTAACTATCTATCTATCTAAATTACTAAGCTTAAACTTTCAAACTTCAAACTTTCAAAACTACTTCAAACTTTCTGGACCAGCTTTTTCAAGCCAACTTAAAGTTTGTCTTCAAACTTTTTTATCTAGTTAAGTTGGCTTGAAAAAGCCAACTTACTGATCTACTACTTAAGCTTATTATTATTATTATTCTTCTTAGACTAAATTTCTAAATGCATCTCCTCCTAGACTGTTCAAGCTACAACCACCAAACTCGGACTAGACCTTCAGACTATTCTGACTTAGTGTGCTATATCTTTTCAGACTGATCAGACTTACGGTTTTCCTAAAAAAGCTGATTAAAACTTGGAAAAATCCCATTGACTTTCATTGACGGAATGTTCAAATGAGCCAAGACTATTCAAACTCCAACTGTCAAAATTCAAATTTTGACAGTTGGAGAGGCCCATCAGACTCTATTAGATGCCATTCTATGTACTATTTCTAATCCATTGAGACTCATTCAAATTTCCATTCTATCTAATATCTATCTATCTATCTATCTATCTATCTATCTATCTATCTATCTATCTATTTCTCTTTCTAATCTATCTATCTATCTATCTATCTATTTCTCTTTCTAATCTATCTATCTATCTATCTATCTATCTATCTATCTATCTCTCTTTTTAATCTATCTATCTATCTATCTATTTCTCTTTCTAATCTATCTATCTATCTATCTATCTATCTATCTATCTATCTATCTATCTATCTATCTATCTATCTATCTATCTATCTATCTATTTCTCTTTCTAATCTGTCTATCTATCTATCTATTTCTCTTTCTAATCAATCCATCTATCTATCTATCTATCTATCTATCTATCTATCTATCTATCTATCTATCAAACTAAATCTATCTATCTATCTATCTATCTATCTATCTATCTATCTATCTATCTATCTATCTATCTATCTATTTCTCTTTTTAATCTATCTATCTCTATCTATCTATCAAACTAAATCTATCTATCTATCTATCTATCTATCTATCTATCCCTTCTCATCTATCTATCAATCTATCTTTCTTCTCATCTATCACTTTTCATCTATCTATCTATCTATCACTTCTCATCTATCTCTCTTCTCATCTATCTCTCTTCTCATCTATCACTTCTCATCTATCTCTCTTCTCATCTATCACTTCTCATCTATCTCTCTATCTATCTATCTATATATCTATCTATTTCTCTTTCTAATCTATCTATCTATCTATCTATCTATCTATCTATCTATCTATCTATCAAACTAAATATATCTATCTATCTATCTATTTCTATTTCTAATCTATCTATCTATCTATCTATCTATCTATCTATCTATCTATCTATCTATCTATCTATCCCTTCTCATCTATCTATCAATCTATCTTTCTTCTCATCTATCACTTCTCATCTATCACTTCTCATCTATCTCTCTTCTCATCTATCACTTCTCATCTATCTCTCTATCTATCTATCTATCTATGATCAACTCTCATAGCAACCACCCAAACCAACCTAGCAACCACCCAGAACACCATGGCAACTGCATAGCAACCACACAAATCACCCTGGCATCATCCTAGCAACCAGCCTGGATACAATAGCAACCACATAGCAACACCATGGCAACCACCCCGAGTACCCTAGCAACCGCATAGCAACACCCTAGCAACCACCCCGAGTACCCTAGCAACAGCATAGCAACACCTTAGCAACCACCCCGAGTACCCTAGCAACACCTTAGCAACCACCCCGAGTACCCTAGCAACACCCTAACAACCACCCCGAGTACCCTAGCAACCGCATAGCAACACCCTAGCAACCACCCGAGTACCCTAGTAACCGCATAGCAACACCTTAGCAACCACCCCGAGTACCATAGCAACCGCATAGCAACACCCTAGCAACCACCCCGAGTACCCTAGCAACCGCATAGCAACACCTTAGCAACAACCCCGAGTACCCTAGCAACACCTTAGCAACCACCCCGAGTACCCTAGCAACCGCATAGCAACACCTTAGCAACCACCCCGAGTACCATAGCAACCGCATAGCAACACCCTAGCAACCACCCCGAGTACCCTAGCAACCGCATAGCAACACCCTAGTAACCGCATAGCAACACCTTAGCAACCACCCCGAGTACCATAGCAACCGCATAGCAACACCCTAGCAACCACCCCGAGTACCCTAGCAACCGCATAGCAACACCTTAGCAACAACCCCGAGTACCCTAGCAACACCTTAGCAACCACCCCGAGTACCCTAGCAACCGCATAGCAACACCCTAGCAACCACCCGAGTACCATAGCAACCGCATAGCAACACCTTAGCAACCACCCCGAGTACCATAGCAACCGCATAGCAACACCCTAGCAACCACCCCGAGTACCCTAGCAACCGCATAGCAACACCCTAGCAACCGCATAGCAACACCTTAGCAACCACCCCGAGTACCCTAGCAACTGCATAGCAACACCATAGCAACCAAACAGAGTGCCCTAGCAACCAATTTGCAAAATCTATATCTCTGCATCAGAACATCGTACAGACATGGGGGTTGGTTTATATTGTCAAGCAGCCTTTGGAGTATCATCACTGGTAGCTGCCAAGTCACTCCCTAGCAACCAAACAGTACCCTAGTAACCATTTTGCAAAATCTGTATCTCTGCATCAGAACATCTTCCAGACATGGGGGTTGGTTTATATTGTCAAGCAGCCTTTGGAGTATCATCGCTGGTAGCTGCCAAGCCACTCCCTAGCAACCAAACAGAGTACCCTAGCAACCGTTTTGCAAAATCTATATCTCTGCATCAGTACATCGTAGAGACATGGCGGTTGGCTCTTTTGACTCATGCTAGCAATCTGGACTTCAACATGCTAGCAGTGAATAGCTACATGCTAATAGTGATTAGCTAAGTGCTAAAGTGGGCTAAGAACATGCTAATAACTCTATAAAAACTCCATAGTATCCATCTGTGACAATTACCAATCTATCTATCTATCTAATAAAACTTAAACTTTCAAACTTCAAACTTTTAAAACTTCTTCAAACTTTCTGGCTATGCTTTTTCAAGCCAACTTAAAGTTTGTCCTCAAACTTTTTTATCTAGTTATTATTATTCTTCTTAGACTAAATTTTAAATTGTATCTCCTCCTAGACTGTTCAAGCTACAACCACCAAACTCGGACTAGACATTCAGACTGTTCTGACTCGAGTTGCTATATCTTTTCAGACTGATCTGACTTACGGTTTTCCTAAAAATGCTGATTAAACCTGGAAAAAGCTCCCATTGACTTCCATTGAAATGCCTTGGCTGATCTGAACATTCCGTCCAACTGTCAAAATTCAAATTCAAACACACAGACTCAATTTAACTGCCATTCCTATTTCTAAGCCATTTAAACTCATTCAAACTCATTCTATCTATCTATCTATCTATCTATCTATCTATCTATCTATCTATCAAACTAAATCTATCTATCTATCTATCTATCTATCAAACTAAATCTATCTATCTCTATCTATCTATCTATCTAAATCTATCTATCTCTATCTATCTATCAAACTAAATCTATCTCTATCTATCAAACTAAATCTATCTATCTATCTATCTATCTATCAAACTAAATCTATCTATCTATCTATCTATCTATCTATCTATCAAACTAAATCTATCTAGCTACCTATCAAACTTTATCTATCTATCTATCTATCTAAATCTATCTATCTCTATCTATCTATCTAAATCTATCTATCTCTATCTATCTATCAAACTAAATCTATCTCTATCTATCAAACTAAATCTATCTCTATCTATCAAACTAAATCTATCTATCTATCTATCTATCTATCTATCTATCTATCTAAATCTATCTATCTCTATCTATCTATCAAACTAAATCTATCTCTATCTATCAAACTAAATCTATCTCTATCAAACTAAATCTATCTCTATCTATCAAACTAAATCTATCTATCTATCTATCTATCTATCTATCTATCTATCTATCTATCTATCTATCTATCTATCTATCTATCTATCTATCTATCTATCTATCTATCATAGCAACCACCAGATCACCCAAGCAACCACCTTGAACACCATGGCAACAGCACAGCAACCACACAGAGCACCCTAGCAACCGCATAGCAACCACCCAGAACAGCATAACAACCTCCTAGAATATCCTAGCAACCTCATAGCAATACCCTAGCAACCACCCAAAGTACCTTAGCAACCGTATAACAACACCTTAGCAACCACCTGAGTACCCTAGCAACCATATAGCAACACCTTAGCAACCACCCCGAGTACCTTAGCAACCATATAGCAAGACCTTAGCAACCGCATAGCAACACCTTAGCAACCACCCCGAATACCCTAGCAACAACATAGCAACACCTTAGCAACCACCCCTAGTACCATAGCAACCGCATAGCAACCCCCTAGCAACCACCCCGAATACCCTAGCAACCGCATAGCAACACCTTAGCAACCACCCCTATTACCATAGCAACCGCATAGCAACATCCTAGCAACCATCCGGAATACCCTAGCAACCGCATAGCAACACCTTAGCAAACACCCCGAGTACCCTAGCAACTGCATAGCAACACCATAGCAACCAAACAGAGTGCCCTAGCAACCATTTTGCAAAATCTATATCTCTGCATTAGAACATCGTAGAGACGTGGGGGTTGGTTTATATTGTCAAGTAGCCTTTGGAGTATGATTATTCGTAGCTGCCAAGCCAGTCCCTAGCAACCAAACAGTACCCTAGCAACCATTTTGCAAGATCTATATCTCTACATCAGAACATCATCCAGACATGGGGGTTGGTTTATATTGTCAAGTAGCCTTTGAAGTGTCGCCATTGGTAGCTGGCAAGCCACTCCCTAGCAACCAAACAGTACCCTAGCAACCGTTTTGCAAGATCTATATCTCTGCATCAGAACATCGTACAGACATGGGGTTTGGTTTATATCATGGGCGTAGGTTTGGTCTCAGCTTTGGTGGGGACACCCCACGACACCCCCCCCCCCAAAAGCACTCTCAAAAAATAAAATTAAAAACTTGAGACTGTGTAATGCTTCACAACCAAACGTTTTATTAACAAATTATGTACATTAGTAATTACACTAACAAAAAATATTCTGCCACAAGGAAATCTAAATAAATAAATATAATAACCTTTTTCTAAACACTATTTACCCTCCAGTACACTCACGTTAATACCTGGGAATGTGAAATGCTGAACAACCATACAGTTTATTAACAAACAAACATAATTTACTATAGGCTACGTTAATAGCCTAATTATACTTACAAAAAACACTGTTGGCTAATTGACATTCAGTTACTTGCTAATTTAGCATTCTATCATCCTGGGTAACACATACTATCACCAGTTAATACTATTTTCCACAGTAGAATTTGCATTTGAAAGCCTGGTCAGTCACTACTGCTAGTTTATTTGTGGGGCTAGCTAATTATAGTTAAAACGGAATATTAAAATATTTTTACTCTGGCCTTTGTATGTGGTAGAGAGACAGTCCTGGTAACTTACCGTCGGCGTCGTCAACATGCGCGCGCGCACACACACACCAACCGCTCGCTGCTAGTGCAAGCACAAAAGTAGTCCCGGCCCGCGCGTGTAGCCTATAAGATACCCCGCCGCCAATCAAATTACGGCGTTTCTTGTACTGTCGTCGTCCTGGCCGTTAGAATCGATCCAAATAGCAGTGCAAAGGAGCTTGCTAAATATTGGTGGGGACAAATTTGTCATATCAAAATATTGATAGGGACTAGTACCTAGCGTCCCCCTAAACCTACGCCCATGGTTTATATTGTCAAGTAGCCTTTGGAGTGTTGTCATTGGTAGCTGACAAGCCACTCCCTAGCAACCAAACAAAGTACCCTAGCAACCGTGTTGCAAGATCTATATTTCTGCATCAGAACATCGTAGAGACATGGCGGTTGGCTGTTTTGACTCATGCTAGCAATCTGTACTTCCAACATGCTACACATGCTAGTGAATAGCTACATGCTAATATTGATTAGCTAAGTGCTAAAGTAGACTAACTATCTATCTATCTAAATTACTAAGCTTAAACTTTCAAACTTCAAACTTTCAAAACTACTTCAAACTTTCTGGACCAGCTTTTTCAAGCCAACTTAAAGTTTGTCTTCAAACTTTTTTATCTAGTTAAGTTGGCTTGAAAAAGCCAACTTACTGATATTGTACTTAAGCTTATTAAGTTGGCTTGAAAAAGCCAACTTACTGATATTGTACTTAAGCTTATTAATGGTGCTTGCCAAAGGCAAAGCTCCATTCTTATTCTCCTGCATACTTATTATTATTATTAATGGTGCTTGCCAAAGGCAAAGCTCCATTCTTATTCTTCTGCATACTTATTATTAATGGTGCTTGCCAAAGGCAAAGCTCCATTCTTATTCTTCTGCATACTTATTATTCTTCTTCTTCTTCTTCTGGACACAATTTCTGCGCGCTACTCCTCCCGCAGCTTTTGTCGTAGACCCATGAATGAGGTGTCAAATCGACCGGCTTATTGAGGAGAGGTGTGCTATGACTTTTATAAGCGATCGGGTGTACGATGTTCGTCCAGTGGGCGAAAAATCGGGCGAAAAATCCCATAGACTTAACATTGTGATGATATTTGACGAGTCATAGCTCCTAATGAGGATTTCATAGAAACATGTGGGTTACTACGTTTGAAGGGGCTGACAGGCTCTGTCAGACCATATCTCAAAATGGGGTGTAAGTTGTACCCCTGGGGCGCAAGAGCTGCCCAAAGTTGCCCCATAGACATACTATGGTGAAGCCGTGCCCATGAACCAGGAAGTACTGTGTTTTTCCTACTATGGGAAATTACATAGGGATTTTGTATTGAACATAACTCTGGATTACAATGTCATAGAGACAAGGGGTGGGCTCATTTTACTCAAACAACCAATCAGTCTCTCAGGATCATTGTGAAACTATCAAGCCACGCCCTAGCAAGCATATAGAGCACCTTAGTAACAAGCTCCATAGACTTCCATTGAAAAAGATCAAATGAATATCTTTGGATAGGAGTGTCATACAAACATGAGGGTGGGCTCATTTGACTCGAGGCAGCAAACCGCCAATCACAAATCACCTTAAAGACATCATAGCCACGCCTTAGCAACCATTTAGAGCACCCTAGCAACCCAAAGCATAGGCAGATATCTTCAAATCTGAATATCATAAAGGCATGGGGGTTGGTTTATATCATTCATACTGGCAAGCAGCCTTTGGTTTATCATTACTGGCAGCTGCCAAGCCACTCCCTAGCAACCAAACAGAGTACCCTAGCAACCGTTTTGCAAGATCTATATCTCTGCATCAGAACATCGTAAAGACATGGGTGTTGGTTTATATTGTCAAGCAGCCTTTGGAGTATCATCATTGGTAGCTGCCAAGCCACTCCCTAGCAACCAAACAGAGTACCCTAGCAACGATTTAGCAAGATCTATATCTCTGCATCAGAGCATCATAGAGACATGGCGGTTGGCTCTTTTGACTCATGCTAGCAAACTGGACTTCCAACATGCTACACATGCTAGCAGTGAATAGCTACATGCTAATAGTGATTAGCTTAGTGTTTAAACATGACACAAACTAGTAAAAATGTGTTAGCATCATGCTGGTAGCATGCTAATTGTGTTAGCATCATGGTAGTAGCATGCTAATCATGTTAGCATCATGTTAGCAAACATGCTAATCATGTTAGCATCTTGTTAAAAACATGCTAGCAACATGGTAATCATGCTAGCATCATGCTAATCATGTTAGCATGTTGCTAGCATAATGCTAACATGATTAGCAGCGTGTTACAATCATGCTTAGCAACATGGTAATCATGTTAGCATCATGCTAGCATTATGCTAATCATGTTAGCATGTTCTTGCTAGCGTTATGCTAACATGATTAGCATCTTGTTAAAATCATGCTAGCAACATGGTAATCATGCTAGCATAATGCTAGCATTATGCTAATCATGTTAGCATGTTCCTAGCATTATGCTAACATGATTAGCACCTTGTTTAAAACATGTTAGCAGCATGCTAAGGGTGTTAGCATCATGCTAACAACATGCTAATCATGTTAGCATGTTGCTAGCATTATGCTAACATGATTAGCATCTTGTTAAAAACATCCTAGCAGGATGCTACGGGTGTTAGCATCATGCTAGTAACATGCTAATCATGTAAGCATGTTGCTCGCATTATGCTAACATGATTAGCATCTTGCTGAAAACATCCTAGCAGTATGCTAATGGTGTTAGCATCATGCTAGCATCATGCTAATCAAGAGTGCCGAATTTTGCCACTGCAAGCACCATTCACATTTTCTTCAGGAAATGTACATTCTAGTATTGTAATTACTATTCACCTGAACAAAACTTTGGCGCGTAACTCGTCCCGCACCGTTTGTCGTAGACCCATGAATGAGGTGTCAAATCGACCGGCTTATCGAGGAGAGGTGTGCTATGACTTTTCTAAGCGATCGTGTGTACGATGTCCGCACAGCGTACGAAAAAACGGCTGAAAAAACTCCCATAGACTTAACATTGGGTCAAAATCTGTGAGATCATATCTATGGATCAGAAGGTCATAGAGACTTGGGGCTGGGCTCTTTTGATTCGGCCAGCCAATAAGTAGTGACACAGCAACTTCATAGCGACGCCCTAGCAACCAATTACATCACCCTAGCAACTGGGGCCGAATTTTACCACTGCAAGCACCATTCACATTTTCTTCAGGAAATGTACATTCTAGTTATTATTATTCTTCTTAGACTAAATTTTAAATTGTATCTCCTCCTAGACTGTTCAGGCTACAACCACCAAACTCGGACTAGACATTCAGACTGTTCTGACTCGAGTTGCTATATCTTTTCAGACTGATCCGACTTACGGTTTTCCTAAAAATGCTGATTAAACCTGGAAAAAGCTCCCATTGACTTCCATTGAAATGCCTTGGCTGATCTGAACATTCCGTCCAACTGTCAAAATTCAAATTCAAACACACAGACTCAATTTAACTGCCATTCCTATTTCTAAGCCATTTAAACTCATTCAAACTCATTCAAACTCTATCTATCTATCTATCTATCTATCTATCTATCTATCTATCTATCTATCAAACTTAATCTTAATCTATCTATCTATCTAACTCATTCAAACTCATCTATCTATCTATCTATCTATCTATCTAACTAAATCTATCTATCTATCTATCAAACTTAATCTATCTATCTATCTAACTCATTCAAACTCATCTATCTATCTATCTATCTATCTATCTATCTATCTATCTATCAAACTTAATCTTAATCTATCTATCTAACTCATTCAAACTCATCTATCTATCTATCTATCTATCTATCTATCTATCTATCTATCTATCTATCTATCTAACTAAATCTATCTATCTATCTATCAAACTTAATCTATCTATCTATCTAACTCATTCAAACTCATTCAAACTCTATCTATCTATCTATCTATCTATCTATCTATCTATCTATCTATCTATCTATCTATCTATCTATCTATCTAACTTAATCTTAATCTATCTATCTATCTAACTCATTCAAACTCATCTATCTATCTATCTATCTATCTATCTATCTATCTATCTATCTATCTATCTATCTATCTATCTATCTATCTATCTAACTAAATCTATCTATCTATCTATCAAACTTAATCTATCTATCTATCTAACTCATTCAAACTCATCTATCTATCTATCTATCTATCTATCTATCTATCTATCTATCTATCTATCTATCTATCTATCTATCTATCTATCAAACTTAATCTTAATCTATCTATCTATCTAACTCATTCAAACTCATCTATCTATCTATCTATCTATCTATCTAACTAAATCTATCTATCTATCTATCAAACTTAATCTATCTATCTATCTAACTCATTCAAACTCATCTATCTATCTATCTATCTATCTATCTATCTATCTATATCAAACTTAATCTATCTATCTATCTAACTCATTCAAACTCATCTATCTATCTATCTAACTCATTCAATCTATCTAACTCATTCAAACTCATCTATCTATCTATCTATCTATCTATCTATCTATCTATCTATCTATCTATCTATCTATCTAACTCATTCAAACTAATCTATCTATCTATCTATCTCATTCAAACTCATCTATCTATCTATCTATCTGTCTGTCTGTCTGTCTGTCTATCTATCTATCTATCTATCTATCTATCTATCTCATTCAAACTCATCTATCTATCTATCCATCTATCATTACTGGTAGCTGCCGAGCCACTCCCTAGCAACCAAACAGTACCCTAGCAACCGTTTTGCAAGATCTATATCTCTGCATCAGAACATCGTACAGACATGGGGGTTGGTTTATATTGTCAAGCAGCCTTTGGAGTATCATCATTGGTAGCTGCCAAGCCACTCCCTAGCAACCAAACAGTACCCTAGCAACCGTTTTGCAAGATCTATATCTCTGCATCAGAACATCGTACAGACATGGGGGTTGGTTTATATTGTCAAGTAGCCTTTGGAGTATCATCATTGGTAGCTGCCGAGCCACTCCCTAGCAACCAAACAGTACCCTAGCAACCGTTTTGCAAGATCTATATCTCTGCATCAGAACATCATAAAGACATGGGGGTTGGTTTATATTGTCAAGCAGCCTTTGGAGTATCATCATTGGTAGCTGCTGAGCCACTCCCTAGCAACCAAACAGAGTACCCTAGCAACCGTTTTGCAAGATCTATATCTCTGCATCAAAACATCGTAGAGACATGGGGTTTGGTTTATATTGTCAAGCAGTCTTTGGAGTATTATCATTGGTAGCTGCCAAGCCACTCCCTAGCAACCAAACTGTACCCTAGCAACCGTTTTGCAAGATTTATATCTCTGCATCAAAACATCGTAGAGACATGGGGTTTGGTTTATATTGTCAAGCAATCTTTGGAGTATTATCATTGGTAGCTGCCATGCCACTCCCTAGCAACCAAACAGTACCCTAGCAACCGTTTTGTAAGATCTATATCTCTGCATCAGAACATTGTAGAGACATGGCGGTTGGCTCTTTTGACTCATGCTAGCAATCTCTACTTCCAACATGCTACACGTGCTAGCAGTGAATAGCTACATGCTAATATCTATTAGCTAAGTGCTAAAGTAGGCTAAGAACATGCTAATAACTCTATAAAACTCCATAGTAACTGTGACGAGCAGGGCGGGCGAGAGCCGTGAGGGAACGGCGCGAGGCCGGTGACGCGAGTGATAATGAGCGTCACCTGCGAGGCTTGCCGGCCTCGAGTCTCTCACGGAGGAGCTCCGGAGGCATAAAAGGAGGAGCGACATCAGTGAAGGACGAGAGAGGACCAGGCCTGGACTTTATTTTATGTTTTATTATGTTTGTGTGGCCGGCAGACGTCCGCGAGGGTCTGCCGGCATTACTTTCGTTTTGTTCTTTGTTTATTTTACATTAAAGTTTTGTTGAACGTTCGCCGGTTCCCGCCTCCTTCTTCCCATATCTACTAACCTTGTTACAGTAACCATCTGTGACAACTATCTATCTATCTATCTATCTAAACTACTAAACTTAAACTTTCAAACTTCAAAGTTTCAAACTTCAAACTGAAAACTTCAAACTGAAAACTTTTAAAACTATTTAAAACTTTCTGGACTGGCTTTTTCAAGCCAACTTAAAGTTTGTCTTCAAACTTTTTTATCTAGTTATTATTATTCTTCTTAGACTAAATTTTAAATTGTATCTCCTCCTAGACTGTTCAAGCTACAACCACCAAACTCGGACTAGACATTCAGACTGTTCTGACTCGAGTTGCTATATCTTTTCAGACTGATCTGACTTACGGTTTTCCTAAAAATGCTGATTAAACCTGGAAAAAGCTCCCATTGACTTCCATTGAAATGCCTTGGCTGATCTGAACATTCCGTCCAACTGTCAAAATTCAAATTCAAACACACAGACTCAATTTAACTGCCATTCCTATTTCTAAGCCATTTAAACTCATTCAAACTCATTCTATCTATCTATCTATCTATCTATCTATCTATCTATCTATCTATCTATCTATCTATCTATCAAACTAAATCTATCTATCTATCTATCTATCAAACTAAATCTATATCTCTATCTATCTATCTATCTAAATCTATCTATCTCTATCTATCTATCAAACTAAATCTATCTCTATCTATCAAACTAAATCTATCTATCTATCTATCTATCAAACTAAATCTATCTATCTATCTATCTATCTATCTATCTATCTATCTATCTATCTATCTATCTATCAAACTAAATCTATCTAGCTATCTATCAAACTTTATCTATCTATCTATCTATCTAAATCTATCTATCTCTATCTATCTAAATCTATCTATCTCTATCTATCAAACTAAATCTATCTCTATCTATCAAACTAAATCTATCTCTATCTATCAAACTAAATCTATCTATCTATCTATCTATCTATCTATCTATCTATCTATCTATCTATCTATCTATCAAACTAAATCTATCTATCTATCTATCTATCTAAATCTATCTATCTCTATCTATCTATCAAACTAAATCTATCTCTATCTATCAAACTAAATCTATCTCTATCAAACTAAATCTATCTCTATCTATCAAACTAAATCTATCTCTATCTATCAAACTAAATCTATCTATCTATCTATCTATCTATCTATCTATCTATCTATCTATCTATCATAGCAACCACCAGATCACCCAAGCAACCACCTTGAACACCATGGCAACAGCACAGCAACCACACAGAGCACCCTAGCAACCGCATAGCAACCACCCAGAACAGCATAACAACCTCCTAGAATATCCTAGCAACCTCATAGCAATACCCTAGCAACCACCCAAAGTACCTTAGCAACCGTATAACAACACCTTAGCAACCACCTGAGTACCCTAGCAACCATATAGCAACACCTTAGCAACCACCCCGAGTACCTTAGCAACCATATAGCAAGACCTTAGCAACCGCATAGCAACACCTTAGCAACCACCCCGAATACCCTAGCAACAACATAGCAACACCTTAGCAACCACCCCTAGTACCATAGCAACCGCATAGCAACCCCCTAGCAACCACCCCGAATACCCTAGCAACCGCATAGCAACACCTTAGCAACCACCCCTATTACCATAGCAACCGCATAGCAACATCCTAGCAACCATCCGGAATACCCTAGCAACCGCATAGCAACACCTTAGCAAACACCCCGAGTACCCTAGCAACTGCATAGCAACACCATAGCAACCAAACAGAGTGCCCTAGCAACCATTTTGCAAAATCTATATCTCTGCATTAGAACATCGTAGAGACGTGGGGGTTGGTTTATATTGTCAAGTAGCCTTTGGAGTATGATTATTCGTAGCTGCCAAGCCAGTCCCTAGCAACCAAACAGTACCCTAGCAACCATTTTGCAAGATCTATATCTCTACATCAGAACATCATCCAGACATGGGGGTTGGTTTATATTGTCAAGTAGCCTTTGAAGTGTCGCCATTGGTAGCTGGCAAGCCACTCCCTAGCAACCAAACAGTACCCTAGCAACCGTTTTGCAAGATCTATATCTCTGCATCAGAACATCGTACAGACATGGGGTTTGGTTTATATCATGGGCGTAGGTTTGGTCTCAGCTTTGGTGGGGACACCCCACGACACCCCCCCCCCCAAAAGCACTCTCAAAAAATAAAATTAAAAACTTGAGACTGTGTAATGCTTCACAACCAAACGTTTTATTAACAAATTATGTACATTAGTAATTACACTAACAAAAAATATTCTGCCACAAGGAAATCTAAATAAATAAATATAATAACCTTTTTCTAAACACTATTTACCCTCCAGTACACTCACGTTAATACCTGGGAATGTGAAATGCTGAACAACCATACAGTTTATTAACAAACAAACATAATTTACTATAGGCTACGTTAATAGCCTAATTATACTTACAAAAAACACTGTTGGCTAATTGACATTCAGTTACTTGCTAATTTAGCATTCTATCATCCTGGGTAACACATACTATCACCAGTTAATACTATTTTCCACAGTAGAATTTGCATTTGAAAGCCTGGTCAGTCACTACTGCTAGTTTATTTGTGGGGCTAGCTAATTATAGTTAAAACGGAATATTAAAATATTTTTACTCTGGCCTTTGTATGTGGTAGAGAGACAGTCCTGGTAACTTACCGTCGGCGTCGTCAACATGCGCGCGCGCACACACACACCAACCGCTCGCTGCTAGTGCAAGCACAAAAGTAGTCCCGGCCCGCGCGTGTAGCCTATAAGATACCCCGCCGCCAATCAAATTACGGCGTTTCTTGTACTGTCGTCGTCCTGGCCGTTAGAATCGATCCAAATAGCAGTGCAAAGGAGCTTGCTAAATATTGGTGGGGACAAATTTGTCATATCAAAATATTGATAGGGACTAGTACCTAGCGTCCCCCTAAACCTACGCCCATGGTTTATATTGTCAAGTAGCCTTTGGAGTGTTGTCATTGGTAGCTGACAAGCCACTCCCTAGCAACCAAACAAAGTACCCTAGCAACCGTGTTGCAAGATCTATATTTCTGCATCAGAACATCGTAGAGACATGGCGGTTGGCTGTTTTGACTCATGCTAGCAATCTGTACTTCCAACATGCTACACATGCTAGTGAATAGCTACATGCTAATATTGATTAGCTAAGTGCTAAAGTAGACTAACTATCTATCTATCTAAATTACTAAGCTTAAACTTTCAAACTTCAAACTTTCAAAACTACTTCAAACTTTCTGGACCAGCTTTTTCAAGCCAACTTAAAGTTTGTCTTCAAACTTTTTTATCTAGTTAAGTTGGCTTGAAAAAGCCAACTTACTGATATTGTACTTAAGCTTATTAAGTTGGCTTGAAAAAGCCAACTTACTGATATTGTACTTAAGCTTATTAATGGTGCTTGCCAAAGGCAAAGCTCCATTCTTATTCTCCTGCATACTTATTATTATTATTCTGCTTCTTCTTCTTCTTCTTCTTCTGGACAAAATTTCTGCGCGCTACTCCTCCCGCAGCTTTTGTCGTAGACCCATGAATGAGGTGTCAAATCGACCGGCTTATTGAGGAGAGGTGTGCTATGACTTTTATAAGCGATCGGGTGTACGATGTTCGTCCAGTGGGCGAAAAATCGGGCGAAAAATCCCATAGACTTAACATTGTGATGATATTTGACGAGTCATAGCTCCTAATGAGGATTTCATAGAAACATGTGGGTTACTACGTTTGAAGGGGCTGACAGGCTCTGTCAGACCATATCTCAAAATGGGGTGTAAGTTGTACCCCTGGGGCGCAAGAGCTGCCCAAAGTTGCCCCATAGACATACTATGGTGAAGCCGTGCCCATGAACCAGGAAGTACTGTGTTTTTCCTACTATGGGAAATTACATAGGGATTTTGTATTGAACATAACTCTGGATTACAATGTCATAGAGACAAGGGGGTGGGCTCATTTTACTCAAACAACCAATCAGTCTCTCAGGATCATTGTGAAACTATCAAGCCACGCCCTAGCAAGCATATAGAGCACCTTAGTAACAAGCTCCATAGACTTCCATTGAAAAAGATCAAATGAATATCTTTGGATAGGAGTGTCATACAAACATGAGGGTGGGCTCATTTGACTCGAGGCAGCAAACCGCCAATCACAAATCACCTTAAAGACATCATAGCCACGCCTTAGCAACCATTTAGAGCACCCTAGCAACCCAAAGCATAGGCAGATATCTTCAAATCTGAATATCATAAAGGCATGGGGGTTGGTTTATATCATTCATACTGGCAAGCAGCCTTTGGTTTATCATTACTGGCAGCTGCCAAGCCACTCCCTAGCAACCAAACAGAGTACCCTAGCAACCGTTTTGCAAGATCTATATCTCTGCATCAGAACATCGTAAAGACATGGGTGTTGGTTTATATTGTCAAGCAGCCTTTGGAGTATCATCATTGGTAGCTGCCAAGCCACTCCCTAGCAACCAAACAGAGTACCCTAGCAACGATTTAGCAAGATCTATATCTCTGCATCAGAGCATCATAGAGACATGGCGGTTGGCTCTTTTGACTCATGCTAGCAAACTGGACTTCCAACATGCTACACATGCTAGCAGTGAATAGCTACATGGTAATAGTGATTAGCTTAGTGTTTAAACATGACACAAACTAGTAAAAATGTGTTAGCATCATGCTGGTAGCATGCTAATTGTGTTAGCATCATGGTAGTAGCATGCTAATCATGTTAGCATCATGCTAGCAAACATGCTAATCATGTTAGCATCTTGTTAAAAACATGCTAGCAACATGGTAATCATGCTAGCATCATGCTAATCATGTTAGCATGTTGCTAGCATAATGCTAACATGATTAGCATCTTGTTAAAATCATGCTAGCAACATGGTAATCATGTTAGCATCATGCTAGCATTATGCTAATCATGTTAGCATGTTGCTAGCGTTATGCTAACATGATTAGCATCTTGTTAAAATCATGCTAGCAACATGGTAATCATGTTAGCATAATGCTAGCATTATGCTAATCATGTTAGCATGTTCCTAGCATTATGCTAACATGATTAGCACCTTGTTTAAAACATGTTAGCAGCATGCTAAGGGTGTTAGCATCATGCTAACAACATGCTAATCATGTTAGCATGTTGCTAGCATTATGCTAACATGATTAGCATCTTGTTAAAAACATCCTAGCAGGATGCTACGGGTGTTAGCATCATGCTAGTAACATGCTAATCATGTAAGCATGTTGCTCGCATTATGCTAACATGATTAGCATCTTGCTGAAAACATCCTAGCAGTATGCTAATGGTGTTAGCATCATGCTAGCATCATGCTAATCAAGAGTGCCGAATTTTGCCACTGCAAGCACCATTCACATTTTCTTCAGGAAATGTACATTCTAGTTAATGGTGCTTGCCAAAGGCAAAGCTCCATTCTTATTCTTCTGCATACTTATTAATGGTGCTTGCCAAAGGCAAAGCTCCATTCTTATTCTTCTGCATACTTATTATTCTTCTTCTTCTTCTTCTGGACACAATTTCTGCGCGCTACTCCTCCCGCAGTTTTTGTCATAGACCCATGAATGAGGTGTCAAATCGACCGGCTCATTGAGGACAGGTGTGCTATGACTTTTATAAGCGATCGGGTGTACGATGTTCGTCCGGCGGGCGAAAAAGTAGCGAAAAAATCCCATAGACTTTGCATTGGGACAAACTTTGATGAGTAATAGCTCCTAACGAGAGTTTCATAGAAACATGTGGGTTACCACGTTTGAAGAGCCTGATAGGCTCTCTCAGACCATACCTCAAAATGGGGTGTAAGTTGTACCCCTGGGGCGCAAGAGCTGCCCAAAGTTGCCCCATAGACATACTATGGTGAAGCCGTGCCCATGAACCAGGAAGTACTGTGTTTTTCCTACTATGGGAAATTACATAGGGATTTTGAATTGAACATAACTCTGAATCACAATGTCATAGAGACAAGGGGGTGGGCTCATTTTACTCAGGCAACCAATCAGTCTCTCAGGATCATTGTAAAGCTATCAAGCCACGCCCTAGCAACCATATAGAGAACCATAGCAACAAGTTCCATAGACTTCCATTGAAAAAGATCAAAGGAATATCTTTGGATAGGAGTGTCATAGAAACATGAGGGTGGGCTCATTTGACTCGAGGCAGCAAACCGCCAATCACAAATCACCTTAAAGACATCATAGCCACGCCTTAGCAACCATATAGAGCACCCTAGCAACCCAAAGCATAGGCAGATATCTTCAAATCTGAATATCATAGAGGCATGGGGGTTGGTTTATATCATTCATACTGGCAAGCAGCCTTTGGTGTATCATCATTGGTAGCTGCCAAGCCACTCCTTAGCAACCAAACAGAGTACCCTAGCAACCATTTTGCAAGATCTATATCTCTGCGTCAGAACATCGTACAGACATGGGGGTTGGTTTATATTGTCAAGCAGCCTTTGGAGTATCATCATTGGCAGCTGCCAAGCCACTCCCTAGCAACCAAACAGAGTACCCTAGCAACCGTTTTGAAACACCTATATTTCTGCATCAGAACATTATAGAGACATGGCGGTTGGCTCTTTTGACTCATGCTAGCAAACTGGACTTCCACCATGCTACACATGCTAGCAGTGAATAGCTACATGCTAATAGTGAGTAGCTTAAGGTTTAAACATGACACAAACTAGTAAAAATGTGTTAGAATAATGCTAGTGGCATGCTAATTGTGTTAGCATGATGCTAGTAGCATGATAATCATGTTAGCATCATGTTAGCAAACATGCTAATCATGTTAGCATCTTGTTAAATACATGCTAACAACATGGTAATCATGCTAGCATCATGCTAGCATTATGCTAATGATGTTAGCATGTTGCTAGCATTATGCTAACATGATTAGCATCTTGTTAAAATCATGCTAGCAACATGGTAATCATGCTAGCATCATGCTAGCATTATGCTAATCATGTTAGCATGTTTGCTAGCATTATGCTAACATGATTAGCATCTTGTTTAAAACATGCTAACAGCATGCTAAGGGTGTTAGCATCATGCTAGCAACATGCTAATCATGTTAGCATGTTGTTAACATAATGCTAACATGATTAGCATCTTGTTAAAATAATGCTAGCAACATGGTAATCATGCTAGCATCATGCTAGTATTATGCTAATCATATTAGCATTTTGCTAGCATTATGCTAACATGACTAGCATTTTGTTTAAAACATGCTAGTAGCATGCTTAGGGTGTTAGCATCATGCTAGCAACATGCAAATCATGTTAGCATTTTGCTAAAAACATCCTAGCAGGACGGTAATTATGTTAGCATCATGCTAATCAAGAGTGCTGAGTTTTGCCACTGCAAGCACCATTCACATTTTCTTCAGGAAATGTACATTCTAGTATTGTAATTACTATTCACCTGAACAAAACTTTGGCGCGTAACTCGTCCCGCACCGTTTGTCCTAGACCCACAAATGAGGTGTCAAATCGACCGGCTTATTGAGGAGAGGTGTGCTATGACTTTTCTAAGCGATCGGGTGTACGATGTTCGCACAGCGTACGAAAAAAATGGCTGAAAAAACTCCCATAGACTTAACATGGGGTCCAAATCTGTGAGATCATATCTTTGGATCAGAAGTTCGTAGAGACTTGGGGCTGGGCTCTTTTGATTCGGCCAGCCAATAAGTAGTGACACAGCAACTTCATAGCCATGCCCTAGCAACCAATTACAGCAACCGAGTCCGGTGTTTTGCCACTGCAAGCACCATTCACATTTTCTTTAGGAAATGTACATTCTAGTATTGTAATTACTATTCACCTGAACAAAACTTTGGCGCGTAACTCGTCCCGCAGTTTTTGTCGTAGACCCACGAATGAGGTGTCAAATCGACCGGCTTATTGAGGAGAGGTGTGCTATGACTTTTCTAAGCGATCGGGTGTACGATGTTCGCACAGCGTACGAAAAACGGCTGAAAAAACTCCCATAGACTTAAAATGGGGGCCAAATCTGTGAGATCATATCTTTGGTTTAGATGGTCATAGAGACTTGGGGCTGGGCTCTTTTGGCTCGGCCTATCAAGCCGCCAATAAGTAATGACTTTATGGCCACGCCCTAGCAACCAATTACAGCACCCTAGCAACCGGTGCCGAATTTTGCCACTGCAAGCACCATTCACATTTTCTTCAGGAAATGTACATTCTAGTATTGTAATTACTATTCACCTAGACAAAACTTTGGCGCGTAACTCGTCCCACACCATTTGTCGTAGACCCACGAATGAGGTGTCAAATCGACCGGCTTATTGAGGAGAGGTGTGCTATGACTTTTCTAAGCGATCGGGTGTACGATGTTCGCACAGCGGACAAAAAATCGTCTGAAAAATGTCCCATAGACTTAACATGGGGACCAAATCTGTGAGATCATATCTTTGCATCAGAAGGTCGTAGAGACTTGGGGCTGGGCTCTTTTGACTCGGCCTATCAAGCTGCCAATAAGTAGTGACTTCATGGCTACACCCTAGCAACCAATTACAGCACCCTAGCAACCGGGTGCCGAATTTTGCCACTGCAAGCACCATTCACATTTTCTTCAGGAAATGTACATTCTAGTTAATGGTGCTTGCCAAAGGCAAAGCTCCATTCTTATTCTTCTGCATACTTATTATTCTTCTTCTTCTTCTTCTGGACACAATTTCTGCGCGCTACTCCTCCCGCAGTTTTTGTCATAGACCCATGAATGAGGTGTCAAATCGACCGGCTCATTGAGGACAGGTGTGCTATGACTTTTATAAGCGATCGGGTGTACGATGTTCGTCCGGCGGGCGAAAAAGTAGCGAAAAAAATCCCATAGACTTTGCATTGGGACAAACTTTGATGAGTAATAGCTCCTAACGAGAGTTTCATAGAAACATGTGGGTTACCACGTTTGAAGAGCCTGATAGGCTCTCTCAGACCATACCTCAAAATGGGGTGTAAGTTGTACCCCTGGGGCGCAAGAGCTGCCCAAAGTTGCCCCATAGACATACTATGGTGAAGCCGTGCCCATGAACCAGGAAGTACTGTGTTTTTCCTACTATGGGAAATTACATAGGGATTTTGAATTGAACATAACTCTGAATCACAATGTCATAGAGACAAGGGGGTGGGCTCATTTTACTCAGGCAACCAATCAGTCTCTCAGGATCATTGTAAAGCTATCAAGCCACGCCCTAGCAACCATATAGAGAACCATAGCAACAAGTTCCATAGACTTCCATTGAAAAAGATCAAAGGAATATCTTTGGATAGGAGTGTCATAGAAACATGAGGGTGGGCTCATTTGACTCGAGGCAGCAAACCGCCAATCACAAATCACCTTAAAGACATCATAGCCACGCCTTAGCAACCATATAGAGCACCCTAGCAACCCAAAGCATAGGCAGATATCTTCAAATCTGAATATCATAGAGGCATGGGGGTTGGTTTATATCATTCATACTGGCAAGCAGCCTTTGGTGTATCATCATTGGTAGCTGCCAAGCCACTCCTTAGCAACCAAACAGAGTACCCTAGCAACCATTTTGCAAGATCTATATCTCTGCGTCAGAACATCGTACAGACATGGGGGTTGGTTTATATTGTCAAGCAGCCTTTGGAGTATCATCATTGGCAGCTGCCAAGCCACTCCCTAGCAACCAAACAGAGTACCCTAGCAACCGTTTTGAAACACCTATATTTCTGCATCAGAACATTATAGAGACATGGCGGTTGGCTCTTTTGACTCATGCTAGCAAACTGGACTTCCACCATGCTACACATGCTAGCAGTGAATAGCTACATGCTAATAGTGAGTAGCTTAAGGTTTAAACATGACACAAACTAGTAAAAATGTGTTAGAATAATGCTAGTGGCATGCTAATTGTGTTAGCATGATGCTAGTAGCATGATAATCATGTTAGCATCATGTTAGCAAACATGCTAATCATGTTAGCATCTTGTTAAATACATGCTAACAACATGGTAATCATGCTAGCATCATGCTAGCATTATGCTAATGATGTTAGCATGTTGCTAGCATTATGCTAACATGATTAGCATCTTGTTAAAATCATGCTAAAAACATGGTAATCATGCTAGCATCATGCTAGCATTATGCTAATCATGTTAGCATGTTTGCTAGCATTATGCTAACAGGATTAGCATCTTGTTTAAATCATGCTAAAAGCATTCTAAGGTTGATATCATGAAGCTAGAACGATGCTAATCATGTTAGCATGTTGTTAACATAATGCTAACATGATTAGCATCTTGTTAAAATAATGCTAGCAACATGGTAATCATGCTAGCATCATGCTAGTATTATGCTAATCATATTAGCATTTTGCTAGCATTATGCTAACATGACTAGCATTTTGTTTAAAACATGCTAGTAGCATGCTTAGGGTGTTAGCATCATGCTAGCAACATGCAAATCATGTTAGCATTTTGCTAAAAACATCCTAGCAGGACGGTAATTATGTTAGCATCATGCTAATCAAGAGTGCTGAGTTTTGCCACTGCAAGCACCATTCACATTTTCTTCAGGAAATGTACATTCTAGTATTGTAATTACTATTCACCTGAACAAAACTTTGGCGCGTAACTCGTCCCGCACCGTTTGTCCTAGACCCACAAATGAGGTGTCAAATCGACCGGCTTATTGAGGAGAGGTGTGCTATGACTTTTCTAAGCGATCGGGTGTACGATGTTCGCACAGCGTACGAAAAAAATGGCTGAAAAAACTCCCATAGACTTAACATGGGGTCCAAATCTGTGAGATCATATCTTTGGATCAGAAGTTCGTAGAGACTTGGGGCTGGGCTCTTTTGATTCGGCCAGCCAATAAGTAGTGACACAGCAACTTCATAGCCATGCCCTAGCAACCAATTACAGCAACCGAGTCCGGTGTTTTGCCACTGCAAGCACCATTCACATTTTCTTTAGGAAATGTACATTCTAGTATTGTAATTACTATTCACCTGAACAAAACTTTGGCGCGTAACTCGTCCCGCAGTTTTTGTCGTAGACCCACGAATGAGGTGTCAAATCGACCGGCTTATTGAGGAGAGGTGTGCTATGACTTTTCTAAGCGATCGGGTGTACGATGTTCGCACAGCGTACGAAAAAACGGCTGAAAAAACTCCCATAGACTTAAAATGGGGGCCAAATCTGTGAGATCATATCTTTGGTTTAGATGGTCATAGAGACTTGGGGCTGGGCTCTTTTGGCTCGGCCTATCAAGCCGCCAATAAGTAATGACTTTATGGCCACGCCCTAGCAACCAATTACAGCACCCTAGCAACCGGTGCCGAATTTTGCCACTGCAAGCACCATTCACATTTTCTTCAGGAAATGTACATTCTAGTATTGTAATTACTATTCACCTAGACAAAACTTTGGCGCGTAACTCGTCCCACACCATTTGTCGTAGACCCACGAATGAGGTGTCAAATCGACCGGCTTATTGAGGAGAGGTGTGCTATGACTTTTCTAAGCGATCGGGTGTACGATGTTCGCACAGCGGACAAAAAATCGTCTGAAAAATGTCCCATAGACTTAACATGGGGACCAAATCTGTGAGATCATATCTTTGCATCAGAAGGTCGTAGAGACTTGGGGCTGGGCTCTTTTGACTCGGCCTATCAAGCTGCCAATAAGTAGTGACTTCATGGCTACACCCTAGCAACCAATTACAGCACCCTAGCAACCGGGTGCCGAATTTTGCCACTGCAAGCACCATTCACATTTTCTTCAGGAAATGTACATTCTAGTATTGTAATTACTATTCACCTAGACAAAACTTCGGCGCGTAACTCGTCCCGCACCGTTTGTCGTAGACCCACAAATGAGGTGTCAAATCGACCGGCTTATTGAGGAGAGGTGTGCTATGACTTTTCTAAGCGATCGGGTGTACGATGTTCACACAGCGGACGATAAATCGGCTGAAAAAAGTCCCATAGATTTAACATTGGGACAAAATCTGTGAGATCATATCTTTGGTTTAGAAGGTCATAGAGACTTGGGGCTGGGCTCTTTTGACTCGGCCTATCAAGCCGCCAATAAGTAGTGACTTCATGGCCACACCCTAGCAACCAATTACAGCACCCTAGCAACCGGGTGCTGACTTTTGCCACTGCAAGCACCATTCACATTTTCTTCAGGAAATGTACATTCTAGTATTGTAATTACTATTCACCTGAACAAAACTTTGGCGCGTAACTCGTCCCGCACCGTTTGTCGTAGACCCATGAATGAGGTGTCAAATCGACCGGCTTATCGAGGAGAGGTGTGCTATGACTTTTCTAAGCGATCGTGTGTACGATGTCCGCACAGCGTACGAAAAAACGGCTGAAAAAACTCCCATAGACTTAACATTGGGTCAAAATCTGTGAGATCATATCTATGGATCAGAAGGTCATAGAGACTTGGGGCTGGGCTCTTTTGATTCGGCCAGCCAATAAGTAGTGACACAGCAACTTCATAGCGACGCCCTAGCAACCAATTACATCACCCTAGCAACTGGGGCCGAATTTTACCACTGCAAGCACCATTCACATTTTCTTCAGGAAATGTACATTCTAGTTATTCTTCTTCTTCTTCTTCTGGACACAATTTCTGCGCGCTACTCCTCCCGCAGTTTTTGTCATAGACCCATGAATGAGGTGTCAAATCGACCGGCTCATTGAGGACAGGTGTGCTATGACTTTTATAAGCGATCGGGTGTACGATGTTCGTCCGGCGGGCGAAAAAGTAGCGAAAAAAATCCCATAGACTTTGCATTGGGACAAACTTTGATGAGTAATAGCTCCTAACGAGAATTTCATAGAAACATGTGGGTTACCACGTTTGAAGAGCCTGATAGGCTCTCTCAGACCATACCTCAAAATGGGGTGTAAGTTGTACCCCTGGGGCGCAAGAGCTGCCCAAAGTTGCCCCATAGACATACTATGGTGAAGCCGTGCCCATGAACCAGGAAGTACTGTGTTTTTCCTACTATGGGAAATTACATAGGGATTTTGTATTGAACATAACTCTGGATCACAATGTCATAGAGACAAGGGGGTGGGCCCATTTTACTCAGGCAACCAATCAGTCTCTCAGGATCATTGTGAAGCTATCAAGCCACGCCCTAGCAACCATATAGAGCACCATAGCAACAAGTTCCATTGACTTCCATTGAAAAAGATCAAATGAATATCTTTGGATAGAAGTGTCGTACAAACAAGAGGGTGGGCTCATTTGACTGGAGGCAGCAAACCGCCAATCACAAATCACCTTAAAGACATCATAGCCACGCCTTAGCAACCATTTAAAGCACCCTAGCAACCCAAAGCATAGGCAGATATCTTCAAATCTGAATATCATAGAGGCATGGGGATTGGTTTATATCATTTATACTGGCAAGCAGCCTTTGGTTTATCATTACTAGCAGCTGCCAAGCCACTCCCTAGCAACCAAACAGAGTACCCTAGCAACCGTTTTGCAAGATCTATATCTCTGCATCAGAACATCATAAAGACATGGGGGTTGGTTTATATTGTCAAGCAGCCTTTGGAGTATCATCATTGGTAGCTGCCAAGCCACTCCTTAGCAACCAAACAGAGTACCCTAGCAACCGTTTAGCAAGATCTATATCTCTGCATCAGAGCATCATAGAGACATGGCGGTTGGCTCTTTTGACTCATGCTAGCAAACTGAACTTCCAACATGCTACACATGCTAGCAGTGAATAGCTACATGCTAATAGTGATTAGCTTAGGGTTTAAACATGACACAAACTAGTAAAAATGTGTTACATCATGCTGGTAACATGCTAATTGTGTTAGCATCATGCTAGTAGCATGCTAATCATGTTAGCATCATGCTAGCAAACATGCTAATTATGTTAGCATCTTGTTAAAAACATGGTAGCAACATGGTAATCATGCTAGCATCATGCTAGCATTATGCTAATCATGTTAGCATGTTGCTAGCATTATGCTAACATGATTAGCATCTTTCTAAAAACATGCTAGCAGCATGCTAAGGGTGTTAGCATTATGCTAGCAACAAATGCTAATCATGTTAGCATGTTGCTAGCATAATGCTAACATGATTAGCATCTTTCTAAAAACATGCTAGCAGCATGCTAAGGGTGTTAGCATAATGCTAGCAACATGCTAATCATGTTAGCATCTTGATAAAAACATCCTAGCAGGACGGTAATTATGTTAGCATCATGCTAATCAAGAGTGCCGAGTTTTGCCACTGCAAGCACCATTCACATTTTCTTCAGGAAATGTACATTCTAGTATTGTAATTACTATTCACCTAGACAAAACTTCGGCGCGTAACTCGTCCCGCACCGTTTGTCGTAGACCCACAAATGAGGTGTCAAATCGACCGGCTTATTGAGGAGAGGTGTGCTATGACTTTTCTAAGCGATCGGGTGTACGATGTTCACACAGCGGACGATAAATCGGCTGAAAAAAGTCCCATAGATTTAACATTGGGACAAAATCTGTGAGATCATATCTTTGGTTTAGAAGGTCATAGAGACTTGGGGCTGGGCTCTTTTGACTCGGCCTATCAAGCCGCCAATAAGTAGTGACTTCATGGCCACACCCTAGCAACCAATTACAGCACCCTAGCAACCGGGTGCTGACTTTTGCCACTGCAAGCACCATTCACATTTTCTTCAGGAAATGTACATTCTAGTATTGTAATTACTATTCACCTGAACAAAACTTTGGCGCGTAACTCGTCCCGCACCGTTTGTCGTAGACCCATGAATGAGGTGTCAAATCGACCGGCTTATCGAGGAGAGGTGTGCTATGACTTTTCTAAGCGATCGTGTGTACGATGTCCGCACAGCGTACGAAAAAACGGCTGAAAAAACTCCCATAGACTTAACATTGGGTCAAAATCTGTGAGATCATATCTATGGATCAGAAGGTCATAGAGACTTGGGGCTGGGCTCTTTTGATTCGGCCAGCCAATAAGTAGTGACACAGCAACTTCATAGCGACGCCCTAGCAACCAATTACATCACCCTAGCAACTGGGGCCGAATTTTACCACTGCAAGCACCATTCACATTTTCTTCAGGAAATGTACATTCTAGTTATTCTTCTTCTTCTTCTTCTGGACACAATTTCTGCGCGCTACTCCTCCCGCAGTTTTTGTCATAGACCCATGAATGAGGTGTCAAATCGACCGGCTCATTGAGGACAGGTGTGCTATGACTTTTATAAGCGATCGGGTGTACGATGTTCGTCCGGCGGGCGAAAAAGTAGCGAAAAAAATCCCATAGACTTTGCATTGGGACAAACTTTGATGAGTAATAGCTCCTAACGAGAATTTCATAGAAACATGTGGGTTACCACGTTTGAAGAGCCTGATAGGCTCTCTCAGACCATACCTCAAAATGGGGTGTAAGTTGTACCCCTGGGGCGCAAGAGCTGCCCAAAGTTGCCCCATAGACATACTATGGTGAAGCCGTGCCCATGAACCAGGAAGTACTGTGTTTTTCCTACTATGGGAAATTACATAGGGATTTTGTATTGAACATAACTCTGGATCACAATGTCATAGAGACAAGGGGGTGGGCCCATTTTACTCAGGCAACCAATCAGTCTCTCAGGATCATTGTGAAGCTATCAAGCCACGCCCTAGCAACCATATAGAGCACCATAGCAACAAGTTCCATTGACTTCCATTGAAAAAGATCAAATGAATATCTTTGGATAGAAGTGTCGTACAAACAAGAGGGTGGGCTCATTTGACTGGAGGCAGCAAACCGCCAATCACAAATCACCTTAAAGACATCATAGCCACGCCTTAGCAACCATTTAAAGCACCCTAGCAACCCAAAGCATAGGCAGATATCTTCAAATCTGAATATCATAGAGGCATGGGGATTGGTTTATATCATTTATACTGGCAAGCAGCCTTTGGTTTATCATTACTAGCAGCTGCCAAGCCACTCCCTAGCAACCAAACAGAGTACCCTAGCAACCGTTTTGCAAGATCTATATCTCTGCATCAGAACATCATAAAGACATGGGGGTTGGTTTATATTGTCAAGCAGCCTTTGGAGTATCATCATTGGTAGCTGCCAAGCCACTCCTTAGCAACCAAACAGAGTACCCTAGCAACCGTTTAGCAAGATCTATATCTCTGCATCAGAGCATCATAGAGACATGGCGGTTGGCTCTTTTGACTCATGCTAGCAAACTGAACTTCCAACATGCTACACATGCTAGCAGTGAATAGCTACATGCTAATAGTGATTAGCTTAGGGTTTAAACATGACACAAACTAGTAAAAATGTGTTACATCATGCTGGTAACATGCTAATTGTGTTAGCATCATGCTAGTAGCATGCTAATCATGTTAGCATCATGCTAGCAAACATGCTAATTATGTTAGCATCTTGTTAAAAACATGGTAGCAACATGGTAATCATGCTAGCATCATGCTAGCATTATGCTAATCATGTTAGCATGTTGCTAGCATTATGCTAACATGATTAGCATCTTTCTAAAAACATGCTAGCAGCATGCTAAGGGTGTTAGCATTATGCTAGCAACAAATGCTAATCATGTTAGCATGTTGCTAGCATAATGCTAACATGATTAGCATCTTTCTAAAAACATGCTAGCAGCATGCTAAGGGTGTTAGCATAATGCTAGCAACATGCTAATCATGTTAGCATCTTGATAAAAACATCCTAGCAGGACGGTAATTATGTTAGCATCATGCTAATCAAGAGTGCCGAGTTTTGCCACTGCAAGCACCATTCACATTTTCTTCAGGAAATGTACATTCTAGTTAATGGTGCTTGCCAAAGGCAAAGCTCCATTCTTATTCTTCTGCATACTTATTATTCTTCTTCTTCTTCTTCTGGACACAATTTCTGCGCGCTACTCCTCCCGCAGTTTTTGTCATAGACCCATGAATGAGGTGTCAAATCGACCGGCTCATTGAGGACAGGTGTGCTATGACTTTTATAAGCGATCGGGTGTACGATGTTCGTCCGGCGGGCGAAAAAGTAGCGAAAAAAATCCCATAGACTTTGCATTGGGACAAACTTTGATGAGTAATAGCTCCTAACGAGAGTTTCATAGAAACATGTGGGTTACCACGTTTGAAGAGCCTGATAGGCTCTCTCAGACCATACCTCAAAATGGGGTGTAAGTTGTACCCCTGGGGCGCAAGAGCTGCCCAAAGTTGCCCCATAGACATACTATGGTGAAGCCGTGCCCATGAACCAGGAAGTACTGTGTTTTTCCTACTATGGGAAATTACATAGGGATTTTGAATTGAACATAACTCTGAATCACAATGTCATAGAGACAAGGGGGTGGGCTCATTTTACTCAGGCAACCAATCAGTCTCTCAGGATCATTGTAAAGCTATCAAGCCACGCCCTAGCAACCATATAGAGAACCATAGCAACAAGTTCCATAGACTTCCATTGAAAAAGATCAAAGGAATATCTTTGGATAGGAGTGTCATAGAAACATGAGGGTGGGCTCATTTGACTCGAGGCAGCAAACCGCCAATCACAAATCACCTTAAAGACATCATAGCCACGCCTTAGCAACCATATAGAGCACCCTAGCAACCCAAAGCATAGGCAGATATCTTCAAATCTGAATATCATAGAGGCATGGGGGTTGGTTTATATCATTCATACTGGCAAGCAGCCTTTGGTGTATCATCATTGGTAGCTGCCAAGCCACTCCTTAGCAACCAAACAGAGTACCCTAGCAACCATTTTGCAAGATCTATATCTCTGCGTCAGAACATCGTACAGACATGGGGGTTGGTTTATATTGTCAAGCAGCCTTTGGAGTATCATCATTGGCAGCTGCCAAGCCACTCCCTAGCAACCAAACAGAGTACCCTAGCAACCGTTTTGAAACACCTATATTTCTGCATCAGAACATTATAGAGACATGGCGGTTGGCTCTTTTGACTCATGCTAGCAAACTGGACTTCCACCATGCTACACATGCTAGCAGTGAATAGCTACATGCTAATAGTGAGTAGCTTAAGGTTTAAACATGACACAAACTAGTAAAAATGTGTTAGAATAATGCTAGTGGCATGCTAATTGTGTTAGCATGATGCTAGTAGCATGATAATCATGTTAGCATCATGTTAGCAAACATGCTAATCATGTTAGCATCTTGTTAAATACATGCTAACAACATGGTAATCATGCTAGCATCATGCTAGCATTATGCTAATGATGTTAGCATGTTGCTAGCATTATGCTAACATGATTAGCATCTTGTTAAAATCATGCTAGCAACATGGTAATCATGCTAGCATCATGCTAGCATTATGCTAATCATGTTAGCATGTTTGCTAGCATTATGCTAACATGATTAGCATCTTGTTTAAAACATGCTAACAGCATGCTAAGGGTGTTAGCATCATGCTAGCAACATGCTAATCATGTTAGCATGTTGTTAACATAATGCTAACATGATTAGCATCTTGTTAAAATAATGCTAGCAACATGGTAATCATGCTAGCATCATGCTAGTATTATGCTAATCATATTAGCATTTTGCTAGCATTATGCTAACATGACTAGCATTTTGTTTAAAACATGCTAGTAGCATGCTTAGGGTGTTAGCATCATGCTAGCAACATGCAAATCATGTTAGCATTTTGCTAAAAACATCCTAGCAGGACGGTAATTATGTTAGCATCATGCTAATCAAGAGTGCTGAGTTTTGCCACTGCAAGCACCATTCACATTTTCTTCAGGAAATGTACATTCTAGTATTGTAATTACTATTCACCTGAACAAAACTTTGGCGCGTAACTCGTCCCGCACCGTTTGTCCTAGACCCACAAATGAGGTGTCAAATCGACCGGCTTATTGAGGAGAGGTGTGCTATGACTTTTCTAAGCGATCGGGTGTACGATGTTCGCACAGCGTACGAAAAAAATGGCTGAAAAAACTCCCATAGACTTAACATGGGGTCCAAATCTGTGAGATCATATCTTTGGATCAGAAGTTCGTAGAGACTTGGGGCTGGGCTCTTTTGATTCGGCCAGCCAATAAGTAGTGACACAGCAACTTCATAGCCATGCCCTAGCAACCAATTACAGCAACCGAGTCCGGTGTTTTGCCACTGCAAGCACCATTCACATTTTCTTTAGGAAATGTACATTCTAGTATTGTAATTACTATTCACCTGAACAAAACTTTGGCGCGTAACTCGTCCCGCAGTTTTTGTCGTAGACCCACGAATGAGGTGTCAAATCGACCGGCTTATTGAGGAGAGGTGTGCTATGACTTTTCTAAGCGATCGGGTGTACGATGTTCGCACAGCGTACGAAAAAACGGCTGAAAAAACTCCCATAGACTTAAAATGGGGGCCAAATCTGTGAGATCATATCTTTGGTTTAGATGGTCATAGAGACTTGGGGCTGGGCTCTTTTGGCTCGGCCTATCAAGCCGCCAATAAGTAATGACTTTATGGCCACGCCCTAGCAACCAATTACAGCACCCTAGCAACCGGTGCCGAATTTTGCCACTGCAAGCACCATTCACATTTTCTTCAGGAAATGTACATTCTAGTATTGTAATTACTATTCACCTAGACAAAACTTTGGCGCGTAACTCGTCCCACACCATTTGTCGTAGACCCACGAATGAGGTGTCAAATCGACCGGCTTATTGAGGAGAGGTGTGCTATGACTTTTCTAAGCGATCGGGTGTACGATGTTCGCACAGCGGACAAAAAATCGTCTGAAAAATGTCCCATAGACTTAACATGGGGACCAAATCTGTGAGATCATATCTTTGCATCAGAAGGTCGTAGAGACTTGGGGCTGGGCTCTTTTGACTCGGCCTATCAAGCTGCCAATAAGTAGTGACTTCATGGCTACACCCTAGCAACCAATTACAGCACCCTAGCAACCGGGTGCCGAATTTTGCCACTGCAAGCACCATTCACATTTTCTTCAGGAAATGTACATTCTAGTATTGTAATTACTATTCACCTAGACAAAACTTCGGCGCGTAACTCGTCCCGCACCGTTTGTCGTAGACCCACAAATGAGGTGTCAAATCGACCGGCTTATTGAGGAGAGGTGTGCTATGACTTTTCTAAGCGATCGGGTGTACGATGTTCACACAGCGGACGATAAATCGGCTGAAAAAAGTCCCATAGATTTAACATTGGGACAAAATCTGTGAGATCATATCTTTGGTTTAGAAGGTCATAGAGACTTGGGGCTGGGCTCTTTTGACTCGGCCTATCAAGCCGCCAATAAGTAGTGACTTCATGGCCACACCCTAGCAACCAATTACAGCACCCTAGCAACCGGGTGCTGACTTTTGCCACTGCAAGCACCATTCACATTTTCTTCAGGAAATGTACATTCTAGTATTGTAATTACTATTCACCTGAACAAAACTTTGGCGCGTAACTCGTCCCGCACCGTTTGTCGTAGACCCATGAATGAGGTGTCAAATCGACCGGCTTATCGAGGAGAGGTGTGCTATGACTTTTCTAAGCGATCGTGTGTACGATGTCCGCACAGCGTACGAAAAAACGGCTGAAAAAACTCCCATAGACTTAACATTGGGTCAAAATCTGTGAGATCATATCTATGGATCAGAAGGTCATAGAGACTTGGGGCTGGGCTCTTTTGATTCGGCCAGCCAATAAGTAGTGACACAGCAACTTCATAGCGACGCCCTAGCAACCAATTACATCACCCTAGCAACTGGGGCCGAATTTTACCACTGCAAGCACCATTCACATTTTCTTCAGGAAATGTACATTCTAGTTATTATTATTCTTCTTAGACTAAATTTTAAATTGTATCTCCTCCTAGACTGTTCAGGCTACAACCACCAAACTCGGACTAGACATTCAGACTGTTCTGACTCGAGTTGCTATATCTTTTCAGACTGATCCGACTTACGGTTTTCCTAAAAATGCTGATTAAACCTGGAAAAAGCTCCCATTGACTTCCATTGAAATGCCTTGGCTGATCTGAACATTCCGTCCAACTGTCAAAATTCAAATTCAAACACACAGACTCAATTTAACTGCCATTCCTATTTCTAAGCCATTTAAACTCATTCAAACTCATTCAAACTCTATCTATCTATCTATCTATCTATCTATCTATCTATCTATCTATCTATCAAACTTAATCTTAATCTATCTATCTATCTAACTCATTCAAACTCATCTATCTATCTATCTATCTATCTATCTATCTATCTATCTATCTATCTAACTAAATCTATCTATCTATCTATCTATCAAACTTAATCTATCTATCTATCTAACTCATTCAAACTCATCTATCTATCTATCTATCTATCTATCTATCTATCTATCTATCTATCTATCTATCTATCTATCTATCTATCTATCTATCAAACTTAATCTTAATCTCTCTATCTAACTCATTCAAACTCATCTATCTATCTATCTATCTATCTATCTATCTATCTATCTATCTATCTATCTATCTATCTAACTAAATCTATCTATCTATCTATCAAACTTAATCTATCTATCTATCTAACTCATTCAAACTCATTCAAACTCTATCTATCTATCTATCTATCTATCTATCTATCTATCTATCTATCTATCTATCTATCTATCTATCTATCTATCTATCTATCTATCTATCTATCTATCTATCTATCAAACTTAATCTTAATCTATCTATCTATCTAACTCATTCAAACTCATCTATCTATCTATCTATCTATCTATCTATCTATCTATCTAACTAAATCTATCTATCTATCTATCAAACTTAATCTATCTATCTATCTAACTCATTCAAACTCATCTATCTATCTATCTATCTATCTATCTATCTATCTATCTATCTATCTATCTATCTATCTATCTATCTATCTATCTATCTATCTATCAAACTTAATCTTAATCTATCTATCTATCTAACTCATTCAAACTCATCTATCTATCTATCTATCTATCTATCTATCTATCTATCTATCTATCTAACTAAATCTATCTATCTATCTATCAAACTTAATCTATCTATCTATCTAACTCATTCAAACTCATCTATCTATCTATCTATCTATCTATCTATCTATATCAAACTTAATCTATCTATCTATCTAACTCATTCAAACTCATCTATCTATCTATCTAACTCATTCAATCTATCTAACTCATTCAAACTCATCTATCTATCTATCTATCTATCTATCTATCTATCTATCTATCTATCTATCTATCTATCTAACTCATTCAAACTAATCTATCTATCTATCTATCTCATTCAAACTCATCTATCTATCTATCTATCTGTCTGTCTGTCTGTCTGTCTATCTATCTATCTATCTATCTATCTATCTCATTCAAACTCATCTATCTATCTATCCATCTATCATTACTGGTAGCTGCCGAGCCACTCCCTAGCAACCAAACAGTACCCTAGCAACCGTTTTGCAAGATCTATATCTCTGCATCAGAACATCGTACAGACATGGGGGTTGGTTTATATTGTCAAGCAGCCTTTGGAGTATCATCATTGGTAGCTGCCAAGCCACTCCCTAGCAACCAAACAGTACCCTAGCAACCGTTTTGCAAGATCTATATCTCTGCATCAGAACATCGTACAGACATGGGGGTTGGTTTATATTGTCAAGTAGCCTTTGGAGTATCATCATTGGTAGCTGCCGAGCCACTCCCTAGCAACCAAACAGTACCCTAGCAACCGTTTTGCAAGATCTATATCTCTGCATCAGAACATCATAAAGACATGGGGGTTGGTTTATATTGTCAAGCAGCCTTTGGAGTATCATCATTGGTAGCTGCTGAGCCACTCCCTAGCAACCAAACAGAGTACCCTAGCAACCGTTTTGCAAGATCTATATCTCTGCATCAAAACATCGTAGAGACATGGGGTTTGGTTTATATTGTCAAGCAGTCTTTGGAGTATTATCATTGGTAGCTGCCAAGCCACTCCCTAGCAACCAAACTGTACCCTAGCAACCGTTTTGCAAGATTTATATCTCTGCATCAAAACATCGTAGAGACATGGGGTTTGGTTTATATTGTCAAGCAATCTTTGGAGTATTATCATTGGTAGCTGCCATGCCACTCCCTAGCAACCAAACAGTACCCTAGCAACCGTTTTGTAAGATCTATATCTCTGCATCAGAACATTGTAGAGACATGGCGGTTGGCTCTTTTGACTCATGCTAGCAATCTCTACTTCCAACATGCTACACGTGCTAGCAGTGAATAGCTACATGCTAATATCTATTAGCTAAGTGCTAAAGTAGGCTAAGAACATGCTAATAACTCTATAAAACTCCATAGTAACTGTGACGAGCAGGGCGGGCGAGAGCCGTGAGGGAACGGCGCGAGGCCGGTGACGCGAGTGATAATGAGCGTCACCTGCGAGGCGTGCCGGCCTCGAGTCTCTCACGGAGGAGCTCCGGAGGCATAAAAGGAGGAGCGACATCAGTGAAGGACGAGAGAGGACCAGGCCTGGACTTTATTTTATGTTTTATTATGTTTGTGTGGCCGGCAGACGTCCGCGAGGGTCTGCCGGCATTACTTTCGTTTTGTTCTTTGTTTATTTTACATTAAAGTTTTGTTGAACGTTCGCCGGTTCCCGCCTCCTTCTTCCCATATCTACTAACCTTGTTACAGTAACCATCTGTGACAACTATCTATCTATCTATCTATCTATCTAAACTACTAAACTTAAACTTTCAAACTTCAAAGTTTCAAACTTCAAACTGAAAACTTCAAACTGAAAACTTTTAAAACTATTTAAAACTTTCTGGACTGGCTTTTTCAAGCCAACTTAAAGTTTGTCTTCAAACTTTTTTATCTAGTTATTATTATTCTTCTTAGACTAAATTTTAAATTGTATCTCCTCCTAGACTGTTCAAGCTACAACCACCAAACTCGGACTAGACATTCAGACTGTTCTGACTCGAGTTGCTATATCTTTTCAGACTGATCTGACTTACGGTTTTCCTAAAAATGCTGATTAAACCTGGAAAAAGCTCCCATTGACTTCCATTGAAATGCCTTGGCTGATCTGAACATTCCGTCCAACTGTCAAAATTCAAATTCAAACACACAGACTCAATTTAACTGCCATTCCTATTTCTAAGCCATTTAAACTCATTCAAACTCATTCTATCTATCTATCTATCTATCTATCTATCTATCTATCTATCTATCTATCTATCTATCTATCAAACTAAATCTATCTATCTATCTATCTATCAAACTAAATCTATATCTCTATCTATCTATCTATCTAAATCTATCTATCTCTATCTATCTATCAAACTAAATCTATCTCTATCTATCAAACTAAATCTATCTATCTATCTATCTATCAAACTAAATCTATCTATCTATCTATCTATCTATCTATCTATCTATCTATCTATCTATCTATCTATCTATCTATCAAACTAAATCTATCTAGCTATCTATCAAACTTTATCTATCTATCTATCTATCTAAATCTATCTATCTCTATCTATCTAAATCTATCTATCTCTATCTATCAAACTAAATCTATCTCTATCTATCAAACTAAATCTATCTCTATCTATCAAACTAAATCTATCTATCTATCTATCTATCTATCTATCTATCTATCTATCTATCTATCAAACTAAATCTATCTATCTATCTATCTATCTAAATCTATCTATCTCTATCTATCTATCAAACTAAATCTATCTCTATCTATCAAACTAAATCTATCTCTATCAAACTAAATCTATCTCTATCTATCAAACTAAATCTATCTCTATCTATCAAACTAAATCTATCTATCTATCTATCTATCTATCTATCTATCTATCTATCTATCTATCTATCTATCTATCTATCTATCTATCATAGCAACCACCAGATCACCCAAGCAACCACCTTGAACACCATGGCAACAGCACAGCAACCACACAGAGCACCCTAGCAACCGCATAGCAACCACCCAGAACAGCATAACAACCTCCTAGAATATCCTAGCAACCTCATAGCAATACCCTAGCAACCACCCAAAGTACCTTAGCAACCGTATAACAACACCTTAGCAACCACCTGAGTACCCTAGCAACCATATAGCAACACCTTAGCAACCACCCCGAGTACCTTAGCAACCATATAGCAAGACCTTAGCAACCGCATAGCAACACCTTAGCAACCACCCCGAATACCCTAGCAACAACATAGCAACACCTTAGCAACCACCCCTAGTACCATAGCAACCGCATAGCAACCCCCTAGCAACCACCCCGAATACCCTAGCAACCGCATAGCAACACCTTAGCAACCACCCCTATTACCATAGCAACCGCATAGCAACATCCTAGCAACCATCCGGAATACCCTAGCAACCGCATAGCAACACCTTAGCAAACACCCCGAGTACCCTAGCAACTGCATAGCAACACCATAGCAACCAAACAGAGTGCCCTAGCAACCATTTTGCAAAATCTATATCTCTGCATTAGAACATCGTAGAGACGTGGGGGTTGGTTTATATTGTCAAGTAGCCTTTGGAGTATGATTATTCGTAGCTGCCAAGCCAGTCCCTAGCAACCAAACAGTACCCTAGCAACCATTTTGCAAGATCTATATCTCTACATCAGAACATCATCCAGACATGGGGGTTGGTTTATATTGTCAAGTAGCCTTTGAAGTGTCGCCATTGGTAGCTGGCAAGCCACTCCCTAGCAACCAAACAGTACCCTAGCAACCGTTTTGCAAGATCTATATCTCTGCATCAGAACATCGTACAGACATGGGGTTTGGTTTATATCATGGGCGTAGGTTTGGTCTCAGCTTTGGTGGGGACACCCCACGACACCCCCCCCCCCAAAAGCACTCTCAAAAAATAAAATTAAAAACTTGAGACTGTGTAATGCTTCACAACCAAACGTTTTATTAACAAATTATGTACATTAGTAATTACACTAACAAAAAATATTCTGCCACAAGGAAATCTAAATAAATAAATATAATAACCTTTTTCTAAACACTATTTACCCTCCAGTACACTCACGTTAATACCTGGGAATGTGAAATGCTGAACAACCATACAGTTTATTAACAAACAAACATAATTTACTATAGGCTACGTTAATAGCCTAATTATACTTACAAAAAACACTGTTGGCTAATTGACATTCAGTTACTTGCTAATTTAGCATTCTATCATCCTGGGTAACACATACTATCACCAGTTAATACTATTTTCCACAGTAGAATTTGCATTTGAAAGCCTGGTCAGTCACTACTGCTAGTTTATTTGTGGGGCTAGCTAATTATAGTTAAAACGGAATATTAAAATATTTTTACTCTGGCCTTTGTATGTGGTAGAGAGACAGTCCTGGTAACTTACCGTCGGCGTCGTCAACATGCGCGCGCGCACACACACACCAACCGCTCGCTGCTAGTGCAAGCACAAAAGTAGTCCCGGCCCGCGCGTGTAGCCTATAAGATACCCCGCCGCCAATCAAATTACGGCGTTTCTTGTACTGTCGTCGTCCTGGCCGTTAGAATCGATCCAAATAGCAGTGCAAAGGAGCTTGCTAAATATTGGTGGGGACAAATTTGTCATATCAAAATATTGATAGGGACTAGTACCTAGCGTCCCCCCCTAAACCTACGCCCATGGTTTATATTGTCAAGTAGCCTTTGGAGTGTTGTCATTGGTAGCTGACAAGCCACTCCCTAGCAACCAAACAAAGTACCCTAGCAACCGTGTTGCAAGATCTATATTTCTGCATCAGAACATCGTAGAGACATGGCGGTTGGCTGTTTTGACTCATGCTAGCAATCTGTACTTCCAACATGCTACACATGCTAGTGAATAGCTACATGCTAATATTGATTAGCTAAGTGCTAAAGTAGACTAACTATCTATCTATCTAAATTACTAAGCTTAAACTTTCAAACTTCAAACTTTCAAAACTACTTCAAACTTTCTGGACCAGCTTTTTCAAGCCAACTTAAAGTTTGTCTTCAAACTTTTTTATCTAGTTAAGTTGGCTTGAAAAAGCCAACTTACTGATATTGTACTTAAGCTTATTAAGTTGGCTTGAAAAAGCCAACTTACTGATATTGTACTTAAGCTTATTAATGGTGCTTGCCAAAGGCAAAGCTCCATTCTTATTCTCCTGCATACTTATTATTATTATTCTGCTTCTTCTTCTTCTTCTTCTTCTGGACAAAATTTCTGCGCGCTACTCCTCCCGCAGCTTTTGTCGTAGACCCATGAATGAGGTGTCAAATCGACCGGCTTATTGAGGAGAGGTGTGCTATGACTTTTATAAGCGATCGGGTGTACGATGTTCGTCCAGTGGGCGAAAAATCGGGCGAAAAATCCCATAGACTTAACATTGTGATGATATTTGACGAGTCATAGCTCCTAATGAGGATTTCATAGAAACATGTGGGTTACTACGTTTGAAGGGGCTGACAGGCTCTGTCAGACCATATCTCAAAATGGGGTGTAAGTTGTACCCCTGGGGCGCAAGAGCTGCCCAAAGTTGCCCCATAGACATACTATGGTGAAGCCGTGCCCATGAACCAGGAAGTACTGTGTTTTTCCTACTATGGGAAATTACATAGGGATTTTGTATTGAACATAACTCTGGATTACAATGTCATAGAGACAAGGGGGTGGGCTCATTTTACTCAAACAACCAATCAGTCTCTCAGGATCATTGTGAAACTATCAAGCCACGCCCTAGCAAGCATATAGAGCACCTTAGTAACAAGCTCCATAGACTTCCATTGAAAAAGATCAAATGAATATCTTTGGATAGGAGTGTCATACAAACATGAGGGTGGGCTCATTTGACTCGAGGCAGCAAACCGCCAATCACAAATCACCTTAAAGACATCATAGCCACGCCTTAGCAACCATTTAGAGCACCCTAGCAACCCAAAGCATAGGCAGATATCTTCAAATCTGAATATCATAAAGGCATGGGGGTTGGTTTATATCATTCATACTGGCAAGCAGCCTTTGGTTTATCATTACTGGCAGCTGCCAAGCCACTCCCTAGCAACCAAACAGAGTACCCTAGCAACCGTTTTGCAAGATCTATATCTCTGCATCAGAACATCGTAAAGACATGGGTGTTGGTTTATATTGTCAAGCAGCCTTTGGAGTATCATCATTGGTAGCTGCCAAGCCACTCCCTAGCAACCAAACAGAGTACCCTAGCAACGATTTAGCAAGATCTATATCTCTGCATCAGAGCATCATAGAGACATGGCGGTTGGCTCTTTTGACTCATGCTAGCAAACTGGACTTCCAACATGCTACACATGCTAGCAGTGAATAGCTACATGGTAATAGTGATTAGCTTAGTGTTTAAACATGACACAAACTAGTAAAAATGTGTTAGCATCATGCTGGTAGCATGCTAATTGTGTTAGCATCATGGTAGTAGCATGCTAATCATGTTAGCATCATGCTAGCAAACATGCTAATCATGTTAGCATCTTGTTAAAAACATGCTAGCAACATGGTAATCATGCTAGCATCATGCTAATCATGTTAGCATGTTGCTAGCATAATGCTAACATGATTAGCATCTTGTTAAAATCATGCTAGCAACATGGTAATCATGTTAGCATCATGCTAGCATTATGCTAATCATGTTAGCATGTTGCTAGCGTTATGTTAACATGATTAGCATCTTGTTAAAATCATGCTAGCAACATGGTAATCATGCTAGCATAATGCTAGCATTATGCTAATCATGTTAGCATGTTCCTAGCATTATGCTAACATGATTAGCACCTTGTTTAAAACATGTTAGCAGCATGCTAAGGGTGTTAGCATCATGCTAACAACATGCTAATCATGTTAGCATGTTGCTAGCATTATGCTAACATGATTAGCATCTTGTTAAAAACATCCTAGCAGGATGCTACGGGTGTTAGCATCATGCTAGTAACATGCTAATCATGTAAGCATGTTGCTCGCATTATGCTAACATGATTAGCATCTTGCTGAAAACATCCTAGCAGTATGCTAATGGTGTTAGCATCATGCTAGCATCATGCTAATCAAGAGTGCCGAATTTTGCCACTGCAAGCACCATTCACATTTTCTTCAGGAAATGTACATTCTAGTTAATGGTGCTTGCCAAAGGCAAAGCTCCATTCTTATTCTTCTGCATACTTATTATTCTTCTTCTTCTTCTTCTGGACACAATTTCTGCGCGCTACTCCTCCCGCAGTTTTTGTCATAGACCCATGAATGAGGTGTCAAATCGACCGGCTCATTGAGGACAGGTGTGCTATGACTTTTATAAGCGATCGGGTGTACGATGTTCGTCCGGCGGGCGAAAAAGTAGCGAAAAAAATCCCATAGACTTTGCATTGGGACAAACTTTGATGAGTAATAGCTCCTAACGAGAATTTCATAGAAACATGTGGGTTACCACGTTTGAAGAGCCTGATAGGCTCTCTCAGACCATACCTCAAAATGGGGTGTAAGTTGTACCCCTGGGGCGCAAGAGCTGCCCAAAGTTGCCCCATAGACATACTATGGTGAAGCCGTGCCCATGAACCAGGAAGTACTGTGTTTTTCCTACTATGGGAAATTACATAGGGATTTTGTATTGAACATAACTCTGGATCACAATGTCATAGAGACAAGGGGGTGGGCCCATTTTACTCAGGCAACCAATCAGTCTCTCAGGATCATTGTGAAGCTATCAAGCCACGCCCTAGCAACCATATAGAGCACCATAGCAACAAGTTCCATTGACTTCCATTGAAAAAGATCAAATGAATATCTTTGGATAGAAGTGTCGTACAAACAAGAGGGTGGGCTCATTTGACTGGAGGCAGCAAACCGCCAATCACAAATCACCTTAAAGACATCATAGCCACGCCTTAGCAACCATTTAAAGCACCCTAGCAACCCAAAGCATAGGCAGATATCTTCAAATCTGAATATCATAGAGGCATGGGGATTGGTTTATATCATTTATACTGGCAAGCAGCCTTTGGTTTATCATTACTAGCAGCTGCCAAGCCACTCCCTAGCAACCAAACAGAGTACCCTAGCAACCGTTTTGCAAGATCTATATCTCTGCATCAGAACATCATAAAGACATGGGGGTTGGTTTATATTGTCAAGCAGCCTTTGGAGTATCATCATTGGTAGCTGCCAAGCCACTCCTTAGCAACCAAACAGAGTACCCTAGCAACCGTTTAGCAAGATCTATATCTCTGCATCAGAGCATCATAGAGACATGGCGGTTGGCTCTTTTGACTCATGCTAGCAAACTGAACTTCCAACATGCTACACATGCTAGCAGTGAATAGCTACATGCTAATAGTGATTAGCTTAGGGTTTAAACATGACACAAACTAGTAAAAATGTGTTACATCATGCTGGTAACATGCTAATTGTGTTAGCATCATGCTAGTAGCATGCTAATCATGTTAGCATCATGCTAGCAAACATGCTAATTATGTTAGCATCTTGTTAAAAACATGCTAGCAACATGGTAATCATGCTAGCATCATGCTAGCATTATGCTAATCATGTTAGCATGTTGCTAGCATTATGCTAACATGATTAGCATCTTTCTAAAAACATGCTAGCAGCATGCTAAGGGTGTTAGCATTATGCTAGCAACAAATGCTAATCATGTTAGCATGTTGCTAGCATAATGCTAACATGATTAGCATCTTTCTAAAAACATGCTAGCAGCATGCTAAGGGTGTTATCATAATGCTAGCAACATGCTAATCATGTTAGCATCTTGATAAAAACATCCTAGCAGGACGGTAATTATGTTAGCATCATGCTAATCAAGAGTGCCGAGTTTTGCCACTGCAAGCACCATTCACATTTTCTTCAGGAAATGTACATTCTAGTATTGTAATTACTATTCACCTAGACAAAACTTCGGCGCGTAACTCGTCCCGCACCGTTTGTCGTAGACCCACGAATGAGGTGTCAAATCGACCGGCTTATTGAGAAGAGGTGTGCTATGACTTTTCTAAGCGATCGGGTGTACGATGTTCGCACAGCGTACGAAAAAAATGGCTGAAAAAACTCCCATAGACTTAACATTGTGTCAAAATCTGTGAGATCATATCTTTGGATCAGAAGGTCATAGAGACTTGGGGCTGGGCTCTTTTGATTTGGCCAGCCAATAAGTAGTGGCACAGCAACTTCATAGCCACGCCCTAGCAACCAATTACAGCACCCTAGCAACCGGTGCCGAATTTTGCCACTGCAAGCACCATTCACATTTTCTTCAGGAAATGTACATTCTAGTATTGTAATTACTATTCACCTGAACAAAACTTTGGCGCGTAACTCGTCCCGCACCGTTTGTCGTAGACCCATGAATGAGGTGTCAAATCGACCGGCTTATCGAGGAGAGGTGTGCTATGACTTTTCTAAGCGATCGTGTGTACGATGTCCGCACAGCGTACGAAAAAACGGCTGAAAAAACTCCCATAGACTTAACATTGGGTCAAAATCTGTGAGATCATATCTATGGATCAGAAGGTCATAGAGACTTGGGGCTGGGCTCTTTTGATTCGGCCAGCCAATAAGTAGTGACACAGCAACTTCATAGCGACGCCCTAGCAACCAATTACATCACCCTAGCAACTGGGGCCGAATTTTACCACTGCAAGCACCATTCACATTTTCTTCAGGAAATGTACATTCTAGTTATTATTATTCTTCTTAGACTAAATTTTAAATTGTATCTCCTCCTAGACTGTTCAGGCTACAACCACCAAACTCGGACTAGACATTCAGACTGTTCTGACTCGAGTTGCTATATCTTTTCAGACTGATCCGACTTACGGTTTTCCTAAAAATGCTGATTAAACCTGGAAAAAGCTCCCATTGACTTCCATTGAAATGCCTTGGCTGATCTGAACATTCCGTCCAACTGTCAAAATTCAAATTCAAACACACAGACTCAATTTAACTGCCATTCCTATTTCTAAGCCATTTAAACTCATTCAAACTCATTCAAACTCTATCTATCTATCTATCTATCTATCTATCTATCTATCTATCTATCTATCTATCTATCTATCTATCTATCTATCTATCTATCTATCTATCTATCAAACTTAATCTTAATCTATCTATCTATCTAACTCATTCAAACTCATCTATCTATCTATCTATCTATCTATCTAACTAAATCTATCTATCTATCTATCAAACTTAATCTATCTATCTATCTAACTCATTCAAACTCATCTATCTATCTATCTATCTATCTATCTATCTATCTATCTATCTATCTATCTATCTATCTATCAAACTTAATCTTAATCTATCTATCTAACTCATTCAAACTCATCTATCTATCTATCTATCTATCTATCTATCTATCTATCTATCTATCTATCTATCTATCTATCTAACTAAATCTATCTATCTATCTATCAAACTTAATCTATCTATCTATCTAACTCATTCAAACTCATTCAAACTCTATCTATCTATCTATCTATCTATCTATCTATCTATCTATCTATCTATCTATCTATCTATCTATCTATCTATCTATCTATCTATCTATCTATCAAACTTAATCTTAATCTATCTATCTATCTAACTCATTCAAACTCATCTATCTATCTATCTATCTATCTATCTATCTAACTAAATCTATCTATCTATCTATCAAACTTAATCTATCTATCTATCTAACTCATTCAAACTCATCTATCTATCTATCTATCTATCTATCTATCTATCTATCTATCAAACTTAATCTTAATCTATCTATCTATCTAACTCATTCAAACTCATCTATCTATCTATCTATCTATCTATCTATCTATCTATCTAACTAAATCTATCTATCTATCTATCAAACTTAATCTATCTATCTATCTAACTCATTCAAACTCATCTATCTATCTATCTATCTATCTATCTATCTATCTATCTATCTATCTATCTATCTATATCAAACTTAATCTATCTATCTATCTAACTCATTCAAACTCATCTATCTATCTATCTAACTCATTCAATCTATCTAACTCATTCAAACTCATCTATCTATCTATCTATCTATCTATCTATCTATCTATCTATCTATCTATCTATCTAACTCATTCAAACTAATCTATCTATCTATCTATCTCATTCAAACTCATCTATCTATCTATCTATCTGTCTGTCTGTCTGTCTGTCTATCTATCTATCTATCTATCTATCTATCTATCTATCTATCTCATTCAAACTCATCTATCTATCTATCCATCTATCATTACTGGTAGCTGCCGAGCCACTCCCTAGCAACCAAACAGTACCCTAGCAACCGTTTTGCAAGATCTATATCTCTGCATCAGAACATCGTACAGACATGGGGGTTGGTTTATATTGTCAAGCAGCCTTTGGAGTATCATCATTGGTAGCTGCCAAGCCACTCCCTAGCAACCAAACAGTACCCTAGCAACCGTTTTGCAAGATCTATATCTCTGCATCAGAACATCGTACAGACATGGGGGTTGGTTTATATTGTCAAGTAGCCTTTGGAGTATCATCATTGGTAGCTGCCGAGCCACTCCCTAGCAACCAAACAGTACCCTAGCAACCGTTTTGCAAGATCTATATCTCTGCATCAGAACATCATAAAGACATGGGGGTTGGTTTATATTGTCAAGCAGCCTTTGGAGTATCATCATTGGTAGCTGCTGAGCCACTCCCTAGCAACCAAACAGAGTACCCTAGCAACCGTTTTGCAAGATCTATATCTCTGCATCAAAACATCGTAGAGACATGGGGTTTGGTTTATATTGTCAAGCAGTCTTTGGAGTATTATCATTGGTAGCTGCCAAGCCACTCCCTAGCAACCAAACTGTACCCTAGCAACCGTTTTGCAAGATTTATATCTCTGCATCAAAACATCGTAGAGACATGGGGTTTGGTTTATATTGTCAAGCAATCTTTGGAGTATTATCATTGGTAGCTGCCATGCCACTCCCTAGCAACCAAACAGTACCCTAGCAACCGTTTTGTAAGATCTATATCTCTGCATCAGAACATTGTAGAGACATGGCGGTTGGCTCTTTTGACTCATGCTAGCAATCTCTACTTCCAACATGCTACACGTGCTAGCAGTGAATAGCTACATGCTAATATCTATTAGCTAAGTGCTAAAGTAGGCTAAGAACATGCTAATAACTCTATAAAACTCCATAGTAACTGTGACGAGCAGGGCGGGCGAGAGCCGTGAGGGAACGGCGCGAGGCCGGTGACGCGAGTGATAATGAGCGTCACCTGCGAGGCGTGCCGGCCTCGAGTCTCTCACGGAGGAGCTCCGGAGGCATAAAAGGAGGAGCGACATCAGTGAAGGACGAGAGAGGACCAGGCCTGGACTTTATTTTATGTTTTATTATGTTTGTGTGGCCGGCAGACGTCCGCGAGGGTCTGCCGGCATTACTTTCGTTTTGTTCTTTGTTTATTTTACATTAAAGTTTTGTTGAACGTTCGCCGGTTCCCGCCTCCTTCTTCCCATATCTACTAACCTTGTTACAGTAACCATCTGTGACAACTATCTATCTATCTATCTATCTAAACTACTAAACTTAAACTTTCAAACTTCAAAGTTTCAAACTTCAAACTGAAAACTTCAAACTGAAAACTTTTAAAACTATTTAAAACTTTCTGGACTGGCTTTTTCAAGCCAACTTAAAGTTTGTCCTCAAACTTTTTTATCTAGTTATTATTATTCTTCTTAGACTAAATTTTAAATTGTATCTCCTCCTAGACTGTTCAAGCTACAACCACCAAACTCGGACTAGACATTCAGACTGTTCTGACTCGAGTTGCTATATCTTTTCAGACTGATCTGACTTACGGTTTTCCTAAAAATGCTGATTAAACCTGGAAAAAGCTCCCATTGACTTCCATTGAAATGCCTTGGCTGATCTGAACATTCCGTCCAACTGTCAAAATTCAAATTCAAACACACAGACTCAATTTAACTGCCATTCCTATTTCTAAGCCATTTAAACTCATTCAAACTCATTCTATCTATCTATCTATCTATCTATCTATCTATCTATCTATCTATCTATCTATCTATCTATCTATCTATCTATCTATCTATCAAACTAAATCTATCTATCTATCTATCTATCTATCAAACTAAATCTATATCTCTATCTATCTATCTATCTAAATCTATCTATCTCTATCTATCTATCAAACTAAATCTATCTCTATCTATCAAACTAAATCTATCTATCTATCTATCTATCAAACTAAATCTATCTATCTATCTATCTATCTATCTATCTATCTATCTATCTATCTATCAAACTAAATCTATCTAGCTATCTATCAAACTTTATCTATCTATCTATCTATCTAAATCTATCTATCTCTATCTATCTAAATCTATCTATCTCTATCTATCAAACTAAATCTATCTCTATCTATCAAACTAAATCTATCTCTATCTATCAAACTAAATCTATCTATCTATCTATCTATCTATCTATCTATCTATCTATCTATCAAACTAAATCTATCTATCTATCTATCTATCTAAATCTATCTATCTCTATCTATCTATCAAACTAAATCTATCTCTATCTATCAAACTAAATCTATCTCTATCAAACTAAATCTATCTCTATCTATCAAACTAAATCTATCTCTATCTATCAAACTAAATCTATCTATCTATCTATCTATCTATCTATCTATCTATCTATCTATCTATCTATCTATCTATCTATCTATCTATCTATCTATCATAGCAACCACCAGATCACCCAAGCAACCACCTTGAACACCATGGCAACAGCACAGCAACCACACAGAGCACCCTAGCAACCGCATAGCAACCACCCAGAACAGCATAACAACCTCCTAGAATATCCTAGCAACCTCATAGCAATACCCTAGCAACCACCCAAAGTACCTTAGCAACCGTATAACAACACCTTAGCAACCACCTGAGTACCCTAGCAACCATATAGCAACACCTTAGCAACCACCCCGAGTACCTTAGCAACCATATAGCAAGACCTTAGCAACCGCATAGCAACACCTTAGCAACCACCCCGAATACCCTAGCAACAACATAGCAACACCTTAGCAACCACCCCTAGTACCATAGCAACCGCATAGCAACCCCCTAGCAACCACCCCGAATACCCTAGCAACCGCATAGCAACACCTTAGCAACCACCCCTATTACCATAGCAACCGCATAGCAACATCCTAGCAACCATCCGGAATACCCTAGCAACCGCATAGCAACACCTTAGCAAACACCCCGAGTACCCTAGCAACTGCATAGCAACACCATAGCAACCAAACAGAGTGCCCTAGCAACCATTTTGCAAAATCTATATCTCTGCATTAGAACATCGTAGAGACGTGGGGGTTGGTTTATATTGTCAAGTAGCCTTTGGAGTATGATTATTCGTAGCTGCCAAGCCAGTCCCTAGCAACCAAACAGTACCCTAGCAACCATTTTGCAAGATCTATATCTCTACATCAGAACATCATCCAGACATGGGGGTTGGTTTATATTGTCAAGTAGCCTTTGAAGTGTCGCCATTGGTAGCTGGCAAGCCACTCCCTAGCAACCAAACAGTACCCTAGCAACCGTTTTGCAAGATCTATATCTCTGCATCAGAACATCGTACAGACATGGGGTTTGGTTTATATCATGGGCGTAGGTTTGGTCTCAGCTTTGGTGGGGACACCCCACGACACCCCCCCCCCCCAAAAGCACTCTCAAAAAATAAAATTAAAAACTTGAGACTGTGTAATGCTTCACAACCAAACGTTTTATTAACAAATTATGTACATTAGTAATTACACTAACAAAAAATATTCTGCCACAAGGAAATCTAAATAAATAAATATAATAACCTTTTTCTAAACACTATTTACCCTCCAGTACACTCACGTTAATACCTGGGAATGTGAAATGCTGAACAACCATACAGTTTATTAACAAACAAACATAATTTACTATAGGCTACGTTAATAGCCTAATTATACTTACAAAAAACACTGTTGGCTAATTGACATTCAGTTACTTGCTAATTTAGCATTCTATCATCCTGGGTAACACATACTATCACCAGTTAATACTATTTTCCACAGTAGAATTTGCATTTGAAAGCCTGGTCAGTCACTACTGCTAGTTTATTTGTGGGGCTAGCTAATTATAGTTAAAACGGAATATTAAAATATTTTTACTCTGGCCTTTGTATGTGGTAGAGAGACAGTCCTGGTAACTTACCGTCGGCGTCGTCAACATGCGCGCGCGCACACACACACCAACCGCTCGCTGCTAGTGCAAGCACAAAAGTAGTCCCGGCCCGCGCGTGTAGCCTATAAGATACCCCGCCGCCAATCAAATTACGGCGTTTCTTGTACTGTCGTCGTCCTGGCCGTTAGAATCGATCCAAATAGCAGTGCAAAGGAGCTTGCTAAATATTGGTGGGGACAAATTTGTCATATCAAAATATTGATAGGGACTAGTACCTAGCGTCCCCCCCTAAACCTACGCCCATGGTTTATATTGTCAAGTAGCCTTTGGAGTGTTGTCATTGGTAGCTGACAAGCCACTCCCTAGCAACCAAACAAAGTACCCTAGCAACCGTGTTGCAAGATCTATATTTCTGCATCAGAACATCGTAGAGACATGGCGGTTGGCTGTTTTGACTCATGCTAGCAATCTGTACTTCCAACATGCTACACATGCTAGTGAATAGCTACATGCTAATATTGATTAGCTAAGTGCTAAAGTAGACTAACTATCTATCTATCTAAATTACTAAGCTTAAACTTTCAAACTTCAAACTTTCAAAACTACTTCAAACTTTCTGGACCAGCTTTTTCAAGCCAACTTAAAGTTTGTCTTCAAACTTTTTTATCTAGTTAAGTTGGCTTGAAAAAGCCAACTTACTGATATTGTACTTAAGCTTATTAAGTTGGCTTGAAAAAGCCAACTTACTGATATTGTACTTAAGCTTATTAATGGTGCTTGCCAAAGGCAAAGCTCCATTCTTATTCTCCTGCATACTTATTATTATTATTCTGCTTCTTCTTCTTCTTCTTCTTCTGGACAAAATTTCTGCGCGCTACTCCTCCCGCAGCTTTTGTCGTAGACCCATGAATGAGGTGTCAAATCGACCGGCTTATTGAGGAGAGGTGTGCTATGACTTTTATAAGCGATCGGGTGTACGATGTTCGTCCAGTGGGCGAAAAATCGGGCGAAAAATCCCATAGACTTAACATTGTGATGATATTTGACGAGTCATAGCTCCTAATGAGGATTTCATAGAAACATGTGGGTTACTACGTTTGAAGGGGCTGACAGGCTCTGTCAGACCATATCTCAAAATGGGGTGTAAGTTGTACCCCTGGGGCGCAAGAGCTGCCCAAAGTTGCCCCATAGACATACTATGGTGAAGCCGTGCCCATGAACCAGGAAGTACTGTGTTTTTCCTACTATGGGAAATTACATAGGGATTTTGTATTGAACATAACTCTGGATTACAATGTCATAGAGACAAGGGGGTGGGCTCATTTTACTCAAACAACCAATCAGTCTCTCAGGATCATTGTGAAACTATCAAGCCACGCCCTAGCAAGCATATAGAGCACCTTAGTAACAAGCTCCATAGACTTCCATTGAAAAAGATCAAATGAATATCTTTGGATAGGAGTGTCATACAAACATGAGGGTGGGCTCATTTGACTCGAGGCAGCAAACCGCCAATCACAAATCACCTTAAAGACATCATAGCCACGCCTTAGCAACCATTTAGAGCACCCTAGCAACCCAAAGCATAGGCAGATATCTTCAAATCTGAATATCATAAAGGCATGGGGGTTGGTTTATATCATTCATACTGGCAAGCAGCCTTTGGTTTATCATTACTGGCAGCTGCCAAGCCACTCCCTAGCAACCAAACAGAGTACCCTAGCAACCGTTTTGCAAGATCTATATCTCTGCATCAGAACATCGTAAAGACATGGGTGTTGGTTTATATTGTCAAGCAGCCTTTGGAGTATCATCATTGGTAGCTGCCAAGCCACTCCCTAGCAACCAAACAGAGTACCCTAGCAACGATTTAGCAAGATCTATATCTCTGCATCAGAGCATCATAGAGACATGGCGGTTGGCTCTTTTGACTCATGCTAGCAAACTGGACTTCCAACATGCTACACATGCTAGCAGTGAATAGCTACATGGTAATAGTGATTAGCTTAGTGTTTAAACATGACACAAACTAGTAAAAATGTGTTAGCATCATGCTGGTAGCATGCTAATTGTGTTAGCATCATGGTAGTAGCATGCTAATCATGTTAGCAACATGCAAGAAAACATGCTAAACATGTTAGCATAAAGTTAAAAACATACTAGCAACATGGTAATCATGCTAGCATCATGCTAATCATGTTAGCATGTTGCTTGTAGCATAATCTTAACATGATTAGCATCTTGTTAAAATCATGCTAGCAACATGGTAATCATGTTAGCATCATGCTTTAGCATTATGCTAATCATGTTAGCATGTTGCTAGCGTTATGCTAACATGATTAGCATCTTGTTAAAATCATGCTAGCAACATGGTAATCATGCTAGCATAATGCTAGCATTATGCTAATCATGTTAGCATGTTCCTAGCATTATGCTAACATGATTAGCACCTTGTTTAAAACATGTTAGCAGCATGCTAAGGGTGTTAGCATCATGCTAACAACATGCTAATCATGTTAGCATGTTGCTTAGCATTATGCTAACATGATTAGCATCTTGTTAAAAACATCCTAGCAGGATGCTACGGGTGTTAGCATCATGCTAGTAACATGCTAATCATGTAAGCATGTTGCTCGCATTATGCTAACATGATTAGCATCTTGCTGAAAACATCCTAGCAGTATGCTAATGGTGTTAGCATCATGCTAGCATCATGCTAATCAAGAGTGCCGAATTTTGCCACTGCAAGCACCATTCACATTTTCTTCAGGAAATGTACATTCTAGTTAATGGTGCTTGCCAAAGGCAAAGCTCCATTCTTATTCTTCTGCATACTTATTATTCTTCTTCTTCTTCTTCTGGACACAATTTCTGCGCGCTACTCCTCCCGCAGTTTTTGTCATAGACCCATGAATGAGGTGTCAAATCGACCGGCTCATTGAGGACAGGTGTGCTATGACTTTTATAAGCGATCGGGTGTACGATGTTCGTCCGGCGGGCGAAAAAGTAGCGAAAAAAATCCCATAGACTTTGCATTGGGACAAACTTTGATGAGTAATAGCTCCTAACGAGAATTTCATAGAAACATGTGGGTTACCACGTTTGAAGAGCCTGATAGGCTCTCTCAGACCATACCTCAAAATGGGGTGTAAGTTGTACCCCTGGGGCGCAAGAGCTGCCCAAAGTTGCCCCATAGACATACTATGGTGAAGCCGTGCCCATGAACCAGGAAGTACTGTGTTTTTCCTACTATGGGAAATTACATAGGGATTTTGTATTGAACATAACTCTGGATCACAATGTCATAGAGACAAGGGGGTGGGCCCATTTTACTCAGGCAACCAATCAGTCTCTCAGGATCATTGTGAAGCTATCAAGCCACGCCCTAGCAACCATATAGAGCACCATAGCAACAAGTTCCATTGACTTCCATTGAAAAAGATCAAATGAATATCTTTGGATAGAAGTGTCGTACAAACAAGAGGGTGGGCTCATTTGACTGGAGGCAGCAAACCGCCAATCACAAATCACCTTAAAGACATCATAGCCACGCCTTAGCAACCATTTAAAGCACCCTAGCAACCCAAAGCATAGGCAGATATCTTCAAATCTGAATATCATAGAGGCATGGGGATTGGTTTATATCATTTATACTGGCAAGCAGCCTTTGGTTTATCATTACTAGCAGCTGCCAAGCCACTCCCTAGCAACCAAACAGAGTACCCTAGCAACCGTTTTGCAAGATCTATATCTCTGCATCAGAACATCATAAAGACATGGGGGTTGGTTTATATTGTCAAGCAGCCTTTGGAGTATCATCATTGGTAGCTGCCAAGCCACTCCTTAGCAACCAAACAGAGTACCCTAGCAACCGTTTAGCAAGATCTATATCTCTGCATCAGAGCATCATAGAGACATGGCGGTTGGCTCTTTTGACTCATGCTAGCAAACTGAACTTCCAACATGCTACACATGCTAGCAGTGAATAGCTACATGCTAATAGTGATTAGCTTAGGGTTTAAACATGACACAAACTAGTAAAAATGTGTTACATCATGCTGGTAACATGCTAATTGTGTTAGCATCATGCTAGTAGCATGCTAATCATGTTAGCATCATGCTAGCAAACATGCTAATTATGTTAGCATCTTGTTAAAAACATGCTAGCAACATGGTAATCATGCTAGCATCATGCTAGCATTATGCTAATCATGTTAGCATGTTGCTAGCATTATGCTAACATGATTAGCATCTTTCTAAAAACATGCTAGCAGCATGCTAAGGGTGTTAGCATTATGCTAGCAACAAATGCTAATCATGTTAGCATGTTGCTAGCATAATGCTAACATGATTAGCATCTTTCTAAAAACATGCTAGCAGCATGCTAAGGGTGTTATCATAATGCTAGCAACATGCTAATCATGTTAGCATCTTGATAAAAACATCCTAGCAGGACGGTAATTATGTTAGCATCATGCTAATCAAGAGTGCCGAGTTTTGCCACTGCAAGCACCATTCACATTTTCTTCAGGAAATGTACATTCTAGTATTGTAATTACTATTCACCTAGACAAAACTTCGGCGCGTAACTCGTCCCGCACCGTTTGTCGTAGACCCACGAATGAGGTGTCAAATCGACCGGCTTATTGAGAAGAGGTGTGCTATGACTTTTCTAAGCGATCGGGTGTACGATGTTCGCACAGCGTACGAAAAAAATGGCTGAAAAAACTCCCATAGACTTAACATTGTGTCAAAATCTGTGAGATCATATCTTTGGATCAGAAGGTCATAGAGACTTGGGGCTGGGCTCTTTTGATTTGGCCAGCCAATAAGTAGTGGCACAGCAACTTCATAGCCACGCCCTAGCAACCAATTACAGCACCCTAGCAACCGGTGCTGAATTTTGCCACTGCAAGCACCATTCACATTTTCTTCAGGAAATGTACATTCTAGTATTGTAATTACTATTCACCTGAACAAAACTTTGGCGCGTAACTCGTCCCGCACCGTTTGTCGTAGACCCATGAATGAGGTGTCAAATCGACCGGCTTATCGAGGAGAGGTGTGCTATGACTTTTCTAAGCGATCGTGTGTACGATGTCCGCACAGCGTACGAAAAAACGGCTGAAAAAACTCCCATAGACTTAACATTGGGTCAAAATCTGTGAGATCATATCTATGGATCAGAAGGTCATAGAGACTTGGGGCTGGGCTCTTTTGATTCGGCCAGCCAATAAGTAGTGACACAGCAACTTCATAGCGACGCCCTAGCAACCAATTACATCACCCTAGCAACTGGGGCCGAATTTTACCACTGCAAGCACCATTCACATTTTCTTCAGGAAATGTACATTCTAGTTATTATTATTCTTCTTAGACTAAATTTTAAATTGTATCTCCTCCTAGACTGTTCAGGCTACAACCACCAAACTCGGACTAGACATTCAGACTGTTCTGACTCGAGTTGCTATATCTTTTCAGACTGATCCGACTTACGGTTTTCCTAAAAATGCTGATTAAACCTGGAAAAAGCTCCCATTGACTTCCATTGAAATGCCTTGGCTGATCTGAACATTCCGTCCAACTGTCAAAATTCAAATTCAAACACACAGACTCAATTTAACTGCCATTCCTATTTCTAAGCCATTTAAACTCATTCAAACTCATTCAAACTCTATCTATCTATCTATCTATCTATCTATCTATCTATCTATCTATCTATCTATCTATCTATCTATCTATCTATCTATCTATCTATCTATCTATCTATCTATCTATCTATCTATCAAACTTAATCTTAATCTATCTATCTATCTAACTCATTCAAACTCATCTATCTATCTATCTATCTATCTATCTATCTAACTAAATCTATCTATCTATCTATCAAACTTAATCTATCTATCTATCTAACTCATTCAAACTCATCTATCTATCTATCTATCTATCTATCTATCTATCTATCTATCTATCTATCTATCAAACTTAATCTTAATCTATCTATCTAACTCATTCAAACTCATCTATCTATCTATCTATCTATCTATCTATCTATCTATCTATCTATCTATCTATCTATCTATCTATCTAACTAAATCTATCTATCTATCTATCAAACTTAATCTATCTATCTATCTAACTCATTCAAACTCATTCAAACTCTATCTATCTATCTATCTATCTATCTATCTATCTATCTATCTATCTATCTATCTATCTATCTATCTATCTATCTATCTATCTATCTATCTATCTATCTATCTATCAAACTTAATCTTAATCTATCTATCTATCTAACTCATTCAAACTCATCTATCTATCTATCTATCTATCTATCTATCTATCTAACTAAATCTATCTATCTATCTATCAAACTTAATCTATCTATCTATCTAACTCATTCAAACTCATCTATCTATCTATCTATCTATCTATCTATCTATCTATCTATCTATCTATCTATCTATCTATCTATCAAACTTAATCTTAATCTATCTATCTATCTAACTCATTCAAACTCATCTATCTATCTATCTATCTATCTATCTATCTATCTATCTATCTAACTAAATCTATCTATCTATCTATCAAACTTAATCTATCTATCTATCTAACTCATTCAAACTCATCTATCTATCTATCTATCTATCTATCTATCTATCTATCTATCTATCTATCTATATCAAACTTAATCTATCTATCTATCTAACTCATTCAAACTCATCTATCTATCTATCTAACTCATTCAATCTATCTAACTCATTCAAACTCATCTATCTATCTATCTATCTATCTATCTATCTATCTATCTATCTATCTATCTATCTATCTATCTAACTCATTCAAACTAATCTATCTATCTATCTATCTCATTCAAACTCATCTATCTATCTATCTATCTGTCTGTCTGTCTGTCTGTCTATCTATCTATCTATCTATCTATCTATCTATCTATCTATCTATCTATCTATCTATCTCATTCAAACTCATCTATCTATCTATCCATCTATCATTACTGGTAGCTGCCGAGCCACTCCCTAGCAACCAAACAGTACCCTAGCAACCGTTTTGCAAGATCTATATCTCTGCATCAGAACATCGTACAGACATGGGGGTTGGTTTATATTGTCAAGCAGCCTTTGGAGTATCATCATTGGTAGCTGCCAAGCCACTCCCTAGCAACCAAACAGTACCCTAGCAACCGTTTTGCAAGATCTATATCTCTGCATCAGAACATCGTACAGACATGGGGGTTGGTTTATATTGTCAAGTAGCCTTTGGAGTATCATCATTGGTAGCTGCCGAGCCACTCCCTAGCAACCAAACAGTACCCTAGCAACCGTTTTGCAAGATCTATATCTCTGCATCAGAACATCATAAAGACATGGGGGTTGGTTTATATTGTCAAGCAGCCTTTGGAGTATCATCATTGGTAGCTGCTGAGCCACTCCCTAGCAACCAAACAGAGTACCCTAGCAACCGTTTTGCAAGATCTATATCTCTGCATCAAAACATCGTAGAGACATGGGGTTTGGTTTATATTGTCAAGCAGTCTTTGGAGTATTATCATTGGTAGCTGCCAAGCCACTCCCTAGCAACCAAACTGTACCCTAGCAACCGTTTTGCAAGATTTATATCTCTGCATCAAAACATCGTAGAGACATGGGGTTTGGTTTATATTGTCAAGCAATCTTTGGAGTATTATCATTGGTAGCTGCCATGCCACTCCCTAGCAACCAAACAGTACCCTAGCAACCGTTTTGTAAGATCTATATCTCTGCATCAGAACATTGTAGAGACATGGCGGTTGGCTCTTTTGACTCATGCTAGCAATCTCTACTTCCAACATGCTACACGTGCTAGCAGTGAATAGCTACATGCTAATATCTATTAGCTAAGTGCTAAAGTAGGCTAAGAACATGCTAATAACTCTATAAAACTCCATAGTAACTGTGACGAGCAGGGCGGGCGAGAGCCGTGAGGGAACGGCGCGAGGCCGGTGACGCGAGTGATAATGAGCGTCACCTGCGAGGCGTGCCGGCCTCGAGTCTCTCACGGAGGAGCTCCGGAGGCATAAAAGGAGGAGCGACATCAGTGAAGGACGAGAGAGGACCAGGCCTGGACTTTATTTTATGTTTTATTATGTTTGTGTGGCCGGCAGACGTCCGCGAGGGTCTGCCGGCATTACTTTCGTTTTGTTCTTTGTTTATTTTACATTAAAGTTTTGTTGAACGTTCGCCGGTTCCCGCCTCCTTCTTCCCATATCTACTAACCTTGTTACAGTAACCATCTGTGACAACTATCTATCTATCTATCTATCTAAACTACTAAACTTAAACTTTCAAACTTCAAAGTTTCAAACTTCAAACTGAAAACTTCAAACTGAAAACTTTTAAAACTATTTAAAACTTTCTGGACTGGCTTTTTCAAGCCAACTTAAAGTTTGTCCTCAAACTTTTTTATCTAGTTATTATTATTCTTCTTAGACTAAATTTTAAATTGTATCTCCTCCTAGACTGTTCAAGCTACAACCACCAAACTCGGACTAGACATTCAGACTGTTCTGACTCGAGTTGCTATATCTTTTCAGACTGATCTGACTTACGGTTTTCCTAAAAATGCTGATTAAACCTGGAAAAAGCTCCCATTGACTTCCATTGAAATGCCTTGGCTGATCTGAACATTCCGTCCAACTGTCAAAATTCAAATTCAAACACACAGACTCAATTTAACTGCCATTCCTATTTCTAAGCCATTTAAACTCATTCAAACTCATTCTATCTATCTATCTATCTATCTATCTATCTATCTATCTATCTATCAAACTAAATCTATCTATCTATCTATCTATCAAACTAAATCTATATCTCTATCTATCTATCTATCTAAATCTATCTATCTCTATCTATCTATCAAACTAAATCTATCTCTATCTATCAAACTAAATCTATCTATCTATCTATCTATCAAACTAAATCTATCTATCTATCTATCTATCTATCTATCTATCTATCTATCTATCTATCTATCAAACTAAATCTATCTAGCTATCTATCAAACTTTATCTATCTATCTATCTATCTAAATCTATCTATCTCTATCTATCTAAATCTATCTATCTCTATCTATCAAACTAAATCTATCTCTATCTATCAAACTAAATCTATCTCTATCTATCAAACTAAATCTATCTATCTATCTATCTATCTATCTATCTATCTATCAAACTAAATCTATCTATCTATCTATCTATCTAAATCTATCTATCTCTATCTATCTATCAAACTAAATCTATCTCTATCTATCAAACTAAATCTATCTCTATCAAACTAAATCTATCTCTATCTATCAAACTAAATCTATCTCTATCTATCAAACTAAATCTATCTATCTATCTATCTATCTATCTATCTATCTATCTATCTATCTATCTATCTATCTATCTATCTATCTATCTATCATAGCAACCACCAGATCACCCAAGCAACCACCTTGAACACCATGGCAACAGCACAGCAACCACACAGAGCACCCTAGCAACCGCATAGCAACCACCCAGAACAGCATAACAACCTCCTAGAATATCCTAGCAACCTCATAGCAATACCCTAGCAACCACCCAAAGTACCTTAGCAACCGTATAACAACACCTTAGCAACCACCTGAGTACCCTAGCAACCATATAGCAACACCTTAGCAACCACCCCGAGTACCTTAGCAACCATATAGCAAGACCTTAGCAACCGCATAGCAACACCTTAGCAACCACCCCGAATACCCTAGCAACAACATAGCAACACCTTAGCAACCACCCCTAGTACCATAGCAACCGCATAGCAACCCCCTAGCAACCACCCCGAATACCCTAGCAACCGCATAGCAACACCTTAGCAACCACCCCTATTACCATAGCAACCGCATAGCAACATCCTAGCAACCATCCGGAATACCCTAGCAACCGCATAGCAACACCTTAGCAAACACCCCGAGTACCCTAGCAACTGCATAGCAACACCATAGCAACCAAACAGAGTGCCCTAGCAACCATTTTGCAAAATCTATATCTCTGCATTAGAACATCGTAGAGACGTGGGGGTTGGTTTATATTGTCAAGTAGCCTTTGGAGTATGATTATTCGTAGCTGCCAAGCCAGTCCCTAGCAACCAAACAGTACCCTAGCAACCATTTTGCAAGATCTATATCTCTACATCAGAACATCATCCAGACATGGGGGTTGGTTTATATTGTCAAGTAGCCTTTGAAGTGTCGCCATTGGTAGCTGGCAAGCCACTCCCTAGCAACCAAACAGTACCCTAGCAACCGTTTTGCAAGATCTATATCTCTGCATCAGAACATCGTACAGACATGGGGTTTGGTTTATATCATGGGCGTAGGTTTGGTCTCAGCTTTGGTGGGGACACCCCACGACACCCCCCCCCCCCCCAAAAGCACTCTCAAAAAATAAAATTAAAAACTTGAGACTGTGTAATGCTTCACAACCAAACGTTTTATTAACAAATTATGTACATTAGTAATTACACTAACAAAAAATATTCTGCCACAAGGAAATCTAAATAAATAAATATAATAACCTTTTTCTAAACACTATTTACCCTCCAGTACACTCACGTTAATACCTGGGAATGTGAAATGCTGAACAACCATACAGTTTATTAACAAACAAACATAATTTACTATAGGCTACGTTAATAGCCTAATTATACTTACAAAAAACACTGTAGGGCTAATTGACATTCAGTTACTTGCTAATTTAGCATTCTATCATCCTGGGTAACACATACTATCACCAGTTAATACTATTTTCCACAGTAGAATTTGCATTTGAAAGCCTGGTCAGTCACTACTGCTAGTTTATTTGTGGGGCTAGCTAATTATAGTTAAAACGGAATATTAAAATATTTTTACTCTGGCCTTTGTATGTGGTAGAGAGACAGTCCTGGTAACTTACCGTCGGCGTCGTCAACATGCGCGCGCGCGCACACACACACCAACCGCTCGCTGCTAGTGCAAGCACAAAAGTAGTCCCGGCCCGCGCGTGTAGCCTATAAGATACCCCGCCGCCAATCAAATTACGGCGTTTCTTGTACTGTCGTCGTTCTGGCCGTTAGAATCGATTCAAATAGCAGTGCAAAGGAGCTTGCTAAATATTGGTGGGGACAAATTTGTCATATCAAAATATTGATAGGGACTAGTACCTAGCGTCCCCCCCTAAACCTACGCCCATGGTTTATATTGTCAAGTAGCCTTTGGAGTGTTGTCATTGGTAGCTGACAAGCCACTCCCTAGCAACCAAACAAAGTTCCCTAGCAACCGTGTTGCAAGATCTATATTTCTGCATCAGAACATCGTAGAGACATGGCGGTTGGCTGTTTTGACTCATGCTAGCAATCTGTACTTCCAACATGCTACACATGCTAGTGAATAGCTACATGCTAATATTGATTAGCTAAGTGCTAAAGTAGACTAACTATCTATCTATCTAAATTACTAAGCTTAAACTTTCAAACTTCAAACTTTCAAAACTACTTCAAACTTTCTGGACCAGCTTTTTCAAGCCAACTTAAAGTTTGTCTTCAAACTTTTTTATCTAGTTAAGTTGGCTTGAAAAAGCCAACTTACTGTAATCCTATTTAAACTTATTATTATTATTATTATTATTATTCTTCTTCTTACTTGAATTTCCAAGACTAACTCCTCCTAGAGCTTTAACTCTACAAACTCCAAACTCGGGTCAGACCTTCAAACTGTTCTGACTTAGTGTGCTATATCTTTTCTAACTGATCCGACTTACGGTTTTCCTAAAAACGACTGTTAAAGCTCGGAAAAATCCCATTGACTTTCATTGACGGAATGTTCAAATGAGCCAAGACTATTCAAACTCCAACTGTCAAAATTCAAATTTAAACTATGGAAGCCCATTAGACTCAAACTCAATTAGACTCAAGTGCCATTCTATATACTATTTTCTAATCTATTGAAACTCATTCAATCTATCTATCTATCTATCTATCTATCTATCTATCTATCTATCTATCTATCTATCTATCTATCTATCTATCTATCTATCTATCTATCTATCTATCTATCTATCTATCAAACTAAATCTATCTATCAAACTAAATCTATCTATCTATCAAACTAAATCATCTGTCAAACTAAATCTATCTATCTATCTATCTCATTCAAACTCATCTATCTATCTAACTCATTCAAACTCATCTATCTATCTATCTATCTATCTATCTATCTATCTATCTATCTATCTATCTATCTATCTATCTATCTATCTATCTGTCTAACTCATTCAAACTCATCTATCTATCTATCTATCTATCTATCTATCTATCTATCTATCTATCTATCTATCTATCTATCTATCTATCTATCTATCTATCTATCTCATTCAAACTCATCCATCTATCTATCTATCTATCTATCTATCTATCTATCTATCTATCTATCTATCTATCTCATTCAAACTCATCCATCTATCTATCTATCTATCTATCTATCTATCTATCTATCTATCTATCTATCTATCTATCTATCTATCTATCTATCTATCTATCTCATTCAAACTCATCCATCTATCTATCTATCTATCTATCTATCTATCTATCTATCTATCTATCTATCTATCTATCTATCTATCTATCTCATTCAAACTCATCTATCTATCAATCTATCTAACTCATTCAAACTCATCTATCTATTTTGGTTTATATTGTCAAGCAGCCTTTGGAGAATCATCATTGGTAGCTGCCAAGCCACTCCCTAGCAACCAAACAGAGTACCCTAGCAACCGTTTTGCAAGATCTATATCTCGGCATCAGAACATCGTACAGACATGGGGGTTGGTTTAAATTGTCAAGCAGCCTTTGGAGTATCATCATTGGTAACTCCCGAGCCACTCCCTAGCAACCAAATAGAGTACCCTAGCAACCGTTTTGCAAGATCTATATCTCGGCATCAGAACATCGTACAGACATGGGGGTTGGTTTATATTGTCAAGCAGCCTTTGGAGTATCATCATTGGTAGCTCCCAAGCCACTCCCTAGCAACCAAATAGAGTACCCTAGCAACCGTTTTGCAAAATCTATATCTCTGCATCAGAAAATCGTACAGACATGGGGGTTGGTTTAAATTGTCAAGCAGCCTTTGGAGTATCATCACTGGTAGCTGCCAAGCCACTCCCTAGCAACCAAACAGAGTACCCTAGCAACCGTTTTGCAAGATCTATATCTCTGCATCAGAACATCGTACAGACATGGGGGTTGGTTTATATTGTCAAGCAGCCTTTGGAGTATCATCACTGGTAGCTGCCAAGCCACTCCCTCGCAACCAAATAGAGTACCCTAGCAACCGTTTTGCAAGATCTATATCTCGGCATCAGAACATCGTACAGACATGGGGGTTGGTTTATATTGTCAAGCAGCCTTTGGAGTATCATCATTGGTAGCTCCCAAGCCACTCCCTAGCAACCAAATAGAGTACACTAGCAACCGTTTTGCAAAATCTATATCTCTGCATCAGAAAATCGTACAGACATGGGGGTTGGTTTAAATTGTCAAGCAGCCTTTGGAGTATCATCACTGGTAGCTGCCAAGCCACTCCCTAGCAACCAAACAGAGTACCCTAGCAACCGTTTTGCAAGATCTATATCTCGGCATCAGAACATCGTACAGACATGGGGGTTGGTTTAAATTGTCAAGCAGCCTTTGGAGTATCATCATTGGTAACTCCCGAGCCACTCCCTAGCAACCAAATAGAGTACCCTAGCAACCGTTTTGCAAGATCTATATCTCGGCATCAGAACATCGTACAGACATGGGGGTTGGTTTATATTGTCAAGCAGCCTTTGGAGTATCATCATTGGTAGCTCCCAAGCCACTCCCTAGCAACCAAATAGAGTACCCTAGCAACCGTTTTGCAAAATCTATATCTCTGCATCAGAAAATCGTACAGACATGGGGGTTGGTTTAAATTGTCAAGCAGCCTTTGGAGTATCATCACTGGTAGCTGCCAAGCCACTCCCTAGCAACCAAACAGAGTACCCTAGCAACCGTTTTTCAAGATCTATATCTCTGCATCAGAACATCGTACAGACATGGGGGTTGGTTTATATTGTCAAGCAGCCTCTGGAGTATCATCACTGGTAGCTGCCAAGCCACTCCCTAGCAACCAAATAGAGTACCCTAGCAACCGTTTTGCAAGATCTATATCTCGGCATCAGAACATCGTACAGACATGGGGGTTGGTTTATATTGTCAAGCAGCCTTTGGAGTATCATCATTGGTAGCTCCCAAGCCACTCCCTAGCAACCAAATAGAGTACACTAGCAACCGTTTTGCAAAATCTATATCTCTGCATCAGAAAATCGTACAGACATGGGGGTTGGTTTAAATTGTCAAGCAGCCTTTGGAGTATCATCACTGGTAGCTGCCAAGCCACTCCCTAGCAACCAAACAGAGTACCCTAGCAACCGTTTTGCAAGATCTATATCTCTGCATCAGAACATCGTACAGACATGGGGGTTGGTTTATATTGTCAAATAGCCTTTGGAGTATTATCATTGATAGCTTCCAAGCCACTCCCTAGCAACCAAACAGTACCCTAGCAACCGTTTTGCAAGATCTATATCTCTGCATCAGAACATCGTACAGACATGGGGGTTGGTTTAAATTGTCAAGCAGCCTTTGGAGTATCATCATTGGTAGCTCCCAAGCCACTCCCTAGCAACCAAACAGAGTACCCTAGCAACCGTTTTACAAGATCTTTATCTCTGCATCAGAACATCATACAGACATGGGGGTTGGTTTATATTGTCAAGCAACCTTTGGAGTATCATCACTGGTAGCTGCCAAGCCACTCCCTAGCAACCAAACAGAGTACCCTAGCAACCGTTTTGCAAAATCTATATCTCTGCATCAGAACATCGTAGAGAGATGGCGGTTGGCTCTTTTGACTCATGCTAGCAATCTGGACTTCCAACATGCTACACATGCTAACAGTGAATAGCTACATGCTAATAGTGATTAGCTAAGTGTTAAACTGGGCTAAGAACATGCTAACAACTCTATAAAAACTTGATAGTAACCATCTGTGACAACTACTAACCACTTAGCAACATCATAGCAATCACCCAGGTTACCATAGCAACCGCCTAGCAACCACCCAGCAACCACCCAGAACACCCTAGCAACTGCCTAGCAACACCTTAGCAACCACCCAGGTTACCATAGCAACTGCCTAGCAACCACCCCGAGTACCCTAGAAACTGCATAGCAACACCCTAGCAACCACCCCAAGTACCCTAGCAACCGCATAGCAACATCTTAGCAACCACCCCGAGTACCCTAGCAACCGCATAGCAACACCCTAGCAACCACCCCAAGTACCCTAGCAACCGCATAGCAACACCATAGCAACCACCCCGAGTAGCCTAGCAACCGCATAGCAACATCTTAGCAACCACCCCGAGTACCCTAGCAACCGCATAGCAACACCCTAGCAACCACCCCAAGTACCCTAGCAACCACATAGCAACACCATAGCAACCACCCAGAACACCTTAGCAACCGCATAGCAACACCTTAGCAACCACCCTGAGTACCCTAGCAACTGCATAGCAACACCCTAGCAACCATGGAGATTACCCTAGCAACCACATAGCAACACCCTAGCAACCACTCAGAACACCTTAGCAACCGCATAGCAACACCCTAGCAACCACCCTGAGTACCATAGCAACACCCTAGCAACCACCCTGAGTACCCTAGCAACCGCATAGCAACACCATAACAACCACCCTGAGTACCCTAGCAACCGCATAGCAACACCCTAGCAACCACCCCAAATACCCTAGCAACCCCATAGCAACACCTTAGCAACCACCCGAGTACCTTAGCAACCGCATAGCAACATCTTAGTAACCACCCCGAGTACCCTAGCAACCACATAGCAACACCCTAGCAACCACCCCAATACCCTAGCAACCCCATAGCAACACCTTAGCAACCACCCGAGTACCTTAGCAACCGCATAGCAACACCCTTGCAACCACCCTGAGTACCCTAGCAACCACTTAACACCCTAGCAACCGCCTTAAGTACCCTGAATCTATCTATCTATCTATCTATCTATCTATCTATCTATCAAACTAAATCTATCAAACTAAGTCTATCTATTGAACTAAATCTATCTAATAAAACTTAAACTTTCAAACTTTTAAAACTACTTCAAACTTTCTGGACCGGCTTTTTCAAGCCAACTTAAAGTTTGTCTTCAAACTTTTTTATCTAGTTATTATTATTCTTCTTAGACTAAATTTTAAATTGTATCTCCTCCTAGACTGTTCAAGCTACAACCACCAAACTCGGACTAGACATTCAGACTGTTCTGACTCGAGTTGCTATATCTTTTCAGACTGATCTGACTTACGGTTTTCCTAAAAATGCTGATTAAACCTGGAAAAAGCTCCCATTGACTTCCATTGAAATGCCTTGGCTGATCTGAACATTCCGTCCAACTGTCAAAATTCAAATTCAAACACACAGACTCAATTTAACTGCCATTCCTATTGCTAAGCCATTTAAACTCATTCAAACTCATTCTATCTATCTATCTATCTATCTATCTATCTATCTATCTATCTATCTATCTATCTATCTATCTATCTATCTATCTATCTATCTATCTATCTATCTATCTATCTATCAAACTAAATCTATCTATCAAACTAAATCTATCTATCTATCTATCAAACTAAATCTATCTATCTATCTATCAAACTAAATCTATCTATCTCTATCTATCTATCTATCTATCTATCTATCTATCTATCTATCTATCTATCTATCTATCTATCTATCTAAATCTATCTATCTCTATCTATCTATCAAACTAAATCTATCTCTATCTATCAAACTAAATCTATCTATCTATCTATCTATCTATCTATCTATCAAACTAAATCTATCTATCTATCTATCTATCTATCTATCTATCTATCTATCTATCTATCTATCTATCTATCTATCTATCTATCAAACTAAATCTATCTAGCTATCTATCAAACTTTATCTATCTATCTATCTATCTATCTATCTATCTATCTAAATCTATCTATCTCTATCTATCTATCTAAATCTATCTATCTCTATCTATCTATCAAACTAAATCTATCTCTATCTATCAAACTAAATCTATATCTATCTATCTATCTATCTATCTATCTATCTATCTATCAAACTAAATCTATCTATCTATCTATCTATCAAACTAAATCTATCTATCTCTATCTATCTATCTATCTATCTATCTATCTATCTATCTATCTATCTAAATCTATCTATCTCTATCTATCTATCAAACTAAATCTATCTCTATCTATCAAACTAAATCTATCTCTATCTATCAAACTAAATCTATATCTATCTATCTATCTATCTATCTATCTATCTATCTATCTATCTATCTATCTATCTATCAAACTAAATCTATCTATCTATCTATCTATCTATCAAACTAAATCTATCTATCTCTATCTATCTATCTATCTATCTATCTATCTATCTATCTAAATCTATCTATCTCTATCTATCTATCAAACTAAATCTATCTCTATCTATCAAACTAAATCTATCTATCTATCTATCTATCTATCTATCAAACTAAATCTATCTATCTATCTATCTATCTATCTATCTATCTATCTATCAAACTAAATCTATCTAGCTATCTATCAAACTTTATCTATCTATCTATCTATCTATCTATCTATCTATCTATCTATCTATCTATCTATCTATCTATCTATCTCTATCTATCTATCTAAATCTATCTATCTCTATCTATCTATCAAACTAAATCTATCTCTATCTATCAAACTAAATCTATCTCTATCTATCAAACTAAATCTATCTATCTATCTATCTATCTATCTATCTATCTATCTATCTCTATCTATCTATCAAACTAAATCTATCTCTATCTATCAAACTAAATCTATCTCTATCAAACTAAATCTATCTCTATCTATCAAACTAAATCTATCTCTATCAAACTAAATCTATCTCTATCTATCAAACTAAATCTATCTATCTATCTATCTATCTATCTATCTATCATAGCAACCACCAGATCACCCAAGCAACCACCTTGAACACCATGGCAACAGCACAGCAACCACACAGAGCACCCTAGCAACCGCATAGCAACCACCCAGAACAGCATAACAACCTCCTAGAATATCCTAGCAACCTCATAGCAATACCCTAGCAACCACCCAAAGTACCTTAGCAACCGTATAACAACACCTTAGCAACCACCTGAGTACCCTAGCAACCATATAGCAACACCTTAGCAACCACCCCGAGTACCTTAGCAACCATATAGCAAGACCTTAGCAACCGCATAGCAACACCTTAGCAACCACCCCGAATACCCTAGCAACAACATAGCAACACCTTAGCAACCACCCCTAGTACCATAGCAACCGCATAGCAACCCCCTAGCAACCACCCCGAATACCCTAGCAACCGCATAGCAACACCTTAGCAACCACCCCTATTACCATAGCAACCGCATAGCAACATCCTAGCAACCATCCCGAATACCCTAGCAACCGCATAGCAACACCTTAGCAAACACCCCGAGTACCCTAGCAACTGCATAGCAACACCATAGCAACCAAACAGAGTGCCCTAGCAACCATTTTGCAAAATCTATATCTCTGCATTAGAACATCGTAGAGACGTGGGGGTTGGTTTATATTGTCAAGTAGCCTTTGGCGTATGATTATTCGTAGCTGCCAAGCCAGTCCCTAGCAACCAAACAGTACCCTAGCAACCATTTTGCAAGATCTATATCTCTACATCAGAACATCGTCCAGACATGGGGGTTGGTTTATATTGTCAAGTAGCCTTTGAAGTGTCGCCATTGGTAGCTGGCAAGCCACTCCCTAGCAACCAAACAGTACCCTAGCAACCGTTTTGCAAGATCTATATCTCTGCATCAGAACATCGTACAGACATGGGGTTTGGTTTATATCATGGGCGTAGGTTTGGTCTCAGCTTTGGTGGGGACACCCCACGACACCCCCCCCCCCCCCCCCAAAAGCACTCTCAAAAAATAAAATTAAAAACTTGAGACTGTGTAATGCTTCACAACCAAACGTTTTATTAACAAATTATGTACATTAGTAATTACACTAACAAAAAATATTCTGCCACAAGGAAATCTAAATAAATAAATATAATAACCTTTTTCTAAACACTATTTACCCTCCAGTACACTCACGTTAATACCTGGGAATGTGAAATGCTGAACAACCATACAGTTTATTAACAAACAAACATAATTTACTATAGGCTACGTTAATAGCCTAATTATACTTACAAAAAAACACTGTTGGCTAATTGACATTCAGTTACTTGCTAATTTAGCATTCTATCATCCTGGGTAACACATACTATCACCAGTTAATACTATTTTCCACAGTAGAATCTGCATTTGAAAGCCTGGTCAGTCACTACTGCTAGTTTATTTGTGGGGCTAGCTAATTATAGTTAAAACGGAATATTAAAATATTTTTACTCTGGCCTTTGTATGTGGTAGAGAGACAGTCCTGGTAACTTACCGTCGGCGTCGTCAACATGCGCGCGCGCACACACACACCAACCGCTCGCTGCTAGTGCAAGCACAAAAGTAGTCCCGGCCCGCGCGTGTAGCCTATAAGATACCCCGCCGCCAATCAAATTACGGCGTTTCTTGTACTGTCGTCGTCCTGGCCGTTAGAATCGATCCAAATAGCAGTGCAAAGGAGCTTGCTAAATATTGGTGGGGACAAATTTGTCATATCAAAATATTGATAGGGACTAGTACCTAGCGTCCCCCCCTAAACCTACGCCCATGGTTTATATTGTCAGGTAGCCTTTGGAGTGTTGTCATTGGTAGCTGACAAGCCACTCCCTAGCAACCAAACAAAGTACCCTAGCAACCGTGTTGCAAGATCTATATTTCTGCATCAGAACATCGTAGAGACATGGCGGTTGGCTGTTTTGACTCATGCTAGCAATCTGTACTTCCAACATGCTACACATGCTAGTGAATAGCTACATGCTAATATTGATTAGCTAAGTGCTAAAGTAGACTAACTATCTATCTATCTAAATTACTAAGCTTAAACTTTCAAACTTCAAACTTTCAAAACTACTTCAAACTTTCTGGACCAGCTTTTTCAAGCCAACTTAAAGTTTGTCTTCAAACTTTTTTATCTAGTTATTATTCTTCTTCTTAGACTAAAATTTCTAAATGCATCTCTTCCTAGACTGTTCAAGCTACAACCACCAAACTCGGACTAGACCTTCAGACTGTTCTGACTCAGGTTGCTATATCTTTTCAGACTGATCAGACTCACGGTTTTCCTAAAAAAGCTGATCAAAACTTGGAAAAATCCCATTGACTTTCATTGACGGAATGTTCAAATGAGCCAAGACTATTCAAACTCCAACTGTCAAAATTCAAATTTTGACAGTTGGAGAGGCTCATCAGACTCTATTAGCTGCCATTCTATGTACTATTTCTAATCCATTGAGACTCATTCAAACTTCCATTCTATCTAATATATCTTTATCTATCTATCTATCTATCTATCTATCTATCTATCTATCTATCTATCTATCTATCTATCTATCTATCTATCCATCTATCTATCAAACTAAATCTATCTATCTATCTATTTCTCTTTCTAATCTATCTATCTCTATCTATCTATCTATCTATCCCTTCTCATCTATCTATCAATCTATCTTTCTTCTCATCTATCACTTCTCATTTATCTATCTATCTATCTATCTATCTATCTATCTATCTATCTATCTATCTATCTATCTATCTATCTATCTATCTATCTATCTATCTATCTATCTATCTATCTATCTATTTCTCTTTCTAATCTATCTATCTATCTATCTATCTATCTATCTATCTATCTATCTATCTATCTATCTATCTATCTATCTATCTATCTATTTCTCTTTCTAATCAATCTATCTATCTATCTATCTATCTATCTATCTATTTCTCTTTCTAATCTATCTATCTATCTATCTATCTATTTCTCTTTCTAATCTATCTATCTCTATCTATCTATCTATCCCTTCTCATCTATCTATCAATCTATCTTTCTTCTCATCTATCACTTCTCATTTATCTATCTATCTATCTATCTATCTATCTATCTATCTATCTATCTATTTCTCTTTCTAATCTATCTATCTATCTATCTATCTATCTATCTATCTATCAAACTAAATCTATCTATTTCTCTTTCTAATCTATCTATCTATCTATCACTTCTCATCTATCTCTCTTCTCATCTATCACTTCTCATCTATCTCTCTTCTCATCTATCACTTCTCATCTATCTCTCTATCTATCTATCTATGATCAACTCTCATAGCAACCACCCAAAACAACCTAACGCCCACCCAAACCAACCTAGCAACCACCCAGAACACCATGGCAACTACATAGCAACCACACAAATCACCCTGGCATCATCCTAGCAACCAGCCTGGATACAATAGCAACCACATAGCAACACCATGGCAACCACCCCGAGTACCTTAGCAACCGCATAGCAACACCCTAGCAACCACCCCGAGTACCATAGCAACCGCATAGCAACACCGTAGCAACCACCCGAGTACCCTAGCAACCGCATAGCAACACCCTAGCAACCACCCTGAGTACCCTAGCAACCGCATAGCAACACCTTAGCAACCACCCTAGCACCCGAGTACCCTAGCAACCGCATAGCAACACCCTAGCAACCACCCCGAGTACCCTAGCAACCGCATAGCAACACCTTAGCAACCACCCCTATTACCACAGCAACCGCATAGCAACATCCTAGCTACCATCCCGAATACCCCAGCAACCGCATAGCAACACCTTAGCAACCACCCCGAGTACCCTAGCAACTGCGTAGCAACACCATAGCAACCAAACAGAGTGCCCTAGCAACCGTTTTGCAAGATCTATATCTCTGCATTAGAACATCGTAGAGACGTGGGGGTTGGTTTATATTGTCAAGTAGCCTTTGGATTATGATCATTGGTAGCTGACAAGCCACTCCCTAGCAACCAAACAAAGTACCCTAGCAACCGTGTTGCAAGATCTATATTTCTGCATCAGAACATTGTAGAGACATGGCGGTTGGCTGTTTTGACTCATGCTAGCAATCTGTACTTCCAACATGCTACACATGCTAGTGAATAGCTACATGCTAATATTGATTAGCTAAGTGCTAAAGTAGACTAACTATCTATCTATCTAAACTACTAAACTTAAACTTTCAAACTTCAAACTTTCAAACTTTAAACTTTTAAAACTACTTCAAACATTCTGGACCAGCTTTTTCAAGCCAACTTAAAGTTTGTCTTCAAACTTTTTTATCTAGTTAATCTATTTATTCGTATTTGATGTAGATCTAAACGCTATATTACACTGACAATAAATTACAATTAAATTAATAAATAAATGAATTAATTAATAAGTAATAGACTAAAACACACATTTGTGAGGTGCCATGATCACTATTACACAGGTATTTTTTGGGAAGATATGTGAACAAAGTGTCAATGTGGAAAATATGTGGAAATTCATGTTTTTCAAAATTCTTCAAACATAATGGATAGTTTTATTCGCAAGACTTTCTTCCACGCACATTTGCATTGTCGACTGTAAGATTGGAAATGTATTTTCTTGCGCCCTGAAATATATTTTCATATATAAATATATTTTTCCTGCCCCTGAAATACATATTTAAATATATTTTAAGTATATGAAGGTTGAAACAAATATATATGGGTGATTCTTCAATTAGGGGAACTTTTATGTCCCCAGATTATACATTCATGTTAAAAATAATATATTATAAAATAAATAGTTTAGTTATTTCAAATAATATTTATTACTTGTCCCCAACCCAGACTTTAAAACTTGTCTGCTCTGAAAATGTGATAAAATGTTATCAGTTCATTAAAAAATCACAATATATGTTTAAACAGTAACTTAAAAAGGCACTTGATGCATAATTTGGGTTCATATCTGTGCAATTTGTGAATATTTTTAACAATTTAGTATTGTCCACAACAATACTGTCATTACCGCGACAGTCTATGATTACAACAAGGATTTTTTTGAGGGTAAGACTTGTTTATGCCGTAACAATGGAAATGAAGACCAGCAGGGGAGCACATGTCAGCCATGGAAGAACAGTGACATTTGATGTCTGAAAAAGTAAGTAATTTAATCATGAATTCCTTCTGATCATGGAGTAGACTTATTCAGCGTCATTACCATTAATGCTGTAGCGGCAATATTGTGATAAATATATGTATATATTCACATGATTTATGTGTATTTAAAGTTGTTTTTGTACTAGCTGTTGAGTGATGTTAGCAAATCCATGACCTAGCATCTTTTTTTCCTGAAAAACAAAAAAATGTCATTACCGCAACACGTCATTACCAACACACAACTTGTTGTGATGGTTATGACAAGTGATGGTGGTAATGACATGTTCTGTGTCACTAGCTATATCATATTATGTGTTTATAAATTAAGTTAAAGAAGCATAATAGTGTTATTTTACAATGAAACTTAAATGAGATGCCTTACTTCCTAAAACTATTTTTTCTTAATTTTTAACCAGAATGGCTCCCAAGAAATCAGCTGAAAGGTCTAGAGATTATAGAAAAAAATTGAAGGAAGATTCTGTAAAATACATGTTTGAAAGCAAACACAATACATTATACACTGTGTGCAGAATTATTAGGCAAGTTGATTTTCTGTTCATATTTTTTTTCCAAGCACATTTTACCAATTCCAATCCACATCAATCTTAAGAACTACTATTAATATTGTTTTTAATAATTTATATAGTGATATATAATTGTTCATGAAGGCTGGAAATGAAAAATGCCTTATATTCAGGTGTGCAGAATTATTAGGCAGGTTTTCTTTTACAGGCAAAATGAGCCAAAAAAGAGAGGGTCATACAAAAACAGGTGGAAAAGAAAAGACACATGTTACCTTCAAAATAATTAAGAATTAAGGTGAAGAATTAAGTGTGAAACCATTAGGAACCATTTAGTCTCCAGCGGCACCATTTTCCAGAACTGCAACCTACCTGGAGTCTCCAGAAGTGCGAGGTGTCAGGATCTCAGAGACTTAGGTTAGCTAAAAAATCCTAAAAAATGACCTGCTCTTAATAAGAATCACAAGCTGAAGTGTTATAAAGTACATGAAGACTGGGTTTTTATAGGCCTTATAGACAGACAGCTTGAGAGTGACTCCTGAAGGACCAGCACCACATCCTCTTGTACCACTGTTTGAAGAATTTATTTTCCAGAATCTGGCAGTAAGGTGTGGGAGTTCACTTTTAGTCCATCTCTTATCCTGAAATGTCCATCTTGCAGAGATGGACTAAATGATCTTCCAAAACTAACTGCCAGATTCTGGAAAATAAATTCTTCACACAGTGGTACAAGAGGATGTGGTGCTGGTCCTTCAGGAGTCACTCTCAAGCTGTCTGTCTATGAGGCCTATAAAAACCCAGTCTTCATGTATTTTATAACACTTCAGCTTGTGATTCTTATTAAGAGAGGGTCATTTTTTAGGATTCTTTAGCTAACCTAAGTCTCTGAGATCCTGACACCTCACACTCCTGGAGACTCCAGGTAGGTTTCAGTACTGGGAAATGGTGGCGCTGGAGACTAAAGGGTTCCTGATGGTTTCACACTTAATTCTTCACCTTAATTCTTTTGCAGTTAACATGTGTCTTTGCTTCTCCAGCTGTTTTTGTATGACCCCGCTGACCCAATGAGCATTTCACTGCCCAATGGTCATGCTTTAACTTTGCAATTTCTAGTATTACATTAGTATTGCGTCCTTCTCATGAGTATTTAATAATTTTTGACTTTTCAGTCTGAGTTAAATCTCTTTTTTGGCTCATTTTATCTGTAAAAGAAAACCTGCCTAATAATTCTGCACACCTGAATATAGGGCATTTTTCATTTCCAGCCTTCATGAACAATTATGTATCACTTATAAATGATTAAAAACAATATTAATAGTAGTTACTGAGATTGATGTGGATTGGAATTGGTAAAATGTGCTTGGAAAAAAAATATGATCAGAAAATCAACTTGCCTAATAATTCTGCACACAGTGTATTGCATTACATTCATTCTTCAAGTCGATGTCCATAATATTATATCCATTATAAAAGTCCGTTTGAATGTCCTCTGAGGAAAGCGATGTTTGTATAACACTACAGCACTAAAAACAACTTGCAAAAGTTCCTTTCAATTTAAAAGTCTGTTGTGCTTCACTGACTCATTCCTCCTGTAAAGTGTTGCTGCCATCTAATGGCGTATTAATGTAACTTTCACTCAATCCATATTACTTACTAATGGACATATTTATATAAAATAATATTTATTGAACAACAAATAAGCACAATTGTACAGTTCAGTCAAACAAAGCACTAGTTATTTTCAAAAAACAAAAACAAAACAAAAAACATTTACGCTTGTATGTGGGTTTTACAAATATTTAAGGAATGAAAAGGATTTTAAAGAGCTTGTGACAAAACCTCTTATCTCCATTGGATCCTCAAACTGTCAATCAAACCTTATTACATTAATCCGCCTCCCCTCGTGAATGAAGTGCGCACGCAGTTTGGACATCTCTGTGCAATGCAAAGGTAAATAAAGATCTGATGTTAGAAAAAAAAATTGTAAAGCATACTAAAAGAACCCTATGTTTATAAAGTTTAATGTTTTACGTATTTGAAGAGCGGAGAAGAGTCTTCGTCTGATATGTCCCGTCTAGTTGAAGCCAATATGCTAGCCTATATATAATGATGTAACATAACGTCGTTTATTATCAAATTTAACATAGCACAATTCGACTTGCTCTGGAACAAATAATAGATTAATAAAGACCAAAGATTGCCTGTTCTATGTACTCAAATTGAATAATGTCTCATGTTTAACCACTATAAGAGCCAGCGGCAAATCCACGAGTCACTGGCCGAGACTAAGCTGTTCTCGGCAGTTACAGAAGCACTGAACGGTCGCTGACGCCCTGGAGCTCACATCTCCGAAAATCGTCAAAACAAGTTGTAAAATAGGCGCTGTTATTAAATATGAGTCACATATTTCAGGTCTAAACAACTACATTATCGCCTAAAAACTATTAAAACTGCAGTTTGTGGTACAACAAGTAGTATTTGTAAAGCTTGCGGTTGATTTGGTCGGCCGCCATGACGGTCACTTCAAGCGGAGTGATACAAACGGTGAAAAGGTAGGAGGAGTGCTGATATCGCTGAAATATCGCATGGCTATCAGCCAATCAGATTCGAGAACCAGACAGAACTGTTGTATAAATATATATAAGACCCATATATGTGTTCCCAGTTCAAACCCATGCCAACTTGGCCCATAAATATATCATGCAAGACCCATATATGTGTTCCCAGTTCAAACCCATGCCAACTTGGCCCATAAATATATCATGCAAGACCCATATATGTGTTCCCAGATCAAACCCATGCCCACTTGACCCATAAAAATTCTATGCAGGACCCATATGTGCATTCCCAGTTCAAACCCATGCCCACTTGGCCCATAAATATATCATGCAAGACCCATATATGTTTTCCCAGTTCAAACCCATGCCAACTTGGCCCATAAATATATCATGCAAGACCCATATATGTGTTCCCAGATCAAACCCATGCCCACTTGACCCATAAAAATTCTATGCAGGACCCATATGTGCATTCCCAGTTCAAACCCATGCCCACTTCACCCATAAATATGCCATTCAAGACCCATATATGTGTTCCCAGTTCAAACCCATGCCCACTTGGCCCATAAAAATTCTATGCAGGACCCATATGTGCATTCCCAGTTCAAACCCATGCCCATGCCTGTCCCTTATGGGGCCCATGTAATCAGCTCATATGGGCTTCCTATGTGGGACTCGTACTACAAAACCTACATGGGACCCGCTGATTTCACCCAGCCAAAGCCCATGCCCACACAGTACCCATGGAACCCGTAGTTAACCCATCTGGGCCCCACGTTTCATTGCTGGCTGGGATGACTTACTGGCAACGTAACATGTGCTCGTAATTTCATTACCATCATTTACACATTCTTTATATGTTATTATTACCAGAATTTGCAATATAAAACGTGTAATTAAATGTCAGACACAAGACTGAAATGTCCCCTTAAGAAAAAAAAATGTTTCTTTTCACCAAATCAGAGTATGGATGACTGCTTTTTATATATAGTGACGTGACATACAGCGCGCACCTCCACAAATGGAGTGCGCTCGTGCCCACAGTATGTTGATAAGAGTGTAAAGTTAATTTTTCTGAGAGAAGAATTTATTTTTCCGAGGTGACAACGAATAAATGGCTTTTATAAAAATGTATAAAGTTAACTTTGGAAAGACGCAAAATCTTTTTTTATTGTTATGTTTACGTTAGTGCAGGTGGCCGTTAGAGTTGCCATGGCAACCGGGAAAACGTTCAAGCTGCTGGAGAGGACAGCGTCGACGTTTCTCCGTGTTTCTCGTCAGTTTTATAGCAATAAAGTTCAACAACTGCGTCAGATTGGTTAAGTAACATTACCCGCAGTCTACTTTAAGTACTTTTGTTCATATTTTTACCTCTGTGATTTCCTTGATCGTCTGAAATATATGTTAGCAAAATGTTACGTTAGCATAGCATATGTTTTTAATGATACTGAGAGCAAAACGTCTTGAATGCTTTTATTTTATGTTTCGCTGTAAGCTATATGTTTTTATTTATAGTTTGAGTGTATTTTATTATTTTTATTTGGAGTTTTGTTCATGTTCTGTGTGTTTTTCAAAATAAATGAATTGAATTCATTTCGAGTCTGCATTCATCGTTCACAGCTGTTGGAATAGCCTTTACATTAGTTTGGGCAAATGAGGACATAAATTAGGTTAAACTACTGCATGTCCGCCCATAGAAAAATAAATAAATATAAGAATTACCAACTGATGACCAACACACAACTATTGATACACAATGTTGCCACGACGTCGCAGTTACTAACTGACAACGTCACAAAGTTACGACGAAAGATTGGTCACCAAATTATGTTGCAGTTACGTAACAGTCACGTATTTTGGTTAGCTGGGATGTTACAGTCACTGTCCTTGCCATCCAGAATAAAAGAGAACATTCCAAGAAGAAGGAGAATAGAAAAGTTTATTAAAATGTCACTTCACAATACAATAGCAAAATATATAAATATGTATAGTATTTTTATGTCACATTAATACCCAGTGTGCGAGCTGTCTCTATAATACCGCGTGGTTTATTTACAGGTTGCCGCTGATTGGGCTGACGTTTCTGACACACCCACCAAACAAGAGAAAACGTATCTCAAACCTGTTGCACAGCGGTTCCAGGAAACATGTCGTTCAACACGGAAACCGTAGCAAAACGTTGCGCACAGGTTTGAGCTTGAACGTGCCCCTAGATTTTCTAACGGCCGCTGCAGTGATGCGATGACTTTACCAGTCGGCGATTAGCTCTTATTTTGAAGGCGGGACTTATTCCGCCATATTGCGCGTTACACTTTCTCCCATTCAAAACAATACGAGTGACATGTCTTGTGTTATTCTATAGTCTTTGTTATAATCCGTTCGCCGCTCAAACCAAAGACACGATGTAAGTAAGATATTATGCAGTGTAGATAACTTTATTCATATAAAGGTAACGTTGTGAGATTGCAAATGATGACAGTTTTCTAGTAATTGTAAGAGAGGGAGCGGTCTTTGGCGCTTTCTGTGACAGATGGCTAGTTAGACGCTGCAAAGTACATATAAATGCGTGATTCACTATCAAAATACATAATAAAAACGCAATAATATAAGCCAGCTCAAATAGTAATATAAGCCAGCTTCCGGTGAGATGTCATTTGCTGGTGTGTTGAGCATCAGTATAAAATTTAGATTGTAATGAGAATATAATAACTTAAATGGCATAGCATTAATTTAGTTATTCAAATGTAAGACAGCATAAAAATAAATAAATAAAGACGTAGGCTACCTCTTTCGCCTAAGGGGTCCACGCCCTGAAAAATGTTGAAGACCCCTGAACTAAAGTGTTTGTATCCATTAACATTAAATCTTCTCAAACTCTGTGTCCTTAAGTATTATTTGGAACGTGGAGGAAACAATACTATCACATATAGTCAAATGGGAAACACTTTACAACACATAAATTAATTATTTTTTGAGACGCTTTGTTGCTATGATACAGAATATCCGCGGCACTGTTACTTATAAATGATTTTGCAGGTAATTTGTTTCAGACTTAAAATGTTGACACAATGTGAAGGGCAACCAAAGGGCTAGAGCCGGCCCTGCATTCATGACCAATAGGCTGTTTTAAAAATTTGATCTTTGTACATCATGATATTTTATGCATATTTTATGAACAGAAAAGTGACTTTATTTAAAAGTATTGTTGTTAAATATTGTAGACATCGATCTGATCAAAATCCATGTAAAAACAACTTATATTTAACAAAAGAAAATGACCAAGAAAAAGAAAACCAACTGCAAAAACCAAAACTTTACAGGTCTAAATAAAGCCCAAACGTGGCCCATATGGGACCCTCAAATTAATAATGTGGGCAACCTAACTGGGCCCCAAAATTTATTCAAAATGGGGCCCACATTCAGCCCATCAATGTGCCCACTCTGAACCCATGCCCAAATTATGCCAGGTCATTCTACAGAAACGTCCACTTTTGGTATGACAAAATGTCTTAAAATGTATTTCTTTTTTTAACATTTAAACTTAGACCACATTATTGTATTACACTTTGACTTTATGAATACACATAAATGACACCTTAATGATTTTTTTATTTTTTTTGCGCAATTATTTAAAGACTGCATGTACCCATTTTTTGTCACTGCTGTTACCTTACTTCTCTGGCATTTTTAAATGTTTTTATGAAATATTATTTCTCAATTTTTTCAGCATATGCAGTCAGAGTTGCAGAATAATAATGATAATGCAAAAAACAAGGAGATTGTGGCTTTTTTTTATTTTAATCAGGTTAGTTAAATGTGTAATTGAATGATGTTAATTCAATTGCGCAACCATGTATTTGTTATAACAATGAAAATATTTGAAAAACAGTTATAAACAAGTAATGATGCAATTGAGTATAGCAGAATTCAATGGATGTAAAATTATTATCATGTCACATTTTATTTAATGTGACAGACAAAAAACAGTAACACCAGTGACACAATGAATCACCAGTGACTTATACATAGAACCAAAGATCTTTATTCTTCGACCATAATTAAGTAGATGAGACTACATTTTTACATTTGGTATACAAAGACTTATCACTGACACTTAGTGAAAGCAGTCAGTAAAAGATCATAAACAACATTTAAAAAATGTCTGTAAAATACGCTGTCTGTAAAGTCGCTGCTTCTCAGCTGCACTCAATTTAGCCATATAATATACTCTTAATTTAGCCATAACTGACCAACAGAGGATTAACAATGAGAAAGAAAAGTTAGAATCACGCAATCTTAGTGCTAGTTTATGCAAAAGAACTTAATGAATAGCTTTAAATAAAGTTTATCTATAAACGGGTAACACCAGTGACAATTTTCATGAAAAATGCATTTTACAAAATGGCTGCTGCAAGGCATCAATCCACATTTTTTCAATCAAGGTATATTCACTAAATTAAGTAATTTAATCCATTTGTATTGTAGTTTTTTAAAATTCCCTAACAATAAAGTAGGTCACACCAGTGACTTCAACTAAAAGCTTCATATGGAATTATGATTTTCTAATTAAAAATTTATCATAACCGAAAAGAGATAGTGGACTTTCCATTGGCCTTTCTTCATAGATCTTCAGGAAATATGAAGAACGATGTCAAGTGATGTCATCAGTGTGAATTATTATTTTTTTTCAAAATAAGAGATTTTTGTTAAAGGGAACACCAGTGACGCAACACCAGGGGACCACTACATTCATTATATATTTTATAATATTAATTCAGCATTTGTTTTTTAAGACACAAAAATTGGGAATACGCTGACAAATTTACCCTGCAACAATATTTGGGCTATATTTCTGTGCGTTATGAAGAAGTTTTAGTTACTTGAGAAACAAGTCACCCTCCGCGGGCTGGACTCGAACCTGTGGTCTGCGCGACAAAGTATCCAAGGACAGTTGGTCTCAGCTGAGCTGTGCTGCCATCTGTTGACTAAATATGTATGGTTAGGTACAATCAACTCCACATTCATTTAGTAATTTATGAGATGTTATATTGATTTATATTTATTATTACAAGTTTATGATTAAATAAAATGCATAAAAATGTTTCTTCAATAATGTGTTTTTGTTTGTTGATATGTTCTATCAGATTTAAATTATCTGATCAAAAGACACATCAAATGTACATACAATATATACAAGAGTGGGTCATCTAAGGATTTGCCATTTGAGGCACGCAAGCAAAATGTGACATTACCATACCGGCTATGGCCAAACTCATTAGTTTCGGGCTGCCCACATTTGCTGCACATGTTAAAAGTAACCCCTCCGTTTTCTTTCTCCAGGGCCTGTTGGTGCCTGTTCCTCTGGGTGTAACGGGACACAGGTGCAGCAGACGCAGAAGCAGGTGGAGCTGGGCCTGCACTGGATGTCGAAGCACCAGAAGATGGAAACACCACTGACACAGTCATGTCTGGGTTAAGGAATAGTGTGCCTAACAACGACCCATTTGCTGAAATGGGCTGCACAACTCCTGATGCTGTGGGGGCAGGTGCAATGGGGCACTCCCTGGTGGCAGAAGTTGGCTATCGACCTGGTCGCAGAAGAGGTCCAATTGATGCTTTGGGCCTGATGTTGATGGCGCTTCATCCAATTTTTCCCTTGGCAGAGGAAGCTGCGTATTAGCCACAGCAATTGGGTCAGTTGGAGTCAGTCCCTGAGTGAGGACACTCAATTCCTGGTTCTTCTGTCGCCGTTGAAACCTGAAAATAAATTACTTGTATTATATATATGTTTAGAAGTATTCAGTTAATTTGAAGCAAATAATGTGCCTTGCTTACGACTGAATTAGTGTCCTCTGGTTTAGCTCAAACAGCTGGATCACTGTTTCATCCATCAGCCTGCAACTGTTAAGCACCAGCTCTCGGATATGGTGGTAATCCGAGAGGATTTTGACCACCTGGGGGTGCAAACTCCAGCCTCCTTGGTCGAGGACTTGTGTAAATTACACAGCCTCATACACATGGCCTCAACCAACCGGCTGGTGCTGGGCCACTGTGCTGGACCCCCAGGATGTCCAATCAGACACCGTTTCACACTCTCCACACCCGGTGTGACTCCGGACCGCTTTGGTGCCTTAAAGCTCCCATGTGTCAGATGATGCTGATGTCGAGGCTGATAGTTGACCCGCTGTTTATCGACATCAGTGTGAGCTGTCCACAGCTGGATGGCCTCTGTCACCTGCAGGTCAGTGAGGTAAGGAGCCTCAAAAAGACCCACCAGGTAACCAGCCAGATCCTGGACCTTGTCCCACCCAGCGATGTCATCGGGTCCAATGACTGCTCCCTAGTAAATGCAGATTAATGTTAATATATGTTGAATAAAACAAGATTGAAATTAAATAAAGCCCTTAAAGTGTCTTACCTGAGCCTCCGAGATACTGCTTCCAGTGTCAGATGGCTGCGACAACACTGATGGGGCAGGGGCAAGATGCTGTCCTCAGCCAGTGATGCTGGGGACTGAGGCAGAGGCAAAGATGAGGGGCTGTTTGCGAGATCACGGCAGGGGTCATCCTCATACAGCACTGGAACTGTTATGTCCTCCATGATCTCTTCTGCAAACCCCTCATCTTGCAGATCCTGGTCATCAACTTCCCCCACTAGCCTGTCTTCCTTCTCTGGGTTCTGGAGCACTGGAGTCAGTGTTTTGCCTGTCTGGCTGTAAAGGTACTCCATTCCCAGCAATTCGCCTACAGGAATAAAATGGAAAAAAATGTATTGTTCTTAACGTTTTGTCTAGTACGTTAAAGGCTAAATAGATAACTTAGTAGAATACAAAAGGACAAATTAATGAATTTTGTGCCTGTATATGCTCCAGGAGGGTGATGGCGCTCATCCCAGGGCTTCCCAAGGACTGTTTGGCTAAGCTGCTCCACAGCCTCTCTCATGGCACTGCCATATGACCGGAGGGTGGAGGCTCCTTTTATGGCGTCTTCCATCCGGTCATCATTCCAACGCATTAAGCCCTCAAGGAGATAGGCCTGAAAATGTGCATCACTGGCACTGGTTCCTAAAAGTTAAATAAACAAAGAGTTTTAAATGTCACATATGTACTACACATGAGGTGTTATGAAGTAACAGGTTACATGTAATAGAGTTATGTAATTATGTTAAAAATTATTGTCATTATAACCAAAGTAACCAAAGTGACATGTCAACAGATCAATCAGTGCCCCAAACAATCTGGTGGTCTCCTCCACGTCCCTGGTCCTCCTCCGGCAGTGCAGTGCCAACTCCAGGTAATGTGAGCACTGACCACCTTTTCTGAGATGTGGCCAGTCTTCATTGCCGCCAGCTCACCCTCCTTTGCACGGCGAAGAGCAGCCACATCCTCTGGATCCCTCTGAAAGATACACATGGACAGACATGCCATGAAGATCCCGTAGAGCGGATGAGCCTCTGTGGTTACACCTGCAGAAAATCGCCGCATGAAATGCCAGATGTCAAGGCACACTTCAAGCTCATCCCAATCCGAAAACATGACCTTCACCCGAGACTGGCCGTGCTGACTGCAGCAATCTCTGTCCACTTACATCACTTTTGGGGCTGCCTTTCCTGCCTCCCGGTAGCGTTTCATCAGGCCAGCTGCCATGGGGTCCAGTCAGTGGCGGACTGGGACAGTAAATCAGGCCGGGAATTTGACTCCACCCCAGGCCACCTCTGCTGCTGCAGTCACCACCACCAAATTCATGTGTCCACCAGCCTGCTAAACTTATAGGGTAACCCTGTTAGTTGATGTAACAGGTAGAACTAAACAGGTAAACCCTCAAAAACTCACTAGGAATAGACCATCTATACTACCACACCAAAGACAAATATAAAATTGGCTTACACATTTTAAGAAGGGATAATAAAAGATACATATTCACATGTTAAAATATTTATATTTTATATATTTCCAATGCTCAACTCAAGTATATCAAAAGTATCAGAAACACAAACAAAAACAACACAAACACAAACAAACGGTTCGGGTTTGTTTCATAGTTTTAGAGTCACGGTTTCGGTACCGTTGTTACAACGGCGTTGTATGTGCTATATTTATCGGAAAACTATACTTTCAAATATATATATATATATTTTCTCATATTATTTAGAATATTCTAACTACAAAAACAGCACAATTATATATAATAGATTAAAGATACAAATAAAATAAACTGACTTAAGTTTTTTTTTTTAGGGAGGTCTAGCATTAGTTTTTAGGTACAGAAATTGAATAAAGTAATAATGTAAAACAGCATTGCATTTTGGACTATACATTAAAGATTATTCTTTATTAAAGTTACAAAAGCTTTTTAATCAAGAGCAGTGAGTGATTTCTTCGTTGTTGCTGTTCAATTAAAATAAAGACTGTCACTTTAAGAGAATGCACTGATACAGTGTTCGTATTTAACAAGAGTGAATGGTTTGTCCACGGTTTTATTTATTTTTTTCATCGCTGTTGTAATGTCTGGGAACCCAGAATGTTCATCCATCAACAGAAACATATATTAACTGAACCCTGATTGTTTTACGTGTTATTTATATTAAACCATATTACAGATGCTTCGTCAGATTTAAGTTGAACAGCGGTCCGAGCGCGTGCCGAACCGAGTGTGGAGAACCAAACGGATCGATTTTTTCCCCCACCCCTGGTAAATATTATGTAAATGTAATTCTGACAGACCTGTTCCCTTACCGGCGAACATGACTGGGATTTTGCAGCAACTTGCTGCGTCTGTGGCCAGGGCTTTTCTCCTTTTTATGCGTTCTCTCTCTGCTCCTCCTTTGCGTTTACGCTCCATTTTTTGCACTATTTTTCAAGATAAAGCCTGCCTCTGGGTATAGCCGATTAGGCAGTGCTTCGCTGATGTTGGGTCATGTGGTGGTGTCATTTTCACTCCGCGATCGCCTGATTCGTAGATTCATAAGTGCTTCAATTAATTCGCAGTTGCATACAGCCTATTGCACGTCAGTCACAGCGGCAGCCGGCAGGCCAGAATGACCATCAGGCCACCGGGAAATGTCCCGGTGCTCCCGATGGCCAGTCCGCCCCTGGGTCCAGTCCATGTCTGTCGGCGGATGTCAGCACAGAGACAAGGACTTGGCCATGATCATTTCCAACATTTGTGCACCAGCCAGCTGTTCCTGAAGCAGCACTGGCAAGTTTCTTTGTTACCTATTGGGAAAAATAAAAGGGTCAAAAACCGTGTTCATTGTGTACACACATATATCCATATCTGGCAAATTTCTGGATATAAAGAGGGCTTTTTTTGTATCACAGCCAAAGACAGATGTAATTTTGGCCTTGACCTCGTGCAGTCGCCCCAGAACATCCCTGGCGTACATGGCTAACAGCCACTTAGGTTTAGGTAGGGTAGGTAAAATGGGAGGCTCAGCAAACACAGGGGAGGACCTTGTGAATGGTTCGCAGGCAGTCAGGTACTGCAGGACATGCTGTGTCCATGCCTCACTGTGCTGTTCCATCAGCTTCTTGTAAAGCTGAGTCAAACTGTTGCCTCATCATCCTCAGCACCCAGTTTTCACATGAGTATCTAAGGAAACAACAGTATAACCATGCAAATGCTTTGGTTGGTAAAAAAATAACACAAATAAAAGCACCTAATAATGAATGACTGCCATTATGAATTACCTGTATGTCAACAAAGCTGGAAACGGACTGCGGAGGTCCATATCCAGCTGTTCTAAGATATCCTTGGACCAGGCAGGATACTTCTTTTTGCAGCTTTTGCACTCCAGATACTCAGGATACTCAGTGGCAAGGTCATACCACCCGTCAATGTCCAAGACCTTGCGCACAGTACGGTAAAGTCCTGCCGCTGTTAGTCTGTGCTTACCACAGCCTGGGCGAACACAGACAAGAGGAAATAACCACATCTTCTGCGGCATCCATAAGAAAAGGGGCCGAAAGAAGAAGAGGTCAGGTGAGGCAGGTGGCTGAGTATGAATTAAAGGGGGCTGAGGAGGATACCACCAAAGCTTCAGCTGGGCCACTAGTTCTGGCTTACCGGTTCGCAGGTTGGCCTTAAATAGTGTGTTCCGGATCCACTCATGCTGGAAAGGTGAAAGATGATTTTTTCAGTGACATGGAAGCTCAGCTGGTGGCTGATGATGTGGAGGATCTGGTGTTTTTGCAGTTTCTGCTGATGGAGATGGACCAGCACAGGCCTCTAAGTGAACAGTAACAAAAACTATATAAGGATGACTGTCACATTCGATAGTAATATGCCTTAAATGCAGCCCATAAAATGCCTGTGAAGCAGTAATTTTGGACAAGTGTGAATAATTATTATGATTATATTTAGGAATAACAGTGAAGAAATGTTACTAGTGTTAAGAAGCAAAGAACACAGTGTACACTTTGAAGTAAGGAATATGGAATACAGCTATTTTATAATGAGGATTAGATGGAATGGAGTAAGGAAAAAGAGGCATGATGAATTCAGTATAAAGTAATTATGCCCACAGATATGAAGCATGCACACAGATACGGTGAGGAAAAACTGTTCCTCTAATCATTAGATCAATGAATTTCCACCATCCTGTCTGCTCAGGGGGAGATAGATAGAGAGTGAGTGAGAAGAGCAAGCAGTGTGAAAAAGTTATCCAATGATTGTATAACAACAGGTAAGTTCGGAAACGCAAATAAATAAACTGACACCTTTGGACATCCTTAAAGGGCACCTATTATGCCCCTTTTTACAAGATGTAATATTGGTCTTGGGTGTCCCCAGAATGTATTTGTGAAGTTTCAGCACAAAATACCTCACAATTAATTTATTATAACCATTTGAAAATGTCATTTTTGGGGCCTGTTTTAAAAAGAGCTGTTTTGGTGTGTACCACCTTAAATATAAATGAGCTGCATATCCCCGCCCTGCCTTTGGATGAGGGCGTAACTTGCATACCTATGGCAATAAACAGTCTGTAGAAGCAGAATGGCTGAGATTGAGAGACCCGCTGTTTTGTATGGCATTCAGCCGTACATGTTTGAACCGGAATCAGACCCAGATGATGAAGAGACTCCGGCAGAAGAAACACAATTGAGAATGGAGCAGGACGTCTCTGAATGGTTATTTGATACATTTATGTACTTGTAGAGTTTTAATCGCGTCCCCTTTGCAATTATGGATGTGCAACACACACACACACGCTGTGATAACGTTCGCAAATTTTTTGAAACTACAAACACAAATACTGTGATAACGTTTGCTAAGTAATGTTACGTTAGATACACACTATACAAACAAGTTTTAAATTATATACACAGACATTCTACGACGACGACAACAACTTTAGACGCATTTGTTATTGAATTGGCTGACATCGACTGAAATGACTATTTGCTCAAAAAACAGGCAACGACCCACACTTGAGGATTAACTTTGAAGCAAGACCTGCTTTGAATTGACCCTCGTTCTCAAAACAGTCAGTCAAAAAATGATTCGCGCAAACATAAATGTATTTTGGAATTTTGAGTGGCGCCTTTCCAACGTAAATAAAATCCATCCACTGCGTTCAGTGGCTCTGATGTCGGAAGTAAGTGAAAACTACTATGTTCATTATTACATCCCACAACAGAACACTCATGTTTCTTAGGAGACATTAACGGCTGTCGTTGAAACAATGGAGGATGGTTGACAGATCACCGACGGCGGGGTCTATGCCAAAACCAGATTGTCAATCAAACCACTTGGTTGGGGCTTAGCGCTATTCTACGTCACAGTGAGAGCAATCTTAGAACAGGGCGTTCTGAGACAGTGCTTATGAATTATTGAGATTGTAAAAAAAAACACTGGGTGGATTTTTCTCATTCTAGGGTGGTTTTGCTCACACACTGCCAACACACATTTATGGCCAAACACCATGTAAAAGTGAATTTTGCATAATAGGTGCCCTTTAAGGTTTTGAAGAAGTACACTCAAAGAATTCATCCCGCTTGAGGCATGATGTGACAATTCTGTATTGTAAACAAAAAAAAAATATATATATATGAAGAGTTTGGTTCCAAAACGCGATAAACGCCATTTTCAAAAAAAATTGAGTTTCCGCCAAAATCAGTATTGTATCTGGTCGGTATTGAAAAGTCATTTATCAATTTTGCGCAAAATGTGATATCCGTCATGTTATTCTGTCATGTTTTCTCCCTTTCTTTCCAAAACGCGACAAACGCCAGTCTCCTTTTTCTGCAGAACGCGATATATCCGCTCTCAACCAATCACAGCGCACCATTCCACCCACTGTAAACATTGAAGGCTTTTTTTAAAAAGCCGTTTTAATACCAATGTACTCGACAAATGTGTTTATTTAGCCGTGCGGTGGCGCCAGATACTCGTTAATCGGTGATGACAAATAATTTATAACATTAACAAGATGATCCGTTGAATTCATTTTGGGAGCAACGGCTGAATGTATTTTTAGTAAAATGCCTGTATATAAAATAAATATTGGCAAAGTTTAGACTCTATCATATATGTGAATAATCTTGCTTTGTTGTTTATTTTCAATTTGAAAAATAACTTTTATATTGATGGATTAATTGCATTTTGGGAAAAAAAATGTCATGGATTAATTGCATTTTGGGAAAAAAATAATACGTTTTTATAATAAACTTTTTAAAATCAAAATGTAGATTTGAATTTTTAATGTTTTTATAACCAAAAGATGCTATGTGAAAGTTTGAAACAGAAAATAGTGGTTTTCATCTTGCCACTTTCTTGGTAAAGAAAACACCTTTTTACTCAAATTAATCAAAATGGAGTTATTGCGTTTTGGAACCAAACTCTTCATATATATATTTTTTTTTTTCAAAAATAATCCTTCTCAGTGTGTTTTCACAAATCATTCTTATAATATTTGCATTTGTGTCATATGCCACACTTGTATTATGATGTGCTTCACATTGTGATGCAGCAAATACCAGCTCCTCATCATAATCTTCAGCAGTGGGAAAGGAAGTGCCTGGAGCACAAATGTTAAAACTATTACTCCGAAGATGATACTTACTTACAAGTAGCAAAAAACTGCCTTCGGGTCAAATTTTTGGCTTTGGGTTCTGCTGCTGCTGGAGGAGGTAAAGTGGACTGCAGTAATGGATCTGGAAACAGCAAATGACAAAGTTTGCCATTACAATAAATGTAGAACTGCTGTAGGGAAAATTCAGTATTCACACTCCTACTCACAGGGTTTAACTGGTGACATAAGTTTTCTCGCCAGCTGTGGAGACAAATGTTTGCCATGCGCCAAGAGCACTTTCACAGTACGTCTTGAAAATGGCCATGTTGGTGTTTGGCCTGGCATCTGCATTAACGAGGTACCTGATGAGGGCTTCGGCCTCCTTTCTCTGGTCCTCATAAACATCCTTCATGGACCGGCCCTGGAAGTCACCAAACTCCACCATCAAGCAGTCCTGGTCTCCAGTTGCCTCCAGTCACTTCTGCTTGCATTTCCTGCTTCCTCTTATACTTCTCCCCTTCTTCTGCCATCTCTCTGATATGAAAAGTGTACTGTAGGAACAGTTGTTTATTTTCTGACAGAGGAGTCGTCTGTGCTTTCTCACTGGAAATGCTGAGCACCAAATACACTGCATACCCCTGAGAGTTTTTTTAGGAGCCATCTGAATCTCTTGCCCTGGTACTTCCCAAACTGAAGATTGCATTGAGACAGTACTAAAAACTGATCACTGGGGTCTCCACCGTTTGTGCTGACAAAAGTACTGGCCTCTGCCAGCACCTCCTCCTTAGGTTTGGCCCTACCAGACTCCACATTTTCAAGGTGCTTCGCCTCCACCGATAGCGCCATGAGGAGTCGGTTTGATGTTGGTGACTGGTGCCGAAAAACTGGGTATGCGTACCTTTTTTTTAAATGAAAATCAGAAAGAGACTATTATCCCTAGCAATCTGAAAGATACCTGTACATTAAGTGTATAACAATAATTTAACAAGCTACACATAAATGATATTACTGTGGTAATAAACATGGCCATGACTATAAACTGACCTGATGATGAGTTATTTACAGAGGACAGGAATCCCTGATATATCAAATATGTAAAGTCTGAATTTCCTTTTATTTCTAATGCTGTCATCTTAAAACATGACTATGCACACAGTGTATGCACAATTTACCTAGAGTATGTTCTGTATTTATCTGTATTTATCTTGGGAAAAGTTACAGGTTCACAGGTACTGAAGAAAACATGTGCTATACATGATAGCTAGCTATATTGGCACACTTCATTTTCCAAAAATACACTGTATAAGAACAAATAATCATAACTGCAAACGAAAAAGGTGACATTTACAAACTTGATTTTAACATATAAATGAAGCATTTGCTTTAAGTAAAAATATAAAATAAAATAATTATATATATATATATATATATATATATATATATATATATATATATATATATATATATATATATATATATATATATATATATATATATATATATATATATATATATACAGTGCGCTCCACAATTATTGCCACCCTTAGTAATTATGAGCAAAAGCAGCTGTGAAAATAAATCTGCATTTTTTATTCTTTTGATCTTTCATTCAAAAAATTCACAAAATTCTAACCTTTCATTTAAGGAAAATAATTGAAAGTGGGGGAAAACTTACATTATGAAATAAAAGTTTTTCTCCAAAACACGTTGGCCACAATTATTGGCACCCTTTTATTCAAAACTTTTTGCAACCTCCTTTTGCCAAGATAACAGCTCTGAGTCTTCACCTATAATGCCTGATGAGTTTGGAGAACACCTGACAAGAGATCAGAGACCATTCCTTCAAGCAGAATCTTTCCAGATCCTTCAGATTCCAGTTCCATGCTGGTGCTTCTTCTCTTCAGTTCACTCCACTCATTTTCTTTAGGGTTCAGGTCAGAGGACTGAGATGGTCATGGCAGAAGCTTCATTTTGTGCTCAGTGACCCATTTTTGTGTTGGATTTGATGTTTGTTTTGGATCATTGTCCTGATGGAAGATCCAACCACAGCCCATTATTGGATTTCTAGCAGAAGCGGTCAGGTTTTAATTTTTTATCTGTTGGTATTTGATAGAATCCATGATACCATGTATCTGAACAAGATGTCCAGGACCTTCAGCAGAAAAATAGGCCAACAACATTAAAGATCCAGCAGTATATTTAACCGTGGGAATGGGGTACTTTTTATCCATGTGTGCACCAAACCCATCTGGAGGGTTTGCTGCCAAAAAGCTCTTTTTTTAGTTTCATCTGACCATAGAATCCGGTCCCGTTTGAAGTTCCAGTCTTGTCTGACAACTGAATATGCTGGAGATTGTTTCTGGATGAGAGCAGAGGATTTTTCTTAAAACCCTCCCGAACATGAGGTTCTATTTGATAAATCTTTTTAGGATTTCTGAGACTCAAGACTCAACTAATCTCTGCAATTTTCCAGCTGTGATCCTTGTAGAGGATCATGTTTAGTTGATTGGAACTTCTTAATTATTGCCCTGATAGTGGAAATGGGGATTTTCAATATTTTAGGTATTTTCTTACAGCCACTTTCTATTTTGTGAAGCCCAACAATCTTTTGCTGCTCATCAGAACTATATTCTTTGGTTTTACTCATTGTGATGAATGATTATGTGAATTTGGCATTTGTGTTTCCTCATGTTTATATTCCTGTGGAACAGGAAGACATGGCTGGACAATTACATGCTCCTAGTCACCCTGGGGCCCATTTCAATAAGGAGGTTCAACCAACTCTGAGTTAAAACTTGAACTCTGAGTTGACTTACCCTGAAATGGGAAACATTGAGTTTTCTGTTTTTAGAACAGCTGAATTGAGTTAGTTCAGTCGACTCTGAGTAGGTTGACTCAGAGTTAAGCACATACACCATGACTATGAAAAGCCATCATCAATGGAGCTCCGATATTACAATTCACCATGGCAACAGCACGTGACAAAATGACGTCCGCATACTTCTGAGCCAATGCAAGTTTAATTCTTTTTTTATTTTTTATTTAAGTTTTTATTACAGTAATTACAACCTTCACATACAATTGGATGGTACCTTAATAGACATTGAATAGTTGTGTGTATTGGCTGGGAAAAAATAAATAAATAAATAAATAATAATAATAATAATAATAAATATATATATATATATATATATATATATATTGTCACAGAAACGGTCTCTGTGGCTCCCTCCGATCACCACCTGAGGGCACCATCTCCGGAGTACTAGCCATCTCATGGACTACATTTCCCATACCCCGTACCTGGGCTGATTAGCCACGCCCAAACTTCCACCTGCTGCTCATTCCCAGGACTATAAATGACTCTCAGCACCATTCATTATTCGCGAAGTCTTGATTTGCTATGCATTCATTTCTGAGCGGTTTCCCCTGTGTATCGATTCTCTCGTTTATGACCTTGGACTGCCCTGGACCTCCGCGCTCTGTCTGCCGCCTGCCTTGTGACTATTCTGCCTGGACTTTGATTACCCTTGTCTTGTCTGCCGCCCACCCTGATCTGTTGCCTGTTACTGTTTCTGACTCTGCCTTGCCTACTACATTGCTGTTGCTGTTTTCTGACACCTGCCTGTACGACTACGATATTATGATAAAGCTGCGAATGGATCTTCCCGAGTCATATATATGTACCAATTCAGTTAGTAACAAGCCAATGTCAGCCAACACAATATTACAGCTGTTTGTGATTTAATCAACTATATAGTTCTATATTTATTACCCTGCCAGTAGTTTGGGTACCTGATCTGATCAGTTTTTCAAATATTTTGATCAGTTTTTTTTTTTTTTCTAACAAACAAACAAACTTTTTTTTTTTCTCTCTTTATTCAATAATATTTTTACTTCCCTTAAAATATCGTTATCTCTATACTAGGTCTGGTCTTAAATCTAGTGATATTTTTCCAACCAAATTCTCTCCAAGTTGAGGAGTATGTTGTCTTCCACTGTGATTTAAGAATACTTTCCCAATCTTCCTCTAGGATATTCAGATTTCCTTCCATTTCCCATTTATTTTTAATATATTGGGTATTTTCTAATTTTTGGTTTTGTAGATTTTTATACAGTTTTGTAATTATATGTCCCCCGTTTTATATATTGCAATAAACATTTTAATAATACTGTTTTCCTTGTCATTATATTCCCTTATAATATTATTAATTTTGTGTCTTATTTGTAAGTACCTATGGAAATCCTTATTACATAACAGGTGTTCATGTTTGAGTGTCTCAAAATCCAATACTTGCCCTTTACGTAAAAACGTACAGTATGCTGTGAGGCCTTGTTTAGTCCAAGCTTTAAAGCTATCGTCTACTGTATTTGGAGCAAATGTTGAATCATAGGTGGGCCATCTCAAGATTGATACCAAATCTATCAAATTATTTTTTTTAATTGTGTCTTGTCAAATCTTTAATAAGTTAGTTGTCCACGGATTTAATTCATGTATATACATTTTATTCAAGTGTTCGTCTGCCATTATAGCTTGGATTGGAGGTCTTTTCAGGTTAGCATTTTCTATTTCTTTCCACCTGGCTTTAAAATCTGGATTACATAGACATAATAAAGGTCGTAGTTGAGCTGCACGGTAATATTCCTCTAAGCCTGGCAAGGCAAGACCTCCTTTCTCTTTCTGTAATTGTAATGTCCTTAATTTTATTCTTGTTTTTTTTTCCTTGCCATATAAATCGTGATATCAATCTATCCCATTCAATAAAGTTTTGTTTGCTTATTTCTATCGGAAGTGTATGGAAAAGATCGTAAATCGTGGAAGTACATTCATCTTAAATGATTCAACTTTACCATGTAATCCTAGATATGGTAGAAGATTCCATCTAGCCAAATCTGATTTGATTGTAGAATATAGTGGTTTGTAATTCACATCAAATAGTCTTGTGATATCTTTGGGTATTTGAACCCCTAAATATTTCAAACATTTCTCTCCCCATTTAAACTTAAATTTTTCCTTTAAATAACTAGATATTTGGCAATTAAAAGTTAAGACCTGGGTTTTTTGCACATTTAATTTATAGCCTGATAAATCTCCAAACAAAGTTAATGTTTCCATCAAGACTTCTAATGATTCGTTTGGTTGTCCTAAATAAACTAATATATCATCTGCGAAAAGTGATAATTTCTGTTCTTCACCATTTATGTCTATTCCCTTAATATTTGTATTTTGTTTTATGTATTGGCTTAAAGGTTCTAAAAATAAAGCAAACAAAAGAGCGGAACATGGACATCCCTGCCTACACAATCTTTCTAAGATAAACGCTTGTGAAAGGTTTCCATTAACTTTGATTCTTGCTGTAGGTTTATTGTATAGTCCCTGGAATGCTTTAATAATAGTGCTATAAAAGCCAAATTTTTCTAATACCTTATAAAGGTACAGCCATCTAACTGTATCAAACGCTTTTTCAGCATCTAATCCCAAAAACATAGAATTGATCTTGTGATGCTGTATATGCCATAAGATGTGCAATGTTCGTCTAATGCTATCTTGTGTCTGTCTCTGGTGAATAAACCTAATTGAATAAGGTTAGGCAATACAGTCTCCAGTCTTTTAGCCAAAATCGGTGTATATTTTATAATCTATGTTTAAAACCAAAATTAGACGATTTTTACACTCTAATTTATCTTTTGCGTCTTTAGGAATTATCGTTATTGTAGCTTCCCTCCAGGATGGGGAAATCTCCCCCTTTTGGAGAGCCCAGTTGCACGCAGTTTGAAGTCTTGGGACTATCTGTTCTCGAAAGCTTTTGTACCATTCAGATGTATATCCATCTGTCCTCTGACTTTTGCTAGCTTTAAGTCTTGATATCGATTTATTTAATTCCATTTCTGTAATTTCTTTTGTTAAGTTAGCATTCTGCTCTTCAGTGACTTCTGGCAGGTTTAAAGAGTTAAGGAAATTTTCTATATGCTGTTCATTTTGCATTGTTGGTTGCGAGTATAAAGTTTTATAATAAATTTCAAAACTCTTCTGTATTTCTTTTAGTTTGTAATGTATGACCTTGGTTTGAGGGTTTCTTATTTTATAGACTGTTGAGTCTGCTTGTTGTTTTCGTAGTTTATATGCTAAAAGTTTCATAGACTTATTTCCTGATTCATAATAATTCTGTCTCAGGAATATTAGCTTACGTTGAATTTCCTCTGTTAATATAGCATCTAACTCTTTCTGTTATCTTTGAATTCTCTGTTTTTCACTAGGGTCGCTTGTTCTTTTATGAACCTGTTGTGCCTCTTTTAATTGGGTTTGTAAATTTTCTGTTTTCCCTCGTCTCATTTTCTTCAGTGAAGCAGTATGAGCAATAATTTTCCCTCTTAAGACTGCTTTAAAGGCATCCCATATAATTGTTGGAGATACTTCTCCATTATCATTTTCTTTAAAGTAAGATTCAATTGCAGATTTAAGATTTTCTTTCACCTAAGGATTATTTAGTATACTTGAATTCAGCTTCCAAAGGGTTGATCTTATACTGTCATTAATGTTTATTGTCATTACTACAGGTGCATGGTTTGATATATCAATTGTTCCAATGTCACATGAGTGGATTCTGTGCCTATCTTTAAGAAAAGTAAAGAAATAATCTATTCAACTGTATGTTGAATATGGAGCTGAAAAATGTGTATAATCTCTTCCAGTTGGATAAAAATTTCTCCAAATATCAATGATACCACTTTCTCTTAACATGATATTAACTTTCTTGCTCACCCGGTTTTGAAGTATAGGATTTTTCCCTGAATAGTCCAGTTTTGACAAACGAATATTCATATCTCCTCCACGTATAAGTATGCCCTCAGATTCTGTAGTTATCATATTAAATATTTGCCGGAAAAATGACCATTGACTACCCGGAGGGGCGTACATGTTTAGTATAGTTACAAAAAACCCATTTATCCTCCCTTTAATGAGGATAAATCTACCTTCTTTATCTTTCTTTTCTGACAAATGCTCGTAAGATACTTTATTTGATTTAAGAATCGCAACCCCCCGTCTATGTCCAGATTTATAAGAAGCTGAAAATAGATACTTAAACCCCCCTTTGTTTAAGTTTTAAATGCTGTTTTGCTTAAATGTGTCTCTTGTATAAGGGCTATTTGAATCTTTTCTTTTCTTAGTTTAGAGAGTATTTTTGTCCGCTTTTGAGGGTTTAATACACCATTAACATTAAAAGACATAATTATCAGTCTCTGTATATTGGTCTCCATCTCAAAATTGCACTTAATTCCTCTACTTCTTTTACTATATCCATTTTCTGTGTAATATCCTCTTGGCTGTAATGAACATCAGCCACTAAACATTGCAAAATAGAACAAATAACATGTGCTATAACATTTACGACTTCCTTAAGTGAGGTTCTAAAAATAACCCTAACTGTGTTTGGGAAAATCAGTTTTAAGGAGGGCGTCTCTCTTTTCTCCACAGGAGGGCCCTCTAAGTTCACCTTATAGAGTGCCCCAGGGATGACGCGTTTTTGTAGGCAAAACCCAGAAGCGAGTTAGCATTTTAGGACTTCCGGTTCCAACGCCGTAAAGTCTATGGGTTTTTTGAATGGGTTTTTACTAAATCGCCTGAAATAAGGTCTGTGGTTAACAAAGCCTCTAAATACTTTCACGTTTTGATCTATGACATAAAACACACCGGTTATAACCCACTTGTGATTTTTTAAACTTTTACTGTGCCTTAAATTCGGCGGTTGCTAACAAATTACTAAAAGGGACTACTTCCTTTGGCGGGGACTTTAGACGTCATCATGACAAACAGGACATTTGGACAGCATTTCTCACGAAAAAGTGGATAAGTATTCATACACAGCGGAGATCATAATCAGTGAGCGTGTTTTTAAATAGAGTTGTTTTCTAAATAAAGTTTGAGGACGCTTGGTGGTGACGACGTTGATCTGCGACCATGGTGTGCTGTAGTCCGTTTATAGCCTACTGTTAGCCTTTTATATCTGACGACTTTATTTAGGCTTCAAAATCTATACATGTTGTGTTAACTTGTAAAGATTATCTTGATAGACAAAATGTGTAAGTGTCATAACACTTTGTTAAACACAGAGCTTATTTTCTGCGATTTTCCAAAAGTCTATGGGAAAAATTAATAGGCTTTCATTCGAGGGAACCCGTGCGCTGCTAACTTCCGGGTTGGCCTACAAAAACGCGTCATCCCTGGGGCACTCTATTGGCACTCTATCTTCTTAATTTAACAGACATTTTAATGTCACAACAAAACAAAAACAAAAATCTCCGTCGTGTATACGAGTCTTTAAAATCATAATCGCAGATCTATGTTCTCTTAACGAAAAATAAAAATGAATAACAAATAAAAACCGGTGGAACCGTCACTTATCCAAAGTGTATCCGGGTTTGCATAGGAAGACGAAAATCAGTCCATTCGATGAACTCATGATCTACTGGCATTTTGCGTTCGTGTCGATGGATTAACCTTCCTCCGCGGATTCGCGTCTGAATTGTTGGAGTTTCTCAACTACCGACTGGTTTGCTCGTCTCTTACGTTCTCTTCTGTTACTGCTTCTTCCTCCTCGATCGCTCGTACACCACGTCATCTTCTGGATTTTCTCCATCAGCGTCTCCGGCTGCTTGACTACGGCAACAGGCAATCCCCTCTCAGCCATGTCTCGCATCGCTTCTATAGCGGAATTGTACATGCATACTCCGTCCTCGTAGAATACCCTCATTCTGGCAGGGAAAGAGTTTGGAACCGTATCCCCTTTTCTTTTAAAATTTTCTTTACCTCCGCGTATTCTCTTCGTTTTTTCAAAACTCCTGACGCATAATCATGATCGAAGTTTATTTACTTGCCCTTCCAAACAAACCCTTTGTTTTGCCACACAGTTTTAATGATTTCTTCTTTTGTTCTATAGTCTAGAAATCTCGATGATAGACCGCGGTGCTGATCCAGAAGGCGGAAGAGGAGTAAGAGCTCTGTGGGCTCTTTCAATCTGTAGATTCATGTCCGTTGGAAGTTTCAAATTTTCTGTTAGCAACTGTTCAATGAAGGACGTCATTGAAGAGTGTTTTTTCTCAGATCCTTCAGGTACAGAGTAGATTCTTATGTTGTTATGCCTGTCACGTCCTTCCTGGTCAATTAGCTTTGCTTCAAGTTGGCCGTGAAGTTTTATCATCTCCGACATAACCTCCTTTGTAACCTGCATCCGATCCTCCATTGTTGTTATCCGTTCTTCCGTTTCATCGAGCCTTTTGTTTGCTCTGTTGATGTCCTCTTTGAGCTCTTGAAACTCTTTCTTGTTGTCTTGACGGAATTCTTTTATTTCTCTGAATATCGTCTTCAAATCCACTTCCATGTCCCCGTCATCCTCGCTATGATTAGCTAACGTTTCGGCGTCGTTAGCCCCGGAGGCGCCTTCAGTGTTCTGTACACACTGCCATCTTGCTTTCGCCCAAACCGGAAGTCCCGCAAGTTTAATTCTTATCACTGTTATAATATAGAAGGTGAAAACTGGTAGAATAGTAAGTTATTGAACTAATATTTATTTTCATGGTATCCCACATGCAAAAAAGAAGAAGAAAAAATAATGCAGGATGCAATAAGAAGAGTGTAAATAATTTTATCGTTATTAAACATTTGTTAGGCAATTTACTTCCACTTTTAGAACATTTTCTTCATTTTTATTGAAAATAAATGCCTTTCTGATGTGATATGTGATGGGAAAAGGAATAATAGCGAGCTCGGCAAAAGGCGGATTCGAACCCAGTTAATCACATCACAAGATAATTCTCCACACCCATCACACTATTGTCTACAGTCTCTACACCACTGTAGCCACTAGAATGTGTGTCATTTTTAACACGGTGTGACATTGGTGGGCGGAGCTACTGTAAATTTGCACTTACGTATACTTGAGTGCATTAAAAAAAATACTTAAATACAAGCAAGTACATTTGTAGTACATTCTTTATTTTGGTGCTAAATAAAAGTGTCATAGTTATACACTATAAATACACTAATTCAATGTATATTTGTACTTCAGTGGTACTTCACTGCACTTGGAAATGTATACTAAATACCACCACTACTTAAATTGATTTTTAGTGCAATAAAATAAAGTATACTACCACAAAAATATACAGAGGACTTTTATTAGTGTATTTGTTAAAAGTGTGCTTTCAATGCTTTAAAATTAGTTCAATCTTAGTAGACTTTTATATAGTAATCCTAAGTTTAAATGACATTGATTTTCTTACAAATATATTACTAATGTACTAGTTATAAGTACATTTTCCCCCAGGTGAAAAAAGTGCAGTACTATACACTTTTAGTACACAGTACACTTCCATTATTACTTAAAGTGCTCTATTTTCATGCACTTATTTTGTACTTAATATACTAAAAGCTGTACTTTAGTACTTCTTAATATAATCTTAAGAAAATCTAAGTGTACTCAACTGTGCTATTTTGAGACACCATGAATTTGAACTAAAATGTGCTTTTAACATACTATCTCTGTATTTAAAAAAAATAATGTTTTTTTTTACCACTTAGTACACTTGAACCCATCTTTCATACACCTTTAAATGTACTCATCAGACATAGGAAATACACTTATGAATTATTTAAAATATAAGAATAATATATGATAAATATATACACAATATATTTATAATTTATTGCCTACAACATTACAAATACATTTTGTATATATTCATTATATATTAATCTAATATTTGAAATACATCATAAGTCTATTTCAAAAGTGTTTGAAAGATGTTTTCAAGTGTACTACAAGTGGTAACTAAATACATTTTTTTTTTTTTTAATACAGAGATAGTATGTTAAAAGCACATTTTAGTTCATATTTCATGGTGTCTCAAATAGCACAGTTGAGTACACTTAGATGATCTTAAGATTATCTTAAGTACTGAAGTATAGCTTTTAGTATATTAAGTACAAAATAAGTGCACGGAAATAGAGCACTTTAAGTACATTATGGAAGTGTACTGTGTACTAAATCTGTGTATTAAGATTATTTTTATTACCACACTGGCAGATATTGATCATTTTACTTAAGTAAAATGCACTTAATTTAGATCCCCCAGGAAACAAGACTAAATATCTTATATCATTTTCTTATATAGAAAATCCTTTTTGATTTAGGAATTTTTAGATATTTGTAGGCTACTTGAAATAGGATGAAAAATACTCATTACAAAAAGCATTTTTGCAGTGTGAATAAATGAGTTAACTATTTAAACATCACTTGCACTTTAAAAAGGGGGAGGAGACCGAAGGAAACTCTGGGTTTACCAAAGAAAACCTACTCCCGACCAGGTTAGGTTCACATAGTAAGTTACCATGGTAACTGACTCTCAGTAGAAGTTACCTCTCTTTCAGAAACGGGCTTAACTTACCCTGCTTTCTCGGGTTTGACATACCTCCCATTCTGAAACAGAAAACCCAGAGTTTCCCTCATTTCAGGGTTAACATACTCAGAGTTAACCTCACTTAACCTCCTTTCTGAAACGGGCCCCTGGTGTGCTAAAAAAATGTAAATATGAATGGGAATATACTTCAGAGATATTTTACTCATAAGAATTTCTATGGGTGCCAATAATTGTGGCCAACATGTATTGGAGAAAAACATTTTGGGCTCATGTGGGCTTACTTGGGCTTACTGAGTTATTTAAGTGACTACAGCACAACAGTCCACACAAACATACTGTATTTGTTTGTTAATGAAGGCTAATTACTATTTATGTGTCTTATGTACTTGGTAGCCTATAGTTGTTATTGTAAATTAATATGTGTATTTAGTGTAGTTATTAATATTCAAATACTGTAGTAGTACTTGTATTTGAGATAAAACTCATGTTAAGGTCCAGTCCAGCTGGGATCTAAGAGCAGTACAATGAACATGAAGAGTCTGAACTGATATACAGCATTTATTCAATAAACAAGGTAAAAGACATAACACTGAATTCAAATAACTGGAAATAAACAAATATAACAAATATGACAGAGGCATTGGGAATAACTAGGTAAGTACACAATAATATACAATATAAACTATAAACAAATACAGCAACATTAAACAAAGCATAAAATGGATGTCTATCAAGCTAAAGATTACAAATATTTACAAACACTAAGAAAATTGAAAGTATTTCCAATTATTTACAATAGACGCATTATATTGTTAATTAGATAGATTGGTCTGTACAACTCTTGTGGTATATATAAAGCTAAGCGCATTTATTTACATGTTTATTATTTACATTGATTGGTCTGTACAACTCTTGTTGTAGATTTAAATGTAAGTGCATTTATTTACAGGTGTATTATTTACATAATATACAGTATTTACAGGCAGGGAGTGAGTGTCCACCTCTGCACTATGGCAGTGGGTTTCCTGGCTTCTCGTGCTGGCGCTGTTCTGCCAGCCACTCCTCTAGAGATTTACCACCAGAGGAATGGGGGCAAAAAGTGGCATTGCCATAGCGGCTGTGGCCAAAATCCTTTGTTTTGGGTTGCCCACACTTACTGCACATATTAAATGGGACACCACAACATATTTCCTTTTGTTTGTTCCAGTGGCCTCCTCTTTAACCCCAGTGCCACCTGTTTCTCTGTTTAAAGCGAGACACAGACACAGGGGCAATGGGAGCAGCAACGACTGGACCTGCAGGGGGCACAACTGCAGAAGTACCTGCACCAGATCCCATCACAAGCGGGTTCACAATTAAGAACCCCGACTTTGGCTGCATCTGAAACCGCCTACTTCTCTACTATTTAGTAGGGGAAAAGCAGTAGGCGAGCGAGTAAGTATGTCAGAAGCAAAAAGAGTAGGCGAAAACTACCTAGGTGACGTAATAATTCTCACAAGAGAACGTGCGCCTACTTAAAGTGCGTCCGAAACCGCCTACTTACCTACTATATAATAGGGAAAAAGCAGTAGGCGAGCAATTAAGTATGTCAGAAATCTCAGTAATCATAAATGAGTAGTCGAGGAGTTCCCGGATGGCCTACTACTTCCGGCCAGATTCTGAAGTGTTCCTCGCTTTATACTTTTCTATCCCAGGAGGCCAAGGGAGAGGATGCGTCATAATCAAACACGGAGGAGAAAAGCGGCACGGATGCTGTCAAATGTGAGTATTGAAAACCAAAAACACATTTGTTGAACTACTGTAGAGTAAACTGCTGAATGTGTAAAGATGCTGGACACTATAGTTGTGATTTTACTGTAAAACCCGATTTTTTATGTGTAGATAACAGGAGATCTCTTATAAACACACATAACTTAATTCTCCATAGTGGATTTACATATCCTAAACCATATACATCTTAAAGATGCTTATTAAATGTTTATTTAACCTCTGACAGGAACATCTTTAAGTATTATGACTTATGAGTGATGGATTATGTATTATGAGTGAAGTGTTTGTGCTATTATTCACTGTTGTCAACACTGCTTACATTACATGAATGAAAATAATGTAAATAAATAAATTTACAGTAACTACACATAAGTTTAATCTATTTTATTTGTCCGTTAGTACTGTTGGTAAATTAAGGAACATTTGTATTGGATAAGAAGTGAGTTAACACATCATCAACATGTAAATGTAGATTTGAGCACATAAATCTCAGAGGAAACTTGAATCTTGTCTGATGTTATAGGGACAGATGATCCCACGTGTGTTTATCCGGTAGAGGAATGATGCCATGATTGCCATCAAAAGCTTTGAGTGAGGATATTACAGAAATGAATACAAAGTCTATTTAAATCTAAAGTCTATAGTTTATTTTAATTATTGGAATTTAAACAGACTTATTACAGCACTTTTCTGGTTCTTGATGTCTGTATGTTTGCTGCAGAGCTTTTGTGGAGCAGGACCTGCAAGAAAAGGTGACGGCAGGATTTGTTAGAAACAAAGAGGAAAGCCTGAAACAAAATATAAAGTAAGATCATTTTGTTACTTCTAATACAGAAATTAAATGACACTGTTAAAATGACTGCTTTTGTTTTATATTTGTGCATTATTGTAGGATGTGAATGTCCTCAGACTGGTGTGAGCACTGAGGATGGAGAGACACAGCAGATCCTTGGAATGGTTCAGTGTCATGGACGAGATCCTCCATCACTCCTCCTTCCAAGTGTCTTGATCAAGGACACACTGGAGGTGATGCTGCAGAGATCGAACCAGCAAACCCTCTGCTGACCAGCTCAGTGGTTTAGCCCACCACACCACAAATGTAATGAAGCTACGACAAAAATTAGCAAGTAATTGTAAAAATATGAAATGAAATATGTCAAGAAACAGAATGCTGACATGAATGAATTGTAAAATGTTTTAATCTGCTGATGGAGAACACATAAATGTTTGCAGCATCCAGATTGTCCCGCACATCTTCTCCCACTCTTGCTTCAAGGTTGAGGGGTTCAGAGGATCATCATCATCATCTTCATCATCCACTGGATCAACGACGTCTCCATTGAGAAGAGCAGCAGTGAGGGACATGATGATGAAGGTGTTCATCAGCTGCTTCATCAGAATAAAGCTGCAGAATTGGCACAGCTGTGTTGAGATGACAGCAGGACTGTAAATACCTGATTGTTAGATCAATACATTTTAATAAAGCTTTGTTTTGTGTGTTGTTGACTTGTATATGCATTTATTTGTCATTATTACTTTTATTAATCCTTTACTTATTTATTAATTATGCTATTATCAGTAAATTTATATATTTTATTAAGCAATGAATTAATGCATGAATTGACTGTAAATGGAGATGCATTCACATCAGCTGTATTTGTCTAGTGTGTGTTCATGCACAGCTGTGTCATGTGGCAAAACATTACATTTTGCTTGTTTTACTAAAGAAGTCAAATGAAAAGTAATTATAATTAAGTTTTGGTCAGCATTTATCAATACTATTGTGTGTAAGTGTTGGGATGTGCTAGCAGAGCAATTCATTCTGGAGTAATCTTAATTTTAAGTAGTTTATACTTATATATTTTTTGAGTATAAAATCAGTCTTCTCCAAAGGCGAGATCTTCGAGCAGCTGCTGATGTCTTCTTTGGCTTCAGACATTGCAAACACTGAGGAAAACCGCTCTAGGTAGGGTTGAGTTACTGGTGCTGTGAGGTGTTAGTGCACCTGTCACTCAAATATTTATTTTTATTGCAGGACCTATAATAACATACAAGATCAGGGAAAATACCATGGTTGTATCTTTAACAATGAACAATAATAATGACAAAAAACAAACAAATATGGGTTTGTATAAATCATAGTTTGAGATTATATACACAGACATAAAGCATGATGACAAGATTAAATATTTTGAATACATCATAATGCATAAAAGTTATTTATTTGAGGGGTGAAACTAGAGCTAATTCAACAAGAAAAAGTGGAAAACAAATTAGATTTATGCCACTTTTGCTTGTGGATGGACATTCTTGCATATAAAATAAAGAAATGAACAATATATTCACGCTGTTAAATATTTTCTTATTTCTTGGGCTTCACTTTCTGACTTTCTCTGTGTCTTGGGATTTTTCCATTGTGCAGCTCATGTACCCACCTAGACAAAACAAGAAGTAGCAGTCCTTGGACACACTGACACTCTCACACACAACCAGAAGTTGAAGACACACACACATTTACGCACATACATTTCTTATTTGTTATTATTTTTCTTGAAATGCCATACATGGTAAGTTTGATTCTTAAGTCGTATGATTGGATGCTCAAGCCATCCTGGAGATTGTTGTTTAACCTATGTCTATAAATATGATCCTTCTTCCTGAATAAATCTGAGAATGCTTTGTACCACACTTGATCTGTGTCTGCTTGGTCATTCTCCTGAGGCCTCGCGCTGCTGCTGCCACACATCACAGGGGTTCAGGCACCTGTTTCTTAATTGATCACTGGAATTACAAATATTCTACCTATTACTGAGATTTTGATCTAACAGTTTGGGGGCTCGTCCGCGATATTCCCAAGAAACACGGGACTGGGGGACTGAGAGGTCATCCTACATCACAGGTAAGTTGTTTTTTAATAATTTCCTGTGGTGGTAGGATTGATTGAACTCATCCCATGTTATCCTTGGATGCAGCTCTAAGAGTTAGTCCAGGAAGATTTGTCTGGAAGGGTAGTGTTTAAACGCACAGCTACCTGGCAAATATTTTGGTAATCCCTCCGGTGCGAGGAAGATCCGTGCAGATCCGCTCTGACGGATATCCGTTTAGATCTGCTCTGACGGAAAATAAAGTGTTGATGGGAATATTCCGGTTGATAAATTAATAAAATTGGCTGAATAATTATAATTAAAGAATTATAAAAAGACCCCTTTGGTGTGGTGTGGCAAATTAAAAATCAAATTAGGTGAAGGATGGGTCGAAAGATATCAAGACCAATGCAAGATGAGACACCCCGAAATTGGATGTTTAGAAATAATTGTGGATATTGGACTGAACCCTATTTATCAAATTTAAGTGGGTGGACTCAAGGAAAAGTACAATTGGATCCTTTCCCCAGAGAAGGCTCTTTTAAGCCAGGGGATATGGAAAGTGCAAATTCGATGATGAATGGGGGCTGGGGAGACCCAGAATGGAATTATAAGTACATGAAAGAGTCATACAGTAAATGGAAAGAAATGAAAACATATAGGGATAAAGGTCCAGAGAGGCAAAAATTGCCCCATGCCTCAGCATCCTCTTCAAATATTTGTCAATATAAGGCTCCTACAGTAGAGGAATTGAAACAACCTCTCATTCCATCAAAATTGAATTTGGGTTTTTGTAGCAAAAAATAAATCACATTAGTAGTTAAAAATATAAGAACTTTAAATTAACCCAAATATATATTAATTGTACTACAATTAATGGCAGCTGTGTCTTCAACAAGACCACAAAATAAGCAATTTGGGCAAAAAGCTGGCCCATACGGGGATCGAACCCACAACCTTGGCGTTACTAGCACCACGCTCTAACCAACTGAGCTAACCGGCCTCATCACACCAGGGTTTGCTGCCCAATTTCCCAGAAATAGGCTGATGGCCCGTAACACTAATCAGACTGGCGAGATTAAAAGCTGAAAAGCACGGGCTCGCACCCGAAGTGAGAATCATACCCCTAGACCAATGAGCCGACACCGACACCCAACCTGCTGCTGCCTGGCTGCAAACATGGCTGTTTGCATGGCTCGAGACACAACGAGCATCGCCAAAACACGTTGACACAAAAACAATGCCAAGACAAATTATGATGCTTTGTTTTGCGCAAAAACAAACTGAAGTTGTAATGAAGCTTGCTTGGGAGTACTCACCCTGTAAAGTTCCTCGTGGGTGCAAGCTTTCCTGACCGCACAACTCAACTCTGATAGCGAATTTCAACCTTGTGATAGCCAAGGGGATTATTTGTAATGAAGCCCACTGAAAAACCACAGCAGTGGTCTTCTGAGTGGATTCAAAATATGCCAACGGTGACGGTGGACCTAAGATGAAGAGGGAGACTCTTCCAGTGCTCAGCGAGGACAGCTAAAAAAGCCAGATGTCTTTTAGACTTTAAGCCAGAGCGGGAAACAGAGAGGAGGAGCTGGCTGCACGACCCCAGTGACCCTAGAGGAGGCGTCTTGAGCGTCCACACACATATATTGTGGAGCAAGAACAAGAAGGGCCTTAAAAATGAAAGCACAACCTTTTAATTAAACCTACAACTAAACAGTAGCCAGTGCAAAGTCACCAGCACAGAGGAAATAGGGTCTCTTTTCTTTGTGGCCATTGGAAATCCCGCCGCAGCGCCCGCACACCTGCTAGGGGTCGCTCTTCGCCGGTGTCTTTGAGAGCGATGGACACCTTTGCTCCACCGTCCAGGGGAATTAGCTCAAATGGTAGAGCGCTCGTTGCGCAAAGGAAGGGGCCCAATCTTTACGCCCGCACGCAAGCAAAAAAGACGCAGAAAACCGGAATACGCCGGCAAATTTCCCCTGCAACAATATTCGTACTATATTCCCGTGCATTATGGGTGAGTTTTAGTTACATGTGAAACAAGTCACTGTCCGCGGCCTGGGCTCGAACCCATGATCTGCGCGACAAAGTATCCAAGGACGTACTGTCATCTGTCTAGTACATGTGTATTGTTAGGTATCCAATCAAGTGCTTAAAATTATAAATATTAATCAATATAATATGTAATAGATAACTAAATCTATGACATATAATTATATTGATTGATATTTATTATTTTGTGTATATTATTTTAGCAGCATATTACACGTTTATGGTAAAGAAAATGAATAAAAATGTTTCTTCAAAGATGTGTTTTTTGTCTGGGATATGATTTATCAAATCAAAAGACACTTCAATTATAAAATGTTTTATTAAAATTAATACACACAAATATTGAAATGAGTACACAAACACATTAGATATTTTTAAAATAGTTTTTGAATATATCAATGTTTTTTTATATCAATATTTTTTTTTTTTTACAATATATTGCTTATTTAAGGACTGAGAAAGAAAAAAAATTCTTAAGCTTTGTTTAGTCATGCTGTCTGTAAATAACAGATATTATATTATTCTTATGCTTACATGTGCAATTAAAACAGATAATGTGAAAAAATAATGAATGATTCTCCTTCAAATAATAAAAATATATCTTACAGGTTTTCAAAATAAGAATTTTAATAACTACATGCAAATACACACAATATATACAGACAGGACAATATGAAAGGATGGGCCCATGTAATATATACAAATATGTACAGGACAATATGAAAGGGTGGGCCCATGAAATATATACAAATATGTACAGGACAATATGAAAGGGTGGGCCCATGTAATATATACAAATATGTACAGGACAATATGAATGGGTGGGCCCATGAAATATATACAAATATGTACAGGACAATATGAATGGGTGGGCCCATGAAATATATACAAATATGTACAGGACAATATGAATGGGTGGGCCCATGAAATATATACAAATATGTACAGGACAATATGAATGGGTGGGCCCATGAAATATATACAAATATGTACAGGACAATATGAATGGGTGGGCCCATGAAATATATACAAATATGTACAGGACAATATGAAAGGGTGGGCCCATGTAATATATACAAATATGTACAGGACAATATGAATGGGTGGGCCCATGTAATATATACAAATATGTACAGGACAATATGAATGGGTGGGCCCATGAAATATATACAAATATGTACAGGACAATATGAATGGGTGGGCCCATGAAATATATACAAATATGTACAGGACCAGCAACATTGAACAAAGCATAAAATGGATGTCTATCAAGCTAAAGATTACAAATATTTACAAACACTAAGAAAATGGTAAGTATTTACAATTATTTACAATAGACGCATTATATTATTAATTAGATAGATTGGTCTGTACAACTCTTGTGGTAGATATAATAGATATCAATTATTTACATAGTATAATATACAGTATTTACAGGCAGGGGGTGAGTGTCCACCTCTGCACTATGGCAGTGGGTTTCCTGGCTTCTTGTGCTGGCGCTGTTCTGCCAGCCACTCCTCTAGAGATTTACCACCGGAGGAATGGGGGCAAAAAGTGGCATTCCCATAGCGGCTGTGGCCGAAATCCTTTGTTTTGGGTTGCCCACACTTACTGCACGTATTAAATGGCACACCACGAACATATTTTCTTTTGTAGGTTCCAGTGGCCTCCTGTTTAGCCCTGTGCCGCCTGTTTTTCTGTGTAAAGTGAGACACAGACACAGGGGCAATGGGAGCAGCAACAACTGGACCTGCAGGGGACACAACTGCAGAAGTACCTGCACCAGATCCCATCACAAGCGGGTTCACAATTAAGAACCCTGACAATGGCTCGAGAGCAGGCAGTGTAGGAGGAGCCACTGGTGCAGGAGTGATAGGGCGCACTGCTGTGACACTACCAGGTCGTCTGCCTGGCCGCAGGTGAGGAGCCTGTCCCTCCCTGTTTGGAGGGAGCACAAACTCATGCTGTGGCCCAGATGTTGTGGGAGCCTCCTCTAACCTCTCCTGGGCAGGAGGGAGCTGTGTGGTGGCTACAGGGATGCGGTCCTCTGCAGCCAGGCCTTGTGTAAGAACACTCATCTCCTGGGTGTTCTGCCGCCGTTGAAACCTGCACAGACATAATTTATATTACAGTTATAATATATGACACTAATCCTTTAATACAAGGTTTTACATCTACTGTGCCTACCACTGAATGAGTGTCCTTTGGTTGAGCTCAAAAAGCTGGATTGATGTGTCATCCATCAGCAGTCGACTGCTCAGCACCAGTTCTCTGATGTGATGGTAGTCTGCCAAGATTTTGGTCCATCGAGGAATGCGGACACCAGCCTTCTTACTCGGGGACTTATGGACTTCACACAGCTTGATGCACATGGCCTCGACCAAGCGGCTGGTGTTGGGCCACTGAGCTGGCCCGCCTGGATGGCCGATCAAGCACCTCTTCACGCTCTCCACCCCTGGGGTCACTCTGGTGCCTTTAGGGGCCTTGAAGCGGCCCTGTGTGAGCTTGGCCTGATGTCTGGGCGGATACTGAATCCTGGCCTTGTCTCCAGCAGCAAGAGCACTCCAGAGGCGGATAATCTCTCTCACCTGCTGCTCATCCAAGTAAGGGGCTTAACGGAGGTCCGCCAAATATCCAGCCAAATTCTGAACTTTGTCCCAGCCAGCAACACCATCGGGCCCAAGAACTGGTGCCTACAAAATGTATTCATTAATATATACAAAATGTCATAATTTAGAGCATAAAATATTCTGATTAAGCTATACTAACTTGAGCCTGGTCTGTTGCACTGCTCCCTGTAGATGGTGCAGGGCCAGATGATGCAGCCAGCTGGTCTGGAGCCTGAGGTGGCTGTTGTGACAGCCCTGAGACTGTGACAGGAGGAGGAGGAGGCTGCCCATCTCTGTCACGAGATGTGGATGGCTGAGGTGAGAGGGATGGTGTTGCAGGAGTCTGAAGGGGAGAGGCCTGAGGTGGACTGGTCCAGGGAGAGCTGGAGGAGTCATCCTCTGTCAACACTGGCACTGTGATGTCCTCAGTGTCTTCCTCCACAAAGCCCTCATCCTGGACCTCCTCATCATCAATCTGGTCAACCAGCCTGTCCTCCTCTGCTGGGTTCTCAATCACAGTCAGTGTTCTTCCGGTCTGGCTGTACAGATACTCAATACCCAGCAATTCACCTGAAAAAGAAAATTTTAATGAGCACAGAATTTAAAATACATTTTTGTACTGGTAATAATATTTATTGTTTGAATTTGATTCTTGCCTGTGTAAACCCCGGGAGGGTGATAGCGCTCATCCAAGGGCTTCCCCAGAACCCTGCGGCTGAGCTGGTCCACAGCCTCCCTCAGAGCACTGCCATAGCTCCTCAGAGTGGATTGCCCCTTTACTGCCTCCTCCATTCGGTCTTCATTCCACCGCATCAGGCCTTCCAGGAGGTAGGCCTGAAAGTGGGCATCACTGGCACTGGTTCCTATCATTTCAACAATAAATAATTAATGTACAATTTGTTTGCCAAAGAAAATGGCTTGAGTACTTTTGCGATTTACCAGAGAAGTGTTAACCCACCTGGGATGAAGCGGTTTAAGTGGAGGTGGAACGACTCCAGGGAGGTAGAGCCACGTGCGCACCGATAACAGCAGAGCTCCACACTGCCCTTCTTCAGTGTGCCCGTCTTGATATACAGAGGGAAGCCCTCTGGGTCCTGAATACAGGCAATGTGTCTCTGCTGGTCTTTCCAGATTTGCTGGATGCGCTCATGGTCTAGCAGTGGAACTCCCAGGGTGTCCTTTCCTCCCTCACTGTCAAACTGATCAATGAGCGCCTTGATCAGTCTGGTGGTCTCCTCCACTCCCCTGGTCCTCCTCCGGCAGTGCAACGCCAACTCCCTCCTGCTGATCCGCGCACACAGTGCCTTTTCTGATAGCAGGCCCATCTGTCTCGCCAGTAGCTCACCCTGCTTAGCCAGCCGAAGAGCAGCAACATCCTCAGCATCCCATTCAAAAATGCACCTGGAGAGACGTGCCATAAAGATGCCATAGAGTGGATGAGCCTCCGTGGTGACTCCCGCCGCGAACCGCCGCATGAAGTGCCAGATGTCAAGGCGCACTTGGAGCTCATTCCACTCTGAAAACATGGCCTTGATCTGTGACTGGCCATATGGGCTGCAGCAGTCTCGGTCCACGTACATGATAGCCGGTGGTGCTACTCCAGCCTGCCTGTAGCGCTTCATGAGCCCTGCTGCCATGGGCCACAGTCCGTGACCCTCTGCGGCTGTGAGCACGGACACCAGGACTTGGCCATGCTCATTGCCCACATTTGTACTCCAGGCAGCAGTGTTAGCTGCAGCACCAGCAAGTTTTTTGGTAACCTGTGAGGTAAAATAAATGTAACATAAGCTGTATGCACCTTCACAACAATCATTAAAATAAATAACTCTATCTTACTTTTTTTGTAGAGTCCATCTTGAGGACAGAACCAAAAACAGATGTTATTTTGGCCTTGATCTCATCCAGCCGCATCAGCACATCCCTGGCATACACTGCCAACAGCCACTTGGGCTTAGGGAGGGCAGGTAAGGGTGGTGGCTCTGCGAACACAGGAGGGGGGATGACGGTGGACCTGGTGAAGGGTTCACAGGTAGTCAGGTACTGCAGCACACGCTGTGTCCACGCCTCGCTGTGCTCCTCACTCAGCTTTTTATAAAGCTGAGTCACACTGTTGCCCAGGGTCCTCTCCCTCATCATCCTGAGCACCCGGTAGTCACAGGAGTACCTACAGAGAGTACAATAATGCCACTAAATGTCATGAATTACTCAAAATATTTTAGTATATAAATGTATACATAAGTGAAGCAATAAAATATATTCCAAATATATGTGTATCTTCTACTTTCATTATACAGGGTAGCTCAAGGTTTTGTCTTGTGAAAGTTAAGACCTTTTTCAGACTTATTAATGCCACTTAGAATCAAATTTAATGCCAAGATTGCCGGCAAAAGGCCAATATTCTGTATAAATTGTATAAAATCTGTATTAAAGTCTAGTACAGGTGAAATAACTCCAGTTCTGCATTTCAAATACTTACTAAATAAAAGGGTGACAAGATATTCGTAAAACCTCTATTGATAAAATTTGTTGCTAAGTAAATTCACAAAATTCACATCCAACTCTCAAAAAACACTTCTCTGTTGTTACTTACAAAGTAATGATCTATAATATGTTTTTGGCAAGTATAAGACTAAAAAAAAACAGGACTTAGATGTCCTAATTTGACAATTTATGACCTACATGAACAAAATTTAAAACCTGTTTATACAATTTAATACTTTTAAGACCTTGGGGCTGCCCTGTTATAATTGTGTAATACCTGTATGTCAGCAAAGCAGGGAACTGACAGCGATGCCCCATATCCAGCTGTCCCAGGATGTCTTCAGACCAGGCAGGATACTTCTTTTTGCACCGCTTGCACTCCAGGTACTCTGTGGCGAGGTCATACCACCCATCTATGTCCAGGACCTTGCGCACAGTGCGGTAGAGGCCAGCAGCAGTCAGTTTGTGGTTACTGCAGGCCGACTGGACACAGACAAGTGGAATGGACCACATCTTCAGTGGCATCCAAAGAAAAAGAGGGCGGCAGAAAAAGAGGTCAGGAGAGGCGGGAGGCTGGGCGTGGATGAGCGGTGGCTGGGGAGGATACCACCAGAGCTTCAGCTGTGGGACCAGGTCTGGCTTTCCTGTTTTGGCACTGGCTCTGAACAGAGTCTTCCTGATCCAGTCCTGTTGGAAATGCGGAAGGTGCTCGTTCCAGTGGACAGGGAGCTCAGCTGGCGGCTGGAACACTGGCTCAGGTCTCCACATGGCTGGAGGTGTAGGGGCAGGAGCCTCTGAGGCAAAAGTGGCTGGAGCTTATATAGAAAAAACATACAATTAGTTTTAGTTATTTAAAGATTGTCACTGCTGTCTTAGTAATGAGCTACAACTACAACCCACCCACCCAGCACTGATGGACAGCTACTACAGTTACTACAATTAGTACAAAATGTTTACTGCATGATTAATAGTTAGCCATAATGGTGAAATGAGTTATACTGGTGTTATGAAGCAAGAGGTAAATATCAGCAGCTTTTTCAGCATGATTACCATTAAATCAAATATAGAGAGGAAAGTGAGATGGGATTATATGAGTATAAAGAAAAGCAGCCCCAAGACACATAATCTACTGTGAGCCCCTCTAATAACTACAACATTCAGTCACCACACTTACACCAGGGGAGAGCAAGGGATGTGGGACGTTTAGGAGAGAGGAGAATGAGTGTTAGTCTGCGATTATAACAAAAATAGCAAGTAAACATATTTTACATACACCTTTACATTTCCTTATTGTTTTGAAGAGGTGCACTCAAAGAATGCATGTTGCTCGAGACTTGATATGTGACATTTCTCTGTACAGTAAAATAAAAAAAAAACATTTGGACATAAACACAGAATTTATATTATCACAGATCTGTATTTGAAATATCTGTTTAGTATAACACACCTTTAGGAAGTTGCTCTTCAGCTTGGGAGGCAACAGTTACCATCTCCAGATCATCATTCTCCACAAAGAAGTCACCTGCAGCTGTGTCTGTAAAATAACATTAACATTAAACACACACACAAGCACATATTAACAATACACCTGTACGCAGTGAAGCATGTACTCACCAGAGGAGAAGAGCTGTCTCCGGGCTGCAGGTTTTGATGGTGAGGGAAAACGTGGGACCGCAGCTGATGTTGAGAAAGGTATATTTTAGATTAATTAGCAAAAACTGTTTTCTTTTTTTTCTGTACAGTTCACTCTAGTACTTACGAGGTTTAACTGGAGACATCAGTTTTTTTGCCAACAGTGAACCAGACAGAGGTTTTCCAAGAGCCAACAGGCCCTTCACAGTGGCACTCAGGTGTACCCCAGTCTGTGTGGCAGCAGGTGGAGGCACTGACAGTGAGGCAGTGGTGTCAGGCTCTTTTGGTGCAGCTGAAGCCTGCCTTTTCTGTACATAGGCCTTGAAGATGGCCATGTTGGTGTTGGGCCTGGCTTTTGCCTTCTTCAAGTAGGTGATGAGGGCCCGGGCCTCCTTGCTTTGGTCCTCATACACCTCCTTCATAGACCTCCCCCGGAAGTCTCCAAACTCCACCATTAGACACCCCTGGTCTCCAGTCTCCCGAGCCGCTGCCATCATGCCCTGTTTCTTTTTGTACACCTCAACCTCTTCCCCTATCTCCTTGATCTGGGAGGTGTACCTGAGGAACAGATGTTTGTTTGAAGAGAGCGGGTTGTCCCTCTCCTCCTCCCCAGCAATGCTGACGACCAGGTACACAGCATACCCCAGCGAGTTCTCCAGCAGCCACCGGAACCGCTGGCCCTGGTATTTACCAAACTGGAGCTTGCAGTGAGCCAGCACCAAGAACTGGTCACCAGGATCCCCTCCATTCTCCCTAACAAAGGCAGTGGCCTCGGCCAGCACCTCCTCTTTACACCTGGCTCTCCCAGACACCACGGTCTCACTCCGATTCGCCTCCTCAGTTGGCCCCATAAGGAGACGATCCAGAGAGGATGTTCTACGGAACACTGGGTACGCATACATAATCTGAAATAAAACATAAGTAAATAAAAGTGTGGGTTACATTTAGAGACATTATAGTTTTAAAATAATAATAAGTATCATAATGCATTGGATTTATATATCACTTCTAGAAGATATAGGAGTATTAAGACTTCCACATCACGTTTTAGAGACAGTACTTACCCTCTGGTTATCAGATATCTGAACTTGCACTGAGTGCTAGTACCACTTTATTAACTGTATGCATTGAGTGTTGTATTTATGTTTGAGAGTTGTACCAAGACAAATTCCTATCAACTGTGTTGACATGGCAATACATTTATTGAATTGAATTGAATTGAATTCTCAGCATTCAAAGAACTTAAAATATTGATTCATTCCAAAATACCACAGCTGCCCTGGGGCAGTAAGTAATACTAGAGAGTAAATACTATAAAATATAATATCATTATGTTTAACTGTGTATTGTATCATGTGTATTATGTGTAAATAGAAATCACTGTCTTGACAGCGAACCCGCCCAAAAGCAATTTACCGCCATATTTTAAGCGGGATGTAAATTCACTATTATTTTATTCAAAAAATATTAAATAAAAAGAATTATATACAATCTTTACGTTGCTTTAACACCATATATCATGTGCAGACCATCCCGTAATTTGTAGTCATATCAATAGTGGGGCGAACAACAAATGAAGCGCAATTTAGGCGGGCATTTATGCATAAAATATTATTTTACTGGGCTGTAAAAGATTTTACTTTTATTTAAAATATTAAGATATACTATAAAATATATACGGATACGGATTTTGGTAAGTAAGTTAGTACTGTATTTTTTAATATAAGTTACCTTCAGATGTTCATGTTTATTTCGAGTTGTAACTAGTAAAGCGCCCGCGCCCCCACCCCTTCGGATATACACGATTCACATAAATAACATATTTTGATTTCAGAACGGCGAATTTCGCCGAAAATAATAATTCAATAATAATTAAAACATAGCCTTACCCAAAGCTGTTAGATAACGTTACCTATTGCAATGCAAAGATGACAATAATAACGGTCAAAAGTACGTTAATCAATAGGAGAGAAACGCGATTGGTCAAAACAAAGTAAGCCACGGGAGAGAAACGTGATTGGTCAAAAGTAAGCCACAGCAGAGGAACGTGATTGGTCAAAAGTAAGCCACCTCAGCAGAGAAACGCGATTGGTCAAAAGTAAGCCACAGCAGAGAAACGCGATTGGTCAAAAGTAAGCCACAGCAGAGAAACGTGATTGGTCAAAAGTAAGCCACAGCAGAGAAACGTGATTGGTCAAAAGTAAGCCACAGCAGAGAAACGTGATTGGCTCATGTGGGCTTACTTTGGGCTTACTTTGGCTCAATCGGTAGGAAGCAGTAGGCGCAAGCGAGAGGTAGCGGGATCGATGCCCGCATTCTCCAGGTGGCGCCCTGCCCTTTTACGCTCACTTCCCTGTTGGGACAGTCTGCGCTTTTATGGCACGATGGGGCACTCCCTGGATGAGCTCTTGAGGCTCGCTGCTGCTGAAAAGGTTTTTCGGACGGGGTCCTGCTCACATTCGTGGCAAAAGCAGGTCCCACCGAGATTTGAACTCGGATCGCTGGATTCAGAGTCCAGAGTGCTAACCATTACACCATGGAACCTCGGCCACAACCGCCCCCGGGCACCGAGCCGCAGAGAATGAAGTAAATTCAGCCTAGAAGCGCCATAGCAAAGAGCCAGTGAAGGCTTTGCCGTTTAAGCCCATGTTTCCCCGCTTCGGTTTGAGAATGCCAATCTCGCCGCCTCTTTACAGTTACGTTAGCAGTTGCGCAGCGCCTCTGTTTTTCTCCCCCTGCCGAAAAAGGGACACAAAGGTTCCACCGAGATTTGAACTCGGATCACTGGATTCAAAGTCCAGAGTGCTAACCATTACACCATGGAACCACCGCTCTCCGAGCGATACGTCTGAGAGGCGGGCAGCAGCGTGGCTAGGTGGAGGCGTTTGGTCACTGGACCCTCTCGACCAAAAACACACAGTCGTGGCTTCACTGCCGAAACCCGGGATCGAACCAGGGACCTTTAGATCTTCAGTCTAACGCTCTCCCAACTGAGCTATTTCGGCCAGGTCCGTGTGCGGTCTGGCCGGCGGGGATTTCAGTGAGACCGCAGGTCACTTGCGACAAGCGCAAAGCTGAAGGTCCCAGAGGGCAAAACGCTGGCCCGTACGGGGATCGAACCCGCGACCTTGGCGTTATTAGCACCACGCTCTAACCAACTGAGCTAACCGGCCCCGTCACGCCAGGGCTTGCTGCCCAATTTCCCAGAAATAGGCTGATGGCCCGTAACACTAATCAGACTGGCAAGATTAAAAGCTGAAAAGCACGGGCTCGTCCGGGATTTGAACCCGGGACCTCTCGCACCCTAAGCGAGAATCATACCCCTAGACCAACGAGCCGACACCGACGCCCAGCCTGCTGCTGCCTGGCTGCAAACATGGCTGTTTGCATGGCTCGAGACACAACGAGCATCGTCAAAACACGTTGACACAAAAACAATGCCAAGACAAATTGTGATGCTTTGTTTTGCGCAAAAACAAACTGAAGTTGTAATGAAGCTTGCTTGGGAGTACTCACCCTGTAAAGTTCCTCGTGGGTGCAAGCTTTCCTGACCGCACAACTCACCTCTGATAGCGAATTTCAACCTTGTGATAGCCAAGGGGATTATTTGTAATGAAGCCCATTGAAAAACCACAGCAGTGGTCTTCTGAGTGGATTCAAAATATGCCAACGGTGACGGTGGACCTAAGATGAAGAGGGAGACTCTTCCAGTGCTCAGTGAGGACAGCTAAAAAAGCCAGGTGTCTTTTAGACTTTAAGCCAGAGCGGGAAACAGAGAGGAGGAGCTGGCTGCACGACCCCAGTGACCCTAGAGGTGGCGTCTTGAGCGTCCACACACATATATTGTGGAGCACGAACAAGAAGGGCCTTAAAAATGAAAGCACAACCTTTTAATTTAACCTACAACTAAACAGTAGCCAGTGCAAAGTCACCAGCACAGAGGAAATAGGGTCTCTTTTCTTTGTGGCCATTGGAAATCCCGCCGCAGCGCCCGCACACCTGCTAGAGGTCGCTCCTCGCCGGTGTCTTTGAGAGCGATGGACACCTTTGCTCCACCGTCCAGGGGAATTAGCTCAAATGGTAGAGCGCTCGCTGCGCAAAGGAAGGGGCCCAATCTTTACGCCCGCACGCAAGCGAAAAAGACGCAGAAAACCGGAATACGCCGGCAAATTTCCCCTGCAACAATATTCGTACTATATTCCCGTGCGATATGGGGGAGTTTTAGTTACATGTGAAACAAGTCACTGTCCGCGGCCTGGGCTCGAACCCATGATCTGCGCGACAAAGTATCCAAGGACGTGCTGTCATCTGTCTAGTACATGTGTATTGTTAGGTATCCAATCAAGTGCTTAAAATGATAAATATTAATCAATATAATATGTAATAGATAACTAAATCTATGACATATAATTATATTGATTGATATTTAGTATTTTGTGTATATTATTTTAGCAGCATATTACATGTTTATGGTAAAGAAAATGAATAAAAATGTTTCTTCAAAGATGTGTTTTTTGTCTGGGATATGATTTATCAAATCAAAAGACACTTCAATTGTAAAATATTTTATTAAAATTAATACACACAAATATTGAAATGAGTACACAAACACATTAGATATTTTTAAAATAGTTTTTGAATATATCAATGTTTTTTTTATATCAACATATATATTTTTTTACAATATATTGCTTATTTAAGGACTGAGAAAGCAAAAAAACTTCTTAAGCTTTGTTTAGTCATGCTGTCTGTAAATAACAGATATTATATTATTCTTATGCTTACATGTGCAATTAAAACAGATAATGTGAAAAAAATAATGATTCTCCTTCAAATAATAAACATATATCTTACAGGTTTTCAAAATAAGAATTTTAATAACTACATGCAAACACACACAATATATACAGACAGGACAATATGAAAGGGTGGGCCCATGAAATATATACAAATATGTACAGGACAATATGAAAGGGTGGGCCCATGAAATATATACAAATATGTACAGGACAATATGAAAGGGTGGGCCCATGAAATATATACAAATATGTACAGGACAATATGAAAGGGTGGGCCCATGTAATACAAATATGTACAGGACAATATGAAAGGGTGGGCCCATGAAATATATACAAATATGTACAGGACAATATGAAAGGGTGGGCCCATGTAATACAAATATGTACAGGACAATATGAAAGGGTGGGCCCATGAAATATATACAAATATGTACAGGACAATATGAAAGGGTGGGCCCATGAAATATATACAAATATGTACAGGACAATATGAAAGGGTGGGCCCATGAAATAAATACAAATATGTACAGGACAATATGAAAGGGTGGGCCCATGTAATATATACAAATATGTACATGACAATATGAAAGGGTGGGCCCATGAAATATATACAAATATGTACAGGACAATATGAAAGGGTGGGCCCATGTAATATATACAAATATGTACTGGACAATATGAAAGGGTGGGCCCATGAAATATATACAAATATGTATAGGACCAGCAACATTGAACAAAGCATAAAATGGATGTCTATCAAGCTAAAGATTACAAATATTTACAAACACTAAGAAAATGGTAAGTATTTACAATTATTTACAATAGACGCATTATATTATTAATTAGATAGATTGGTCTGTACAACTCTTGTGGTAGATATAATAGATATAAATTATTTACATAGTATAATATATAGTATTTACAGGCAGGGGGTGAGTGTCCACCTCTGCACTATGGCAGTGGGTTTCCTGGCTTCTTGTGCTGGCGCTGTTCTGCCAGCCACTCCTCTAGAGATTTACCACCGGAGGAATGGGGGCAAAAAGTGGCATTCCCATAGCGGCTGTGGCCAAAATCCTTTGTTTTGGGTTGCCCACACTTACTGCACGTATTAAATGGCACACCACGAACATATTTTCTTTTGTAGGTTCCAGCGGCCTCCTCTTTAGCCCTGCGCCGCCTGTTTCTCTGTGTAAAGCGAGACACAGACACAGGGGCAATGGGAGCAGCAACAACTGGACCTGCAGGGGACACAACTGCAGAAGTACCTGCACCAGATCCCATCACAAGCGGGTTCACAATTAAGAACCCTGACAATGGCTCAAGAGCAGGCAGTGTAGGAGGAGCCGCTGGTGCAGGAGTGATAGGGCGCACTGCTGTGACACTACCAGGTCGTCTGCCTGGCCGCAGGTGAGGAGCCTGTCCCTCCCTGTTTGGAGGGAGCACAAACTCATGCTGTGGCCCAGATGTTGTGGGAGCCTCCTCTAACCTCTCCTGGGCAGGAGGGAGCTGTGTGGTGGCTACAGGGATGCGGTCCTCTGCAGCCAGGCCTTGTGTAAGAACACTCATCTCCTGGGTGTTCTGCCGCCGTTGAAACCTGCACAGACATAATTTATATTACAGTTATAATATATGACACTAATCCTTTAATACAAGGTTTTACATCTACTGTGCCTACCACTGAATGAGTGTCCTTTGGTTAAGCTCAAAAAGCTGGATTGACGTGTCATCCATCAGCGGTCGACTGCTCAGCACCAGTTCTCTGATGTGATGGTAGTCTGCCAAGATTTTGGTCCATCGAGGAATGCGGACACCAGCCTTCTTACTCGGGGACTTATGGACTTCACACAGCTTGATGCACATGGCCTCGACCAAGCGGCTGGTGTTGGGCCACTGAGCTGGCCCGCCTGGATGGCCGATCAAGCACCTCTTCACGCTCTCCACCCCTGGGGTCACTCTGGTGCCTTTAGGGGCCTTGAAGCGGCCCTGTGTGAGCTTGGCCTGATGTCTGGGCTGATACTGAATCCTGGCCTTGTCTCCAGCAGCAAGAGCACTCCAGAGGCAGATAATCTCTCTCACCTGCTGCTCATCCAAGTAAGGGGCTTGACGGAGGTCCACCAAATATCCAGCCAAATTCTGAACTTTGTCCCAGCCAGCAACACCATCGGGCCCAAGAACTGGTGCCTACAAAATGTATTCATTAATATATACAAAATGTCATAATTTAGAGCATAAAATATTCTGATTAAGCTATACTAACTTGAGCCTGGTCTGTTGCACTGCTCCCTGTAGATGGTGCAGGGCCAGATGATGCAGCCAGCTGGTCTGGAGCCTGAGGTGGCTGTTGTGACAGCCCTGAGACTGTGACAGGAGGAGGAGGAGGCTGCCCATCTCTGTCACGAGATGTGGATGGCTGAGGTGAGAGGGATGGTGTTGCAGGAGTCTGAAGGGGAGAGGCCTGAGGTGGACTGGTCCAGGGAGAGCTGGAGGAGTCATCCTCTGTCAACACTGGCACTGTGATGTCCTCAGTGTCTTCCTCCACAAAGCCCTCATCCTGGACCTCCTCATCATCAATCTGGTCAACCAGCCTGTCCTCCTCAGCTGGGTTCTCAATCACAGTCAGTGTTCTTCCGGTCTGGCTGTACAGATACTCAATACCCAGCAATTCACCTGAAAAAGAAAATTTTAATGAGCACAGAATTTAAAATACATTTTTGTACTGGTAATAATATTTATTGTTTGAATTTGATTCTTGCCTGTGTAAACCCCAGGAGGGTGATAGCGCTCATCCAAGGGCTTCCCCAGAACCCTGCGGCTGAGCTGGTCCACAGCCTCCCTCAGAGCACTGCCATAGCTCCTCAGAGTGGATTGCCCCTTTACTGCCTCCTCCATTCGGTCTTCATTCCACCGCATCAGGCCTTCCAGGAGGTAGGCCTGAAAGTGGGCATCGCTGGCACTGGTTCCTATCATTTCAACAATAAATAATTAATGTACAATTTGTTTGCCAAAGAAAATGGCTTGAGTACTTTTGCGATTTACCAGAGAAGTGTTAACCCACCTGGGATGAAGCGGTTTAAGTGGAGGTGGAACGACTCCAGGGAGGTAGAGCCACGTGCGCACCGATAACAGCAGAGCTCCACACTGCCCTTCTTCAGTGTGCCCGTCTTGATATACAGAGGGAAGCCCTCTGGGTCCTGAATACAGGCAATGTGTCTCTGCTGGTCTTTCCAGATTTGCTGGATGCGCTCATGGTCTAGCAGTGGAACTCCCAGGGTGTCCTTTCCTCCCTCACTGTCAAACTGATCAATGAGCGCCTTGATCAGTCTTGTGGTCTCCTCCACTCCCCTGGTCCTCCTCCGGCAGTGCAACGCCAACTCCCTCCTGCTGATCCGCGCACACAGTGCCTTTTCTGATAGCAGGCCCATCTGTCTCGCCAGTAGCTCACCCTGCTTAGCCAGCCGAAGAGCAGCAACATCCTCAGCATCCCATTCAAAAATGCACCTGGAGAGACGTGCCATAAAGATGCCATAGAGTGGATGAGCCTCCGTGGTGACTCCCGCCGCGAACCGCCGCATGAAGTGCCAGATGTCAAGGCGCACTTGGAGCTCATTCCACTCTGAAAACATGGCCTTGATCTGTGACTGGCCATATGGGCTGCAGCAGTCTCGGTCCACGTACATGATAGCCGGTGGTGCTACTCCAGCCTGCCTGTAGCGCTTCATGAGCCCTGCTGCCATGGGCCACAGTCCGTGACCCTCTGCGGCTGTGAGCACGGACACCAGGACTTGGCCATGCTCATTGCCCACATTTGTACTCCAGGCAGCAGTGTTAGCTGCAGCACCAGCAAGTTTTTTGGTAACCTGTGAGGTAAAATAAATGTAACATAAGCTGTATGCACATTCACAACAATCATTAAAATAAATAACTCTATCTTACTTTTTTTGTAGAGTCCATCTTGAGGACAGAACCAAAAACAGATGTTATTTTGGCCTTGATCTCATCCAGCCGCATCAGCACATCCCTGGCATACACTGCCAACAGCCACTTGGGCTTAGGGAGGGCAGGTAAGGGTGGTGGCTCTGCGAACACAGGAGGGGGGATGACGGTGGACCTGGTGAAGGGTTCACAGGCAGTCAGGTACTGCAGCACACGCTGTGTCCACGCCTCGCTGTGCTCCTCACTCAGCTTTTTATAAAGCTGAGTCACACTGTTGCCCAGGGTCCTCTCCCTCATCATCCTGAGCACCCGGTAGTCACAGGAGTACCTACAGAGAGTACAATAATGCCACTAAATGTCATGAATTACTCAAAATATTTTAGTATATAAATGTATACATAAGTGAAGCAATAAAATATATTCCAAATATATGTGTATCTTCTACTTTCATTATACAGGGTAGCTCAAGGTTTTGTCTTGTAAAAGTTAAGACCTTTTTAAGACTTATTAATGCCACTTAGAATCAAATTTAATGCCAAGATTGCCGGCAAAAGGCCAATATTCTGTATAAATTGTATAAAATCTGTATTAAAATCTAGTACAGGTGAAATAACTCCAGTTCTGCATTTCAAATACTTACTAAATAAAAGGGTGACAAGATATTCGTAAAACCTCTATTGATAAAATTTGTTGCTAAGTAAATTCACAAAATTCACATCCAACTCTCAAAAAACAGACTTCTCTGTTGTTACTTACAAAGTAATGATCTATAATATGTTTTTGGCAAGTATAAGACTAAAAAAAAACAGGACTTAGATGTCCTAATTTGACAATTTATGACCTACATGAACAAAATTTAAAACCTGTTTATACAATTTAATACTTTTAAGACCTTGTGGCTGCCCTGTTATAATTGTGTAATACCTGTATGTCAGCAAAGCAGGGAACTGACAGCGATGCCCCATATCCAGCTGTCCCAGGATGTCTTCAGACCAGGCAGGATACTTCTTTTTGCACCGCTTGCACTCCAGGTACTCTGTGGCGAGGTCATACCACCCATCTATGTCCAGGACCTTGCGCACAGTGCGGTAGAGGCCAGCAGCAGTCAGTTTGTGGTTACTGCAGGCCGGCTGGACACAGACAAGTGGAATGGACCACATCTTCAGTGGCATCCAAAGAAAAAGAGGGCGGCAGAAAAAGAGGTCAGGAGAGGCGGGAGGCTGGGCGTGGATGAGCGGTGGCTGGGGAGGATACCACCAGAGCTTCAGCTGTGGGACCAGGTCTGGCTTTCCTGTTTTGGCACTGGCTCTGAACAGAGTCTTCCTGATCCAGTCCTGTTGGAAATGCGGAAGGTGCTCGTTCCAGTGGACAGGGAGCTCAGTTGGCGGCTGGAACACTGGCTCAGGTCTCCACATGGCTGGAGGTGTAGGGGCAGGAGCCTCTGAGGCAAAAGTGGCTGGAGCTTATATAGAAAAAACATACAATTAGTTTTAGTTATTTAAAGATTGTCACTGCTGTCTTAGTAATGAGCTACAACTACAACCCACCCACCCAGCACTGATGGACAGCTACTACAGTTACTACAATTAGTACAAAATGTTTACTGCATGATTAATAGTTAGCCATAATGGTGAAATGAGTTATACTGGTGTTATGAAGCAAGAGGTAAATATCAGCAGCTTTTTCAGCATGATTACCATTAAATCAAATATAGAGAGGAAAGTGAGATGGGATTATATGAGTATAAAGAAAAGCAGCCCCAAGACACATAATCTACTGTGAGCCCCTCTAATAACTACAACATTCAGTCACCACACTTACAACCGGGGGAGAGCAAGGGATGTGGGATGTTTAGGAGAGAGGAGAATGAGTGTTAGTCTGCGATTATAACAAAAATAGCAAGTAAACATATTTTACATACACCTTTACATTTCCTTATTGTTTTGAAGAGGTGCACTCAAAGAATGCATGTTGCTCGAGACTTGATATGTGACATTTCTCTGTACAGTAAAATAAAAAAAAACATTTGGACATAAACACAGAATTTATATTATCACAGATCTGTATTTGAAATATCTGTTTAGTATAACACACCTTTAGGAAGTTGCTCTTCAGCTTGGGAGGCAACAGTTACCATCTCCAGATCATCATCCTCCACAAAGAAGTCACCTGCAGCTGTGTCTGTAAAATAACATTAACATTAAACACACACACAAGCACATATTAACAATACACCTGTACGCAGTGAAGCATGTACTCACCAGAGGAGAAGAGCTGTCTCCGGGCTGCAGGTTTTGATGGTGAGGGAAAACGTGGGACCGCAGCTGATGTTGAGAAAGGTATATTTTAGATTAATTAGCAAAAACTGTTTTCTTTTTTTTCTGTACAGTTCACTCTAGTACTTACGAGGTTTAACTGGAGACATCAGTTTTTTTGCCAACAGTGAACCAGACAGAGGTTTTTCAAGAGCCAACAGGCCCTTCACAGTGGCACTCAGGTGTACCCCAGTCTGTGTGGCAGCAGGTGGAGGCACTGACAGTGAGGCAGTGGTGTCAGGCTCTTTTGGTGCAGCTGAAGCCTGCCTTTTCTGTACATAGGCCTTGAAGATGGCCATGTTGGTGTTGGGCCTGGCTTTTGCCTTCTTCAAGTAGGTGATGAGGGCCCGGGCCTCCTTGCTTTGGTCCTCATACACCTCCTTCATAGACCTCCCCCGGAAGTCTCCAAACTCCACCATTAGACACCCCTGGTCTCCAGTCTCCCGAGCCGCTGCCATCATGCCCTGTTTCTTTTTGTACACCTCAACCTCTTCCCCTATCTCCTTGATCTGGGAGGTGTACCTGAGGAACAGATGTTTGTTTGAAGAGAGCGGGTTGTCCCTCTCCTCCTCCCCAGCAATGCTGACGACCAGGTACACAGCATACCCCAGCGAGTTCTCCAGCAGCCACCGGAACCGCTGGCCCTGGTATTTACCAAACTGGAGCTTGCAGTGAGCCAGCACCAAGAACTGGTCACCAGGATCCCCTCCATTCTCCCTAACAAAAGCAGTGGCCTCGGCCAGCACCTCCTCTTTACACCTGGCTCTCCCAGACACCACGGTCTCACTCCGATTCGCCTCCTCAGTTGGCCCCATAAGGAGACGATCCAGAGAGGATGTTCTACGGAACACTGGGTACGCATACATAATCTGAAATAAAACATAAGTAAATAAAAGTGTGGGTTACATTTAGAGACATTATAGTTTTAAAATAATAATAAGTATCATAATGCATTGGATTTATATATCACTTCTAGAAGATATAGGAGTATTAAGACTTCCACATCACGTTTTAGAGACAGTACTTACCCTCTGGTTATCAGATATCTGAACTTGCACTGAGTGCTAGTACCACTTTATTAACTGTATGCATTGAGTGTTGTATTTATGTTTGAGAGTTGTACCAAGACAAATTCCTATCAACTGTGTTGACATGGCAATACATTTATTGAATTGAATTGAATTGAATTCTCAGCATTCAAAGAACTTAAAATATTGATTCATTCCAAAATACCACAGCTGCCCTGGGGCAGTAAGTAATACTAGAGAGTAAATACTATAAAATATAATATCATTATGTTTAACTGTGTATTGTATCATGTGTATTATGTGTAAATAGAAATCACTGTCTTGACAGCGAACCCGCCCAAAAGCAATTTACCGCCATATTTTAAGCGGGATGTAAATTCACTATTATTTTATTCAAAAAATATTAAATAAAAAGAATTATATACAATCTTTACGTTGCTTTAACACCATATATCATGTGCAGACCATCCCGTAATTTGTAGTCATATCAATAGTGGGGCGAACAACAAATGAAGCGCAATTTAGGCGGGCATTTATGCATAAAATATTATTTTACTGGGCTGTAAAAGATTTTACTTTTATTTAAAATATTAAGATATACTATAAAATATATACGGATACGGATTTTGGTAAGTAAGTTAGTACTGTATTTTTTAATATAAGTTACCTTCAGATGTTCATGTTTATTTCGAGTTGTAACTAGTAAAGCGCCCGCGCCCCCACCCCTTCGGATATACACGATTCACATAAATAACATATTTTGATTTCAGAACGGCGAATTTCGCCGAAAATAATAATTCAATAATAATTAAAACATAGCCTTACCCAAAGCTGTTAGATAACGTTACCTATTGCAATGCAAAGATGACAATAATAACGGTCAAAAGTACGTTAATCAATAGGAGAGAAACGCGATTGGTCAAAACAAAGTAAGCCACGGGAGAGAAACGTGATTGGTCAAAAGTAAGCCACAGCAGAGGAACGTGATTGGTCAAAAGTAAGCCACCTCAGCAGAGAAACGCGATTGGTCAAAAGTAAGCCACAGCAGAGAAACGCGATTGGTCAAAAGTAAGCCACAGCAGAGAAACGTGATTGGTCAAAAGTAAGCCACAGCAGAGAAACGTGATTGGTCAAAAGTAAGCCACAGCAGAGAAACGTGATTGGCTCATGTGGGCTTACTTTGGGCTTACTTTGGCTCAATCGGTAGGAAGCAGTAGGCGCAAGCGAGAGGTAGCGGGATCGATGCCCGCATTCTCCAGGTGGCGCCCTGCCCTTTTACGCTCACTTCCCTGTTGGGACAGTCTGCGCTTTTATGGCACGATGGGGCACTCCCTGGATGAGCTCTTGAGGCTCGCTGCTGCTGAAAAGTTTTTCGGACGGGGTCCTGCTCACATTCGTGGCAAAAGCAGGTCCCACCGAGATTTGAACTCGGATCGCTGGATTCAGAGTCCAGAGTGCTAACCATTACACCATGGAACCTCGGCCACAACCGCCTCCGGGCAGGGGGCCGCAGAGAATGAAGTAAATTCAGCCTAGAAGCGCCATAGCAAAGAGCCAGTGAAGGCTTTGCCGTTTAAGCCCATGTTTCCCCGCTTCGGTTTGAGAATGCCAATCTCGCCGCCTCTTTACAGTTACGTTAGCAGTTGCGCAGCGCCTCTGTTTTTCTCCCCTGCCGAAAAAGGGACACAAAGGTTCCACCGAGATTTGAACTCGGATCACTGGATTCAAAGTCCAGAGTGCTAACCATTACAC